>NC_080187.1:9265625-9882500 GCF_030028045.1 Hippopotamus amphibius kiboko
GGGTGCAGGCTGATACAGGGAGGGGGCATCACAGGTGGTCCCTCCTCACCCCTGCTCAGGCAGGTTAGAACCAACTCACCAACAAGCACCTGGAAGGAAAAAGGGAAGAGAGCTGCCACTTGGGTCAATTTTACACAAAGAGGTGACAGCGTAAAAACATCAGAGGCACAAGAGACACTGGGTTGCATCTGGCTTTGTTTAAAAGGAGATTATATTTTTATTTTTGGTAAGTTTTTTTATTATGGAAAATTTCAAACATATATAAAAGTAGAGAAAATGATATACCTATTGCCCACCTTCAACAGTTATAACGCATGCCCAATTCTGTTTCAGCTACTTTCCACCCCAATTCCTCTATCTTAGTGGATTATTTAGAAGCAAATCCCAGACACTCTAACATCTCAACCATAGCCATTTGGCTATATCTCTCTAAAAGATAAAAAAATCTTTTTTTTTTAAATAAATTTATTTATTGGCTGTGTTGGGTCTTGTTGCTGCGTGTAGGCTTTCTCTAGTTGTACTGAGTGGGGGCTACTCTTTGTTGCAGTGCTTGTTCTTCTCTTTGTGGTGGCTTCTTTTGTTGCAGAACATGGGCTCTACGCATGCAGTCTTCAGTAGTTGCAGCACGCGGGCTCAGTAGTTGTGGCTCGAGGGCTCTAGAGCACAGGCTCAGTAGTTGTGGCGCACGGGCTTAGTTGCTCCACGGCATGTGGGATCTACCTGGACTAGGGATTGAACCCGTGTCCCCTGCATTGGCAGGCGGATTCTTAACCACTGCGCCACCAGGGGAGCCCAAGAAGATCTTTTTAAAAAAAAGAAGACTATAGCCATAATACCATTATCACAGCTGAAGAAATTATTTTTATCACACATATCTAGTCACTGTTTACATTTCCTTGACTGTCTCATAAATTCTTTTTTGCACCTTGTAAAAAAGTCCATATATGTCCCTTAAGTCCCTTTTAATCTATAGTCCACCCGCCCCCCCGCCCTTGTCATTTATTTGTTGAAGGAACCTGGTTGTTTGTCCTGTAGAGTTTCCCGCAGTCTGGATTGTATTCCTGTGGGGTCCTTTAATATGTTCCTCTGTCCTCTGTATTTCCTGTAATTAGATCTAAGGCTTGATCAGATTCAGCTTCGATTTTTGGCCACAATACTTCACAGGAGGTATACTGTCCTTCCGTTAGGAGGCCCATAATGTCTGTGATCTCTCTTTTTGTGAAGTTAGTAGTGGTTGATGTTCATTGCCCAAGTTCACTGTTTCATTAGGGATTGCAAAATGTTGCTATTCTAATTCTGTCTTCCTTCTTCATTTATTGGCTGAAATACTTGTGAAAGGGAAACTTCTTATACTCTTTAGTTACCCCGAGGTATGGTACAATATCCTTCATACATAGAATACAGATAGTATAAAGACTTGATTCTTTAACAGTTCTTGATAATGAGTTGGTTTCCTGACATCCTTGGAGTTATTTTTTATTGAGTTGTTTTTTTTTTTTCAGTGTCATTATGAACATAAGGATTTAATGTTATTGGGTGTGTTTCAGTCCCCGGCAATTATTATTCTTATTGATACTCAAATGATCCCACTCAGCCAGAGTGAAGCTCTTCGGGTTGGCTCTTGCAGCCTTTTGACTTCAGTACTGACTTTGATAACTTCCTTGCTTTCTGGAATAGCAAGATGCCCCAGATTTGTCTTGGATATTTTCTGCCTCAGAACTGGAATCAACTGTTTTTCCAAGGAGCCCTGATTTCTTTGAATGAGGAGTGGTATTTAGAGACCACAATAAGTGATGGTTATTGCCGTTGGACTGGTCATTGTTTCTGGGCATTTTCAGCGGACAGAGCTAGGAAATACATTTGTTTTTTTAAAGATAGACTACATGGTGAGTCATAACTGCCAAAACTTGGAAGCAACAAAGATGTCCTTTAGAAGGTGAATGGATACACAAACTGTAGTATAGCCTAGCCACACAATGGAATGCTATTCAGTGGTAGAAAGAAATGAGGTATCAAGCAATGAAAAGACATAAAGGAGCCTTAAATGCATATTGCTAGGTGAAAGAAGTCAATCTGCAAAGGCTACATACTGTATGATTTCAGCTATATGATATTCTGGAAAAGGGAAGACTGTGGAGACAGAAGATCCGTGGTGGCCAGGAGTTGGGTGGTGGTGGTGGGAGGGATGGATAGGCAGAACACAGGGAGTTTTTAGGGCACCGAAACTATTCCGTATGATGCCGCAATGGTGGATACATGGTATACCTTTGTCAAAAACCTTAAAATGTGCAGCAACTAGAGTGAACTCTAACATCAACTATGGACCTCGGGTCATAATTATGTATCCATATCGGCTCATCAATTGTAACAAGTGTCGCCCACTAATGCAAGATGTTAAGTAATGGGGGAAACTGGGGGAGAGGGAGATGAAGGGGTATATGGAAACTCTTGGTACTTTCTGCTCAATTTTTCTATAAACCTAAAACTGCTAAAAAAAAAAAGTCTGTTAATTTATTTTCAAACTATGAGTTCCTATGGACATTTCTAATTTAAATTCAGGCCTATAGTGTTTTTACTTAGTCCCATCCTTCTTACATCTGCATATTCTTTCTCCCATGCTGTGTGTCCTTTCTTCCCAATTCCCGGCGAATGATACACTCATTTGCTCAGTCCTACTCCACGTAACACTCTCAGATGAGAATACCAATACCACCAACAATGCAATTATTGATTTTTTTCTTTTGCAGTTTATTTATTTTTGCTTTGCGTTTAGGGAATATCTTATTAGGGGCGGACAGTCAAAACTACTGTGTTTTAGTCATTTGGAGACATTCCTCTCCATGTATTTATCACCAACTTGCCCTGTTAGCTTTTTGTTTGTTTGTTTCGCTTTTGTTATTTGGAACTTCTTTTCCAAACATTTAACTTGTTTAATATACGATTATGTAAAATATTTGCCTGGTTTCCAAGTCACGGAATAGTACCTGTAGTTTAGCTTCTGTCCCTGCCCCTCCACCCTGTTCCCTTCCTCTCCTGTTAGGTGACTTTTGCTGCTTCCGATTTGTAAGTTCATCCTCTCATTTTAAAATGTAATGCCTCTTCTTTTCTTAGATAAATAAGAGCATAGTCTGTACACCCTTCTCCAAATTTTAAACCAAATTTCTCTCTAGTCGAGCTCTAAATACTTGCAGAGGATGGCCTGACCCCAGACTTTGTACACCATCAGAATCCACCCAACTTGAAATACATTATTCCTGTTCTCTGTTGAGGGCCTACTGCTATTTCTAGGTTTGTGTGAAAAGATTTCTGCGTGTTAGTTGTGCCTTCAAACAATCCATGAGGTAGGTATCATCCCCCTATTTTGCAGAAGCAGAAACTGGAACTTAACAAGCTGGGATTTGGATTCCTATCTCCCTGATTCCACCCATTTGTTCATAAGTATTTCCGAAGCTCCTAACTGTGTTTCAGACCCCATCCCAGGTACTGGGATGCAGAGATGAACCAGGCAGGGTTCTGGCCTCATGGGGCTCACACCTACTAGGATCATTGATGTCTGAGCGTCTGTTCATCTGTCGGTCCACCCCCTGCCCAGGGAACGCCTCAAGGGAATCTATCTGATCCACTCGAAGTGAGAGCTGTGCACAGCAGAAACCAGTGGATGTTTGTTGAATAAGAAATAAATAAACGAAGAAAGAAGGTTGAAAGAAGAACAAAGCTTGAGGTTGTTATGGAAGTCTTATGCCTCGTATACTCAGACACCTTTGTTAAAAATTTACTAGCTTTTACATGATGGATATAACGCACTTCATTATAGAAAATTTGGAAAGTGTAGAAAAGTGCAAATGAGAAAATAAAAATAATCCATAACACTGGCCCCCAAAGTTAGTCTTTTCTTATTCCTTTTTGTCTTTTTTATGTATGAATATCTTTTTTTAAGAGACAACATTTGTAGCTTGCTATATATATACAGCTCTGTAGTTTGCATTAAAAAATCACTAACGATGTTATCATGAACATTTTTCGAATTGAACACCTTTTCAAACCTAAGTGTCTGCTTAGAGGTTGGATTTATTTTCACCAGTGATGGCATCCTTTACCGTATAAAATAATTATAAACTCAAGACTAAAGTTGAAATCATAACGGGAAAACTATTTAGCAGGTTTCTAGGCAGCATACCAGGCCTCAGCCACGACTGCACAATCTTTCCCCAGCAAATGCCCAGGGAAATACCTTGAGAGTGTCAGCAGGAGGTGCCAGCCTTACTTGTGTCCTTTAATACTCAGAGTTATACTATCAGCATCTTCATGTTCTACAGTTCAGATCTCTGCAGATACCACTAAAATTCTCTCTTGGCTGCAGAGGAACTGTGATACAGGCATCAGAGTGTGTGATTAAGAGCTGGCTCTGGAGTCAGACTCACCCTAAGCCCGGCTCCACATGAGATGGCTGTGTGATCTCAGCAAGGAGCTTCACCTCTCTGGGCTTCAGTTTCCTCATCTGTATCACGGGGCAGCACCTGCTCCTGCCTCCCCTGGTGGTCGCAGGGACTCAATAACGCAATGCCTGGCACATGATAAGCCACCAATAAATACCAGATACTATTATTATAACTTGTGTTTGGAGTGTCCTCTCTCTTCTCCAAGCAGCACTTGCCATTCTCTGGTGTGAGGCTTGCTCTTGACAATGTGTCTTGATAGAAAGATACAAAGCAACTGGATAACCACCATCTTAGAAGGAAGCGTTGGGCACACGTGTCTCAGGCATGCCCTGACCCCACCCTGACCTTAAGCAGCCACGCACCCTAAACACATTGATTATGATGATACTTTGTTTCTAAATTCATCAAAATACTACACAAGTAATCATGGAAGGCAGTATCATGTAGTAACAAAGTTTCTGGTCTTTAGAGCTAGACAATGAAGGTTCAAACCTCTGCCTCCTTACTTACTAGCTGTATCATTTTGAACAATCAATTTCCCATCTCTGAGCTGTGGCTTCCTCATTAGTAAGTTGGCGATGATAATTGCAGTGGACAGCCTTTCCCCTCCCATCCAGCATCCATGACCCTGCTTCTGCTTTTGCTTTGGGAGAACCAATTCTTTCCTACCCTGAACTATGATTTCACTCCCTGGCTCCATGACTGGGGCATGTGACCTGGGCTTAAGCCAATCTGTGCACCCATCACTTGACCACAGAGATGGGTTGGTGGGTGGTCATGTGACTCACGCCAATCCAATGGAGTGTCCCTTGGGGCTTTTGGGAACCGCTTCTTTTCCATAGCCTTGCAGTTGTGAGGATGTGACTGGCCCTAGCTTCAAGCCCATCTTGTTTCTAAGTGGGAACATGCTCCAGGGGAATAGAGCCAAGAGAAACCAGTTGTGGACAACTTTTGAGCCCCCGCTTGAAGCCAATCATGATTTTCCATTGACACAAGTGAATTAATCCTCTTTCTTTGCTTAAACCAGTTTGAGTTGGGTATTCTGTCACTTTCAACTGAAAGAATCGTGCCTGATAAAGCAATAGTTCCCGACTCCCAGAATTGTTATAAGGATTGGATAAGGAAACATATAGAAAGCCCTCAATATAGTACTTGGAACAAAATACATGCATAATAAATGGTAGTTGTTTACATTGTTGTCGTTATAACTTTGTAGAAAAGCAAGAAAATGCAGATAAAACAAAAAAATATCAGGGAGAAAGTGCACATTACGCCTGATTTCACCTCTTTATATATATATTTATAAAAACCAAGATGGGATTATTCTCTAATACTGTATTATAACCTATTTCACTCAAAAATCATGCACATCACAAAGATATATCTGTACAGCACAGTCATTCGTAATGGCTGCATAGCATTCTATGTTTTTGTTGAATATTCAGATTATCTCCAAGTTAGTTTTGTATAAATGATGTTGTGATGGCATTTTCTATCATTTGTCAATCTATCGATCTATATCTTTGTTCATTTCATGATTTTCTAGTGATCAGTTTCTAAGACTAGGATTGCAGAGTCAGAGTTTTACAGATTTAAAAACCTACCTTGTCATTTTTATTGGAATGTTTAGTTTTTGAATAAAACACATCTTGGTCTTTTCAGGCTGCAATAACAATACCAGAGAATGAGTGGCTTATACACAACAGAAATTTATTTCCTACAGTTCTGAAGGCAGATTTGGTGTCTGGTGAGGGCTCTCTTCCTGATTCATAGACACCTGTGTCCTCACATGGTGGAAGGGGTGAGGGAGCTCTCTGGGGTCTCTCTTCTATGGACACTAATCCCATTCGTGAGGATGGAGCCCTCATGACTGAATCACCTCCCAAAGGCCCCACCTCCAAACACCATCACATTGTGGACTAGGCTCCAACACTGAATTTGGGTGGGGACACAGATATTTAGCCCGTAGCAATATTATCAGACATTTAAGTGTCTGTTCCAGACGTCAGGGTTCACAGTTCTGTAGGCTCCAAGTCGTCTCTGCATCAGACACTTTTACAGGTCTGATGTCATGAGTTCTCTTGGTCCCCCTGCAGGGGAGGCATCCACGTAACTCTGAGTTCATCAGTCTAGGGTGGCAGTAAACAGGATCTTGCCAGCTCTGAACGTCAGCCTCTTCACTCAGGAGACCTAGAACCTCGCAGGGCCCCCCTCTTCCAGGTGTTTCAGGGAGGCCCCAAGGAGTGTGGAACATGCACCCACAGGTAAGTCCTGGTTGTCATTTTACTTCGAAAGGAAGATATAGAATTGATTTCTTTGCAGATGACGTGCTCATCTATGTAGAAAAATCCAATGTAGTCTACAAAAAAGCTGCTGAAACTACTAAGTGAGTTTAGTAAGGTTGCAAGATGCTAGATCAAAATACAAAAAATAATTGTATTTCTATCAACTAGCAATGAACAGTCACAAACTATGTTTTTTTCAGCAGCGTTATTGAGATGTAATTCACGCAAGTCCTAGTTGTCATTTGACAACTTCTCTACCCGCCCTCCCCTCCTATGCCATTGCCCTGCTGAACAACGTTCACCACTGTGGCCACTGGCCACGCTGAGACACTCCTCCCCCATGGACTTCCTGTTCACTGATGACCTTGGAAGGAAAGGGGAGGTCATTCCTCTGGCTTTTGTTTGGTTGGGGGGACTGCTGCAGCACGGCCTGGGCACACGAGTGGGTAGAGTTTAGTGAAGTGAGGCTTCCTTCCACAGAGTTCTTTTATCCCCCCCAGGGAGCAATCACATTGTCAGGAGAGCTATGTCCCCGTGGGTGTCCAGACTGCCACACTGCCACCCACAGCAGCCACATGCTGCCCACGTCCCCCTCTGCTCCTCAGGCCCTGGGCTGAGTCTGGCTCTTTTCCTCTCCCATGAGCCCGCTGCTCCTCCCCGATACCCTGCTCCCATGTTTCCCCAGGCTCTCACATGTCACACGTCTGAACCCACAGTGGGGGAGCCTCGCATCTACCTCAGGACGCTGCCTGGTCCTCAGTGGGCACGGCTGCTGAACAGAAGCGTGTTGCGGAACTTGGATGCCGCTGTCTTTACGCCCCAGTCGGAGGGTCCTTTCCCATGATGCAGATGCAGACATCGTGGCTCAGAAAGGACTTTACCTGCCCAAGATGTCATCTTAAGTTACGCTGGGGCCAGAATTTGTGCCATTTCTCTCTGACGACAAGTTCTGTGCTGGTTCTGCCGTGGCTTCCAGGACTGGCCATTTCCTGCCAGCTCCTGAAACTTGTGATGGGAGAGGCTCTGGGCCGGGAGGCAGGTGGGTGAAGGAGTGTGAGATGTGTGAATGGCACGGCGCTCTGTGCAAGGGTAACTGGGCAGCTTCTCCCATCCAGGTCTCTGGACTCTAGTCCCCCACACTCTGTCCCTAGGCCACCCATGGGAACCTTCTCTTCCTGAAATCCTACTACCAGACCCAGCTTTCTGCCCCTAGGGCTCCTGAGTTTGGGGGCCTTCACCTGCCTGAGCCCCATGTGGTGTTGGGATGGGGCTGGGCGGGAGGGAGGCTGGGTTTTGACAGGCAGCTGGGCTCACCAGGCTGTGGGCCTGGCCCCCTCCCCTCCCCCCGCCCCTCCTCCCCATCCCAGCTGGCTCCAGAGGGGAAGCGGGGGTGGGGGCAACTTCACAGGGAAACTTTTGTTCTTGCCCAGAACAGACACAGGCTGGGGACCGAGCTTCCCCTTGGCTGCCACGGAGACCGGGGCCACTTGAGTTCATGTTTATTTTCACAGTGTGGATTCCATGGAGATAATCGGCCCTGACAGGGAAGCCCTGGAAGAGGGCTCAGGTCCCTGTGGATCGCCTACTATGTGCTAGGCCCAAGATAGGCAGGAGCCAATGGAATCCTAACCCCCAGAGATTAGATGCTGAATTACACTTGACAGAGGAGGAGGCTACCAAGGTTCAGAGAGGGGAAGCCACTTGCCCAAGGTCACACAGCAGGTTAGCAGAGTGCTGGAAGGGGAGGCCACCTGCTCCCCTGGGCTCTTTCTACTTTGTGCCTGAGTTACTGGCAAAGAAGCTCAGCCTCCCTGGGGCTTCATGGAGGAGGCACTGCCAAGGGCTCCACACAGGCCAGGATCCCTGGAGAAGGATGGGTAAGAGTGTGGATGTCTCATCCAGGGGGCTCCAATCCAAGCCAAGGCCTCCAGCAAGCAGCGTTCTCTGAGCCCCAGTCTCCTCCTCTGTGTAATGGGACTAATAACAGTGTCCTGCTCGTCAGAGAGCCGTGCAGCTTGAGTAAGAACTCAGTAATAAACATTGCGAATGTTATTAATATTACTGCTATTCTTCCATCTCACCCAGTTCTAAACCCTCAGGTTCACCGTGGGCCCAGGAGTCTCCTACAAGATGTCACTGCCATTCCCATGTGGAAGCTTTTCCCGCTGAGGTCATGAAGGGTATGCGAGAGGGCTGACCTGTGTGTGCATCCTGGCTGCTGGGCATCCCTGGGGGCAGACCAGGGATTTCACAAGGATCACCCCCAGCCCCTCCCTCCGTTGGGCCAGCACCCCTCACCCTGCTACATCCTCCTCACGGGACCACTGGACCACCCATCCCCTGGCTCAGACCCTCCCCCAAATCCACCCTCCCGTTATTTATTTATTTTTCTGTATTTACTTTTCCCACCACTTCATTTCATTCCTGAAATACACCCTGAAGCCCCAGATAGACCCAGCTCACCAGGCCGGTTACAAGCCCGCCAGTGAGACCGGCATCCGACGTGTGAGGACCCGAGGAAACAGCCGAATCAAAAACCAAACATGGAACCAATAAACTCTTTAACCTGACACTGCAAACTTCCCACAGACTTCAGAGAAATACCTCGAGAAGTGCACGACCTTTGAGTTTCTCCCCAAGGCTACCTCCTCCTCCAGCGGGGTCTTTCTAAAATACAGATTTGACCTTGTCACTTCCCGGCTTCAAAACCCTTCGATGGCTCCTCATTATTTATTATTCTTATTTGCTCGCATTTATCGAGGTCCTCTGCTCGCCGGGTCCTGTGCTGAATGCCTTTCGTGCATTTGTTCCCGTGGGGCAGGGACTGTTGCTATCCCTGTCTCAGGGAAGAGGGAGCAGCAACGTGGGGGGACCGCAGGGTCACACAGCTGGTGAGCGGAGGAGCAGGGATGCAAACCCAGCTCAGCCTGCGCCCAGAGCCCGCGCCTCGCCAGCTCCCTGCGGGCTGCTGGAGTCCGCAGCCTACCCTTGACCATCTCCCCAGGCTGGTGTCCCGCTGCTTCTCCCTCTGCCCTTTCTGGGTTGACCCCCCAGCTCATCACTTCCGTCCCTCAGTCTCAGTGTAGGACCCCCCACCCCCACCCCACAGGCTCCAAACCTCAACCCTGGTCTCCTCCACAGGGACCTCTTTGCCTCCAGTAACTCATCAGCTCCTCTGACTTGAACTCCTGAATCACCTGTCCCATTTTGAAATAAAAACCCTCCCTTGACCTTGAGGTTCCTGCTAGCTACCACCTTCTATTTCTTAGTCCATCTCCTGCCAAGCTTTTAAAGGAGCAGTGTACGGCCCCCTATATGCCCGCCTACTCACCTCCATCCACCCCTCAGCTCTTTGCATTCTGCTCCCACGTCTCCCCTGAAATGGCTGCAGGAGAGGCCACCTCTGACCCCTGGGTCATCTTGTCCACTTGTGCAGGTTTTAGCCTTCATCCTGCATCCTTAACCTCTCTCTCCTCTGGTTCACCACCTTCTGGCTGCTTCTTCTCCAGCTACATCTTGGCATCTCTTCCTTTGCTTCCTGTCCTGAATGTTGGTACATACACAGCTCTCCCTGCACGGCCCACCCTCCCTGGGGGAACTCAGCCACCATGACCACAGGGGTGATGTCCAAACCTGCACCCCAGCTCTGACTTCTCTCCTGACCCACAGAGCCAACTGCCTCCTGGTGTCCTGGTGTCTTCTCTGGGATACCCTTCTGGCTGCTCAGTCTCAGCACATCCCCATCGGAACACCTAGTAAACCTTCTTCTTGGGCTGCCCATCTTGGGGGCATCACCATCAGCCCCCACCCAGGCATGAAATCGGAGCATCCTGTAGACTCCTCTCTCTTCTCCTGCATTCTCCTCCTCCTGCTCCACACGCAGCACTGGGTCTTATCACTTCTACCTTCTGTACATCCTCCGTTCCTTCTCCTCCTCCACATCCCCCAACCACTGCCCTCATTCAGGCCACCGTATACTCTTTCCTTCTCACTGGTCTCCCATCTCCAGCCCTGCTCCTCCAAACTCTTCTCCCCACTGTACACAGAACCATCTTTCTCATATGCAAATTTGATCTGGTTATGTCCCTTCAATGGCTCTCTGTTGCTCTCACAATAAAACCCACCTCCGTAAAACCCACCATGACGTGGCCCCTGCCAGCTTCTCCGCCCTACTTTCTCGTTGGGGACATCTTGGATCAGCTCACTACCCTGTCTTACCAGCGTCCATGCCCGGTATCAACACGAACTGCGTGCCATCCCCCATCACTGGGGGCTCTGTCATCTCCACGCTTTTACATGTGCTGGTCCTTCCATCTTGAACACACTTCCTCTCTGGTCCTCCAGGCAAACTACTGTTCCTTTTCAAGTCTTCGCTCAGATGTTACCTCCCTTTGACTCCCCTGGACGTCTCAGGTGCCCCTTCTCCTATGGTCCTACTGGAGCTTGCTTATACAGGCACCATGAAAGCGGGTATTTGTTATATTGTAATAGTCTTGTTACTGCTGTCCATCTTCCTCACCCCCATCCCCACTGGATGGGATGTTTCTTGAGGGTTGGGCTAGGGGAGAATTTAACTCTGGGCCTCTAGGGCTCAGCCCAGGGTCTGGCATGGAGAAGGAGCTCAATGAATATTTGTTGGATTGCCTCCAATTCAGAAAAGAAAATAAAAATAAAAACTGGACTGGAAGTTTGGAAGATCACCTGGGTGGGTCTTGGAGGACCAATAGCTAGAGGCTGGTGCACTGAGGTTTCAAGCCAGAGCCAAACTTGGGGAGTCTCTTAGGCAGTGTAATCCAACAGCCCCAGGGTACAGAGAGTCCCATAGACTCTGGGGCTAGAACTGGGTTTCTAGCTTCCGGATGAGCCCTGCCTGGGGTCTTGGAGCCAAACGGACCTGGCTGTAAACTTCAGCCTCTCTTCCCAGCTATGTGACCTTGGGCAAGTCCCTTCACCTTTCCAAACCTGTTCCCCACTCTTGCATCTCGATGGTAATCTCCATAGGGCCGCATGGATTCAAGAGGTGATCTCAGTAGGGCAGCTAGACTGGTGCGGGCACCTAGTGGGTACTCAGGAAATGTTTTTTCATATGGTCATGCAGCCTTGGGTGCCTCCCTAGTAGCACCCCCACCCCCCAGGGTGACCTGGCCTGATGGAGGGTAATGATCAGTAACATGGCAGGCACCATGCTTGGTGCCCTATTGCATTATCCCATGCCATCCTCTTCACTTGCCAATGAGGATCCTCAGGTTCAGAGAGGTTAAGCTACTTGCCCAAGGTCACACAGCCAGCGAGTGACACCGGGATTTAAAATCAGGATGACTTCTTAATGGCCGGTCTGCTCTGTGTGTCTCCTCAGGCCAGGCGCTGCCTGGATGACTCCTGGTCCTGGAGAGGCCCAGCTTCCCTCACAGCTCTACCCAGCCAGCCAGGCTCTCCCCGTTTCCCCACCTCCCCTCTGCCCACCGCTAGATCTGTTTAAACTAGCTGAGCAGGGTGAGGTGGGGAGGCCGCGGAGAAGGTACAGAGATGTTTGTTTTCCTTGGGGGTTTATATCAACATTGGTCTTGACATTTCGCCTGTTATTATGTGTGGTTCTTTAGAGGGTGAAATAATATTTTCTTTTGCTTGAGAAAAGGACAAAGTTCAGACAGAGCTCTTGGCCCCAAATGGATTTTCCTCCTTCTCTGCTTTCCATGTGCCACAGCTACTCCGAGTTCCTCGGAGCCATCTCTGCGGGCAGACAGCCTCCTCGGCCACAGGTATCCATGGCGGGCTGTGTGTGTGCCTGGGTGCTGCAGACTCACTCTGTGCCCCAAATACTGTCCGTTTGCAGGGGATGCAGGGTGTGGGCCACATCTGGTGTTCTCCCGAGTGCACACGTCTGTGCTACGGATTCTGTCTGCATCCTCCAGATTTGTTTGCCTTTCCTTAGACGCATGTGGCAAGCTGCGTTGGTACACACACCACGCTGTGTGCCGTCACCACCTTGGACATACGCCGGGCTTGGTGCACACAGGTGGCACTGATGGTGTACACTGCAGGACCGTTGGTAACTCCCAGATGTGACTGGGTGCCTGGAGATACAGACGTCCTCCCCATCTGTGAAGAAAGCCCCCGAGCTCCAGACTCAGCCTGGGGGCTCGAGTTGTATGCAGGTGCCCACCAGGGTGGAGGCCTCTGTGAGCTCTGGATCTGTCCCCTCCAGGTAATGACAAGCACAGCCACAACATGGCCACAGCCCCGGATTAGCTTGCTGGGGCTTCTGTAAAATAGAACAAACTTGGGGCTTAAAATATCTGAAGTTTATTCTCGCACAGGTTCCGGAAGCCCATGGTCTGGAATCAAGGTGTCATGTGGGCAGGGTTGGTCCCTTCTAGGGGCCTGGGGACAACCTGCCCCAGCCTCTGTCCTGGCACGTGGAGTGGCCATAGTTCTTGGTGTTCCTTGGCTTGCAGCTGCATCACTCCTATTTTAGCCTCCGTCTCCACTTGGCCTTCTCCCGGTGGGGGTCCCCTTGGTGCCTGTGTGTCTGAATGCCCCCTCCTTTTCTCTGATAAAGACACTAGTCATTGGATTTCGGTCCCACCCTAATTCAGTGTGACCTCATCTTAGCTTAACTAATTACATCTGCAAAGACCCTATTCGCAAATAAATTCGCAGACTGAGATTCCAGTTGGACACGAATAGGGTGGGTGGGGTGGGGAGACTATTCAACCCAGCACAGTCCCTGTTCCTTGAGCTCTCTTTGCGAAGAACTCAAACCATTTTATACATTATCTCATTTAATCCTCCTGCAACCTATAGAGATGGGTGTCTTCCCCATTTTATAGTGGAGGCAGCTGAAGCTCCAAAAGGGAGCTTCACTTGCCTGAGGATACACAGCCACTCAGAGGGGTTCCAGGCTTCAGGCCCAGGTCTGCTAGGGCCACATTGCCCTGTGCAGCAGGGACAGTTCCATACACAGCCTGCATCCTCAACTCAGGGTTTCTCAACCAGGCTCTGCTGGTATATGGGACTGATTAATTCTTCACGTGAGGGGCTGTCCTTGCTCTGGAGGATTAAGCATCCTGGCTTCTACCCACTAGATGCCAGTGGCACCCTCCTTCCAGCTGTGACCACCCAACATGCCTCCAGACATTGCCAAATGTGCCCGGGGGTGGGGGTGGCTAACATTGCCCTTGGTAGAGAACCCCTGCTCTAGTCCCCGCATCCTCTGGTGGGATGTGGTTTGTGTGGGTAGACCAGGGCTTGCCTCTTAGGTCTGACAATGAGCTTCAGGGTCCTAGGAGGGAAGGATAACGAAGACAGTGCATATGTCAGGGGCCCCTGCATGCAATATGTTACTTGGTCTCCACCCCAGTTCCTGAGGAATCTCGGTACCCCCCCCCCCCCACCTTCCCACCCCCCGCCCCACTGGGAGGCTGGTGAATGAGATCAGGGACGCTCAGTACTTATAGTACCTTTGCCATTTTGCAAAAAGAAGCCCATGTCATCAGCTCCCTCAGGCTGCTCCCTGGGGCCTGGAGACACTTCCTAATATCCCCGTTGACTTAGAAGCTCAAGGCCATCAAGGCTCCAGGGGAGGATTATCTGTCCCCAGAACTGTTCCAAATGCTCTGTGACTGGTGGATTTCAATACTTGTTTCTTTGTTGACTTTTATCATCTTCAAGGGCAAGGTCCCTTCTGGGTGGATCCAGAAGGTAACATCCTATTTTTCAGAAGAGCAGCATCTTCTCTCCCCAGGATGAAGACCCGTCAGCTTGCCAGGTATTCTGCTCTACATATGCCTGACCCAGCTGATACACGTGGGGTCTGGGCTTCTCAGTCCAATGTGCTTAAAGAGAAGCAGTCAGACTTGGTAGGGGTCATTCCTTTCAGTCCAACACCAACTATGCACCGGGCCCAGTTTCAGGTGTTGGAGATGGAACCCCACGGAGCCTGCAGTCTAGTTGGGCAGAGAGGAACAAGTCAAACAAATGAACACGATCGTCAGAAGCATAAAAGATGCTGAGATGGGGGAACTGAGGGCTGGGAGGCGGCCAGGGAGGGCCTCTGTCTTATCCTGGGCTCCCCAGAGAGCAGGGCCTGAGACAAGGCATCAGTGCAAGTACTTTATGGGGAGAGTGATTCTAGGGAGGAATGAGGGATCCAGAGTGAATCAGGGAGGAGGGAGAGCCAGTGTGAGGGCCTGTCATCAAGCTGGCCTCTGCCATCTAGGGACAATGTCTGCTCAAACTTGTAGGACAAGTGGCAAGATGGGGGAAGCGTTAGTTCACCGCACCAGTGCCCCATTGCTCAAAGGTTTACCCCATTCGCTGGTCACTGGTTCACCCCACTGGGCATTATCTCTTCCTGAATGTTTGGGTTGCAAACATGTGGGCTCCGAGTGGGTTTCCACCATGCAGTGTGCAGGGAGAAACCCCAAGGCAGGAGGTGAGGCGATGGTCACCCAGCCTGAGTGAAATGTTGTACCCCTGTGCATTCGCAGTGCTCAAGGGTGTCCAGAGAGCATCTCCAAAGAGGTGACATTTGGGCTGGGAGCCTAGATGAGAAGGAACCAGGCTTGTGCCTGACCCTCTGAGTCGTCTGTGAGGAGACCTTCCAGAAAGAACGTGTGGTGGTGGCTTTTATGGGTCGTGTCTTGACCTTTGGGGGGGGGCCTTGGTCCAAGCCTCGTGAGCCTAGCTGGTTTCTGATGCTTACACGGAACCAACTCTGGGTCCTGCAGCGTTAGAGGCGGTCGGGGGTGCTTCCTGGGAAGTCAGAAAAGACGTCCAGTGGCATAAACCAGGGTTTGGGACCTTCATGATGTGATGATAATTGTAGATACTTTGGTTGCTCTGAAGCAGGGCTGTCTGGTAGAAATACATAAAATATATGCGATTTAAAATTTTCTAGGAGTTGTGTGAAAACAGAAACAGATGAAATTCATTCCAATAAAATATTATTTAATCCAATCTATCCAAAATGTTATTTCAACACATAGTTGATATAAAGATTAATGAGATTGTTTACATTCTTTCATTCATATATGTATTCTCAATCTGGTGTGTGTTTTACACTAGCAGCACATGTCATTGGTACCGGCTGGAGTTCAAGTTCTCAGCGGCTACATGGGGCTACTGACTAGTGTTGGACAGCACAGCTCTAGGGGTTGGAAGTATAGTTTTTTGTGTGTAGTCTGATGACTTAGTGGACAACGGACCCATTGCAATCACTGGCCCAAGAGTCAACAGCCAAGGTTAAGGTTAGGATAAAGATTAAACAAGATAATTCATGTACAGTGTTCAGTAGAATGACTGGCGAGGAGTACGTACCTGATCAACATTAACCAAGATAAAATTATTTACAAAAGTGAATTTGGGTTTGTGCTCATGCACAGAAAGACGAGGATTAACAGCTCCCCGTTCAATGTCACCGAGCGGAGAATTTTATCGGGGAGATGTTTCAGACTGGGTTGCCCAGATTTGCCCACTGGGAAATGGAAGGGTGGATTCAAACGTGGGCCTGTCTGACTCCAGGTTGCGGACATTGCGCCCTGTGCCCTGACGTCAGAGGCGGCGGGACGTCCACCCTTACTGGCCGGATGGGTCCCAGGACTCTTAAAGGAGTACTCAGAGCCCATCTCCTTGGCTCCTCGCCGCCCCCACACCTGCATGCTGGCTCTGCCCACCTGGCCCAGCCTCTGCTGTGCACCTCTCACTCTTGCTCCTCTGGGTGAGCAGATCCCAACCCCTGCGGGGCCAGGAGCCGCTCTCCCCCTGCCTCTGCTGGGGGGAGGGTGGCAGCCCCTCGGCCGCGATGCACCGCCTGAGCTGCCCAAGCCGCCCGCGCCCGGTGGCGTTTCTGCAACCACTGCAAAGTATCACCCACTGCACAGCCCCATCCTCTGCTGCACCCCCACCCCAGCCAGCCCGGTCCTTCCACAAGCTTCCCCATCTCTGCACAGGTCCTTCCTGCCTCTTGCTCTGGCCCCAAACCTCAACTCTTCTGTCTCACCGCCTCCCAGTCCACTCCACCGGGAAACCTCCTTGGCTCCGCCTTTCACCCTGGGTTCCGATGCTGCCTCACGCCCCTGGGCGGGTGCCCCTGGGATGCCCCTCGGTCTTACCCTCTAGCGGGATCCTTCATACGCCATCGCTCCCAGTAGAGCCACGCAGACAGCAGGGCATCCTATGGCAATTCAACCAGGCCCTCCTGTGTGCCAGGCCCTCACTGGCTCATAATATTGACCGTGGAAGGCAGGTTCCTGCCATCAACCCATCCACACCTGGACCCCTGAGAGGTGAATGACTTGCTGAGGGCCCCAAGCACGTGCCAAGGGGAGCTGGGTGTGGACCCGGCTGCCTGTGCATCACCTGTGGGGCAGAGAGGTGGGGGAGGGGGCGCTTTGGGTTGGTGTCTGCAGGTTGGGGCTACCGCAGGGTCTGCATGCCTCTGTGTCCCCAGAGCCACCTGCGGGCCAAGTGGGACCAGGTGTGAACAGAAGGCTGGGTGGCGGTGGAGGTATGTTCAGCACGTCCAGGTGCTTCTAGATGCTCCCAGGGACTCAGCTTTGCATGGGTTTCTCCAGAGCCCTTCCAGACCCTCCTTTCGGGTTCCATCTGCTTCTGAAATGGGGGCTGCAGGAGCTAGGGGGACCCCCCACGCTGTGGACAGCCCTGTGAGTTTGGGGCCTGGATTTCCCCTCTCACCACATAGGGACACTGACCCCTCGGAGCGTGGGTGCTGTCCCCAGGCAAGGGCGTGACCAGAGCTGCAGGGACACAGATAGGAACAGGTGGGGACCGCGCAGTGGCCGGGGATGCGGGCAACAGTCGGTACCAGCCTCACCCCTGAAGGGTGGGCGTGAGTCTCACCGACACAGAGTCAGGGACGCAGTGGGACAGTCCTTGGAGACACAGGGGCGTGGACAGGGCTCTGGGAGAGCCTGGCCCAGAGCTGTCCCTGGTCCTCCCCTCCCCTCTCCCCCTCAGGCCCCTCCCCCCTCCCTGCCCGACCCTGCCCTCCCGGGTCCAGGCGCTGCTCCTCGTATTCTGCCTCTGCCACTGTCTGCCGCGCCTTTGAAATCTTATCTCTCATCGTGTTCTCCGTTTCCTCCCTGTCCAGGCCTCATCTGTCTCCTGCCTCCCACCCACCCCCCACCTGCTTCCCATCTGTGGCCCCCCCCCCCCAGCCCCCCGGCCTCGGCCGCCGTCCTGTCTTGTCCTGTCCTGTCCTGTCAGCCCATCCCTGCCCCTCCAGGGGGAGATTTCAGCGCTGTGGGTTAGGACCATGCCCGATGGCTCCTGCGTGCCCTGAGCTCCAGACCCCGAGCCCATTCCACGGTCATCCTTCCTCCCCCTGAGGGTGAGCTACAGGCCCCAGGCCGGCCATGATCAAGCCCTCGGGCCCCTCAGGCTCCCAGGTCAACCCCTCCAGCTCCTGGGACCCCGTGCTCTTCTGAGCTTCGCCTGGATCCCATGGGTCAGAGCTGCCTGGATGTCTGCTTCACTTCCGTCTGTGACCTCCTCAAGGGTATGGACAACTCCACCCTGCATCCTTTACAGATGGGTAAACTGAGGCTTGGTGAGTAGATGTGCTGTCTCCGAGCCTTCACGCGTCTAGCTCTGTTTCTCCCTTCAGGACACAGCACAAGTGTCACCTCTTCAGCGAGGTTGCCCTGACAACTCGATCTAATGTGGATCCCTCCCCCAGCTCCGCCCATGCATCCTCCATCCCTGCATCCTAATTTCATTTCCTTTGGGGCTTTGCCTTCTACTTTACAGAGGAAACAGATGGGAACCGAGGGCACCTAACAGTGGGCCAATCTGGGTGCCCACAGTGCTCAAGGGGCCCCGACAGAGGCCGCCAGCTTCCTGCTCTCAACCAAAGCCAGGCAGCCCTGGCTCTGTCCCTGTCCCAGGGGTCCCAGCTACCTCTGGGAGCCTCCATCCTATGGAATCAAACTCAGAGTGTTGACCCAGCCCACCTGATTCAAATCCCAGCCCCACCCCGTAGCAGCTGAAGTTCCTTTGCTCTGATCTGCGTTTCTGCATCTGTAAGCTGCCCAGGAGGAGGAGGAGGTGCCCGTCTCAGGATTGTTGGACGTAAGGATTAGCCCCTCTTGCAGGTGTCATGGGCATAGTGGCAGCAAAAACACAGGAGCAAATCGTGTACTTGAACATGAAGAGCCCCTTCCTGCCGATCAATGATAACCACGGTTATCAATCATTTCGTTGTCATGGTCCTGGTCCTCCCCGAGTGCTCTGCAAACCAAATCTCTCCAGGTCCTCTCAACACATTTGGAGGTGTGGACTCTTCCTCCCAGCTTCCAGATGAGCCAACCAGGACACAGAGGGCAGAGACCCCCAGGTCACCCCCGAGTATGCAGGAGGTGGGAAATGCAGGCTGTTAGATCCTGGCTCCGCCACTGGGTGACCTGGGGCAAGGCATGCTCCCTCTCAGCCTTTGCTTGTCCATCTGTAAAATGGGGACAATAACACAGCAAGAATTCAGTGACTTCTATGGGCTTACTCAGTGATCACTTAGTGAATGGCGTCTGACATAGAACTCAGACCTGGGGTTTGCCCCAAGCCTGTCGACCCTGAGCCTGAGGCTTCCTACTCCAAGGCCTGGCCTTCCAGGAACGCACGCAGCCCCTTCCTGCTCTGCCAGGGACCCCCAGGCATCTGAAACCATGTGTGCTCGACCACAGGTTCTGGGAGCTGCGTCTACAGTCCCATTTGGAAGCAATTGGGGCCCGAGTCTCTAGGGCCTGGAGTCTATGTTGAACTTATTTGGGGGCATTTGTGTCTTCAAAGTTGAAACCTAAACATGGAAGGGAGGGTAACACCCGCTGCTGTTCGTTCAGATTGTCCTCCTCTGAAGTATATCGCTGGCTGACATCTCAGTGGCTGCATGGCTCAGGCCTGTCTGGGTGGGCTCTGAGTCCCCGGCATGAGCCTGCCACTGCCCTGAACCTTCCATGGCTCCCACTGTCCGCAGGGATCAGCCAGGTGCCTCAGCCAGAGGGCAGCTCTAGAGCCCACAGACCCAGGCCACTTCCTGGTTGTAGGACCCAGGGCTACTGCATAGCTAGTCTGAGCCTCAGTTTCCTCCCCTGGAAAACAGAGAAAATGTTCTCTGTCTTACAGGTTTGCCCTGAGTGATTTCCTAGGATGCAGGACTTTCAGTGCTCCAGCCTGGAAAGTTCCAAGCAAACCAGGACAGGTTGGTCACTTACAGAATTGTTATGAGGATGAGAAGGCAAAGCGTGTGAAAATTGCTAAGCGTGGTGCTTGGAGGAAAGCAGCAATGGCCCGGGCCCTGCGTGCACTGCACTTCACAGTTTACACAACTCTTTCACGCTGTTATTTCACAAGCCTCCCAATGACCCTGCTTATTCTCCTGACTTTGAAGGTGAGAAAACTGAGGCTGGAGGGAACAGGCAGCATAGCTGGGGTCAGACGGGGTGGAGACAGGGCCTGCTTAGGGTGAATGACTAAGTTCCATGGATGGAGTAATACCCGCCCCCTCCCCGACCTGGAGGGCTGCATGGCTTGGGAGAATCATGTTCAAGAGATAATGTTTTCCTGGGCAGTGGAGAGGGGATCCCAGAGTCTGCTGTCCACGGCCGTGGCCACGAGGGAAGCTCTTCCCTCACTCTTAGAACCTCTTCTCAGGGAGGTGAGGATTGGAAGGATGGATAGAGGTGACTCGGAGGGAAGGAGCTTTGATTCTGGAAAAGAGCAAGACACACAGCCCTCCTGCTCACAGGTGCTGGCCCCCAGACTCTCACTCATCCAAGCCCTTCTGCTGCCACCGTACTCTGTGTCTTTGGGCAAGCCACTTTATCTCCTGAGCCTCGATTTCCTCATCTGTACATGGGGAGTAATCACAGTATCTGCCGAGCAGGGTTTTTCTAAGGATTCAATGAGGTGATTTATAAAAGGGTTCTGGAAAGTGCCCAGCAAACGTTAGCCAACAGTAAGATTATAATCATAAATATAATTCGCAAAATGTTTTCCCCTTCAGAATCCCACTGAGTCCTCACAACAGCACAGTTTTGAGAAGTGGCTGTGACCCTCCCCATTTTCCAGATGGGGAAGCTGAGGCCTGGGTCAGGGACGGAAGTTGCCCAAGCTACACAGGAATTGGGGGGGCGGGGCTGGGAAGCCAGGCTAATGGGACCAGGTAAGCAGCGAGTCCACCTGGTCCCCATGCCTGATAGCTTTTCAGCCTGTGGCCCTCCTGACCCTGCCTCCAAATGGACTTTTTAAAAAAAATTAATTAATTAATTTATTGGGTCTTCATTGCTGCACACGGGCTTTCTCTAGTTGCGGCGAGTGGGGGGCTACTCTTTGTTGTGGTGCACAGGCTCCTCATTGCCATGGCTTCTCTTGTTGTGGAGCACAGGCTCTAGGCACATGGGCTTCAGTAGCTGCAGCACACGGGCTCAATAGTTGTGGCTCACGGGCTCTAGAGCACAGCCTCAGTAGTTATGGCGCACAGGCTTAGTTGCTCCACGGCATGTGGGATCCTCCCAGACCAGGGATTGAACCTGTGTCCTCTGAGTTGGCAGGCGGATTCTTAACCACTGAGCCACCAGGGAAGTCCCCCAAATGGATTTTGTTCTTCTGGCTCCTCAGGAGCCCACCAGCTCCATCCCTTGCCTTCTGCATTATTTTTTTTTCCCGTTTTTGTTGTACTTCTCACTAGTGGAAGTCAAATTATTGTTTTTCTTGCTTGTTATCCATTTCTCCCACAAGAATGTCAGTTCCAAGAGGGCAGGGTCTTTGTCTTTTATGTTCACTGCAAAATCGGCAGTGCCTGGCACAAAGCAGGCCTTCGGTAAACAGCTGTGGAATGATTCGATTATCTTCTCATTATTAGAAAACAAATGAAGCTTGGAGTCCAGCAGCGCCACCTGTGATGCAGTGCCTTATTCAAGCCAGTAGATGGCAGCAGAGAACAAGGTACCTGATGGGTGGAGCCCAGGTGACTGGCACAGGTTTGACCTTAGAGGGGAGCCTTTGACTCGCCTGCGTCTGTGCGTGCGTGCGTGCTGCATGCCTCTGTGTGTGTGTGGGGGGGGGGGGGGGAGGGCTGGGTATGTGCTGTCTTCTACCTCCTCCCCCTAACAACAGTTCAGGCCTGCAGATCCCAACTGGACAGAAGGAAGCCTTTTCCTATATAACAGCTATCACTGATGAACTACAAAAGCAGTTCGTGCCACGTGCCACCTATGCAAGATCTCATTGAATTCTCACTATGGCCCTATTATTAACCTCATTCTCAGAAAAAGAAACTGAGGCACAATAACATGACCCAGGTCACAGCCAGGGGGATCCAGGACCAGGAGACCAGGATCCTTTCCTTAACCACCCTCAGCAGACTCAGTGGGCCATCCCACCAGGAGGAAGTGGGTTCCCCATCGCTGGAGGTTTGCAAGTTGTGCTGGATAAACACCCACCAGAGAGAGGGTGGGGCACCAGATGCCCAAAGCCACTCCTGGCCAGGCAGGACCGGCTATATAATTTTCAGGGCCTGGTGCAAAATGAAAATGTAGAGCCCTTTGCTCAAAAATTAAGAATTTCAGGATAGAGAGAGCAGAGCATCAAGCCAAGTATGCGGCCCTTCTAAGTATGAGATTCTGTGCACAAGTTGCGTGCCAGGGGAGCCAGACTCTTTGGGTCTGGGGAAGGCCTTTGAGGGACGTATGCCAGGATCCCCTGGGATGTCATCAGCCCCGCTCTGCAGGAGTCCAGGGAAAAGCCCCCTCAGCATATTTCTTCTCATAAGGTGGGACCCTGCATCCCTGCACCTTTTATCTTCCTTCTCTGGCTGTGATTTATCTCCATGTGAAGGGCTGGGGCGGCCTTGGAGGCACAAGTCCCATTAGATGGTCCATGAATCTTTCCTGTGTGGATCCCCCGGTCACTCTTTGTGAGGCTGGGTGGACCCACTACTTCCTCTCTGCCAAGTGCGGATTAGGAAGCCATAAAACAAGGAACCCAAACCTCTGGCCGGGAGAGCACACACATGGGTCTCAGATGCGCCGGCCGGCTGGCAGGAGATGGATGGGGGCTGCAGGACTCGAGCCCAGAGGGAAACCCCTTCCCTTGGAGGCCACCATTTCCAGGCCCCTTTCCCACAGGGAGGGGACTTCCTGGCCAAGTCTGGGGCCAGAGCTGGTCAGGGCTGCTCCCAGGGGAAGAGAAGACCCTGGCTGAAGCCACGGCTGAAGATGGTCCTGGTGGGGCAGGGAGTAAGGGAGCCCAGACTGAGCTGAGTGTGAGGGCCCAGGTCAAGCTCGGGTGGGAAGAGCTGAGCATCCACTATGCGCTGGGCACTTAATACTTGTTCTCATGTCTCGCGAGGTTGCTCCCCCCAAATAATGTGGATGAGGAACCCGAGGCTCCAAGAGCTGAGGCCACTTGCTAAGGTCACACAGCCAGGAAGTGATGGGGTTAGGATTTGAACCCAGGTAAATAGATAACAAAGCTCTACCCCAAAGAGAAATTTAAAAAACGTAATATTTGAAAAGCGTATTATTTGTTTCTTGAATGTTATCTGTTTTTTTTAAAAAGAATCAGTTAGAAAAGGTATGTGGAACAAAATTTAAAAGTTGTATAGCATAACTTTGAGGATTATGCCTCCATCCCCTCTCCCTGTTGTCCATACCTCCCCCACCCCCTAACCCCCACCCCGCCGCTTTCAATTCTTTTGAGTGTTTACCCAGAAGTGGAATTACTGGATCATACGGCAATTCTATTTTTATTTTTTTTGAGGAACTGCCACACTGTTTTCCGCAGGGGCTGTTCCATTTTACATTCCCACCAACAGTGCATAAAGGTCCTGATTTCTCCACATCCTTGCCAACACTTCTTATTTATTTATTTTCATAATGGCCTTCTAATTGTATGAAGTGGTATCTCATTATAGTTTTGATTTGCATTTTCCTAATGATCAATGATGAGCAGCTTTTCATGTGGTTATCGGCCACCTGTATATCTTCTTTGGAGAAATTTCTATTTAGGTCTTTTGCCCATTTTTGAATTGGCTTGTTTTTTGGTGGTTGTTGTTGACTTTTAGGAGTTCTCTATATATTCTGGATATTAATCCTTTATCAGCTATGTGATTTACAAATATATCCTCTCATTCTGTGTGTTGCCCTTTTACTCTCTTGATGGTCTTTTGATGAACAAAAAAATTTAATTTTGATGGAGTCCAGTTTGTCTTATTTTTTTCTTTTATTGTCTGTGCCTTTGATATAGCCAAGAAATCATTGCCAAATCCAGTGTTGTGAAGTTTTTATCCTATGTTTTCTTCTAAGAGTTTTATAGTTTGGGGTTTTATGTTTAGGTCATGGATCTATTTTGGGTTAATTTTTATATATGGTGTTAGGTAAGGGTCCAACTTCATTCTTTTGCGTGTGGGTATCTAATTTTTCCAGAACCATTTGTTGAAAAGACTGTCTCCTCTCCATTGACTAAGTCTCAACATTCTTGTCAAAAATCATTTGACCACACATGTGAGGGTTTATTTCTGGATGATATATTCTATTGAACTTGTCTGTATTTATGCCAGTACCACACTGTTTTTATGCATGTAACTTTGTAGTAAGCTTTATTTGTTTTTTTTATTTTATAAATTTTATTTATTTATTTATTGGCTGTGTTGGGTCTTCGTTGCTGTGCATGGGCTTTCTCTAGTTGCAAAGAGTGGGGGCTAATCTTGGTTGTGGTGTGTGGGCTTCTCATTGCGGTGGCTTCTCTTGTTGCAGAGCATGGGCTCTGGGTGCGTGGGCTTCAGTAGTTGTGGCACGTGGGCTCAGTAGTTGTGGCTCCCAGGCTCTAGAGCACAGGCCCAGTAGTTGTGGTGCATGCGCTTTGTTGCTCCACAGCATGTGGGATCTTCCTGGCCCAGGGATTGAACCCATATCCCCTGAATTGGCAGGCAGATTCTTAACCACTGCACCACCAGGGAGGCCCTGTAGTAAGTTTTAAAATCAGGAAGTGTGAGTTGAACTTTGTTCTTTGTCAGAATTGTTTTGGCTATTTGGGATCCCCTAAGGTACCATGTGAACTTTAGGATGAGTTTTTTTTTAACTTTTGTAAAAAAATCATTGAGATTTTGGTAGGGATTGCATTTAGTATATAGATTGTCTTGGGTAGTATTCATATCTTAGAAATATCAATTCTTCCAATCCATGACCATGGGATGTCTTTCCATTTATTTTTCTTCTTTAATTTCTTTTCAGAAATGCTATGCATTTTTTAAGGACTTTTATTGAGATATAATTGACATAGAATAAATTGCATATACTTAGAGTGTATGCTTTGCAGTTTTTATTGTGCAAGTCTTTCACCTCCTTGGTTAAGTTAATTCCTAAGTATTTTATTCTTTTTTTTTTTTTTTTTTTTTTTTTTTTTTTTTGGCTGTGCCACGCAGCTTTTGGGAGGGATCCTAGTTCCCCAACCAGGGATTGAATCTGGATTACTGTAGTGAAAGCACTGAGTCCTAACCAATGGACTGCCAGGGAATTCCCAGTGTTTTATTCTTTTTGATGTTGTTGTACATGGAATTGTTTTCTTAATTTTCTTTTCAGATTGTTCATTGTTAGTGTACAGAAATGCAACTGATTTTTGTGTGTTTACTTTGTATCCTGCTACTTTGCTGAATTTATTTATTAGTTCTACCCTTGATTTTGTGAAAATTTAGGGTTTTCTGTATCTGTGAGCAGATACAATTTTTCTTCTTTATTTTCAGTGGGATGCCTTCTCTCTCTATATATTTTCTTCCCTAATTGCTCTGGTTAGGACTTTCAGTATTATGTTGAACAGAAGTGGCGAAAGCAAGCTTCCTTGCCTTGTTCCTGATCTTAGAGGAAAAACTTTCAATTTTTCGCCATTGAGTATGATGTTTGCTGTGGGTTTTTCATATATGGCTTTTATTATGTTGAGATAGTTACCTTCTATTCCTATTTTTTTGAGTGTCTTTTTTAATCATAAAAGAGTATTGATTTTTGTCAAATGTCTTTTCTGTATCAATTGAGATGATCATGGTCTTTTTTTGATCTTGTGGGTTTTTTTTCCCTTCTTTCTGTTAATGTGGTATATTACATTAATCAATTTTCTTATGTTGAACTATCCTTGCATTCTAGGAGTAAATCCGACTGGGTCATGGAGTATAACCCACCAAATATGTGGTGCAACACATTTTGCACCCAAGGTTCAATATCGTAGACATGCTTGCCTGTTTAATATCACTCTCCTCCCATTATGCTGAGCTCACCAAAGGCAGGGACAGGTTGGGCCATTTCCCCAGCACCATGCACAAGGTTTGGCACAGAGTAAGAGCTCACTAAACACTTAATGAGTGAATGAGCAAACAGGAAAATGACAGAAAGAAATAATCCCAAATAAATAACAGTATTGGATTATAGGCGATTTTAGTTTTCTTTTATATTCTTATTTTACACATGTTTATCCTGAATTTATTTTGTAATCAGGTAAATATCAACTACACATTATTTTAATGATAGAGTGAGAGACTGCTCTGGGTACCCAGAGGGGACAGGGTTGAAAGGCATGAGATGAGAGCAGGAACCCTGATAAGGAGGCTGCTGGGATGTCCATGTGTGGGGTGATGTTGGGGGGTATACAATGGGTGACGGGGCCAAAGCCTCAGTTTCCTCATCTGGATAATCAGGCTCATAGCCACTCTGGTACTTAAAATACAAAGTTCAAATAAAAATAACCATCATTCACTGAGACTCATTCCATGCCCTTCACTGTCCTATCTAAAGCCCCCCATTCCCACTTAAGGATCACTATCTTCACTTTCTAGGTGGGAAAACTGAAGTGGTGATCCATCCAAATCCTAGCTCAGTCATAATGACCCACAATAAGTTGTTTCTGAGCCTCAGTTTCCCTATCTGTATAAGGGGAATAACAATAGCCTCTACTTCTTGGGGTGTCATGTGTGGTCAATAGGATTGTGCTCTTAAAGCCCATAGCTTACCCTCCAGGATGGGCCAGCATATGTGAGCTGCCCATCACCAACATGACCAGAGAGGTGAAGTTACCCTCCTAGGGTCACACAGCAAAACAGTGGCCCAATTGAGATTCAGCTCAGGTTTCTCTGACCCCAGAGCCCAACTCCTTCCATTTTCTGGTGTGAGGGGCTCCCGTGCTGGGCAAGAGCTCTGGATGGCTGGTGCCTGTCTGGAGTGTAGTACGGCTGAAAGTGAGGGGGCCTGTCCAGAGCTTCTCCCTGGTGGCACAGCGTGGACAGGGGAGGGGTCAGGGACTCTGGCCCCATCGGGGATTTCTCGGGGCCATGCGTCCCATGCAGTAGGAGGTTTCCCAGCAGCCGATGCGCCACTAATGGGCCTCCTTTCATCACAATACGCCGTGATAACAGACAGGTTTAATTAAAAAGAACACACATCCTCCTCTGCAGGGCGGCTGCAGCCAGGGTGTGGGGCCTGCAATTAAAACTTAGCTCTATAAACTCAGTACACAAGCATGGATGCCCAGAGCTGCTGGGTTTTCTAAAAAGAACACCCCCACCCCTGCATGCCCACGTTATTTATCGAGTTAATTTTATCCTCTGGCCACAGTGTGAACTCTGAGCCCCCAGCCCCGACCCCGACTTGCCTCCAGCTCCCAGGCTGTGCCAGGCACGTGCTTGCCTCCTTTGGGGAGGAGTGAGGCCGAAATGCCAGCTTTAAATGCAGAAGCTGGGGCAGGACCCTCCCTGTCTTTGTGATGTCAGGCAAGTGACTCACTCGGCTCAGATCATCTGTTTCTGTATCGAGAAGTGGGGCAGAAGCTGAAGCTGCCCCCTGAGGCTGGGCAGAGCCTGGATGAGACAGCGAGGAAGGGCGCAGCAAAGGTGGGCTGTTAACACCATCGGTGTCGTGACCACTAGTGGTGGGAGCTTCTGCACGGAGCCCAGGAGGTGCTGGCGAGAGGGAGGCCAGGATGGCGGGGGAGGCCCAGGCTGGGCACTCAGCGTCCTAGGTGCAACAATTAAGAGTGGAGACTTGGGAGTCAGAAGCACCCAGGTTAAAATCCTGGTTTTGCCACTTCCTAGTTGTGTGGACCTGGGTGAGTGACTCCCCACCCAGGGCTCTGTTTTCTCATCTGTAAAATGGGAGTGATAATAGAGCCTTCCTTTTTGGGCTGCAGACTGAGGAATCCACAGTCAGGTACAACACCTGGCACTGGCTAAAATGTGTGGGCTTGGGCGCTCTGGGCCATGAGGATGGCTTTTAAAGCTGAGCGGAGGGGTTGCCCATGCCTGTTTTTCTGGCCTGGCTCAGGGCGGTCTCCCCAGAGGCCCTCAGGACAGCACCCAGCAGGCTTATGCCCCAGGTGCCCGCAGCTGTCAGGCTGGGGGCAGGGGCGCCTGCCTTGCAACCAGATAGGTAGCCTGATAGCAGGGCCTGCGAGACAAAGCTATCGGAGTCGTCAACAGGATACTGAATGGGCTTTTCCGAGCGGGCCGGCGCAGAATTGCATTCAGCTCAGATTTAATTAAAAAGACTCAAATCTTTCTGATAATCCTCCCAGCAACGGCTGGAGCAGGGCCTGAAGCAGGCTCCCTAGCAACGGCGCATCCTGCTGATAAGGAACTTTGTGGGGAAGACGCAGCGAGCCCCTGGGCTAGCCCAACACCGCTGCTATCACTCTGCCCATCACCCAGCCAGAGAGGGGTGGTGAGGCCAGGGAGGCAGCTGCCGCCCCCCTCCACCCCGCCCCTCCCCGCTCTGTGCCCCCCACCCCCGCAGTGCACACTGGTGGGCTGCTCTGATCCTGGGACTGAGCCCTCTGCCTGGCTCCACACCCATGTTCCCATCCAGCCGCCCAGGTCTTGCCTTTCTTCTGCCGTCCCCCACTCCCCGCCCGCTCCCCTAATGCACCGTGGTGGCCAGGGCACCCAAATATCAGTGCTGGTGGGATGGGCAGTTCTCCAGCTCTGCTTGGAGGCTGAATCGGGAGGGGAAGGATGAGGCCAGGCACTGTGTCCTCAGCAGAACCTCCCCTCCCACCTCCCAGCCTTTGCCTGTGCCGGTCCCTCTGCCCAGCCTCCCATTCAAGGATCCCGACTTGTCCTTCAAGTCCCAGCTCACAGTGCTCCTCCCTGTCCTCCTCTGATTACATGTGACTCCCTGGCACCTAGTCCAGAGTCTGTCAGAGAACAGAGGCTCAGAGAATATCTGATGAATGGATGGATGAATGAATGGATGGATGGATGAAGCAGACTAGTAACCCTGAGTTTGGAACAGGGGTTCCCATACCAGTTTTACTTCCTACCAGGCTAGGAACTAGGCAGGCAACTGATTCATCTTCTCTGTATTTGTTTCCTCACCGGCACATCAGGGGCACCCATCCCTCTGCCCAGAGAACGGGTGTGACCCCTGCCACTCCCCAGTAGGGACTCAAGGGGCACTCCACCGTGTGTCCAGTGCTGCATGGCTCCGACTTCGGCTCCCCCAGGCCACACTCAGGGCTCAGCAAGTCTTCTCTCTACCCTGCCTCACCCTGAAACCCATTACAAAATATTTTAAATTTAATTATTTGAAACACGTAACAATTCACGTGGTTCAAAGTTATTTACAAACAGAATAGTGACGCTCCCACATCCACCGCAAAAGGGAACCACCACTGTTAGCTTCTTGGGTATTCTTCCCGAGTTTCCTTATGCACGTGTACATTCAAATACGATTATAAGCTGCAGACAGAACAAAGCAAAACGCTGTGCACCAAGATCTCCGCCTTGCTCTTTTCACTCACTGCATCTTGAAGATCTTTCCATGTGGCTATGAAGGGTCCTCTCCTTTTTCCAGCTGCTTAGTATTCCACTGCACAGAGGCCTGGGTTTATTTAACCAGCCCCCTGTGATGGATGTATTGATTGTGGCCTGTCTTTTGCTATTATTAATAAAACTGCATGGAAGAAGCTTGTACATATATCATTGGGTTGTTTGTAGAACGATTCCCAGAGTAGAACTTGTTGGGTTGAAGGGTGGAATCTATCTTAACACTGTAACCTCATCCATCTATCTATCCACCCCTCTATCAATAGTTTCCTACTATTCAACACCATAGCTAGCCTACTACGTGCCAGGCACTAAGCAGGGCACAGAGGGCCAAGCCAGGCCTGATCCTTGTCCTCTTAGAGTGTGAAATTCTGCTTTCCTCCCACGCTGTTCACTGCTGCTGGAGGGCTCTCCTCACTCAAGAAGCTGCTCTGGCTCCCTGTGGCCACTGGCTCACATTCCAACTCCCAGCCTGAAGTGTGAGGTTCCCTGTCCTTCCTCATCTAGCCTGGTGTGTCCTTAGTTTTTAGCCCAAAGCCTTCACCATCATGGGCTCCCTTACTGCCTCTTGGGGCCTCCATCTCCTGGCAACCCCACAGAGCAAGCCCTGTGCTGGGTAAGCATCCTCGCTGCTAGAGCACCTTCAGTGTGCTTGGCTGCTGTGCTGTGCTTGGAATACTAGCTCTGGGGTCACACTGCTTGGGTTCAAATCCCATCCCCATCGCCCTTGAGCCCTGCAGCCCTGGGCAAACCACCTAACCTCTCTGGCCTTGGCTTTCTCATCTGAAAAATGGGAACAATAATCTGACTACTTCCAGGCTTGTGGTGAGAATGAGATAAGCCCAGGCCCCTACAGCAAGCAGGACAGAAGCAAGCTGGTGTCATGGGCTTGCTCAATCCCCACAAATACCTTCCTGGTGGGGGTATTAGCCCCACTTCACAGATGAGAAAACAGAGGCCCAGAAGGCAGAGTCAGGATTGAAATCAGCACTGTTCGGCTCTGTGATCCTTACCCTCAATCACCAACTTCTCTGGCCTCACGGGGGTCCCTGTCGGCACAGGGACACCCACTCTGCCGGCCACGGTGGCCTTTCCTGCCTGGCCCTGCCTTCTGGAACCACTCAGCCCCCTTCCCCATGCTGGGCTCTGGCTTCTCTCGCTTGTTCATTCACTCATTCAGCTGTGCCAGGTGCCGTGCTAGGTGCCCAGGATTCAGCAAGGAACAAAAGGGATGTTCGCCCATGAAGCTCGGGGAGTTGGGGGGGTGGGGCAGAGGGCAGAGTGGGAGGGAAGCCCCGAGAAGGCAGATTCTCCAAGGAAGGCTGGATGGAGGAGCTGACACAGATGGAGATATGGCTGGAATCGGGAGGCCGGGAGGGCAGGGCTTTGGTGGGAGAGGACGGGGCGGGGGGTGGGGGGGCTGGGTGGGAGCATGGCTGGGGTGCCCAGGACCTTTCTGGAAAGTTTGCCTGTGCAGGGGAGGGGCAGTGTGAGGGTGTGGCCGCTCGAGTCAAAGGTCTTTCTTTTTAAGTGTGGAGAGACCTGAGAGGTTCTAGGCCAAGAGCACACGAGGAGAGAGAGAGAGAGAAAGGAGCCTCTGGTGAAAGGGCTGGAAGCAGAGCCCAAAAGAGAGGGTTCACCCCAGGTCAGGTAGGCCACATGGTTGGGGACTTACATTTGGGGCCCTAAGGTATCAAGGGGACTTCCTGCTGGAAAGCCTCCACTGCTTTGGGAAGGGGAGCTTGTTGGGTTGGGGGTGGTGAGAGAGGCTGGGGAGGACAGGCCTGGGGGAGGACCAGAGGGCCTGGTGAGGTCTCCCCAGTGACACTTGGGAGTCACGGGCAAAGCACAGAGGACAGGCAGCAGGATCCCCCCTCAGGGACAGGGACGGAGCTGAAGCTCACAGGGAATCAGAGCTGGCCCCACCCTGCCCCGGATGGCCCTCTTGTCTGTTCATCTCTCTGACTCCCCATCAGGCTTTCAGCATCATTCCTTTCTCATCCCCAGGGCCCAGGGCCCAGAGCCGCTCCACTACAGACCATCCCTGCCCTTCCGTCCCATGGGCCTCCCTGGGCAAGTCCTTCTCCAGGGCAGGAGCCAGCAAAGAGGATCCCGAGGGGGCTTTAGAGACTTCAAACTTCTCCTTCTTTTCAAATATTAATTATTATTATTTCTAAGTGATGGAGGAGGAAGAAGAAGAGGAAAGGAAAGGGGTGGGAAGGGGAGCACTCACTCAGGGCCAGCACTGGGCTGAGCTTTCTGTGCACATCCTTCTTTAATCCACACAACAGCCAGTGACACAGACATGGGCATCCTGCCCATTTAACAGAAGGGTTGCCTGAGGCTGCACAGCTGAGGAGCCAGGCAGCCGTGGCAGAGGTGGGATTTGACATCCAGCCTTGGATGGGGCTCCCTTCAACTGGGACAGAAACAGTAGCGCCCCTTTCCTATGAGATCCCAAACCCTCTGGCCAGGCTCCAGGGCAGCCAGATTTGCTGAGATTCAAACCAGAGGGCTGGTCAGAAGGTAAGAGAAGCAGGAGTCCTTACGTCACCGGGACAGAACCTGCATCTCTTGGTTTATGTCACCCCATCCTGCCATGGTTTGAGGGGTGGTAAAGATGGGGAACAGAGGGCAGATATTGCCACTTCACTGCAGGGCAGTATGGAAGATGGGATGTGCATGTGGGTGTGCCCAGGATGTGCCCACGCAGACCCCAGGGCCCCCAGCCTCCCCTCCCCAACCAATGTCACCATTTCCTCTGGCCCTCCTGTCCCCAGGTTGTCCAGGGCTCTGCCCTCACCTGCTAGGAGTGAGGTGGGGTGAGAAGGAGGCTGGGAGGGTGCAAGGAATTGAGGGAGGCTATGAGACCCTGTACTAGGGGGTGTCAGATGCCGAGTCCAGATAGAGGAGCTTGAGAAAGGGGTCAGGCCAGGTGAGGGGCAAGGGAGGAGGGCCAGAGCCTCCACAAGCCAGGGCCAAACCAGGACCCCACCTGCATTCCACGATGATGTTCCTGAGCCATTGAGGGTCCATGCAGATCAGGAAGGCCCCCCACCCCAATCCCACGGGCTTATTGGAAGAAGATTGGCATTTTCCTGATGTGGTGCTTGACAGTTGCTTGTTAATATGTAAGAGTCCTTTGTGAGCCAGCAGCCGTGGTCCCTGGGCGTCAGTCACCATATCTGTAAGAGGGGGTAGTCCTGGAGCCTTCTGCTGGAGCATCCTGTCTCCAGGCGGCAGCAGCTTCAAGGCTGCAGGCGATCACATGGGTTGGGAGGGGTGATTGGAGTCCAAGGTGGTGAGGAGTTCTTCCGGAGCCCCAGGGGCTTTGGGTGCAGGGCGGCTGTGGGCTATTTCCAGACCCCACTTGTTAATGCAGGGTGTCTCTGAATGGGCACCCAGAATTAGCTTCCGTGGGAAGGAGGGTACCAGGAGGCAAAGTGGGGGCATCCCAGATAGGGGAGCTGCACACGCAAAGGTGCAAAGGGGCCAGGCCTATTCCAGGAAGAGTGAGAGCTTTAGTGGGGGTTGGGGGGAATGCAACTCAAGGGAAGCATTGTGCCGTGTGACTTTGGAGCTGTAAACTGAGGCCAGGTCATCAGAGGCCTTGAAAACGGGGGTGCCAGCAGGGCAGCGTCGTCGAGCCCTGCTCTGTGGGCTGCCCCATGCCCTGGTGCCAACTGGGCTCTGGAGGCTCCAGACCAGAGTGCCCTCGGGCACCTCTGGTGAGCGGGCTGGTCTGGGCTGGGATGGAGCGATAACTGTTTTTAATAAGCTTCCAGGTGAAACTGATGCTTATTTGGGATGGAAACAAGGATGGTGGGACAGGAATGCTGGGGTGAGGTCTTCAGTAGGTGTGAGCCCAGGACAGACTCTGCCAGGATGTCTGGCCCCTCCCATTTGTCTTCCACGACGTCACCAGACCTCAACCACTTGGCCCATTGACCAGCCATCAGTCGCCCATTTTGTAGAGAAATGATTGACTTTTATTTAATCAAAAAGGTAGTGAGAGTAATAAACACAATATCTATTACAGAAACTTTAAGGAAAAGTGACAAATAGACGAAAATAAAAATCGTTCATAATCTCATCACCAAGGGACTAGCACCACATAAGATACTAACATATATCCTCCAGGAACATGCAGTTGGATTTATCCAACAAATGTTTATTAAGCTCCAATTTTATGCCCAGAAATGAGATGAAACAATAACTAAGCCAGATACAGACAAAACACACGCGTGCGTGCGCGCGTGCACACACACACACACACGTATTTCTTTTTTTTTTAATACGGTATCATATTACTTGTGCTACTTAGTAACCTGCTAATTGTTGACAGCTCTCCCATGTGAAAACACACACATATTTAGTATAACTTTCTTTTTTTATTTTTAAATTTTATTTTAATTTTTTAAAAATCCAGGATAAACTATTTTCATTTATTTATTTATTTTTGGCTGCATTGGGTCTTCGTTGCTGCACACGTGCCTTCTCTAGTTGTGGCGAGTGGGGGCTATTCTTCATTGTGGTGCGCGGGCTTCTCAGTGTGGTGGCTTCTCTGGTTGTAGAGCACAGACTCTAGGTGCATGGGCTTCAATAGTTGCAGCACATGGGCTCAGTAGTTGTGGCACACGGGCTTAGTTGCTCTGCGGCATGTGGGATGTTCCCAGGCCAGGTTTCGACCCCGTGTCCCCCTGCATTGGCAGGCGGATTCTTAACCACTGAGCCACCAGGGAAGTCCCTAGTATAACTTTCTTCTTTCATTATTTTTTAATTAAAAAATCACAAGGTAAAAAAGTTAAAAGTACAAACAGCTACATCCCCCTTACCATCCACTGTTAACAGTTTTTGGGGGGCATTTTTTAAGGATTTTTATGCATGTAGATACAAATATATGTTTTTTTTCCCATAACTATAAACATGCTAAAAATACTATTTGGCATTTGCTTACTTACTTATTTACCGATTATGTTGGAGATGGTTCCACATCTACACTCAAAGATCTCCCTCATTCTTTTTTTTGTTTGTTTTTTTGGTGCACGGGCTTAGTTCCTCCACGGCATGTGGGATCTTCCTGGAGCAGGGATCAAACCCCTGTCCTCTGCGTTGGCAGGTGGACTCTTAACCACTGCACCACCTAGGAAGCCCCCTCCCTCATTCTTTTTAATGCTGCTTAGGATGGATGTGCCCCAACTTCTCTGTCTCCTAGGCTTTTAGCTGTATCTAGTTTTTCACATACTTATGGTGCCTCCTTGAATACTCTTGTGTATGGAACTTGTCTATCTTCATGACAAAGTCCTAGAAGCAGAAATGCTGGATAGAGCATTATCTATATTTTATTTATTTGTTTTTTTTAATAAATTGATTGATTGATTGATTGGCTATGTTGGGTCTTCGTTGCTGCACACGGGCTTTCTCTAGTTGTGGCAAGCAGAGGCTACTCTTCATTGTGGTGTGCGGGCTCCTCACTGTGGTGTCTTTTCTTGTTGCAGAGCATGGGCTCTAGGTGCATGGGCTTCAGTAGTTGTGGCACACGGGCTTAGTTGCTCCATGGCATGTGGGCTCTTCCTGGAGCAGGGATTGAACCCGTGTCCCCTGCATTAGCAGGCAGATTCTTAACCACTGTGCCACCTAGGAAGTCCCCGTTATGTATATTTTAAAGGCTATCAGTATATGCTGTCTCTTTCAGAAGGCTGACCAATCGGCTCTCTCTGCAGCCTCACCAGCACTGGGTATTATTCTTTTGAATCTTGACCAATCTGGTAAGCCAAACATGCTATATTGATGTTGTATTAATTTGTCCTTTTTTTGAGTATTGGTGACACTGAGCATCTTTTCTTACATATATGGACCACTTTCATTTTTTCTTTTGTGAATTGTCTTTAACATTTTTAGATTTGTGAGAGATACATACTTTATATCCTAATGTGATCACTTCTTTCTGACATATGTCTAGCAAATAGCCCTCCTCCCTCCAATTTACACTGTGTCTTTTATATTTTGCTCATTTGGAATATTTTGTAATTTTATGTAGTTAAATAGAGCAATTAAAAATTTTTGTTGTCTGGATTCATATTAGAAATATTTCCCCTATACTCAACATTATAAAAATACCAATATTTTCTTCTGGTAATTAACAAATGAATTCCTTTCTGAAAACTTAAATCATTAACCTATCTGGAATATTTTCACTTAAGGTAGGGCTCTAACTTTATTTTTTTTCAATGGTTTCTCTAATGTCTCCAGATCATTTATTAAAAATCCCGTGATTTCCTTGTTGATTTGAATTGTCTTTTGCTGTAATTAATTCTTATTGTCTTTGGATCTATCTCACTGACATGCTTGTCTCTTCCTCTGCCAGTATCTCCCTGATTTAATTACTATAGTTTTATAATATATTTTGTAATATTACAAGCAAATCCTCCTCATTAATCTTTCTTTTCAATATTTTCTTGGTGATTCTAATATGTTTGTATATCTAGATGAGCTTTAGAATCATGTAATCTGAAAAATAAAATTCCATTGACTTTTTGTTTGTATTTATGTTAAATTTGTAGATTACTTTGGAGAAGATAGGCATTTTATAGGTTTTTACAGCACTCCATCTTCCTATCTCATAAAGTGCCTTGTCTCTGTTATTTAAAAGTTCTTCTATGTCTCTCAATAAATTTTTAAAGTTTTATTTGTATAGGTCCTATACCTTTTTGGTTATGCTTATTTCTAGGCATTTGGTACTTTTTTATGGTTGTTATAAATGGGATTTTTTCCATTATATATTCTAACTGCTTGCTAATGAAATGTAGAAGAGGTATTTTTTTCTAGTTATATAACTACTAACTATTTTTACCAAGCTCTCTTTTTAGTTCTAATAGTTTTTTATTTGATTGTCCTGGATTTTACAGGCAAACAGCATCTTCGTTGGAAAATGGTGATACTTTCTTTTCCAATATTTATACTTCCTCTTAGCTCACTGGTATGCCATGATTATTTGGAGTGGGTGGGTTATAGTCTTATATATCGCCAGTAACCTCAGATGTGGCTTAGTATGCTAAGTACCACTTTCAACACCTGGAGGGGGCCATGGAGAGAAGGGTATGTAAGTGTGTGTCTGTGTCGGTATGACAAAAGGAGGAGGACTCCTGGACAACGTTGTAGCCTAACCACCATCACAGGTACCCTTGTCAGCAACCTGGGCTGGCCCATCTGTCTGCTGCTGGTGTTTCACTCCTAAGTACAAAGTCTGCATAATATTTAAAAGGGCATTGAATGTAATGGACTATTTAAGTAGTTTTTTCTGGTGTTGACCATGTATTCTTGGACCTTCATTCCTGGAATAGATGCTACTTAATCACAGTGTATTATTCTTTTTAATATTCTACTAGATTCCCTTTGATAGTGTTTGGTTTCCCATTTCCCCATCAATATTTCAGATGAGATTGGGCCATAGGGCTTACAACACTGTCTTTGTTGGGTTATGGTGTTAGATTTGTGACTGCTTCATAGAATTATAAGTGAAATTTTCCATCTTTTCCTATTATAAGCAAAGCTCTCATCTTTTCCTATTCTCAGGAAAATATTAATTGCATGTGAATTATCTATTCTTTGTGGGAGCTCATAATACCATCTGGGCCTGATGCCATTTTAGTGTCACCTTTCTAAAACTGAAATGTGACTCTGCCACATGCTTTTTTTTTTAATTTAAAAAATATTTTATTTATTATTATTATTATTGGCTGCATTGGGTCTTCATTGCTGAGCACGGACTTTCTCTTGTTGTAGAGAGTGGGGGCTACTCTTTGTTGCAGTGCACGGGCTTCTCATTATGGTGGCTTCTCCTGTTGTGGAGTACTGGCTCTAGGTGTGTGGGCTTCAGTAGTTGTGGCATGCAGGCTCAGCAGTTGTGGCTCTTGGGCTCTAGAGTGCAGGCTCAGTAGTTGAGGCACATGGGCTTAGTTGCTCTGCAGCATGTGGGATCTTTCTGGACCAGGGATTGAACCCATGTCTCCTGCATCGTTGGGTGGATTCTTAACCACTGCACCACCAGGGAAGTCCCCGCCATATGCTTTCAATAGTTTTCCATTGACCACAGGATAAAGCACAAATGCTTTAGCCTGACATTCAAGGTACAGTATGATTGAACTCTGCACCAGCTCTCACCACTGTCCCTCCCTCTCTTATAGTCTGGCCACCTCTAACTTCTGGAAGTTCCTAGACCCTAGAGTAGAAGATTTAAGAGGATAGGAACAGAATTGTTACATTCAGTGCAGAATCTCTGGCACCTGTAGAACCTTCCCTTTGATAGGTATTCCTTGAATTCCTGTTGAATGGCATTTACTATGTTAATATTATGGTATCTTTTAGTCCATGTCAACACATGTTCACTGAGCACCTCCTTTGTGCCTGGTCACGTGCTGGCCCTGGGGAGAAAGAATCCCAGCCCCTATACTCAAGGTGCTGTTTGGCTATTGGGAAAACAAGAGAGCAAACACACCTTACACACAGTGAGGTAATTGCAGTGAGGGGGACATAAATGGCACAGTGGGAGCGCTGGGAAGGGCCGTCTGACCCAACCCAGGAAGAGAGATCAAAGAGGCTTCCTGGAGGAGGTGGCCCTGGAATTAGTCTTACATGATGAGGAGAAGTGGGGACAGGTCATTCCATGCTAAGGGGTTACAGTGAGCCACGATCCAGAAGCAAGAACCAGCCCAACTCTGTCATCTCTTCTCAGGATGATTGTAGTTGCCTCCTCGCATGTCATCACTCCCCCGCTGAAAATCTACTAATGGCTTTGTAGCTTACCCCAGATAAATTCCAAAGTCCTTGGCCTGAACATGGCCTGATGTGATCTGGCCCCAGTGTTTCCCTGAATTTACCTGATCACTCTGTTCCAACCACTGCTGTTCCTTGGAGAGCCCGAACAGTGCCACCTCAGGGCCTCTGCACTGCCTGTTCCCTCTGCCTGGAGATTCACACCTTCACTCTCCCCAGGTCTCTGCCCAAATATCACCAGCTGGTGAGGCTGTCCTCGACGCCTGTATAAAACAACAGCCCTCTCGGTTATTCTCTGTCCTTACACTGCTTTATTTTCCTCCAAGCTAGTAGAGCCACCTGATATTATACACACATATATGTATACATACACACATATATGTTATATGTATGTATATATCATAATACATGATATATGGTATGATATATACACACGACTTTTAACTTTTTTTTTTGCCTGTTAGAACGGGAGTTTGGGGAGAACAGGCACTTTGTCTTGTTCACTCGTGTGGCCCCAGTACCCAGAACACCACCTAGAAGAATGTGCTTAATAAGTACAAGCAGTTTGGCATTGCTGCGAGCAGAGCGTACTGGAGGGGGGAGGCAGGAGATGGGAGATGAGGCTGGGAGCCAGCAGATGGCAGCGGCAGGCTGGGGGGAGGGGAGCCTCAGATGAAGGCAAGGAGCTTGGACCTTCTCCTGGAGTCAGTCAGGAGCCAGGCAGGGTTAACGAGTGGTCGGATTTATGCTTGGGGATGGTCACGCTGCCCGTTGGGAGGGGCATGGCCTAGAAGGAGTGAGACTGACAGCCAGTGAGGGCTAGTTACCCCAGTGCAGGTAAGGGGTAGCGGTCAAGAGCTGGTTGTGGGGGAGGGACAAGGGAGGAGGCAAGACTGATGGCCAGGCTGCTGGCCTGGCCACTGAGGGGTGAAGATGCCACTCCCTGGGCTGGGGACTCCCAGAGGGGAGATTTTGTTCTGAGGGTGTCAAGTCCAAGGGGCCCTTGGGCATCTTCGTGGAGGTGTCCGGGAAGCTGGGGACAGGTGGGTCCAGAGCCCAGGAGAGAGGCCTGGGCCAAACAGAGGTTTTGGGCTTGGAGCACGGGGAGCATGGCATCACTGTCATCATCGCCACTCGTAATCTTCATCCAACTGAACTTTAATTGAGCACTTAGTATGTACCAGGCCCTGTGCTCAGCGTGATTTCTTTACTGACTCTTCTCTATAATTCAGTGGTGTGCTGGTACAGGTCTCACAACCAGCTCTCTGGAGAAAAAACATACAAACCCTGATTTGTAGGGTTTGCCAATTTCCGTGGTGTAAATACTACAACCGTGGTTGATTTCAAGCAACTGACGCGATGTTATGGGAGGTGGAGTTGGAAGAGATGGGTAGTAGCACAGCATTATGTGGGATTTCAACCAAACGTACAATAGACTCACAATCTGCAGGGCATCGATGACAGTAAAATGAAGTAATTTTATAGGGATTGACAGGTTTGGAGTATTTATTACCTCTAATTTTAATATCACTTATTTAATTGTAAGTTTACCTAATTTAATTTTTAACAATGGCTGTTTTTAGTGACCAGCTCACAAAATTAATTCCTGAAAATTTAACAAGCAGTTCTTGTGAGCCGGTCTGAAACAGCTCCAGCACACGGCTGCTACAATCCCATGATGTAGTTGCTGTGGTCAGGGAGGTGAAGTGAGGTCACCCAGCTGGTGAATGGGAGAGCTGGGTATTCTTGAGCAAGTAACTTCCTGTCCTCAAGCCTCAGTTTCCTCATCTGTAAAATGGGGACAATAAAATGTATCTCCTATGGTGCTGTGGAGAGTTCATGAGCAAATGCTTGTAAAGCATCCTACATACAGCAAATGCTTGACAAGTGGGAACCACTAGTGTGTGTTATAGTTATTTTAGGAATAATAATGAACACATATCCTCTCCTCAAAGTATTCACGGTCTAGTGGGGGGAGGTGGTCAATGGCAAGACTACACACATTCATAGGATTCATCCAGACAGAAAAGGAAGACTTCCTGGAGGAGGTGGCATTTGAACTGGGTTTGGCAGGATTGAGAGAAGGGGGGTCCATGAGGGATGGGGGAGGCATTCCTGGCTGCTGGTCCACACAAGCAGAGGAGGGACGAGAGATGAGACTGAAGGCGACTAGAAGGATGTCAAATGCCAAAACTGCGTCTGAACTTTTCTCTAAGGGCCGTGGGGACCCACAGCAGGCTGCTTAGCAGGGCCTGGTGGCATCAGGTGGGCCTCCTGGAACATCAGTGTGACTGCGGTGGGGAGGAGGGCCAGGAGGGGGCGGGAGTGGAGGCAACATCGGCCGTGATGAGGAGACGTGGGGATGGAGGCCCACCCACCTGGGCTCCTTCACTGTGCCTGGGCAGGGCTGGGGGTGTCTCCAAAAACGCAGGCTCCCTTGACCCCTCCTCCCCTGCAGCCACGTGAGAGGGGAGCAGCAGGGTTCCCTTCCCCAACTGCTATCATCCCCAGCCCTGCCCAGGCCCAGGTCCAGCTCCAGCCCCAGCAGCTAATCCTGGTGACACTGGGTCCCGAGGCTGGGGCGGGGCAGCCAGGCAGCTGGCCTCAATTAGCTGGGGAGCCGGGTCTGGACAGTGTCATTAGGAGAAAACCAGAGCCCGGCCATAAACGCTAATGAATGCATTAATGGAAGGCTTGTGCGCCTCAAAGGGAAAAAAAAAAGCAGGTCTAAATAAAGTTATTAACACAGCCCACCTGTGTTCGGCTCTTGGCCTATATTGTTCAAATAGCCCATTAACTCCTGAAGCATCCAGTCTTGAAAGTGAGCCCTGCTTCTCTGAAGCAGACGTTTAACTGCGTTCATATAATTCAATTAGATTCCACAGTCGTGGTCCAAAGGCATTCTCTGGGCTTTCATCTCGGTAATGGCCTGCAGGCCGGAGTGGGGAACAGGGGGTTAAAAAGAGGGGCTTGGAACCTGCTTTTTGGCCTGACTCACCCCATCACCTGGAAGGGCCTCCAAATAGGTTTCCTGGGGCAGAAAGTGTTCCCCACGCGCCCTGGCTCTCCGATGGCCTTCTGTGCCTGGAATTCCAACCCACATCCTTCTTGTGCATCCTCCGTCCAGTATCCAGGCCCTGCGGCCCCCATTCTGCCCCACTCCCCTTGTCCAGCGGTCCAGCAGTCCAAAGACCCTGACTCCACTGAGCCGACCCTATTAATAAAGAGTTAAGAAAATTCATTAGGAAGTGGGTCTTTTATAGATTCCGTTAAAGCCGTCTTCCTACTTCTGTGGCTGAAAAAGGATAAAAATCCTTTTATCACTCTACAACTTGTTAATGTTCCACCCCGGGAGCCCTTCATCCGTAATAAACATCTTCACAAAATATGCATCCCCAGGGAGGAGCCGTTAATTTCCTCAAGGCCTCACACATGTGAGGGGTTTTATTGCCTGCAGGTGCTTCATGAGATTGCGTGGGCTTCTAATAAACGTCCACTAAACCGCAGGTAGCCTGGGAGAGAGATGGGCCCGTGCACCTGTCCACAGAGGGCCTCCACACGCGGCACCTCCACCTCCGCCGGGCCAGCCCTGGCACCGGCAGCTCCCGAGACTGACCTGCCCCTCGGACGCCTGCAGGTAAGTTCTCATGGCCCTAGATTCCATCCGAGACACTCACAGGGCCTGGGGGTGCCGGGGCCTCACCGCCCCTCGACACCAGGAGGATTCCATCCTGGAACCCACGCACCTTGGCAGGCATGGAAAACACACAAAGACGGTGAAGACGCGTTCTCTGGTTGATTTCTTGGTTTCCTTTCCTTGTTGGCTGTGGGGGAGTCCCCCCCATTAGGATCTGCTGCGGAAATGTGATTATCAATAAATTGGGCCTCCCATTTTCTTAATAACTGAGATGGAGAGAAAAGAGAGCTTGCCTCTCTTAAGTGTGATTCATAGGGAATGTGTCTTGCGTATCTTCAGGGCAGTTTTCGGGATGTTAAAAATAATTGCTAGAAAAATACGTGGTAGCTGAGTCACTAGAGAAAAAAGATTACTTAAGGAGTAGTGTTCATCAGCAATTCCGCGACATAATTAGAAGTTTGCATTTAATAAATATCTCTCTAGTTTCCGGGGTTCTTTCCAAGTCGTGATCCCCAAATTAATCGCGAGGTACGTGCTGGGTTGTGGGCAGATACGATGCCCTGTGGCTGAGGGAGCCCGGGATGCAGCCAGTGGCTCTTAACGTTGACGTGAGCTGGAGAGTCAGCCCTAGGCTCCCGGGGGTTCACAGAGGCCCAAGGGAGGGAGATGGGGGCCCGACATGGCTCTGCAGCCCCTTCTAGGACAAGGTGCCTCTGAGGACCAGAGGTCGGGATGTGAGCGCATCTCTAAATCAAGGAGTGTATGTTGTTCTGGACACTTAACCACTGGCATTTGTGGGATGCTTCCACGGTGGTGGTAGGGACATGACCTGAGGTCTGTTCATATGACTTGGGGCACGCATACCCCGGCCCGGGGAAGTCACCCATGCCAGGGAGAGTGGCTGCTGGATTCAGTAGAGACACCACACTGGGGCCACGGAGGCTTCTGGAAGGAGGCGATAACCCAGATCTTTCTGAAAGCCCTGCGGAGGAACATTTAACTCAGCTGTGTTTGCAGGCCCCTCCTTCCCAGCCAGTGGGCTGCACAGGATCCCACAGTTCCCGTATCCAGGGCTGTGGGGGAGGGAGAGCGGGTCCTGGACGGCTGAGCCTGGGGATGTGCAGGTTCCTGGTTGGGCCGCAGCACCCGTGATGGTACAGGTCCTGAGCTCTCGCTGTGGGTCAGGGCCAAGCACGCAGAGGAAGGGGGCTTATCTCTGGAATCTTAACTACCCTTTGTGTGTGAGGAAGCTCAGGTTTAAGAAGTGAGGTTACTGACCCAAAGTCACCCAAAGGAGGAATAGAGTTTGGGAACAGAAGCAGAAGACCCTACCCATATCACCTGCAGGCATCCTCCCATCAGACCTTCAAGAGAGGACACAGGCTCCCCAATTTCCAGACTACAAGCTGAGGCCCACCTGGTAGTGGGGGAACCTGGCAGGGCCCTGACCTCTGCCTCCTCTCCCTGGACGTGGCTGGCCCCACCTCCACTTCTCTGTGCTGGGAGGAGAGGGGGTCATTCACCCCCTGCCCCGACCCCGGCCTGGTCTGCCTGGCCCAGCCCAGCAGAAGCCATAGGAGGGCCAGGGAGCCTGGAGAGGCTTCAGAGGCTGCGATGGACATGATGAAAGGCCCGGAGCACGGGACCCAGCCGAAAGGTTAGAGGAAGCAGGGTTATTCCTCCCGGGGAGCGGAAGGCCCAGGGGGCAGGGGCCCCGGCTAATGGAGAGCACCAGATGCTGACCAGCTGTTCTCTGTCTCCCTGGAGGCCCAGCAGAACCAGAAGGGCTTCTACAGCAGGAGAGAATTAGGGGGGATAGGAGAAAGAACTGGCTGAGGGGAGTGCTCAGGCTCTGAGATGCTGTAAGAAACAGGACAGCAGCGCCAAACTGCGGCCCAGGGGCCAGAAAGAGAGAGAACTCAGAAAATTAACCCTGAGGAGCTGTACCCTCCTCCTCTACGGCATGATTTAAATGAATCCACCACCTTCTCCCACCCAGCCCTGCCTCATGGGCCAGAAGCCCCGCGTTTCCAGCAGGGCCAGTGGTCTGGGGTCTCAGGCCTTGGACAGGAGGCTCTGAGCCTGAACAGGCAGGGTTCTGGGGAGCGCCACGTCTCAGAGGCCCAGGCCCACGCAGGCTGGGGATAGCCAGTCCCAGAAGGCGAGACCTTTAGCAGCCAAAGCACACCACCCCCCCACCAACCCAAACAGGATGCCCCCAACCCCATAGCTCATCAAAATAAACTATAAAGTACTCAACTGCAAAGTCCCAGTTCTCCCCACAATGAATACTTTGGTGCTTTAAAACAATCCAAGTAAAGTGTCTTGGTGTCTGCGTTCAGCTGGTCCCCTAAGCACAGGCCTGTCTGCTCATAAGGTGACCCAGCCTGGCACTTCCTCCCTCGGTTCAGGGACAGGGCCAGGGCCACTGACCTCGGGCGCTCGGGAAGCGGGGAGCAGGAGAGACCCTGGAAAGCAGTGTTCAGGGCTGGTGCAGAGCTGGTCGGCTTCCTTCCTTCCTACCTGCAGACCTCACCCCAGCCCCCAACTCATGATAGGAAAACTGGGGTGCAGAGAGAGAATGGAACAGGTCTGTGGGGTCACGGCCAGATGATGGTGGCAAAGCACTGTTTCAGCCCAACCCGAAGCACTGTTTCCTTGATGATTTGATTCTGCTTCTGGATGGAAAACTAGGATGTCCCTGCTCAGCTTCCTCGACCCTTTTGGAACCCAGGGCTAGGGTTATCGGATCAAATATAGGGCGCTCCATCCAACTGGAATTTCAGGTAACAAGGAATAATTTTCCTGTGTAAGTATCTCCAGTGCAATATCTGAGACATACTTATGCTAAAAAAAATTATTCCTTGTTTACCTGAAATTCCAATTGAATAGTGTATCCTGGATTTTTATTCGCTAAATCTGGCAACTCTACCCAGGGCCCCTTTCCCACTTGGGACTGCTGTTGCCTCCCGGGGAGAACCTTCCAGGCCCTTCTCTGGCAGCAGGAACCTGGGCTGGAGGCACTGCTCTCACAATTTGGAGACGCCGGAGGCAGTAATCACTCCTTTACTGTTGCAAAGAACAGAAAATGCATTTTCTTGTGATATTTTTCTTTTGGTATATATTTTTGGAGAAGGCTTGGAGAGCTCCCTTACAATGGGAATTATTTATCAGGGAAATGAAGCATTTTTGAGTTCGGCAGTGCCGGGCGAGCTGCTTCTGTGATCTCTGGTTTCTCTGGAAGAATATGGAATACAGCCGACGGTGTAAGGCAAAATTTCCCTCTGATGTTTCTGGAAGCTCATCTCCTTGATTTAAAACTTGCTAGGACACAGGTGGATTTTTTTAAGACGTGAAATGGAAGGAAAAAAGACAAAATACCAGCAAAAGTTCTCGGGGCAGCTCTTGGAATATGATTCTTTGGATCAATGGTATTTCATTTTTCAAATTGTTGAGGTCTTTTTCAAAAAATTGTTTCCAAAGGGCCATTGCCTTTGCATATAAAGAGACTTAGAAAGATCTTTCTTTTTCTTTCCCATTCTCTCTCTTTCTTAAGCTAACACAAAGATGTTAAAGACATTATCTGAACTAAGCAATCAGGAAAAAATATTTGCAGAGTCGAGAAAGATCAACAGAACACACAAAGAAAGGAGACAGATAAAAAGCAAGTAAAACACATACCAGAAAAAAAGTCTTTATATTAGATTTTTGTTAAACTTTTCTGACATCTGACTTTATACCTTGGCGTGCCAATCCTAATCACGTTTAGTTTCAAGATGCCATAACTAAAACATCAAATCTTGGTGACTTTTTCTCACTTTTTCCAAATATTTGATGGCTTTTTCTTTTTTTTTTTACATCTTCCCGGACCAGGAGAAATATTCCAATAGGGGAAAATAATGTATTCCGTGTATTTCTTTTCTAGAATGGTATTCAAAGGCAGTCAGGCTCTGCTCTAAAGCCAGCAAAATTTTGCAAAGACAAAATCCTAGTCCTAATTCACACCAGAGTGAGACCAAGGGAGTTTACCTACGCTCCGTCCACCAAGGCTGAACGATGGGGTGAGTCTTGCTTCACTGAGCAAAGAACCTGGCTGAAACCTAAGGGACCCGAACCTTGGCCCGCACCCTCTCCAGGTCCCATCCATCCTCTTCCCTCTGGGATCATAGACCTCAGATTGGAATCTTGGCCCCAAGCCTGGAGCCGAGAGGTGCAGCTTGATGTCAATTACAGTCCAATTCCAGAGGTGCCATCAAAGAGTTAACTAGGATGTCCCAGTGCGCAAATGTGGGATAATTGGGAAACAAATTCTGCAAACATCTTGAAAGGGGCAAAAGACCTTTGATCTTTCTATAGAAAGGCAGACATTACCAACGTTACTGCCTTTTGGGGCCTGCACACATCTCATACCAGGTTAGAGGATGCCATCTTTCTGAGAAATCAGCCGACACCTAATTCCATCATACCTTAATTATCCTAACTGGTTTCGCATGTCCAAAGGCATTTTCCCCAAAGATTAGAGGAGAGAGAGGGACTGACAAAATAATTAAATATGCAATTTGCCAAGCGTGGGCAATATGGCTTTGAAATCACCTTTTCAGGAAGTTTTACTGCTTGTTCAGGGACATGTATATTGCAGGCTTCAGACTTTTATTTAAGCTCTTTCGATTGCCTTAATGGATTAATACCTGGGTGCTCTCAGTGAGGGCCCGAGACCCAAGGCTGTTTCTAATTTTCGCAAATATTGCACCCGCTTCCTCTGGTGTTATGACAAAAACAAGTCTCTAGAATTTGCCTTCTCGCTTAAAGCAACAGGCTGTTACCCTCGAATAATTGCCTGAGGTCAGAATCGGCATCTCACAAGTGGCGTTGTCGGTTACGGGAAACTTTCAAGGTGCCAGGGACCTGGGCAGCAGGCGGCAGCCTGGGCGGGACTGGGCAGGCCCATGTCGTGCTCGGGGCCTGGGGTCTATTTGGGGTGGCATTCCCAAAACGAGTCCACGTCTCCAGACAGCAGGATGGCTCTCAAACTGAAGGCCCAGGCAGCATCCCGGGTGTAGAGGAATGTGTTACCATCCCTGCTTAGGACTCCTGCCAGTGGGTAAGGAACATTCCATGGGTAGGGGCGGGGGAGGTGCTTGTGGGGATTTGGAGAAGAATCTCGGCTCAGACTGCTGTTGCGTGGAGGGAAGCATCCGGAAACCGGAGCTGAGAGTTTGCTCTGGGGCAATAGTTTGCATTCTGTCCCAGGGATGGGAGAGCTGGAGTCCAGGAGGAGGAATCCACGGAAGTGATCACACCGTTCCCATCTTTCGGCTGAGCTGGGTGTCTGGGGGCAGTGTCTCGGGCCCAGTTCCAAGGACGTGAAAGCAGGGTCTCTGGTGTGGCGGGGGGCGGGGAGTTCTTTTCTGGTCTGGAACATGTGTGGGTACCCAGTGGGCAGAGGATGGATCGGTAATGGCATGCAGAACCGCTTGGTGCTGGGAGGGGTGAGAGGGTAGGTGGAAAGGAGGGAGAGAGAGGGAAACAATCCAAAAAGCGTGTGCGCGCGCACACACACGTAGATTGCCTTTGAAGGCGGGGGGACAAGGCTAATTGTCCCAGGGATGTGCGCTGCAGCCGGGCTTTTTCATCGTCCCCAGAGCTCCCTAATGAGGCTGCGGCCTCTCCTGGTGGGACCGCTGCTCCCTGCACTCAGCTTTGATAAAGCAGATGGACTGTCTGGGTCGAGTTACCAGGTTTTCCTCTTTTCCTTTTGAACCCTGCAGTGGTTTTGCTCTTTCATGACCAAGGGGGCGAAAGTCTCTGGCCTCTGTCTTCAGGGGACACAGGCCATCCCACCTCCTGGGAAGGGCAGGGATGTGGCAGGCCCTGGAGTGGGGATGCTGGCCCAGGCCACAGGCTGTGGGAGAAGGAGGGGGTTTTGCTGGGCTCAATATTCAGGCCTACTTGCCAGTCACACCGAGCCTGCTGGTCCCCTGAGAAAAAAATCACCTAAGATGCATCTTAGCAAATCTTAACAGCCACGGGGAATGATGGCATGGTGAGCGAACACAGGGCAAAGAAAACGCTGCCTGCTCTCTGAACGCTCACTGCCAGGCGCCGGGCCAAGTGTTTGACAAGGGTGATATTGTGCCCCTTTTACAGAGGGGCAAAAGGAGGCTCCGAGTTGGGTGGCCTACTGGTCAGAGGCAGGCTGGGACTGGATGTGTCAGCCCATGGCCCAGCTCTTAACCACTGACCTTCCTGAAGGGGCGGGAGCCTCGGCTGACCCTCAAGCCCCCTGGACACACCAGTTTTCTGGGTACACAGCCCCTCCCTCGTTTCTCCTTGCCCGTGACTAGACTTTCAGTAAGACCACATCCATAAAGTTAGCAAGACCACAGCTCTGGGGTCCTGCCTCCCCCAGGAGGTTGCCCCGGGTAGCAGCTCTGGAAGGGCCGAGCTTTGAGCCAGGCACCCTGGAGCAGGAGGAGAGAAGAGGACCCGCAGCCCAGTGGGACTTGTCTTTGATCTCTGATTAAAAGAAAACACCCTCTCAGGGTGTTCCTGCTTATCAGGGAGGGAAGCCCCCTTTCTGGACAGCAGACAGCGGCCAGAGAGACAGTGTCCCCTCCCAGGGCCTTCCCACGAGAGAAGTCCTGCTTTTAAAGGCAGCTCTGGAGAGGCTCTCCTGGACTCCAGGTTCAGACTTGTCCCTGGCCTGATGGCCGGCCACCACCCCCCACTCCCCGCCTTTGGCCCCGGCTGCCTTCCCCCCCGCCCTGATCCCAGCCGCCTGCCCTTGAGGCTTTCCCATCAGGGCTCCTTGGGCCCGCTGCCTGCATGCCCTCAGCTGCTGCTGGCTGGAAGACAGGCGGCAGGTGTGCCCAGTCCCCCCATCACTGCAGCCAGTCACCCCTGACCTCTCTGGTCAGCTGTGCTGTGAGCAAGGACCTTAACGTTTGTCTAGCATGTCAAGGCTCAGTTACAAGCCTTGACTCCTCCCATCAGGCACCCACTTTGTGCCAGGCCCTGGGCCGGCACCGGGGGCACAGAGGCCAGTGAGATGGATGTGGTTCCTGCACTCACGGGGGCGTTTCTGATTCTGATTAGCAACGGGTTCTGAGCCACAGGCTCCACAGCGGATCGGGACACCCCAGAGTGCGGCCATGCCCTGAGCGAGATCCAGGGACAGAGCCTCAGGGTCAGGTGACAGCCCTCCCATGGACCCTGTGGTCCCTAGGGACGGTGTGTGTTGGGCAGGGGTGCTCCCACTGCTGAGTGCTCCCACTTGGACCCACAGCTTGTGGGAGGAGCCGGAGAGTTGAGAACTCCTGCCCCTGGCAGAATGTTCTTTCCACGTCCCATCAAAGACATGCCCTCTCGGACCTCTGGGTCCCATTTGTGGTTAGAAGGTGCAGAGGGAAATAGCGATAAAGGGAGGGGCATGATGAGAGCAAAGGGCTTTCCCCCAACTTTAGAAAATTATTTTATTGAAGTATAGTTGATTTACAGCGTGTTAATTTTGGGTGTACAGCAAAGTGATTCAGTTATACACATATAGGCATTCTTTTTCATATTCTTTTCCATTGTGGTTTATCACAGGATGTTGAATACAGTTCCCTGTGCTCTACAGTAGGACCTTGTTGTTTATCCAGTCTATGTATAATAGTTTGCATCTGCTAATCCCAAGCTCCCAATTCATTCCTCCTCCGTCCTCCCTCCCCCTTGGTAACCACAAATCTGTTCTCTATGTCTGCGAATCTGTTTCTGTTTCTTAGATAAGTTCATTTGTGTCATATTTTAGATTCCGCATGTAAGTGATATCATATGGTATTTGTCTTTCTCTTTCTGACTTACTTTACTCAGTATGAGAATCTGTAGGTCCATCCATGTTGCTGCAAATGGCATTATTTCATTCTTTTTTATGGCTGAGTGGTATTCCATTGTGTACATATACACATCTTCATCCGTTCGTCCATCAATGGGCATTGTTTCCATGTCTTTGCTGTTGTAAATAGTGCTGCGATGAACATTGGGATGCATATATTTTTTGAAATTATAGTTTTGTCTGGATATATGCCCAGGAGTGGGATCGCTGGATCTTATGGCAGCTCTATTTTTAGTTTTTTGAGGACCCTCCATACTGTTTTCCATAGTGGCTGCACTAATTTACATTCCCACCAACAGTGTAGGAGGGTTCCCTTTTCTCCATACCCTCTCCAGCATTTGTTATTTGTAGATTTTCAAATAATGGCTATTCTAATTAGTGTGAGGTGATACCTCATTGTAGTTTTGACTTGCATTTCTCTAATCGTTAGCGATGTTGAGCATCTTTTCATGTGCCTATTGGCCATCTGTAGGACTTCCTTAGAGAAATGTCTATTTACGTCTTCTGCCTATTTTTCGATTGGGTTGTTTGTTTGTTTTGTTGTTGTTGTTATAAATATATTCAAATACATAGAACTTTTTATTACAAGTACATGGAAAAATTGAGAGCAGTCCAAGGAACGCCCACATACCCACCTCCTAGATTCAACACACACGAACATTTTCCTTTACTTGCTTTATCTATGTCTATACATGTCTGTATCTGTGTATTTTTTGTTACAAGTTTGAAAGTAAATTCCGTATGCCATCCCTAAATACTTCAGCGTGCATGTTCTAAAAATACGGACATTATCCCCCATAACCAGAACACCATTACCACGTGAAGAAAATTGACAGTAGTTTGAGAGGGGGGGAGTTTGATAATTAGTTAAAACACAAGTGCCAGTGCCTCAGAAAACAAAAGGCCCTGCAGAGTGCTATTATTTTAAAAGCTTCCATTGGTTTCAATCTCCATATGGGGCTGCTGGAGGGGGAGGGGACGGCACTCGGTGACAAAGCCTGTGGGTTTCGTGAGAGCAGAGCGCGGGCATACAGTGGGTGCTTTCGTGGTGTTTGCTGACTGAGCGTGTCCCTGGCCACAGCCCATCCCTGAATCCCCCCACTTTTGCTCTTGAGTACCAAGGGGTCTGTTCTTCCAGCTCTGCCTTTGCCCAGAGGAGGGAGGCATGTGGGGAGAGGGGGGGCTTGCCTGGCAGACAGACTGGAGCTGTTTGAATCTCTGAGACCTGAGCTGACTGGGGTACTCCCAAATCTCCCATTCCCTTGGGGCCATCGAAACGGAGCTGGGATGAGGGTGCGATGTGGTGCCTCCCCAGATGCTGTGAGCTCCTTTCCACTCCCCCGGCCTAGGGTTTTAGAAGGAGGGTTTGGGTGCAATATGATGGAATAGTATTTAGCCTTAAAGAGGAAGGAAATCCTGACACAGGCTACAACATGGAGGGACTCAGAGGACGTTAGCTCAGTGCAATACGCTGGTCACAAAAGGACAATAACCATACGATGTCACTTACGTGAGGTACGTAGAGCAGTCAGCTTCACAGAGACAAAGAGTAGAATGGTGGTCACGGGCTGGTGGGAGGAGGAAATGGGGAGCTGTTTAATGGAGACAGAATTTGAGTTTTGCAAGATGAAAGGGTTCTGGAGATGGATGGAGGTGATGGTTGTACATTCGTGTGAGTGTATTTAATGCTACTGAACAGCACACTTAAAAATGGTTAGGATTATGGTTAGGTAAATATTATCTTGTGTATTTTACCACAATAAAATGGTGGGGTTTTGGTGCCTGTGACTGGCTGCTTTGTAAGGTTCTGTTTCAGAAAGATGGTACCTCACCCCACCCCACGCCTGGTGCTCTCTAGCAAAGCCCAGAACGTGGTCAGTTAGACAAAGTCTCAGAGAGCCAAAGATGCTTGGGAGTGTCAGCCCCGAGACCCATTTCTGGAAATGCTGCTGTGTTTGAAGTGAGGCTCGCCAGCCAGGAATGAAACAGAGGCATTTTGTCAAAGGAAAGAACTTGATGAAAAATTGTTTTATGAAACCCGAATTTTGGCATGTTTTCACATTTTAGTTTGTCAGAAGGCAGAGTAATAAATGGTAAGCGTGTTATTAGTATGCGCGGTTGACTTCTTTTATGATGACAATTTTATTTTAAAGTTTGTCACAGAGTCCCTGCTGGACGGGGTGGGGATTCTAGAAAAGAAGGGCGGGAGGGACGGTTTCTAGTTCATCCAAGTAGAGAGCAGTTTTTATTAAAACAACAGAAAAGGAGGAGGTAGCCCAGGCCCAAAGCCCTCTCCCACGCATGGGTCAAGGGGCCAGCGTGGCCTGCGGGGGCCGTCCTGGGCCCCAGCCTTGACCTCCTGATGTCCGGCTGCGGTGGGAGCCGCTTGCTGCCCGGGCTGGCTTGCAGGCCTCGCATCTGGGATGTGCCTGCAGCCTTTGTTTCCCAGGCCAGCACAGGGTAAGCTGGTTTTTGGTTGTAGATGGAGGGACAAGAGACGAGAACCACGCGGGGTGTGGACAGCCCCTGGCAAACCCGCCCCAAGAGCTGTCCAAGGGAGAGGGGGACAGAGTGTGTGTCTCCTTTTCTCTTACCTCCTCTCGACCCGCAGGGGTGAGGGTTCCAGCCCCTCATGAGCTGCGGGCAGTGGGACCCAGGAGGAAGACCCTGTCACGCAGCTGGCCCTGCCACTGAGACTGGGGGTGGGGGGGAGATGCCTTCCTCCCAGAGCCTCAGTTTCCTTAACTGTGAAATGGGGTCTCCACGCTCACCCTGGGCCTGCTGTGAGCCCCCGTTTCCTGGGTGCTCACTCTGGGCTGGGTTTTGGAGGCCTTATTCCACCCAACCCCAGGGCGACCCTGTGTCCAGCCTGATCCCCACTTTCAGATGAGGAATCAGGGATCAGAGAGAGGAAGCCTCCATTACCCAAGCTGCCCAGCAGTGAGAGTGAGGCTGGGCTAGGGTCCCGAGTCTGCTTGGAACCCATGTAGGAAATAGGGGGACGGCCCTGCCCCACTGGCTCAGGGTGGGTGCTGGTGCCCTTGACCCGACAGCTGGCCTCAGGCTGGGGGGGGGATGTGCAGCTTCCGAGGATGCAGGAAGCCCCACTCCAAGAAGAGCTTGGAGCTCCTGGCCAAAGGTGGTGACTTTCAGCCCCGAGGGTCTCTCCCTCATGGAGAGGGAGGGGCCTGGGGCCCCTGGATCTATGCTCTTGGCCCAGATCTGGTCAGCTGGTACCTAGTGGACGTACCAACTGATGAATCCCCACCTCTGCTTGGGTGGTGGGCTCCTCTTTGGGGTGGGGGGGGGAGGTTCTGAGCTGGGGGCAGGAAGGATAGCACGGGGCCTGCTGGCATCCAGAGGGCTTTCTGCGCAGTTCCTGATAGGAGGGCACAGAGAGGCTGTGGCCCTGTCTGGTGTCACACAGCATTCTGGCAGAGGGCCACCTGCCAAACCCTGAGGCCACTGGCGGGGGGTAGTAAGACTGGGGCTGGGGCTGGGTGGGACTGGGAGAAAGGTCTCCCACTGCAGTTAACACCCGCCTTGGGCTGCTGCCTCCTCTGCTTCATTTGGCCTGTGGGGTGGGGACTTGGAAGTAGGAAATGGGACCCCGACACCCCTTGTTTGTCACATTCTGTTTTAGCTCCAGGTATGGCCAGTGGCTTTGAAGCAGATGCTGGTCAAGACAAGCCAAGGGGAGCTTGTTTGGGATCCTTTCCCTAGGTTTGGACCCTCCGGGGCCCTCGGTCACCACCCCTGCTGTACAAAATGCTTTTAAGAAAGTCGAGGTGGGGGATTGGAGAGCACTGTCCAGGCCTCTGGCTGTTGGCAGCTCCTGCCCCATCTGACCCGAAGCTTCTCCAGCAGGGCCTCCAGCGTGGCAGCCGGATCCTCCATAAAAGGATAAGGATGGCATTCTTCACGTTTTAAGTCGCACAAAAGCCGTGTGCATAATTAATGTGCAATAAACGTGAGTGGCTGGAAATTAACTAAATGAAAAAAAAAGGAATATACTTAATTGTAAAAATTTAATTTTGCTTTTATTCTTTTCCTTTCTCTCTCTCTCTCCCAGTCCCCCCGCCCTTTTACAACTTGTTCTATTCTCGGAGCCTTTCAGATCTTGCTGGAGATCATATTCTGAAAGACTCGCCTCCTGACCTCTTGCTGGGGAGCTGAGGACAAGATTAGTTTTAAGCCGCAGCCCAGTCAGTTACTTTCAGCAGAGGGTCCGAGAGTGTCCATGAGCGCGGGGTGTTATTGTGTCGCACAAAGGAATGTTGTAATCACCCGCCAAGCCCTTCCTTGGGGGACTTCTGCGCCTGGTTTCAAGGGCTTTGGTAGATGTAGCTTTGAGAGTCGCCCTTTGAAACTCAGAGAGCCCATCATGGTATTTAAAATTCCTAAACGTGAATTTAGTGGTTAAAAAGCCAAAGGACTAAATACATTTGCATACATTCAAACAAAGTATTTCAAGCAATACCATCCAAGGCTCTGTTTCTTCTTCTCCTTCTAATTTTTTTAAAGGACAAGACCTTTTCTAGGCGATAAAATCGGGTGGCAAAATTTCCCGGTGGAAAGATTTATTGACACATTTTTATTGTCACATCTCTTCATAAAACCTGAGAATTCAGCTTTAAGAAACACCCCATCCACTTGAAAGAAAAAAAAAAAGAATTATTATTTTTAAAGAATAAAACACTCTGTTAACAGATACTTTAAAACATGATTTATTGCACATGCAAAACAATAACAATAACAAAATATCAGATTCTTGGAATAAATCACTGCCGATCCCATCTCTGTTAAATGCCAGCAGTTTCTCTGTTTCTGCCGTCTTTCTGAGCTCTGGTCTGTATCCAAAGATAATTTTAAAAGAGGCAGAAGAATCAAGGGACAGAACTCAGAGGCATCTAGGTTATTTGGGCAAGAATCGTGTTTTTAGAACATCCTAGTTTGTCCTGGACATTTCGTAGCTGACCCTTCCCAAGTCTGTTCAAATAGCAACCAACTCAGGGTGTCTCTTGGACTTGCTCTTTTACCAGATGAATTTGTAATAAAAAAACTGTCGATACAGTTGCTCACATTCACTGCCACCTGTGCCCAGGTACCTGATCCTGTTTAAGCCAAACTGCAGTCACCCCAGAGATGCCTGGGCGTCGGGGACCACACGAGAGCTGTAAATAACCAGGTCCGTGGCTGTAGCTCACCTCTGGCCGGTCAGTCACGCCGCCTCCCCGGCAGCCCAGCTGGCAAACGCAGCCGCCTTTGTGAACAGGTGGCCCGCAAGAGCGGCGGCTGGTTTCCACAGCCGCCTTGAAGGACCAGCCTGGTTCCAACCCGAGAAAACCTACCTAGTGCTCGGCCAGACCCCAGCCACAGACCTTCGCACTAAACAGGTTCTGACACTAAAAATCAAGGTCTGTCGGCTGTTGTCATAGGAATGCAATATCCTCTGGAGGTCTCCTTATTGAAAAACCACATCTTGCTGCTGCCCAGGCTAGATTTCTATTCCATTTGTATTGATCACGGGGAAATGTCTCATTCCCTGGCTGACAAATACATCCAGCAGGGCGGGAGTTTGTGTTTGGTGGAAAACATTTGTTTCCACAGTGATCTTGGGGGGGTGGGGGTGGGGGGGGTGGGGAGGAACCTGAGCTGGAGCTGTGGTTATGTTCATGAGGTGCGGGGCATCTCTAGTTTGGCTGTGGAATTGTAAATGTGAGGATGACCTGGGCTTCGGAGATTAGCCATTGTGGCCACTTTGTTTCAAAGACTTTGGGCCAAGGGAAGGGACTTGACTTACCCATGTGCCAGGTAGTGGCACTTCTAGGAGTCTGTCCTATAGATGGTACCTGTCAGTGTGTAAAAGGACACCCAGCACAGCACTGTGTGTAGGTGCCAAGGGTGGGAAACCACCTAAACATCCATTACAGAAGATTGGGTAAAAAAAGGTATTCTGATATTAGGCAGAACCATGTTAAGTTGCAATTTTTGCTGGTCAAAAATAGTTGAATATTGACAATCTCATACGGTTCAATCTACTACATCTACTGAATAGGATGGCGTGCACTCATAAAATTTATTTTTTATTGAAGTATAGTTGATTTACAATGTTGTGTTAGTTTCAGATGAACAGCAAAGTGATTCTGTTATACATACATGTATGTATGTGTATACATATACACACACATATTCTTTTTCAGATTCTTTTCCATTATAGACTATCACAAGATATAGTATATAGTTCCCTGTACTATAGCATGCAATTTTAAAAGGGATGAGATGGAGAACTCTCCAAGTTGTATTAGAAAATGAAAAAAGCAAGTGTCAGAATTATATACCTGCTATGCCTGTATGTGGTTTTTAATTTTTATTTATTTTTAATTTTTTTTTTTTGGCTGCGCGTATGTATTCTTTAAAAAGGAAATACATACATATTTGTTGGAATAAGCCTCGACTCTGGAAGGAGACGCTAGAAACTGTCCAAAGTGACTGCTTTGGGGAAGGGACCAGGGAACTGAGGAAGGGTGAGAGCAAGGCTGACTTTTCCCTTTACAGCCTCTCTACCTTCTGAATTTCATACTGTGTGTGTGTGTGTAGGGCAGATAAAAAATAATTAAAATTTAAAACAGAAGATCAAGGTGTCAGGGAAGCCATCATTATACTAGGGGTTAGGAGCTCAGACTCTGTGGTCTGAGAATTCTGGGCTTCAAGCCATTTCATTTCATGGAGCCTCAGTTTCCTCATCTGTCAAGTGAGGGCAGTAACGGTGTTTACCTCACAGAGTGGAAGTGAGGATTTCCTTGAGACGTGAACGGGAAAGGCTCAGCCCGGCAGCACAGAGAATTCAGTAAATGCTACATGTTATTATAGACGACATATAAATCATAACACACACACATAAATCCTTACAATGACTTGCTTGGCATTTTCGTTTTCTTGAAAGAGAATTTAAAAATAGCTGCTCGTGTTTGGAGCCGGGAGCTAAGACGCCTGAGTGTTACGTGGAACTCTGTTTAGGGGACCGTTTCCCTGATGCGGTGACGGCCCATGCTGAATTTTCAGGGTGGGTCTGGGGCTTTATTTCTGAACCCGTAAACGGTCTTCCGCATCTCTGTGTACACAGGCAGGTGAACTAATAGAATTAGGCTTATTGGTTTAATTCCTCTGGGCCCCCTTGGCGAGGGGAGAGCAGCTGGATGAATATTTTAATTAAGCTCCGACACCCAGAAGTCAAAGTCCCCGAGCGGTCCCAGTGGGCAAAGTCTCGCGGTTTGGGGTTTAATCAAGTTCGGTTCCAGAGTTCAAATGTCTTCCTGGACAGAAATGTGTCATTAGGCGTCCAAGATTTCCACTGGAAAAAAAATACAACTTGACTGTATTTTCTCTAGAGAACGACACTGTGATTCGATTAGCTCCTTTTCCTTGACATTTTGCCCACTTTATTAACTTCTGCTTTGCTTTTAAGCAGGCAACTACTGTTTTACTTCCCTGAAGAAGCTCATAATATTATAATTCAAGTGTCAGGACAGATTAGGTTAAATGAACTGTGTAATTCCCGAAGGAAAACAAACTTCAAAACGGACGCGGTTCGCCTTGTAACATGTCATGGATTGCATTAGCGTTGAACGGCCGATTCTATCACCTAATGTGCTAAAGTTGGCTCAAATGTTCCCCACTCTGCAAGGTGAGAAATTACTTAGCTAACAAAACATTTCGTTTTCCTCTCTTTGCATTCTTTCTTTATGAGATCCTGAATGTGACATTTTCACCAAAAAATCTCTGCGCTTATTTGTGAAAAATGTATATTAAAACCAAAACCCATCAAATGGAAAGAAATCACAGATGGTTTTATTCACAAGCAGTAGAATTAATGGCCTCTCTTCTCTTTATAAATATTAGAAGCAGATGAGTTCATTACGATTTCACCCTAATAAAGAAAACCTGCTTGATTTTGACAAGACATTGACTTATCTAAAACATCTCCTAAATAACAAAGTTACTTCCCGCCCGTAAAACACCAGCTTGCAAACACCAGCTTTACCTGGACTGCTTCTAAATTAATGAAAAACACTCAAATCCAAAGAGCGCAGAAGAAGGGGCGGAGGGGGTGGAGAGATGGAATTCAAGGGATTTTTGAAAATGGGACTGATTTTGCAAAGAGCGAGTTTTGAAATGTTTACTCTGTGGTGGTTTGAAATTTTTACATCTTTCAACAAAGCGCGCGCGGAGAAGTGAAACCATCTGAAAGGGCTTTTGAAAAGAGCGACTCAGCACAAGTTGACGGAGGCTGTGGTTCCTTTATCTCGGGCGATCTGTGCCCATCGTGCGGGAGGGAGGCCCAGGCCTTCCCCCCCTCCGCGCTCCTCGCCTCCGCGCTCCCAGCTCCGCGGCGGCCTCGGCCCGGCTTCAAAGCGCTGCTGGCGGAGCGTCCCGGGAGGGAATCGGACACCTCGCTCCGGGGACGCCGGGCCGGCCGGCGCGGCCCTGTCCCCCAGCTCGGCTGCCTGATGTGGTCATCTTGTTAGTCATGGCAAGCCCGGGGTCCCTCTGTTTGTGCCGCTTTCAGCACTTATTAAGCGAGAAGTGGGAGGCTTTACGCGAAACTGCAAAAGATGTTTTCTCTCCCCAGGGCCACGGCAGTCGGGGCCACGGCTTATCCATCATTGCAAAGATCTCTACGAGGCATGGAACCAGTCAGCCCTGCCCAGAGGGGGAGAAAAATGAGCGGCACATGGGGCCCTCTGTCCCAGGACCTTCTTGGCTCGGCTCCGGGGAAGGGTGTGGGCTCCTTGATCTGGAAATTGCCGAGGGGAGGCCTTTGGGGAGGCAAAGGCGTATGGCTTCAGAAAAATGAGACATCTCTGTGGCTTTGGTGTCCAATTCTACAGTTCGGGGCTCTCCACTCAGATTCCCCCGCTTTTCCCAGCCCGGAGACCAACAGAGGGCTCCCACCGCAGAGATCCAGACACCTGCACGGGAGTGGCAGTGCTGGGGGAGGGGGTGCTGGTGAAGGTGGAAATAGTGTTTCTAAGCAGCTCCTGGAAAGTGAACAAATTCCGGTACCTCCGCATCGTCTCAGGGACCTGCATCTTTCTTGCTGCTCTGTGCTCCCTTCCTCCAGGTGAGGGGCTTGAACTCTCCGCCAGGCCCAGGTGGAATTCTGAGTTCTGAGGTCATCAGAGTCCCTCCTTCGAGCCTCAGTTCCATGAGTATCAAAATGCTGGGGAGATGTGGGGGGAAGCAACAAGTCTGAGCCAAGAACCCATGATTGAAATTCTCGGCCAATAAATCCCTCCCAGCTGAGCCCGAAGGGTCTGCAGTTGGTTCAGCAAGCAGGGGCGGCAGGAAGGGGGTGGGGGTTTGCAAACTTCAAACAGGACCTGGGGTGGTGGTGGGGGGTAGATTGTGCTGAGCGAGGAGGCCACCGACAGAGGGCTCAGAGTTAATTAAAGAGACCACGTCATGGCACTTATAAACTCAACCCTCTCCATATTAAAGTGCCAACGACTCAAGCTCTATGCAGTGATGCCCCCTCACCTAAGGGTGAGCCGGGAAGGGGAGGAGACTGCAGCTAAACTTAGGATGAACATTTGCAGCCCCCTGGAAGACCCCAGCCAGGGCTACTTTGCCTCCCCCCCCCCCCCAAAAAAAAGCCTCTTTGGATATCGAGGGTCTACTGTCTTCCAGGCACTGGGTTGGGCATATCACCTGGGAGATAGGGCCTATCAGCTCTCCCATTTTACAGACGAGGAGAGTAAGGCTCAGAGAGGCAAAGGCTAAAGGCTCACCAGCTCAAGGGTATTTGGCTGATATGTGGGAGAGGCAGGGTTGGAGCCAGGATCCTCAGGCTTATTGCCACTGGCTTGGGCAGGGGACAGAGACCAGCAAAGGACAGGTTATCATTGCTCACAGCCCGCCCTCACCTTGGCCCTGCCCCCTCACACTGTCCTTGACATTCAATCAGGTGCTGGTGATGTCTGGCCCAGCGGTTGGGGCTGGGCCTCCCCAGCTTCCCCACGACAAATGGTTCTCATTTGAAAGGGAGGTTATAAAAACACATGCCCACAGACACTGTCAGGGAACTGAGGATTAATCTCATTTCAGTCAAAGACCATTCCAAATATTTTGGGGGTGGGGGAATGGGGGCGGGTAGCAGCTCTTGACTGGGAAGGAAGTCAGGGTTCGAGGGTGCCCCTCAGGTCGGGGCCAGTTTGGAGGCACGTTGCAATGGGGACTGGTGAGGCCGAGTCTGACCAAAGCCGTTGCTTTGCTGCACAAAGTCCCCAAGGCCAGCTTTATGGGAGGCCGGGACTCCATCATGAACGCTCACACTGCATTTGATATCTTGGTTATGTTTCAGGGCGGTTTAAGTTGCCAAAAGGAAGGGAAGGATTAGACGCCCGGGACATTTTCATTTTCTGGGTGGTGTCAAAGTTGCATGTTTTTGCCTGGTGACTCAACCAGAGAGGGCCCTGAAGACCAGCTAGAAGGAGGGAGGCCCTGCCTCCAAGCCCCTTGCCCAGATGCTTGTGGGCTGCACCGCGAGCCCCCCATCTGAGCCAGGGAAGTGAGGGAGCCTCAGCTGTGCTTTAAACCAGCAGCTCCCAAACTGGGTGGCTTGGTCCCTAAAAGACAACCTGTGGTTCTGGGGCACGGACATGAGTGTGGACTCGGGGCCTCTGCAGAGCTTTCCAAACAACTGCAGTGGCTCCACTGACTGAGAGCTCAGGGGGTGCCAGGTGGCCGCTGCTACAGTCTCGTCTGTTCAATGACCCTGGGAGGTAAGGACGTTTATTATCCCCATTTTGCGGCTGGGGAAACTGAGGCTCAGAAAGATGCAGGTGGCTTGCCTGAGGCCTGGAAGTTGAACAGCAGCGCTACATCACCTTTAACTTTCTCAGCAACTTTTCAAAGTAGGGACTGTTGACTTCTCCAATTTATGGATTTGGAAGTTAAGGCTCGGAGTTGAGGCTCCGTGATGTGGCTTGTCCAAGCCGCTGGGGAAGGAGGGCGGAGCTGATCCGGATACAGAGCTCGACGAGCGTGGCTGGGCCTGGCCCGTACCCCTCGGGGCGGTCTAGAGCCCACGCGGTCCGCTCCCCGCAAGCTGCGGGCACAGCAGGCGGGGACCTCCAAGGGGCGAGGAGGGAGCTCGCGCTGCGGGCTGGCCTCCATCCCAACAAATGTCCGCAGGGCGGAGCCGATGGATTCCTTCTGCGACGGTCGGAGATGCTCGTGGAGCTCCGCTTGCTTTTCCGAGGGGTGGATGAGCCGCCAGCTCGCGGCGGGGTCCCCGCAGAGCCCAGCGAGGGCCGGCGCCGGGCAGGGCGCGGCAGAGCGCCCCCGCGTGGCCGGACTGGGGCGCGCGAACCCGCGGCCAGGGCTGCGGGCTGCGAGGGACCTCGCACTTTCCACAGACCCAGCAACCTTGAAAGCCAGCGGCTGGGACGGCCCCCGTTTTACAGAGGGGAAGACAGGCAGGAGAAAAGTTCAAGAGACCTCCCAGGTTCCCCCAACTGGGAAATGGGATGCCAAGTAGGGGGTTGCCTCCCTGCAAAGTGCCTCCTCCCTGGAAGCAGCAGAAGCTGCCCCGGCCCCGGCAGGGCCCTGCCCTAGGGAGCCCCTGCAGTCAGCGGGGTGGGTGCTGGGGGCCCACAGCGGCTCTCCACCCCAGCAGGAAGTGCTGACGGGTGCGGTGGCGCCGGAAGCAAATTCCAAACGCGGAGCTCTTGGATTTTCTGGCAGAATCCAGCTGGGGAACAATGGTGCACTGGTGTGCACCGGGCCAGGGGCTCCCACACTGGGCCGGGGTCTCCTCAGACCCTCTGTCTCCCTTCCTCCCCAAGTGAAGGGGCCTTCTGGGGCCTCCCTGTGGCCCAGGTCCCTCTGCTGGGTGCCGGCCAGCACTGCCCCACATCCTGCACCAAGCATGTGCGGGTCTGACCCCAACTGCTCCTCTGGAGAGCCCTGGGTGGCTGCTGGCTGTTATCCCAGAGCCCCAGGGTTGCACTCAGGGGAGCTGGCAGAGCTGGTTTCTGAGCTGGGCCTGTCGGACCTCATGAGTCATCCCAATACCAGCCAGGACACGTCTTCTCTGGTGGACGGAATCCCGGCTACCTTCAGGCACAGCTCGGGAGCTGGGCACGCTGGGGTTGGACGCCCTGAGCTCCCTCTGGTTGACCCGTGCTTCTGAGGACTCTCTGCCACCTGGTTTCCACATGCGCTGAAGGGGAGAGTCCCCACCTGCGGGACTGTGGTGATAACACACACACCGCTGTTGTCCTCCATAAACGTGTGCCAGGGCTGTGTGGCCAAATGCACCCCCACCCCCCAGTTTGTTTGCCCTTCACTTGGAACATCCTTCATCCCAGTCCATCCCCTTTAGGGGTCAGTACACACTTTGTCTCCTCGAGGAACCTTTCTTCTCCCATCTTCCAGGACTGTTCTCCAAGGGACGGTACTGGTTGGATATGAAAGCCATTTTTAAAGGGTTCCAGATGATGGGCAGAGATTCTTAAACAAGGTGCAGAGAGGAAAAGATTGATAATTGGACTATATTAATAACTTTTTAAATTAAATATTTAAAAATTTTTTCATTGAGATAAAATTGACACATAACATTAGTTTCAGGTGTACAATATAACAATTCAATATTTGTGTATATTGCAAAATGATCACAATAAGTCTAGTTAACATCCGTCATCATACAGTTACAATTTTTTTTCTTGTAATGAGAACTTTTAAGATCTACTCTCTTAGTAACTTTCAGATATGCAATACATTATTAATAACTATAGTCACCATGCTGTACGTTGTATCCCCAGGACTTTATTTTATAACTGGATGTTTGTATCTTTTGACCCCCTTCACCCATTTTGCCACCCCCTATGCCCACTGGTTTTTTAGTAGCATGTTGTTTAGTCTCCACATGTTTGTGATTTCCCCTACTCTTTGTTGTGGTGCAGTGGCTTCTCTTATTGTGGAGCACAGGCTCTAGGTGAGGGGGCTTCAGTTGTTGCAACAAGTGGGCTCAGTAGTTGTGGCTTGCTGGCACTAGAGTGCAGGCTCAGTAATTGTGGCTCAAGGGCTCAGTTGCTCCGCAGCATGTGGGATCTTCCCAGACCCGTGTCCCCTGCATTGGCAGGTGAAATCTTAACCACTGAATCACCAAGAAAGTCCCTATCTTTTTTTAAAATTGAGGTATAGTTGATTTACAATATTATATTAGTTTCAGGTGTATGACATAGTGATTCAATGTTTTTATAGACTATATCCATTTAAAGTTATTACAAAATAATGGCTGTATTTCCCTGTGCTGCACTATATATACTTGTTGCTTATTTATTTTATACAAAGTAGTTTATGTCTCTTAATCCCATAACCCTATCTCACCCCTCCCCACTTCCTTCTCCCCACTGGTAACAGCTAGTTTGTTCTCTGTATCTGTGAGTATGTTTCTGTTTTGTTATATACATTTATTTGTTTTATTTCTTAGATTCCACATGTAAGTGGTAACATAGAATATTTGTCTTTCTCTGAGTTATTTCACTCTTCAGGTCCATTCACATTGTTGCAAATGGCAAAATTTCATTCTTTTTTTATGGCCAAGTAATATTCTACACACACACACACACACACACACACACACACACACACACACACACACACACACACACACACTACATCTTCTTTATCCATTCATCTGTTGTTGTTTTTTTAAGAATAAACTGCATATATTTAAAGTGTACAATTTGATTTTTTTTTCTTATTAGATGTATGTATGGCAATCCCAATCTCCCAGTTCATCCCCCCCCCCCCCACTTTTCCCACTTGGTGTCCATATGTTTTTTCTCTACATCTGTGTCTCTACTTCTGCCTTGCAAACCGGTTGATTTGTACCTTTTTTCTATATTCTGCATATATGTGTTAATACACGATGTTCGTTTTTCTCTTTCTGACTCACTTCACTCTGTATGACCATCTCTTGGTCCATCCGTGTCTCTACAAATGCCCCAATTTCATTCCTTTTTACAGCTGAGTAATATTCCATTGTATATAGGTACCACATCTTCTTTATCCATTCATCTGTTGATGGGCACTTAGGTTGCTTCTGTCTTGGCTATTGTAAATATAATGCTGCTAAGAACATTGGGATGCAAGTATCTTTGAATTAGTTTTTTCATTTTCTTCAGATATATACCCAGCAGTAGAATAGCTGGATCACTTAGTTTTCTGAGGAAACTCTATACTGTTTTTTGGAGTGGCTATACTAATTTACAATCCCACCAACAGTGAGATTTCTCCACATCCCTGCCAACATTTGTTATTGGTAGACTTTTTGATGATAGCCATTTTGACAGGTATGAGGTGACATCTCATTGTGGTTTCGATTTGCATTTCTCTGATGATTAGTGACGTTGAGCATCTTTTCATGTGTCTGTTGGCCATCTGTATGTCTTCTTGGGAAGAATGTCTTTTCAGGACTTCTGCCTATTTTTTGATTGGCTTGTTTGTTTTTTGACATTAAATTGTATGCGCTGTCCATATATGTTAGATATTAATCTCTTGTCAATCATATCATTTGCAAACATTTTCTTCCATTCTGTAGGTTGCCTTTTCATTTTGTTAATGGTTTTCTCTGCTGTGCAAAAGCTTTTAACTTTAATTAGGTCCCTTTTGTATATTTTTGCCTTTTTTTTTTGCCTTAAGAGACAGATCCAAAAAAATATTGCTATAATTTATGTTCTCCTCTAGGAGTTTTATGGTTTATGGTTTCAGGTCTTACATTTATTTTTTTTGTTTGTTTTTGGTTTTTGTTGTTGTTATTGTTGTTGTTGCTTTTAGTTTATTTTTATATACAGTATGAGGAAATATTCTAATTTCATTCTTTTACATGTAGCTGCCCAATTTTCTCAGCACTGCTTATTAAAGAGACTGCCTTTTCCCTATTGCATATTCTTATTTCCTTTGTTGTAGATTAATTGACCATAATTGTGTGGGTTTATTTCTGGGCTGTCTATTCTGTTCCATGGATCTATGTGTCTGTTTTTGTGCTAGTACCATGCAGTTGTGATTACTGTAGCTTTGTAGTATAGTCTGAAGTCAGAGAGTGTGCTACTTCTAGCTTTGTGCTTTTTTCTTGAGATTGCTTTGGTAACTTGAGGTCTCCTATGGTTCAATATAAATTTTAGGATTATTTGTTCTAGTTCTGTGAAAAATGCCATGGGTGTTTTGTTAGAGATTGCATTAAATCTGTAGATTGGTTTGGGTAGTATGGGCATTTTAGCAATATTAATTCTTCCAACCCAAGAGCACAGGATATCTTTCCATTTCTTTGCATCATTTTCAAGTTCCTTCATCAATATTTTGGTTTTCAGAGTATAGGTCTTTCACCCTCTTTGTTAAGTTTATTCCTAGGTATTTTATTCTTTTTCATAGGATTGTAAATGAAATTGTTTCTTTAATTTCTCTTTCTGATAGTTCATTATAAGTGTATAGAAAAGCAACAGATTTCTGTATATTAATATTGTATCCTGCAACTTTACTGAATTCATTTATTAGTTCTAATAGTTTTTGATGGAAACTTTAGGGTTTTCTATATATAGTATCATGTCATCTGTAAATAGTGACATTTTTACTCCTTCCTTTTCAATTTGGATGCCTTTTACTTCTTTTTCTTATCTGATTGCTGTGGCTAGACTTCCATTACTATATTAAATAGCAGTGGCAAGAGTGGGCATCCTTTTCTTGTTCCTCATTTTAGATTTTCATTTTTGAGTATGTTGTTAGCTGTGGGTTTGTCATAAATGGCCTTTCTTATGTTGACATATGTTCCATCTATACCAACTTTATGAAAGTTTTTATCATGAAGGGATGTTGCATTTTCTCAAATGCTTTCTCTGCATCTATTCAGATGATCATGTGATTTTTATCCTTCCTTTTGTTAATATGGTGTGTCACATTGATTAATTTGCAAATATTAAACCATCCTTGCATCCCTGGAATAAATTCCACTTGATCATGGTGTATGATCCTTTTACATACTGTTGAATTTGATTTGCTAATTTTGAGGATTTTTGCATCTATATTCATTAGAGATATCAGCCTGTAATTGTCTCTTTTTGTTTGTTTGTTTTTTGGTTTTTTGTTTGTTTTTATAGTGTCATTGTCTGGTTTTGGTATCAGGGTAATTGTGGCCTTATAGAATGAATTTGGGAGTGTTCCATCCTCTTCAATTTTTTGGAATAGTTTGAGAAGGATAGGTATTAGCTCTTCTTTATGTGTTTTATAGAATTCCCCTGAGAAGCCATCTGGTCCTGGACGATTTTGTTTGTGTCTACAAATTCAATTTCACTACTAGTGATTGGACTGTTCAGATTGTATATTTCTTCCTGACTCAGTCTTGGAAGGCTGTATGTTTCTAGAAATTTGTTCATTTCTTCTAGATTGCCCAATTTGTTGGCATATAACTTTTCATAATATTCTCTTGTTATATTTTGTATCTCTGTGGTATTGGTTGTTATTTCTCCACTTTCATTTCTTACAAGGATGAGTCAAAAATTATCCACACTCTGGCTGTAGAATTTATTTTAATTAACTTTAAATTACAAGACAAATACATCATTTTTTGACATAATTTCCTTTCTTTTCAATACACTTTGTCCATCTGTCAACAAGCTTTCATATTCCCTCATTAAAAAATGTTTTAGGCTGAACTGTGAGCCACGAATGCAGTGCTGTCTTCACTTCTTCATCAGAAGTGAATCTTTGTCCTCATAGGGCTGCTTTCAGGGGACCAAACCGGTGAAAGCCCAATGGAGCAAGATCAAGACTATAGGGAGGATGCTTTAACACCTCAAAATGAAGTTTTTGCAGTGTCAACAGTGTGGGCAGAAGTATGCAGATGTGCATTGTCATGCAAGATCACAGCACCCTTGGATGGTAGTCCTCTGTGTTTAATCCGAAGTTTAGGCTTCAACTCTTTAATAAGCATCTCAGTGTTGATTGTTGAACCTTTTTCCTGATAATGTTCCAATACTGGCCCTTGAGAATCCCAGAAAACTGTAAGTATCAATTTTCCAGATGATGGTTGACTTTTTAATTTTTTTCTTGGTGGGAGAGTGAGGATGTTTCCATTCCATACTCTGCCTTTTACTCTCAGGCTCATAGTGACAAATCCATATCTTGTCACCAGTAATGATGTTCTTTAAGAAAATTTCACCTTCCTTAGAGTATCAGTCCAAATTTTGTTTGCAGATATCCAAATGCTTCTATTTATGCTCTTCCAAGAGTTGTTTTGGTAGCCATCTCACACAAACTTTTTGAAACCTAAGTCTGTCATGGATTACTTCATTTTGAGGTGTTAATGCATCCTCCTATAGTCCCTTAGGAGTCTGATCTTGCTTCATTGGACTTTCACCTGTTTGGTCCCCTGAAAGCAGCCCTACGAGGAAAAAGATTCACTTCTAAATGAAGAAGTGAAGACAGCAGTGCATTTGTGGCTCACAGCTCTGCCTAAAACATTTTTTAATGAGGGAATACGAAAGCTTGTTGACAGATGGACAAAAGCAAGTGAAAAGCAAGGAGATTATGCTGAAAAATGATGCATTTGTCTTTTCTAAAAGTTAATTAAAATAAATTCTACAGCCAGTGTGGATAATTCTTGACTTGCCCTCGTATTTTGTTTATTTGGGTTCTCTCTCTTTTCTTCTTGATGAACTTGGTTCATCAGTTTAGTTTATCTTTTCCAAGACCTGGCTCTTAGTTTCATTAATTGTTTCTATTTTTTTTGGCCTCTATTTTATTTATTTCCTTTCTCATCTTTATAATTTCCTTCCTTCTACTGTTTTTGGGCTTTTTTTCTTTTCCTAATTCCTTTAGATGGAAGGTTAGATTGTTTATTTGAGATTTTTCTTCTTTCTTGAGATAGGCCTTTATGACTATAAACTTCCTTCTCAGAACTACTTTTGTTGCATCCCATAGATTTTGAACAGCTGTGTTTCCATTTTCATTTGTCTTGAGGTATTTTCTGAGTTCCTCTTTGATTTCTTCATTAACCCACTGGTTTTTTAGTAGCATGTTGTTTAGTCTCCACATGTTTGTGATTTCCCCATTTTTCTTCCTGTAATTGATTTAAAGTATCATGTCACTGTGGTCAGAAAAAAAATGCTTGATATAATTTATATCTTCTTAAATTTGTTGAGACTTGTTTTGTGGCCTAGCATATAATCTATCTTGGAGAATGTTCCATGTGCACTTGTAAAGAATGTGTATGCTGCTGTTTTGGGGTGGAATGCCCTGTAGATATCTATTAAATCCAACTGGTCTATTGTGTCATTTAAGACCACTGTGGCCTTATTGATTTTCTGTCTGAATGATCTGTCCATTGATGCAAGTGGGGTGTTTAAGTACCCTGCTATTATTATATCATAATTTTCTCCCTTTATGTCCATTAATGTTTGCTTTATATATATATTTATGTGCTCCTGTATTGGGTGCACAGATGTTAATGAGTATAATATCCTCTTCTTTACTGATCTTTTAATCATTATATAATGCCATTTGTTTTTTGTTTTGGACTTTGTTTTATTTATTTATTTCTTCTGATCAGAGTATTGGTACCCCAGCTTTCTTGTTGTTTCTATTTGCATGAAATATCATCCCCTCACTCTCAGTCTGTGTGTGTCTTTAGTTCTGAAGTGAGTCTCTTATAAGCAGCATATAGATTTTTTTTTAAAATCCAATCAGCCACCCTATGTCTTTTGATTGGAGCATTTAGTCCATTGACATTTAAAGTAATTATTTTTAGGTATGTACTTATTGCCATTTTGTTACTTGTTTTCTGGTTGTTTTTGTATGCCTTCCCTATTCTTTCCTTCTTCTTTTAGTTTCTTCCTCTGTGTTTGATGATTTTCTTTAGTAGTATGCTTGTGTTACTTTCTCTCTTATTTTTATGTATCTGTTTTAGGTTTTTGATTTTTGGTTACCATGAGGTTCATATATGTTGCCCTAAGACTCTATTTGTTTTATTTTTATTTTTTTAAAAAAATCTTTATTGTGTTAGTTCCCAGTGTACAGCAAAGTGAATCAGTTATACATATATATATCCATTCTTTTTCAGATTCTTTTCCCATATAGGTTATTACAGAATATTGAATAGAGTTCCCTGTGCTATACAGTAGGTCCTTGTTAGTTATTTATTTTATGTATAGTAGTGTATATATGTTAATCCCAATATCCTAATTTATATATTTATTTGTTTTAAACAGGTAGCCCTTTAAGTTCAAACACATTCTAAAAGACCTACATTTTTCACTCCCTTCCCCCACACTTTGTATTTTTGATGTCATAGTTTACATCTTTATGTTTATCCCTTTGCTGATTATTTTAGTTACAGTTGATTTTACAGTTTTTTTTCAGCTTTTAATCTTCATACTATTTAAGTGGTTGATCCTCAGCTTTTACTATATATTTGCTTTTATTAGTGGGATTTTTCCTTTTCTCTAGATACTTCTTGTTATAGTCTTGTCTTTTTCACTTAGAAAAGACCTTTTAGCATTTCTTTTAGGGTCAGTTTAGTATTGATGAACGCTTTTAGTTTTTGCTCGTATGAGAAGTTCTTTATGTCTCCTTCACTTCTAAATGATAATCTTGCTGGATAGATTATCCTAGGTTTTCCCCTTTAAATATATGATGCCACATCCTTCTGGCCTGCAAAGTTTCTGCAGAGAAATCAGCTGATAGCCTTATGGGGGTTCCCTTGTAGGTGACTCTTTGTTTTTCTCTTACTGCCTTTAGAATCCTCTTTATCTATCACTTTTGCTGTTTTAATTATGTCTTGGTGTAGGTCTGTTTGGGTTCATCTTGTTTGGAACCCACTGTACTCCCTGTACCTGGATATCTGTTTCCTTCTTCAGGCTTGGGAAGTTTTCAGCCACAATTTCCTTAATTACATTTTGACCCTCCCCTTTTCTCTCTTTTTGACCCTCTCTCTTTTCTCTCTTGTGGGACACCTATAATGTGAATGTTGGCACATTTGATCTTATTCCAAAGGTTCCTTAAACGGTTTTCAATTTTTAAAAATTTGTTTTTCTTTTTGCTGTTCTGATTGGGTGATTTCCATTATTCTATTTTCCAGATTACTTATGCTTTCTTCTTTGTTACCTAGTCTGCTATTCATTCCTTCCAGTGTGTTTTTCATTTCACTTATTGTATTCTTCAGTTTTGACTGGTTCTTTTTTATATTTTCTACTTTCTTGTTAAACTTCTCACTGTCTTCATCTATTCTTTTCCCTAATTCAGTTAGTAATCTTATTTTACTAATGCTTTGAATTCTTTATCTTGTAAATTGTTTATTTCTATTTCATTTGTTGTTTCTTTAGGGGTTTTCTCTTGCTCTTTCAATTGAGACAAAGTCCTCTGTCTTTTCCTTTTGCTTATCTATCTCTATGGAATTAGGTGAAACAGTTACTTATGGTGGTCTTGAAGGGGTGTCCTTATGTGGTAGTGTCCCTATGCAGTCTGCATGTGCCCAGTGGCTTTGGTGGGAGAGCTGGATTTGACGTGAACATAAGTCACATCTTTCCTCAGGGTGTTCTGGCAGCTATCTCCTTGGCAGGAGCTGGGGCTGGAGAAAGAGGGCAGGGCTGGAGCCAGGTGTGAGGTGGAGCTTTCCCTCTACTCAGTGAGTGTCACCACCCTATTGGGGGTGGGGTCATGTCCCAAGTTGTTCGAGCAGAAGCTCTGAGTCTGAGTTGGCTCAGTTCCCTTTAAGTGTATATTCTTCCCCCTTCCAGCCCCAACACCCTCAGCCCCAGAGGGGAGTAGTGCTACAGTAAGAGGGGCCAGTGCTGGTATTTGGTGAGGGTAAGGGCAGGGGGTGTGGTGGTGTGGCTGCCGTCAGAGATCTGGACTGCCTCTGATGGCCCACCTGTGCAATTGCCAGTAATGGCTGCCCCCTCGCTGCTCAGTCATTGCTTAGCATTTGAGGTGACACAGTGTCTGATGGCCCGAGCTTCTTCCTTGGTGGTGGCAGCCCTTGCTCCAGTGTGGACCTTCAACATGAGGCAAATGGTGCTGGAGCATTTGCTTGGCTTAGGCTGGGATGCACACTGGGGTGGAAGCAAGAAACAACTCAGCCAGCTGGCAGTTTCAGTCTGCCCTTTATGACCTGCTTTGGGAGCAAGCAAGCATTTGTGTACACCTCAGGAGCAGGGTCCAGGCTTCCCACAGCCCTCCTGTTAGTCCCACTGGCCCTCCAACCAGCCAGGGGGCTTGTCTTCCCTTTTTTGGACCCCAGGGCTGAAGTGCCCAATATGTGGCTTGCTCCCCAGGGAGGGCATCCACCCATGTAATCTCCCTTTTCCTGAGTCCCTTCCCAGGGACACAGGTCCCGACCTGATTGCTTCTTTCCCTCTCCTACCTGATTCTGCTTGTATCTTACAGCTTAGTTTGTATAGGAGTCTTTCTGCTAGTCTCCAATTAGTTTTCAGTAAGAATTGTTCCACATGTAGATGTATTTTTAAGTGAACATGGGAGGAAGTGAGTTCTGCATCCTCCTACTCTGCCATCTTGATTCAAGTCCTTATTGTTATGTTTTAGATTCCACATATAAGTGAGATCATACAGTATTTATCTTTCTCTCACTTATTTCATTTAGCATAATGCCCTCAAGGTCCATCCATGTTGTTGCAAACACAGCAAGGTTTCATCCTTTTTTTTTTATGGCTAAGTAGTAATCCGTTGTATATAGGTACCACATTTTCTTTATCCATTCACTGATGTATATTTATGTTGTTTCCATATCTTGGCCACTGTAAATAATGCTGCAATGAACATAGGGGTGCATAGATCTTTTTTAATTACTGCTTTTGTTTTCTTCAGGTAATACCGAGAAGAGGAATTGCTGGATCATATGGTAGTTCTATTTTTAATTTTTTGAGGAACCTCCATGTTGTTTTCCATAGTGGCCTCACCAAGTGACATTTGTACCAAAGGGCATGAGGGTTTACTTTTCTCCACATCCTTGCCAACACTTACTTGTTATTTCTTACCTTTTTGATAAAGCTATCCTAACAAGTGTGAGATATCTCATTTTGGTTTGCATTTCCCTGATGACTAGTGATGTTGAGTACCTCTTCATGTACATGTTGGCCATCTGTATACCTTCTTTAGAAAAATGTCTATTCAGGTCTTCTACCTAGTTTTTAATTGGATAGTTTTTCTGCTAATGAGTTGTATGAGTTCTTTATATATTTTCGATAGTAACTTCTTGTAAGATATGTGATTTGTAAATATTTTCTCCTATTCATTATGTTGCCTTTCATTTTGTTGATGGTTTCCTTTGCTGTACAGATTTTTTGTTTTATGTAGTCACACTTGTTTATTTTTGGTTTTGTTACCTTTCTTTTGGTGTCAAATGCAAAAAATCATCAAGGAGCTTTGTGCCTAGGTTTTCTTCTAGGAGTCTTATGGTTTAAGATTTTACATTTAATCCTTTAATGCACTTTGGGTTTATTTTTGTATATGTTGTAAGATGGTGGTCTACTTTCATTCTTTTTCAAGTGGCTGTCCAGTTCTCCCATTCTTTTTCTAGTGGCTGTCCAGTTTTCCCAGCACCATTTATTGAAGAGACTGTCCTTTACCCATTATAAATTCTTGGCTCCTTTGTTGTAAATTAATCAACCATATATGTGTGGGTTTATATCTGGGCTCTTTATTCTGTTCCCTTGATCTAAGTGTCTGTTTTTATGCCATTACCATACTGTTTTGGCTACTAAAGCCTTGTAATATACTTTGACATCAGGGAGCATGATGCCACCAGTTTTGTTCTTTTTTCTCAAGATTGCTTTGACTATTTGGTGTTTTTTGTGGTTCCACACAAATTTTAGGATTGTTTGTGCTCTTTCTGTGAAAATGACCTTGGAATTTTCATAGGGATTGCAATGAATCCTTAGATTGCTTTGGATTATATGGGCATTTTAACAATATTAATCTTCCAACCTATGAGCATGAGATATCTTTCCATTTATTTGTGTCTTTGATTTCTTTCATCAGTGCCTTATAGTTTTCAATATGCAGTCCTTTCACCTCCTTGGTTAAAATTTATTCCTGGGTATTTTATTCTCTTTGATGCAGTTATAAACTATATCATTTCCTTAATTTTCCTTTCTGATAGTTTATTATTACTGCATTGAAATGCAACTGATTTTTGTATATTGATTTTTGTGTACTGCAACTTTAATAAATTCATTTATTAGTTCTAACAGTTTTGGTGGCATCTTTAGAGTTTTCTATATATAATATCATGTCATCTGAAAATAGTGACAGTTTTCCGTCTTCCTTTCCAATTTTGGATGCCTTTTTATTCTTGCCTAATTGCTCTGGCTAGGACTTCTAATACTATGTTGAATAAAAATGATGAGAGTGGGCATCTTTGTCTTGTTCCTGATTTTAGAGGAAAATCTTTCAGCTTTTCATTGTTGAGTGTAATGTTAGCTGTGGGTTTGTCATAGGTAGCCTTTATTATGTTGAGGAATGTTCCCTCTAAACCCCTTTGGTGAGATTTAAAAAAAAAAATCATAAATGGATGGTGAATTTTGTCAAATGCTTTTTCTGCATGTATTGAGATGATCATAAGAAGATTTTTATCCATGTTGTTAATGTAGTGTATCACATTGACTGATTTGTGAATGTTGAACCACTCTTGTAGTCCTGGAATAAATCCCACTTGATCATAGTGTATGATCCTTTCAATGTATTATTGAATTTGGTTTGCTAATATTTTGTTGGGTATGTTTGCATCTATGTTCATCAGGCTTCTGGCCTGTAATTTTGTTTTCTTGTGGTGCCTTTGTCCGGTTTTGGTATCAGGGCAATTCTGGCCTTGTTTATTTCCTCATATTTTATCAATTTGGCTACAGTTTCTATATTTAAAATCTTCAAGTGCAGTTGCTGATTTATCTGTTTCTTTTCCTCTTTGGTCAGTATTTCAGAACTTTTAGGCTCTTATTTGAAACAACTTGCTCCTTCCTAATGTTTCAGTGTCCTCCCGTATCTCCTGGAGGTTACTTTTTATTTATATTAAACTCATGTTCTGTCTGGTCTATCAGTTCTTCTTCTGGTATTGGTGGGTTAGATTCTTGTCTTCCTTTTGGTGGACCAGCTCTTCTGATGTCTGTTTTTCCCCTGTGAACTCATTGTTCCTTAGGCCTCTCAGCTTCATTCTGGAAGTGGAGCTGAGTGGTAAGGAAGCTGGTGTCTAACCTCAGCTGCACACTGACATCACTGGGGAGCTTGACAAACAACTGGCTCCTGGGTCCCTCCCCCAGAGATTCTGATTTCTGTGGTCTGGGTGTGATCTGGGCACAGGAAGTTTGAAAAGCTCTCCAGGTGATTCTAATGTGCAGTCAAGGTTGCAAACACTTGAGCTCCCTTCAGAGAAGGACAGGAGGGTTATAGAGGGATTGATGCACCTTGGATGTTCCAACCTGTGCCAACTTCTGCCCGTGTGTCCTCCCCCATCAGGGGATGCAGGCCTTCAAAAAAGCATCTAAGACCTCTGCCACAGAATCACCTTTGCTGAGCCCTGTGTCTCTGGTTGCACTTACCTGGCCCAAGGTGTGAGGAGAAGGGAGGGGTCCAGCCCAGCTGTTGTTTTAGTGAAAGGATGAAAATAGTGAAGGGGTGGTGAAAGGATGAAAATGACCCACCCAAGGCAATGTGGGGGGAGGGGCAGATGATGGGCAAAACCAGAAAACCACTCCCCCGACACCAACTCTCACCTGTAGCGATGGCTATCTTTCCCTCTGGCCTGTTGCTGCTCGCCAAGCTCCTTCTAGCTTTAGTGTTGGGTCCTGTGGTCCACCATTCTTCCTGTCTCTTTCTCAGGTGTCTCCCTGAGTTGGGCTCAAGAGAGAGAACCAGCAGCCCATGGCAGTCCACCTTCCTGCCCCCACCCCACCACCATCATGGATCATGTTGGCAGCTGCAGCTTCAGACACGAGCCAGATAAGGGCCCAGCTCGCACCCTTGTCTCTGGTGTCTTTGAAGCCAGCACAGACTTGTCCGTGGAGGCCCAGGGCTGGTCATCATGGTCCCTGGGGGTCATGAGTCTCACAGCAAGTGCCACTGGGGCCCATTCTTCTTGGACTCCTCAGCAATTGAGTGTCCAGTCCACCCATCTCCCCACCCACTTCAAGAAACTCATTCAAAGAGTGTTTGCTCATGCCTGCGATTTCTCTAGGCTTGTACTGGGTGCTCAGTTTAAGTACACGTGTGGCTGGGGAGGAAGGTGTAATAAATGAGACATATAACCCTTCCTCCAGGAGCAGATTACCTAATGAGAGGATCAAATGGCTCCAATACCATCAATGGATTAATGGTTTTAAAATGCAAGGTGTACAGTTGTTGAAGGGGTCAAGGACATTGCAGAGGAGATAGATGAGCAAGTCTTAAAGGGTGAACAGGAGTTTAGCAGGCAGAAGAAATGAGGGAAAAGCATTCTAGGCAGAGGGAATAGCATATGCAAAGGCAAGGAAGCAGAGCTTAGGGTTTGAGGAAGCACTAATAATTCAGCAGGGAGATTAGTGGCAGGTGAGGCTGGGATGGGAGATGGGGGTCAGACCTAGAACAGGGGTGGATGGAAACCTGGGGGACTCAGATTTCATTCTTAGGGTGAGGAGTGAAGCACTGTTAAGTGGAGGAGTCCTATTGGATCCTGGCCGTGAGGAAGATGGATGAGAGGGAAGACACAGGAGGTGGGGGAGTGGTTAAGGGGCTGATGCTGTCACCCAGGCAAAAAGTGTCGAGGCCAGAACTTAAAAAGGAGCAGCAAGAAAAATAATGGCTGAGTCCGAAAGCAAGTTTAGATGAGAGAACTGTCCAGCTGGAAACGGGGTAATCACAGGCAGCTCCAGGTTGGGGTGTGGGTGACTATGGTGAGACATGGTGGAGCTGCCCCAGAGATGGGGAAGTTAGGAGAAGGGGAACAAAGTGGGGCCTGGGGGAAGATGGTACATTCAGCTCTGGATATGCTGAAGTCAAGGTGAAACATTCAAGTGGAGAGCTCAAGGTGAAACATCCAAGTGGAGAGGTCAAGGTGAAACATCCAAGTGGAGACCTCCAGGTGGCTGCTATGTGGCTGGAGCTCAAGGAGACTGGCCATGATGGAGCTAAGCATAGTTAAAGACACACCTGCTCCCAGCTGCCGGAGGACACAGAAGGGGGAGAGAAAGGTTAGGGTGGGGCTCAGGGAGCCTCTAGAGTTTTAGGGGTGAGCCAGTGAGGGTGGGAAATAACATGCAGAAGTTGGGGGGAGTAGGAGAGACGTGGCTGGGGTGTATGTGTGGGGTGGAGAGGGATGGGCTAGACCGTCAGCTCCACAAGGACAGGGATGTTGGTGGTGTCAGACACTGCTGAGTCCCCAGTGCCTGGCTCGGGGTCTGCATGTGGAAGGTGCTCATACAGCACGGCTTGGATAGCTGGGTGGATGTGTGGATGGACAAATGGTGCTCCACCCACCTCACCATCCTCCCCCCCTCGTCACTGAGTGGCAGAGGGCTTCATCTCCCCGGGGAGGTGTCCCACCCCTCTGCCTACAGCCTCCCCTCCTCTGTAGCAGATGCCTCCCAAGGGTCTAAACCTACACCTGCTCCAGGCACCTTGTGATCACACACTCCACCCCCTGCCGCAACCAGAGCTGCCAGAGGAAGAAGGGGTCACCTGACCCAGGCAGCCAATCAGAGTCTGTCCTGGGACTCTCATCTCTGGGTCTTCTGAACTGAGAACGTGTGAACTTGGGTGGCCATAAGTGTGAGCACGCACGTACCACATGTGCTGGTGCAGAGAGCACTTGAGAGCGAGGGCCAGGGTGCGCGGAAGGGAAGCAAACAGACGCCCCGATGCAGGCAGACGAGGCAGGGTGGGTGAGACAGAGGAGAAACAGGGGCCGCCTGGCTCTGGCCCCTCTGAGGCCCGAGCCTGTGTCCTGCTTCGGGCTCTGAGTGTCCTCTGGGTCTGGCCACTAAGCCCGCCCTGGCCCAGGCTGTTGAGTGTGGACTTCAGTTTCTCGCTGCCCAAAGGCCCATGTGTGAGGTGGCTCCCCCTGGGCGGCCCCCGAGCAGCGCTTGAGGCCGCCCGCAAACAGATTCTGTGTCCTGGATGTCAAAAGCCACCACCTGTACTTCCTTGTGACCCAGCACTAGGAGGGACTTGGCACATCCTGTGGGCACAACACAGAACCAGGCCCCAAGGAAAGAGCTGGCACGTCATTTGGTCTCTGCTTGTGCTAAATGCCCTGTGAATGTCCTTGTTCTGTCTTCCCAGGGGAGGCCATCAAGGGAGGCACCGCCCCTTTCTGACAGTGCTGGGTAACGGGCTGAAGGCCACATGCTCAGGAAGGGGCAGAGCTGGAATCTGAATCCAGAACACTCCATGTTGAGTGTTCTTTGCAGGTTTCTTGTGGAATTCTCTGGGCTGTTCTCCCTTTCCCACTGTGGGAGAGACCTGAGGGATGCCAGAGGTGGGTGTCTGGGCTGGCAGTGCTGATACCCTTTCGGGGACTTTCATGGTGCTAACGAGATAAGAGCTAAGGATCACCCGGTTCTTGCCTGCATCTGGTGTGAACGGGCCTGGAGGCAGCGACGGCTCAGACCCAGGTGTCCAGCCCCAAAATGCAAAGTCCCTCATAAAGAAGGTAAAGAGCTACGATGGTGAAACCTGACCAGTCGCGTCCTCGCAAGGAGCCGGTGCGCATCCGGGGCTGGCAGCCCCTCCCTGGCACTTGGGGTGGCGTCTCGCCAGCAGGTGAGCAGTGGGAACGGGACAAAACCACTGGCGCTGAAGCCTGTGGCTGCATGTCCCCCAACCAGGCACAGACAAGGCTCGGGGCGAGCTGGAGATGAAAGTGCCACCCCACATTCCTTGCTGGAGACCTGTCAAAATGCAGGCGTTTCACACGCTTTTATGGAAACTGGTGTTTTCTCCCTGAAGGAGCATTCCAGAGGGCTGTGGCCAGAGACCGGCAGGGCTTTCTTTGCTCCTCCTGGATCCTTCTGGGTTGTCACCAGGTTGTCTAAACTAAACGGGGGCACAGAAACCCACCAGCTCTCTCTAGAAGGTTGGAAGGCTGGGGTGCTGGCCAGCCCAGTGAGTATCCAGGACAAGCTGGAGAGGAAGCTGGAGCCCAGAGCATCCCCTGGGGGACGCCGATCTCGGTGCCTCAGAGGCAGCAGCAAGCCGGGAAAGGTTACAACAGACATTTATTTAACAAATTATATTAAGAAGACAATCACACAGTGAAACTTCCCTTTGCCAAGTACTAGAGTCACCTCAAATAAATACACGCATCAGGATGTCATTCCTAAGCTAGCACACAGCCGCCTGCCCAGGCCCGCCTCCTGGTGGTGACAGGCCAGCCAGCAGGGTCACAACAGGTGGAGAGAGCCGGCCGCCCCGAGGGTGGTGAGCACAGGTGCTCGGCCCCTCCAGGCCCAGGGGGAGGCAAGCCACCCGGCAGGCCCGGGGCTGCCATCGAGTCCTCTCTGTGCCCTCCCCCTTGGGCTCACCAGTGCTCAGGGACGCTACGGGCTGGGACCCCTGTGCACAGCGACGGGCAGCCCACAGCCCTGGGACGGCACCCAGCTCTCGCCCTGTGCTCAGCGAGACACTGTCCAGTGGCGGCTGGGAACCCATCACTGGACAGGAGGCAGGTGCTCCTGACGGGACAGCGGGCACCGGGGGCCCTGGGGCCAGGTCCCGCCTCTGCCACTTACCAGCTTCGTGCCTGCGGACACGTCTCAGCTTCTTCATCTGGAATCAGGAGCAAATAGCATCCATTTCTGGGTACTTGTTTTTTGGGGGGTAGAGGGGAACGTGACAGGAGATACTGTGCTTCAAGTGCCGGCCTAGCGCCTGGCAAGGAGTAGGTGCTTTGAACGTGTTGGTCCTCCCCGTCCCCTGCCACCTTCTGAAGGACGCAGGGGCAGGGGGTGGCCCTCTGGGGAGCTGGCGCGGGGCCTAACCTGCTGTTTCCGCCGCCCCCCGGGTGCTCATCCCGCTGAGTGGAGGCTGTGGCCGGGCTCAGCTCCTGGACTTGGGTGGGAAAGTTTGTTACAAACTTGAAAGTGAACCTGGAGCCAACCGCTTACTCCTCATCACTGTTGTGCTGTTTCCAAGGCCTTTGGAGAGAGACTTGGAATTTTCGGGGGGAAAGAGAAGGCCACGGGGGACGCTGTGCTCTGGTTAGTCCTTCTGGGAAGGCTGGAGGCTCCTGCCCTTCATGTTTCCAAGAGAACCCCTGCCTTCCCTCCCCACGTGGCCAGAGGGTTTGTGAAGCAAAGCACCGTCCCAGAAAGAAACAGAGGTGGCTCAGTCCCGGGGTGAGCGAGCTTCACTTCCACACGGGGCGGGCGGGGCGCACGGGCACCCCCCCCCGGAAGGAAAGATGCAGAGGTCAGGAGCAGCCTAAAATCTACCACAGATGCCAACTTCCCCTTGGCACTGTTGCTGCTTAACTGCCTTAAGTGGCTGTCACGGCGAAGTTCACAGTCACTGTCAGACCTGAGTCTGGAACCCTGTGGAGGCCTCTCTGGCTCGCCCGAGTCCACACAGGCTTGCCCCCTTCCTGGTGGCCCTGCAGCCCTGCCTTGCTCTGCCCGTCCCGGCACCGCAGGGTGACGCGGGGCTGGCGGGGACAGGGGGGTTCCTTTCCCAACAACCGCTCTCACTGCCCTCTTGCTCCTTGACAAGGGATCCCACGTGACCATCTCTGGGCCTCCCTGGGCCCATCAGAGCTGCTGAAGGCCTTGGTTCTCAGTCAGGGGAGAAAGGCTGCAGGTGTTACCTGTCTGAGATGATCCCACAGCCAGGGCGTGAGGAGAGACGGGAGGGGACGGAGCCCACGAGCCAACACACCCGGACAGAGGTGAGCGGAGACGTCACCCCCTCTGTTGGTTTTGGACCAGCCCTACCCATCCAAACAGCAGCAGCAGACACAGGTTCTCTGGGCCCCACGGGGCTCCCCTGATTCCCCAGAAACAACCAGCTTATTTCAGTGGGTACATCTGAGACCAGTTCATCAGCTCTGTCCTGGGTAAGCACCAATCCCAAAGGGTCCTCACAGGGCCTTTCCGTCCCGTGCCTCCCGGACCCTTGCGGGTTCCACCAACGAACTGCTTTTTCCTGCCACCCGTGCTGCACAGGAGGCATGGGAAGGCTGGCCCCACCGAGGATGCCCTCAGGTCTCAGGGACAGTGGGGAGAGGTGATCACAAGCTCTAACGCACAGAGATCAGGAGGTATCGAAATCAAGATCAAGGGGCAGCCGTGGGGGAAGAGTGGAGGCCTGGAGATGGTGGGGCTGATGCAGGTGTGTGAGGTATGTTTTGCCCCAACCCTACTTCTCAGCTAGGAGCTGCCCCTCCTAACTGCTGGCCAGTTCCTGCTGTGCCCCAGCCACCCCGTGCCTTCCCAGGAACTGCAGGGAGGAGGGGCTGGCCCTGGCTGGGCAGGGGCTTCCTACGTCAGCCACCAGACACATGTCAAACCTCACGTCCAAAGCGCCAACCATCTGGTGGCCCCCAAGATGTGAGATGCCGAGTTCTGGGCAGTTAGGAGAAATTCCAATGGCCAGACAAGGCAGCCACAGGGTGAGCTGGGCCTCCAGGGAGGACAGCAGCCCTGTTCCCACGGTACCTGTGCATGGCGCTGGGCTGGGCTGCCGGCACCATGGGGAATGCCAGCACGGCCACTGGCCACTTGGGCAGAAATGTCAGTTCTGGCCCCAGTTTGGTGACCTGGGTGAGACAGACTTTTCAAAAACCGCTGTTCCCATTAACAGAGGCCACCAGGACATATCCTGGCTCTGAGAAGCTAGGTGACTGGATGTCCACATCCTTGGGCACAGGCTCACAGAGCCTCTTCACCCACGGCCTGGTCACGGTCAGGGCACCGGGCCGGCAGTTGGAGCTGTTGTTGGCACGTGGGCATCAGAGATGAGCCCTTTGTGGGGATGAGGGTGTGAGGTTGGTGAGCACAGCGTCCTGGCAGCAAAGCTCACGTCCAAGCAAGCACCCACCCCTTCGGCTGTCTCGCCCGGAAGGCAAGTCCTCTCTGGGCTGGTGGCCGGGGCATGGCTGCCCCCGACCTCGGGGTGTCCAGTGTGTGAATCGAGGGGCGAGTCCGAGGATGTCCACAGCAGGGAGCCAGGCCCAGGTCCACTTGGGGACCCACTGGCCTCCTCCTCCTGTGTTTCCTTAGGGTCCCCGTGAATTCTTGGGCACTTGATGCTGTTGGCGTGAATGACTTGTTCCACGGGTCAGGGGCAATCCATCAGCCCTGGGGGCCCTTTGCGAAGCCACCAGCCCCTCAGGGTCTCCCAGGAGGAAGCGATGGCTTAGTGGTGGCGACAGTCAGAAGAGCAGGGAGCCGGTGGCGTCACTGGGCGGCCAGAACAAGTGTCCAGGGCCCTCGGGGTGACTCCCATGGTGGGTGGGGTTGTTTGTAGGACAACTGGTCATTACACAGACATAGCAGGAGCCGCTGGTCACTACAGCACACACAAATAGTCGAGATTATGAACAGCATCCCCAGGGAGGCGGGGTGTTGTGTCAGGCAAGCCGATGACCGAGGAGGTGACAGCTCAGCCGCCCAGAGTCTCCCAGAAGCTCCGAGCAGGGCAGTGTGGATGGGCGGTGGGAGGGTCTGGGTGGGGGGGTCGCTCAGCAGCCTGGGCGACGCGTCTTCTCCCTGCAGGCGGCCCCTCAGGACTGGGGGATCTGCTGGCACCGGGTGGGGCTGGGCGGGAGCCGGGCGGCGGCGCTCTGCTCCGTGCGGAAGCTGTACTCGTACTGCAGGGGGAGGGGCAGAGAAGTACAGTCAGGGCAGGAGGACACCAGAGACACCCCCCCCCCCCACGGCCTCGGGCCAGCCAGGCGGAGGCCCTGAGGATGCAGGAAGGGCTGCTCTCTGCATGTGCACACGCGCTGCAGGAGTGAGCCCTGAGTACCAGCGGCGCCTAAGGCCGCGAGGCCGGCGGCAGACACGCAGAGCCGCCCGTGTGCCAGGCTGTGTGCTGCGCGCCCTCCTGCCTCCTGGCAGACGGTCCCCCGCTCTCGCTGCGGGAGGCGTCCCAGGGGTGGGAAGGGACAGACCTGGGGCTCCATCCCAGACCTGACCTGGGCCAGCCACAGCCACCAGGCTCGGGGACCCCTGGACTTGCCGCTCTGCTCAGTGCTTCCTGAGCTGAAGACCAACACCAGGTGGCAAGGGACACAGGGGAGGGGCACCACCCCGCAGCACGTTCCTCGCTGGGCTCCCAGGACCGCCTCCTCATCCACGACAGGCCGCGTGGCTCCACGAGCCTGGGCCAGGGCGGGCGCCGGCGGAGTGCACCTGTGCCCGGCCTGAACCTGAGCTCAACCCCCACACTTGAGACCTGAGCCTACCTACTGCCCTCAGTCACGGAAATGGCAGGAGGTAGGTTCTGAGTCTGGCAGAAGTTCAGAGAAGGGGGCACACCTGCGGTTCACCTTGAAGGCCGGGCAGGATTTCAACACTCAAATGTGGGCAGGGCGCGCCAGGCAGAAGATGGGGCACAGGTGAGGAATGCCCATCTGGCAAACAGGCCTGAGGCTGCCCGGCTGGGCACGGTGGGCCCTGCAGGCCTGAGGCTGTGGGGCTGGGGAGCAGGGCTGTGGGAACAGCCTGGACACCACGCAGGGCAGCCACGTGGGCCTACGGGTCTTAGGAATGAGTTGCTTAAATTAGGTGTGGTCGTTAAACATCGAATATAATACTTAAAACGTTTTAGCAGTAGAATTACCATAAAACGGGCTTCCCTACAGAAAGCAAAGTTGAGCTGCCTGGCTGAACTCAGCCACTTCCTGAAGCTGTCTCCTCCGGGACAGCAGCAGGGGGTGGGGGGAGTGCCTTCCAGGAAGGTGACGTGGAACCCTTCCAGCAGGAAGGTGACCGCTGGGTGCCCACCCAGGAGGGTGCAGACCCCAGCTGCAGCCCTGGGCTCCAAACGCCCTCCCGACCCCCAAAGTGAGCTGCCTGCAGCAATGAGGCACTTCCGAGGACCGCACAGAGCAAGGGGCACAGCTAAGGGCTGAGGGGCTTTGGGGGTCATTCAGGAATGAGGGGAAGCAGAAGACTCTGGAGGGTTTCACTCCTCCCAAGGGAAATGGCAGGGAGGCCGAGGCCACCAGCAGCCCACCACTGCCCAGCACTGCCGTCCTCAGCCACCCTGCCGATGGTCCCACAGTCCGACCCAGGACAGACAGATCCGGGCTGGTGCTGGGGTTGGGGGCGAGGCCTGGGCTGGCCCCGGCTGGCCCGTGTGAGCAGCAGAGGTGAGCAGCCCCTGCAGCCAAAGGGACCAGTGACACTGGTGATAGGACTGTGGTCCCTACAAACAGGAGGGCTGGGGAGGGAAGGACTTGACGTTGCAAGGTGACCTCAGGCAGGTCTTTTCTCCTCAGTGAATTCAACCTTAAAGAGGGGTCACATCAAGAAATAGCAAGTGTTGGTGAGGACGTGGAGAAAAGGGAACCCTCGTGCACTGTTAGTAGGAATGTAAACTGGTGCAGCCACTGTGGAAAACAGTATGGAGGTTCCTCAAAAAAACTAAAAATAGAAGTCTCATATGATTCACTTCTGGGAATTTACCTCAAGATAAGGAAAACACTAACTTGAAAAGTTCTGTGCACCCCTGTGTTCACTGCGTTATTTACAATAGTCAAGATATAGAACAACCTGAGTGTCCACTGATAGATGAATGGATAAAGAAAATGTGGTACATATACAATAGTATGTTCTTCAGCCATAAAAAAACAATGAAATCTTCAATGAAACCAAACGCTGGTTCTTTGAACAAAGAAGCAAAATTGATAAACCTTTAGCCAGACTCATCAAGAAAGAAAGGCCCAAATCAATAAAATCAGAAATGAAAAAGGAGACGTTACAAAGGACACCACAGAAATACAAAGGATCATAAGAGACTACCACAAGCAACTATATGCCAATAAAATGGACGCCCTAGAAGAAATGGACAAATTCTTAGGTACACTCACCCAAGATGGAACCAGGAGGAAATAGAAAATATGAACAGACCAATTACAAGTACTGAAATTGAATCTGTGATTTAAAAACTCCCAACAAACAAAAGTCCAGGACCAGATGGCTTCAAGGGCAAATTCTATCAAGCATTTAGAGAAGAGTTGACATCTGTCCTTCTCAAACTATTCCAAAAATTGCAGAGGAAGGAACACTTTTGAACTCATTGATGCCACCATCATGCTGATACCAAAACCAGACAAAGATACCGCAAAAAAAAGAAAATTACAGACCAATATCACTGATGAACGTAGATGCAAAAATCTTCAACAAAATATTAGCAAATTGAATCCAACAATACCTTAAAAGGATCATACACTATGATCAAGTGGGATTTATCCCAAGGATGCAAGGATTGTCAATATCTGTAAATCAATGTGATACACCATGTTAAGAAATTGAACAATAAAAACCATATGATCATTTCAATAGATGTAGAAAAAGCTTTTGACAAAATTCAACATCCATTTATAATAAAAACTCTCCAGAAAGTGGGCATAGAGGGAACCTACCTCAACATACTAAAGGTCGTATAAGACAAACCCACAGCTGACATCATACTCAATGGTGAAAAGCTGATAGCATTTTTCTCTATGATCAGGAACAAGACAAGGATGTACACTTTCGCCACTTTTATTCAACATAGTTTTGGAAGTCCTAACCATGGCAATTGGAGAAGAAAAAGAAATAAAAGGAATCCAAATTGGAAAAGAAGTAAAACTGTCATTGTTTGCAGATGACATGATACTATGCATAGAAAATCCTAAAGACGATACCAGAAAACTACTAGAGCTCATCAATGAATTTGGTAAAGTTGCAGGATACAAAATTAACACACAGAAATTTGTTGCATTTTTATACACTAACAATGAAAGATCAGAAAGAGAAATTAAGGAAACAATCCCATTTACCATTATATCAAAAAGGATAAAATACCAAGGAATAAACCTACCTAAGGAGGCAAAAGATCTGTACTCCAAAAACTATAAGATGCTGATGAAAGAAAATGAAGATGACACAAACAGATGGGAAGATATATTGTGTTCTTGGAATGGAAAAATCAATATTGTCAAAATGACTATATTACCCAAGGCAATCTACAGATTCAATGCAATCCCTATCAAATTACTAATGGCATTTTTCACAGAACTAGAACAAAAAATTTTAAAAGCTGTCTGGAAACACAAAAGACTCTGAATAGCCAAAGCAATCTTGAGAAAGAAAAATGAAGCTGGAGGAATTAGGTGTTCTGACTTCAGGCTATACTACAAAGCTACAGTAATTAAAACAGTATGGTATTGGTACAAAAACAGAAATATAGATCACTGGAACAGGCTAGAAAGCCCAGAAGTAAACCCACACAATTATGGTCAGTTAACTTTCAACAAAAGAGGCAAGGACATACATTAGAGAAAAGACAGTCTCGTCAATAAGTGGTGCTGGGAAAACTGGACAGCTACATGTAAAAGAATGAAATGAGAACATTCTCTAACATCCTACACAAAAATAAACTCAAAGTAGATTAAAGACCTAAATGTAAGACTGGATACTATAAAACTCCTAGAGGAAAACATAGGCAGAAGATTCTTTGACATAAATCATAGCAATATCTTTTTGGATCCATCTCTTAGAGTAATGGAAATAAAAACAAAAATAAATAAATGGGACCTAATTAAACTTAAAAGCTTTTGCACAGCAAAGGAAGCCATAAACAACCTACAGAATGGGAGAAAATATTTGCAAATAACGTGACCAACAAGGGATTAGTCTCCAAAATATACAAACAGCTCATACAGCTTGATTTCGAAAAACAAACAACCCAATCAAAAAATGGGCAGAAGATCTAAATAGACATTTCTCCAAAGAAGATATACAGATGGCCAAAAGGCACATGAAAAGATGCTCAACACTGCTAATATAGAAATGCAGATCAAAACTACAAAGAGGTTATTACCTCACACTGGTCAGAATGGCCATCATCAAAAAGTCTACAAATAAATGCTGGAGAGGGTGTGGAGCCTCTGCACTGTTGGTAGGAATGTAAATTGGTATAACCACTATGGAGAACTGTATGGAGGTTCCTTAAAAAACTAAGAATAGAGCTACCATATGATCCTGCAATCCCACTCCTGGGCATATATCTGGAGAAAACCACAATTTGAAAAGATACATGAACCCCAATATTCACTGCAGCACTATTTACAATAGCCAAGACATGGAAGCAACCCAAATGTCCATTGACAGATGAAAGAATAAAGAAGATGCTGTGTATGTATACAATGGAATACTACTGAGCCATAAAAAAGAACAAAATAATGCCATTTGCAGCAACACGGAGAAACCTAGAGATTATCATACTAAGTGAAGTAAATCAAAGACAAATATCATATGATATCACTTATATGTGGAATCTAAAAAAAAAGATACAAATGAACATATATAAAACAGAAATAGACCCACAGACATAGAAAACAAACTTATGGTTACCAAAGGAAAAGCAGGGGGAGGGATAAATTAGGAGTTTGGGATTAACATACACACATGACTATATATAAAATAGACAACAAACAAGGACCTACCGTATAGCACAGGGAACAATACTCAAAATTTTGTAATAACCTATGAGAAATAATCTGAAAAATATATATGTATGTAATTATACAGATATATATGTATAACTGAATCACTTTGCTATACACCTGAAACACTAAATCAATTATACTTCAATAAAAAATTAGATAAAAAATAAAGAATGGAATCTTGCTTTTGATTGATAGTTGCTAAGAGTAAATCGTAAGAGTTCTTATCAGAAGAAAAAAATGGTTTCTATGTATGATGAGGGATATTAACTACACTTATGATGATCATTTTGTAATATATACAGATACCGAAACACGCTGCACATCTGAAACTAACATAATGTTATATGTCAATTACACCTCAATAAAAAGAGGTGGGTGGACGAGCTCTACCCCGGGCCTACTGGGAAGGTGGGATGAGGTGCGGCAGGTTAAGGGTCCGCCTGCCCCAGCACCAGGCAAGCACTCACTGCACATTCGCTGGCTACGTGGGAGAGTCCATCAAAGCAGCCCCGCTTCCCTGCGAATGACCAGGGCATGGGCCATGACCTGGGCATCCCGCTCCCAGGAGGCTGGAGGAGCAGTGCAGCCCCAGCTGGGAGGCCTTTGGGCCGAGCTTGGGACAATACCGCCATCTGGTGGTGGCTCAGGCACATCACAGCTCCATCAGCACCCACCACATCCGCCCAGTGCTGGGTGCTGGGGCGGGGTGAGAGCCCCACAGAAGTGGCAGGCAAAGGACTTGGGCGTGCCCCGGGGGCTTTAACCCAAATGTGCAACACAGACAAAGAGCAGCCTCGGGGAGTGAGCATGAGAGCACTTCTGCCAATGGCCGAGGGCTGTCCCTGAGGAGCACCCGGGGGTGCCACCCGCTGGGCGGAAGCAACAGGGAACCAGGAATAAAGGGGTGGGAGCTGGAGGCGCCTGGGGGGCAGGGTATCTGGAGTCACAGGGGTGGAGATGTTTCATGAAAAGCACACGGGGTTGGAAGGTGGAAGGACAGGCCTGGCAGTTGGGGACAGGAAGGGAGGAGGAAACTGGCCCTGACGGTGGACCCCGGGGCTGGGGAGGTGGGCAGGGGGAGGGCAGCAGGGCCTGAGCTGCACAGGCTGGGGGAGCGGTAGCTTAAAACACGTGGTGCAGTTCTGGGTGGGTGAAGATTCGAGAGAGCAGTGCTGATGTGGACAGGCAAGCATGGCCTCTCCCCAGGGGTGGGGAGAGGGTGGCGCGCAGTTCTGAAGAGGCAGGTAACAGCAGGCGGATCAGCCTTTACACACACAGGTCCTGACGCAGTAGGTCCGGGGCAGGGCCCGAGAGTCTGCATCGTCAGCCAGCTCCCGGGTGACCGGACGCTGTGGGTCGAGTCTGTGGCCCAGTCGATGGGACGTGGGAGTGGGTGTGGATGGGAGTGGGTGTGGATGGGAACTGGAGTGGGAAGAGAGGAAGGCCAGAGACATCAGGGCTGAGGGGGTGCTGAAGGGGGTTGGGGGAGAGGGTGGGGAGGAGGCTGGGGGCCGGGTTCACTGTGGCCGCTCTGAGGCCTGGCCTGGTAGACGCCCACCTGGCGCCTCAGCAGAGGTGAGGGAGCGAGCCCGGTGCCAGGCCCCCTGCGGAGGCACTGTCAGTGCTGGGGAGACAGCTGTGGGCTGTGTCACCGCCGCTCTTCAGGAGCGTTTGCTGTGCTCGGCTCCCAGGGTGGCAGGGGCACCCAGGGCAGTGACATCCCCTCGGTTTGCTGGGGGCTGGATGGCCACGGGGACCATATGAAGGGAGACAGAGGCATGTGCTCCAGACGTCCACAGCCAGGGGCCTGGGACCAGGCCTGCAGACCTGGTGCCGCCACCCCGGAAAGGGCACTCTCCGATGGCAGGGTGGGTGGGAGGTGAGGGGGCGCAGGTGGACAGGCAGGCATCTGCGGGGGGTCGTGAGGCCAGTCTCCGTGGCCAGGAGTAGGGACAGGGTCACGGGGGGAGGGGGCAGGATAAAAGGGTCTTCAAGGATAAAGTTCTAAATGCCTGTTTCTCGCACCCTCGGGGGTGGGGGCGGGGCAGGGGGAAGACTTCCCCTGACTCACGGCCCGAGTGCGCCGCCTCCCCGGGGGAGCGCCGGGGACCCGCCGCGCGGAGTGCGGTCCCCCCGCCCCTGCGCTTGCGATTTTTCCCTTTTTAGGTTATCTTGGCTGGAGAAAAGCACGGCTCCCCCACCTCTTGTTTTCTCTAACTCCCCGAATGAAACTGCAGCATGTCCCCTGCCATAATCCCCCTTAGGCCGCGGATAACCCTTCCCACAGACGCTGTCCTCTGCCTGGGACAGCTGGCCCCAGAGTGTTTGCCCAAGAGACTAGGGCTGCTTCTGGAAGCCCTTTCACTCCCTTGGGCAAACAGGGAGTACCTTTGAAGGTGGATTTGGGCCCGGATCTGTTTACTCAAGACATTAGTCTCCTGCATAAGGAAAACCTGCACTCGCGCACAAACAGCAAATCCTTTTTGAATTAAAAAAATTTTCAATTAAAAAGCATTTTGGGTCTTCGCAGAGCTGAGCCCCGCTGAGCGGCCCCCGGCCACAGCGCCCTCTGGTGGGCACAGGCCATCATCACAGCGGCACGGAAGAGGGGCGGCCTCTCCAGGAAAAAAGGCGTCGCTGTCAGTGGCTCTGAGGGGCTTTTCTGGGTTGGGGATGGTGGGTCCCTGGCAGGAAACCCTGCCACCGATGCATCGGACCTCTCGAGCCACAGCACGTGATTCCCAGGTTCCAAGAGCCTTTTGTCACAGTGATGCCAGCATCCTGGCGGTGGGAGATGCGGACTTTGCTTTCCAGCTGCACCATGGAGGCAAAGTCAAAGTCACTCTAGCTCCAGTCTCACGGCAACAAGGGCGGGCGGGGGCAGGAATCAAGCCCCCCATCCCCTAGCAAAGGTGATGGGAGAATCACCTATGACAATTCGCGTGAAAGTATCTTGAGAGTGAAAAGCCAGTCCTCCATGTGCATCAGAATCAGGGTTCTGAACCAACGCCAGCGCTGCTGGGCCCTGTCCAGCAAGCGGTGGGGCGACGGTGGTTCTGGTTTAACTGGCATGGCGGGCGGGGCAGGCATCAGCATTTTTTAAAAGCACCCAAGTGATTTTAGTGGTTAGGCAGGCAGAGAACCACCACCTGAAACCTTTCACCAAATACAACAGAGGGGAAAGACGTCAAGGCGAGAGCATACACCCTCCCTCCCTTCCCTCCCTGGGTCTCATAAGGATCAAATCAACAAGAGAGCTCCAGACGAGAAACAGCAGTGAGGGGTTGTTTCTAGAACCCGAAGTTTGAGATGGGGAAGCTGAGGCTCAGGGGAGGATCAGACCCCAAGGTCCCCAAGGGCTGGATGAGGCCCACAGCAGCACTGGGGGTGGGGACAGGCACCGTGCTGGGGGCAATCAGCATCAGGACAGGTGTCCACACCCACCTCTCACAGGCGTGGAATTCCGAGATCGGGGGCAGGCACGGTCACAGAAGGGCCTGGAAGGATGCAGCAAGAGCAGACCTGAAGGAGCCCAGGCTGGGCCTCAGGGGCCTGGCCAGGTGAGGACAGGTGGGGGACGTAAAGGATCAAGACTCCGGCCATCGCAGAGTCTGGCTCAGGGCTGGAGCGACAGTCACGGAGGGTCCCCAGGGAACGTGGCTGGCGGGTGAGGCTCTGAGCAGCGGCCCCGCCGTCCCCACAGCCTGCCTCTCCCAAGCCTGCCCGCGCCTGCTCTGGCCCCACAGGCCAGGCCTTGCCACCCGCTGCGCTCATGCCCCTGGGTTCAGCCCCTTTGGGGATTTCAGCTCTGGGAAGATTCCTCTCCTCACCCGAGGGCTCTGTGTCCTCCCATCTGTTTCTGGAAGCCTGGCTGCTGGATCTCAGCTCCCGCGGGAGAAAAGGGGCAGGTGCCACTGCAAGGAGGGGGCTCTGGGGGACCCCACGTCCCACAGGGCAGGCCTCCTCCGTGTGCTGGCTCCGCCCATCCAGCTGATGTGACTACTCCTCCCCTTCAAGCTATCAAAGGGCCACTGAGGACCAGAGGGGCGGGGACGAGCCTGAGGCAGGGGACACTCTGTGGTCCGCGTTTTTTCCCGCCAGGAGGGCTCATGTCACACTCGGATTATGGTTCTACTAAGACATCGAAAAACTGGGTGAAGGAGGGGGATGGCGTCAACAAACCCGTAGGAGGGCTCAATCCAGAGAAGAGCTGTCACGTGCAGGCTGGGGCTCAGGGGGCGCAGGGAAGCCAGCACTGCCCCCCAACCCCCGCCAGACCTGGAGGGCGTCCTGAACACCCCACAGCTAGAGAGGTGCCTTGTTCACCCCTCATTTGCTGCGAGCCCACCGCTGAGCCTGGAGGTCAGTTCAGGGCTTCTGGATGACAGCCTGTGAGCCCTGTGGTTATTAACAAGGGGCCGGGAGGGGCAGGAGCCGCCGGGCCCCAAGTCAGGGTTGGGGGCAGAATCCTCACGCCTGGTGAAGCTAGTACTGCTGCCCTTCCCACAACAGGTGAGCAAACCTGGGCTCGGAGAGGGGAGTAGCCTGACCAAGGCCACCGGGGTGGGGAAACATGCGGGTCCCCCAACAAGCCCACAGCGGGGTCGGTGCGAGCCTTCGGGAAGCCTCTTCTGTGATTCCTTCTGGCTTTCTCGCAGGGTTCCTCAGCTCTAGCCCAAGAGTGGCAACCCCAGAGTCAGAAACGCTGAGCCCCACCCAGTCCTGCTTGGTCTCACCCTAAAGAAGGGGCTGAAAAAGGATCCCTCTGAGACCCACCTACTCCAGGGGCAGGGACCACGTCTGTCTGGGCACAGCACCCGGCACAGCTACCGGATGAACGCGTGACCACGTGCCGATTCAGCCCCTGTGTCTTCTGACTCCAAGGCACCCAGGTCATTTTCATCAACCTTCATCAGCAACCCCTCCTCCTTCCTGCTCTAAGCCTGGGACTCCCAGAGGGGATGGTGACACCCACTTGCACCCTGCACAGTCCAGGAGAGCCTCCCCCCCCACTCTCGAGGCACCCCTGCTCAGGAGCACGTCCACCTAGGAGCCGATGGAGAGTCAGGGAGCAGTGAAGGGACCCCCCCCCCACGTCCCCACCCAAGTGGAGCCCCAGCCCCTGCTCCAGGAGTGACGCCTGACGCATGAAAGTTTCCTGCAGAGACCCTTCCCGTCTCTCCCCTCCCTCTTACTGCTAAGCACCACACCTTTGCGCCTTTCTGAATGCTACTCCCTCTGGGATATTCTTCCTCCTCCAGGGAGGATTAATCACTAGCCTCCAGGGCCCCACATCACTTTCCATTTCCTCCTTAAGTACAGGGTTGGGATGGGCTTCTGTAGCTCCAGCGCCTGGTAGAGGCTGTGGCCCAGAATCGATGAAAAAAATGAATGAATGAATGATGGATGGACAGATGGTACAGGATGTGGGGGGGTGAATGGGTGGATGAATGAGTAGATGGATGGACAGGTGGGTGGATGGATGAACAGATGGATAGGTGAGTGAAGGGACAGATCAGGCTCTGGGGACAGCTCAATGCAAAGGAGAGAAGACAGCTGGCTTAGAGACTCAGTTCTGAGCCAGTGGGGAGGTCATTCCGGTTTTCAGTATTTTGTGGACGCAGCAGTGCATCGGTCCAGCCCTGGGTCCTCTGAATTCCCACAGCCTCTGAGCGTGATGCTGTGACAGCCGCTATCCTGTGGTATTTAACTCATGGAGGCAAAGTGCTGACCCCAGGGCTTGTCCACATCACCCCTGTGAATGGTGAAATTAAGAGTCTAGATGTGATCTGTGTTTGTACCATATCTCCATGCACAGACATGTACAAGCTGGAGGGTCACATACTGGTGGCCTGTGGGGTGTTTAAAAATAGTTATAAACATTGAAAAGTTGAGACTCTGAATAGAATGCCAACAGTTTCCAGATTTCATATATTAAAAAAAGAGGCTATAGCAATTCTGGACCTTTATTCTTGCACCTCAACCATTAGCTTCATACAGGTGAAGCGAGGCTGCTTCCCTTAGACACGGGCTTTCCAGTTTGCCACAGTCCCCACCGTGCCCTATAAACCACCTAACCAGAGTGTCAACTGCCACTTTATCACTGTGACTGCATTCTGTGTGGGCTGATGGGGACAAAATAAGCAAGAAAGTAAAACATTCCTTGTACCCACATCCCTGAGAAGTAGGAAGATGAAAGACAGACTGAGAAGGTCATGCTCTTTAAGGAAAATGGGAGCAGGCACATTCTGAGGTGGAACTAGGATTGCTGCGTGATTAACAACAAGCTCACTTCTCCTGGCGCCTCCCGAGCTGCGGGGCTGGGGGCCCGGTGGGCACCTGCGGGTCCAGCCGGTGTTGTCTGTGTGGGGCTCTGGGTGGGGCTGGGGCTGATGGATGCCTTTGCAGATGAATAAATGCTGGTTCTGTGTCAGCAAAGAGCTGTGGGGGCTTGCGCCTCATCAAGTGATCACTTCAGAATTCATCTGAATAGCACCGAAAAAATGAATATTTGCATTTTCCCTCTCCTAGGTTATTTGTTGAAAATATTTAAAACAAGGCCGCTTTCTGACACTGAGCAAGAGGAGAAGTTGTGGGGTCACTCTGAGAAGGTGCCCTCCCCATTCTTTATCTTTATGCTCATTTTTTGCCTACATGCCAGGCAACCTTCTAAGAGTTCAATTTGGGGGGAAGGGGTATTACTTCGTTTGCTTTTGGCTGCACTGCGTGGCATGTGGGATCTTGGTTCCCCAACTAGGGATCAAACCCGCACCCCCTGCAGTGAACACTCAGAGTCTTAACCACTGGACCACCAGGGAAGTCCCTGGGGGGGGTAATTACTTTAAAACTTGGGGGATGAAAGTTCCCCAAACCATAAGAAAAGGACAGAAAAATCTTTTTATGATGGACTTGCAAAGGACTGAATATTCATCTTGACCCCAATTCTGCATAAGCCAGGTATACAACTCATGGCGGCATCCAGGGCAGGTAATTCTGTCTGCCAAACATCGGCTCTGCTCAGCTTCACTTCCAAGGGCTCAGCCTGGCTCTCTCACTTATATGATGAATGCCCTGGGCCGCTGCGGGAGTGACCTGGGCAGCACCTGCCACTTGGCGACACTGACCAGTGCCCTGGGCCGCTGCGAGAATGACCTGCGCAGCACCTGCCACTTGGCGACACTGCTGCCGACAGAACCAAAGGGGGTGGTGGCGGGGAGGGCGAACTCAGGCTCTCAGAATTAGGAACTCTATTAATATAATCTACCATATTAACACGCCCGCAGAGAAAAAAATACCATCATCTCAATGGATGATTAAAAGACATTTATCAAAAGCTACCATCCTATCCTGATAAAAAACATTTAGGAAAATAGAAATAGATGTCTAATTCTTTAACATGATAAAAAAAAAAAAGGTTTGTCTATATGCAGCGAGCCAAAATGCAGCATTATGGGTTAGTACTGAAACTAGAAACTTCTGTTCAGAAAAGGAGGCCCAGTGACCTGGCCATGCTGGCTGCAGTGCCAGGTGCAGGCACAGGAAGAGGGGCAGGAGGAGGCCGTGTCGGCGTTTGCAGAAGACATAAACGCCAGCCCGTGGAAACCAAAGAAAAGCAACTGAACCGTCAGAAACAATAAAAGAAGTCAGTGAGAGAGCCAGTCTCCAAAATAAAATGCAAAAGTCAACAGCTCTTTGATACATAAATGACAGAAAATACAATGGAAGGAAAGATCCTGTTCACAAGAGCCACAAAAACATCAAACAACTGGGAACAACCTACAAGGAAGTGTGCAGGCACGCCACAGAGAACACGCTCTACTCTGCGGAGCTATGGAAACAAAGACCTGGGCGGAGGCTATTCACCAGTCGTTCCTCTATTAGTTCATGTGCTCAGCGCAGTTACAATAAACATCTGGAGTGGAGTTTCCACCCCTGGAAAGATTCTAAAGTTCTGCTGGAAGAATAATCATGTGAATATAATTAGAAAAATTTAGGGTGCCCAGCGGGGGGGGGGGGCGGGTGGGAGGGAGACCTAACCTTATCATGTATTAAAGCTTATTATAAAGCTAGCAGATTCAAAGCAGTGTGGCAATCATATAAAAACAACAGAGATGAAGAGTCTTGAAAAATGTCCACTGATCCACTTACAGGAGGAACTATATAAGGATAACACTTAAAACTGAAGAAAGTAAACAATGTTAAGAAAACTGACTAACACTTTAGGGTAAAATAAAGCAGGTTCTAGGTCTTAACTTCTAATAAACTTCAGATGGATTAAGTAGTTCAAAAGTATTTAACATTTTAACATATTAAAACACAAAAGAGTATGAGAAAATAAGGGTGAATATTTTTATAACCTTCTAAGTATGACATGGAGCCAAAAACAAAACATTAAAACAAAGACAAGATTGCCCATGAAAAATTAAAACCATTGTATAGCAGAACACATCTTTAACAAGGTGAAAAGCCACTGGTTAAAGTGTGTGTGTGTGTGTTTCAACATAGGACAAAAAGAAGGTTGTTACAAAGAACATAAAGAACTCAAAAATGAATGAAAAAAGCTAAATAAGCCAATAGAAAAAATTGAGCAAAGGGCACAAACAGAAGAGATTCACAAAAGAAATACAAATAGCCAATAAGCATATGAAAAGATGTTCACCTTTAAGTGCCAGTGATGCTTAGCTATAGTGAGGATGTGGGAAACAGGTACCCTCTCAGATACCACAGGATGGGTGAGGGGGAGGTTTAAATGGGCACACTTTCTGGAAGGCAAATTGGTAATACCATGCATTCTTCTAAAGAAAGACCCAGGGGAGTAAAGACACATGTACAAGGAAATATATTGCAGTGGTATAATAGCGAATAATTGGAAAAAACTCAAAAGTCAATCAATAGTGGATTGCTTAAGTAAATTATGACATAGTCATAAAAGGGAACCACATGTAGTCATTAAAAAGAATGAGGTAGATCTGTGTGAAATGACATGGAAGGCTGTGCAAGATATACTGGTCTGTGCAAAAGCAAGATACAGAAATATAAATTATGTCCAGTGTTGAACCCCTGTGATGTTTGACTGACGTGTGTGTGCATATGTGTGTCTCTCCCACGAGTGGACCATGGGGGACTCTCACCTTTTACATGTTTCTGTAATGTCTGCATTTTAATAAACACATATAACCTTCACACTCGGAAAGAAAACACTAACTATTAAAAAATCAATTCTGATTGGCAGGGCAGCTGCTTAAGATGCTAAACTGCCCCACAATGCTGCCACAGTTTATGGGGAGAGAACTAGTCTTGTCTGTGGCATCTAATGATGGTTCCCAAGCTGTGGTCAGACTCCTGAAGAGTCCATGACGTGGAGGTCCCCAAGCTACTTCCCACATTTCAAAAGAAGCCTAACACTTCTTTTATGCTTTCCATTAAACTAATTCATTAGGTTCCTCTGTTTTTTGCTGAAATTATCTCAACTCAGTGTGAGAGCTCTAAGAATCTGGTGGCAGCTCTGTGTCTTTGAACAACATAAAAAAAGGGAGTGGAACAACATATAAGAAAGGTTAACTTCTATTTAATTAACTAACTTTTATTAAATAAAGGAAGTAGGCTAATTTCTTTCCTAAAACACATCAGCTTCCTGACTGAAAAACAAGGAAAAAAAGATTCTGGGTGATGAAAATGTTAAATCTCACAGAGAGAAGGCATCTTATTTCCTGTTGCAGTTTAAGACCTGACCACTAGGTGGTGGAAAGGGATCACACATTTTGCAACAATTCCCTCTACAAAATTCTTTTAACATTAATAAGCACAATGAAAGCTTTCCAAAAGTAGAAAGAATGAACAATTGTGCTGGGATATGAACATTTTGCTTTTATAGAATTGGGACTCTGCCATTTCATTACTGACACAAAATTCTTCTGCTTCACTTTCTTCCCGCACATGCAGGTCCCAAATCCACTCTAATCTCACATATTGGAAGGGCCTGCAGAAGTCCATGCAAAGTGGATGTCCACAAGTTGGATTCAAAAATTTCTACCTCGCGATGCCAAATGTGTTTCCATTAATTTCACCTCAGTGTCGTGACGTAAATGCTAGTGGAATCGGCCCCAAGCTAAACAAGCAATAAGCCCCATTTTTCAACACACAAACACATAAAGATGTCAGCTCAAACTGTTTACTAATTAACACTAAAAAGACACAAATTAGATATGCGTGGCTAAGAGCAATTATAATCAAGACGAATTTCTCTAGTCATTTGGGAACTGAAAAAAAATGCCTAATTGCTGGAACCAATGTTTTAAAAACTGAAATCACGCCAGTTAGCAAATATGTTCATTTAAAGAACATTCCACGTGACTACACTCTTGAGGATTGACTACAAACACAAGAACAAGGAAAATATTTAGGTATAAAATTAAAATTTTAAGCTTGTTTAGATTTATAACTTCTTCATTAAATACATCTGCAAACAGCAGCCCATTAAAAACCTGTAGCAATTAAGTGGTTAAATGGACTGCCTCCCTTGTCAATTTTAAGGGAGTGATTAATATCAGATCATCCCTTTACTAATTAGACTCTCCCTTGTCTTTCAGCCTTCAAGTTGAGTGAAAATGGAGGCTGTTTGCTCCAGCAGGAAGTGTGGTGTGCTAGTGACGCTCCCTTGCCATGTTTACGAGTGTGGCCCCCACAGAAGGGAGGGGGAGCACTGTGGTCTTCCATGGAAGGTCGGCAGCAGGTGTGGAAAGGGCTTTGTGCTCAGGGCTGGAAGGCACCCTGGATGCTGTTTCAATCACAGGAATTGTTGGCTCCTACGTGTAGAGGCTTGCAGCGCTGTGCACGCGGCATGGAATCTACGGTTAAGGCCACTGTCTCCTGGCCACCACTCGTGCGACAAGGGACAGGGCAGTCTGTGAGGCCGGCGAGGCTGGGACGGACGGGCCGCAGGGCATGTGGGGTAGTGGGCTGGGAGGGAGGATAAGCAGGCTACAGGGAAGGTAACCGAGACACAGGGATTATCTTAGACGCTGCTGCCTGAACTGAGGAGCTTGGGGAGCTCCCACCCTGGCTGCGATGGGGCATCCATCAGATGGAGAAATGGGGCGACTGCTTACAAGGGAAATAAAGCGCGGCAGAGACAGGGAATATTTATATGCCCATCTTCTCACTCCGAGAGAAGACGCTTCATCATGGGGTTGGCTGCAAAATTACACTTTTCCCGACTCCCGAATAGAGAGAATCTTTTGTCTGGGCAACAGGGAGGACAATAAGGGCTTCCCTGGGACAGACCCCTCCGGGGTCAGCACCACCCTCCTGCAGAGCCAGATGGCTGCTGCCCAGGGCGAGGGGGCCAGGTCAGGGCCGGAAAGCCCCCCTTTGCTCTGTCGCTGGCTGCTTCCTGGTCGCCTCCCATGGCCGAGGGGAGATGAGCGAAAACACACTCTCCTGCCTCGGGGTAATTTACACGGCAAAGCTCCTGCTCTGAGCCTGCGACGGACGTGGAAGGCAGGGGATGTGGCTGTGGGAGGGCGGGGCCAGGAGAGGCACGGCCTTCACTGTGGGAATCGGTTTACTAGCCCCGGCTTTGTCACGTCAACAGCCCACACCACCTGAGAGCACCTAAAGAATTTCCCCCCAAATCTGCCAGGTGGCATGGGCACTGGTTTTAATCACAACCCTCCTCAGGGGCCCTCCATGAGACATAACCAGGTGCTGCGTAACCACGACTGCCGGGGCCTCCCGTGAGCGCCACGGCTGCAGCCTTGGGACCGGCGCTCCGGCGGGGGTGGGATCCCGGGCCTGCACGCCAGCCTGAGGATGGGGAGGCGGGGGACTTGCCCAGGGTCCAGCCTAGGAGGCAGATCTGGCATGCTACCCCGGGGGGCTCGACTGGAAAATGTGTCCCTCCCCTATGCCACGCTGCCTCCGCTGTTCCACAGGGTCCACCCACGTCCCTGCAGACACCCGCATCTACACACGCGCGCAGCAGGCGGCTCTGGGCCACACCGCCAGCCAGGGCGCCTCGGCCTGCCTTCCTGAGGCGGGGCTGGGCAGCATGCTCTCCCTTGAGCGCGTCAGATTCCGGGGTGGGTGGGGCTAGAGGTGCACTGCCACCTACGGGGGGGGGGGGGGGGCGCGACACCTTGTCTCTCTGCATCTGTGACTCAGTGCCAGCAGGCTGGGGTCCACGGCGGGTCCCGCTGTGGTGACGGCACCGGGGACAGCGCTCCTGGGCTGGCTGCTGGTGATCCCTCTGGTCCCTAATCACCAAGCTCAAGGCTGACAGGGTGATGGGGCTTGTTCAGGAGGTGACCGGTCCCTGAGGCTAGATGGTGGTGACCGGGCGCAGGCTTAAATTCAGAAGCAGCCTCCAGGCGGGGCAGGGTGAGTAACGCTAAGGTTGGCAAGAGAGCAAGCCCACGCCAGTCCCAGACGGTGGCAGCGTGCTGCCTTCAGGGGCGGGCACGCCCACCTCCTTTACAGCTGGGGCCACCTGAGCCCAGGTTTCTGCTGTGAGCCGGGGTGACACCACCTCTGCTGGGCACGGAGGGATAAGGGAGCGGGGTGCTTGCACAAAGCAGCCCCCACTAGCACTGGGCTCTGCCCACTGCTTGGGAATCCAGGGCGAGATCCAGGGGGTGTTCAGGATGGGCAAGGGGACATGCAGGTCACGGTCAGCCCTGAACCCAAAGGCAGTCTCCCGCCTCCTTGGCGGAGGGCACTCAGCTTGACGGTGTAACCGTGAGCAAAGCAAACCCCCAGCCAAGCACCCCTGCCCCCAGGCCCCTCCCCTAGCACATGCCCCTCCTGCCAAGGCAGCCAGACTAGGTGGGAATGAAAAGGGGCAAAATCATCACAACCGAGGGGACCCCCAGCTGCTCAGGGCCAGCCCACGGAGCCCGAGTGCAGGGGGCCGGGGGGCTGTGGGCACAGCTTCTCCTCGGGCTCCAACTCCAGGAGCAACGCTGAGTTCAGCGGCTAAAAGGGGCAAGTTCTCCAGCTTATTTATGGGAAAATTCTCTGACGTTGTTGCAGAAGGAGACGCCCATTCACCAAAGTGTGTGGATGTCAACATACTAATCTCCATCAAAAGCGCGCAGATGGCTGGTGGAAGTAACTTTTAAATCCTCAGATTAAATGCAAAACTCCACGGCATCCTTGACTGCGGTGATATCTGAGATGATTTTACACCCTATTTAGCACTTCTAACCTCTCCCTGTTTCCCTACATTTTTTTAAAACTTTAATTTCCTTCAACAGATAACACAGATTTGTGTTTTTAACCCATTGCTGAAAACAAGGAAGCAAGCCAGGCTTGGTCAACTGGGCTGTCTCTGCTCTGCCACTAGCAAGAAGGCAGTGGATCAGGCTGCAACAGGACGGACCTACACCAACTCTCCCCGCTTCCTGTGGACCACGGGAACAGTAATGACAGTGACCATGACCATGACAGCAGCCACCGATAACTAGCAGTAGCCACGGCAGGTGCTGTTCTAAGCTATTTCCATGACTGTCTCGTTCAAACCCACAAATGCTATGGGGCATTTTATTACTACCTTGATTTTACATAAGAGGAAACTGAGGCTCAGAAAAGTGAAACAGAAGAGCTGAGGATTCTGCTCCTGCCAGGCTCAAAGTGCCTGACATCAACAGAACGTATTGCAACCAAACATATTTTTGGCCGTTTAGGGGGGAAGAGAATTAAGAGAACTGATGGTGGTTTCTACCACATACACTGGCTCTGTTCTATTTCACCCTGTCCCAGTAACATGAAGGCCCGGCCACCCAGGTCGACGGGCCTCCCAGGTACCACTGTCCCCACCAGCCTCTTAAGGACAGGGAGCCACAGACTTTACGTCGTAACAGAGCACACTTGGAGTACAATGTGCTAGGTCTCAGTCTTCTCTTGGGCAAATTACTTCACCTCTCAGAGTCTCAATTTCTGCCCCACGAAATGTGGAGGAATGATGCCACCTGGTCAGCTTGGGGTGAGAATCGGTGATGATGGAGGTAAAGCCCAGGCCCAGAGCTGAGCTCGTAGCAGGTGCTTAAATGAACAGGGCTCTGGTTACAGCCCGGGAGGACGACGGGGGCGGGGGGTGCGGGATGACATTCTCTCGTGGCCACCCCATCTCCGGCACTTGCCACCTACCCTACCAGCCCACAGCGATGGGCACTTGATGTCCATGGCGCTTTACACATCTATCCATTTAGTGTTCACGAGACAGGTTCTACTGTCATTCTGGCTTCAAGCAGAGAGGGGGTGTGACCACTGTCCCTCCAACCCTGCCGCTTAAGGTCTGTGCGACCTTGTTCATCCTGAAAGGTCACAGGCTGCACCCCTGTTTCACCGCCTGCAGCCAGAGCAGGTCGCCTGCAAAGGCCTTCTGCACACGCTCGCCGGCGCTAACCTGTGTGGGACCCCACGCAAAGGCAGTCTGAGCAGGCTGCCGCCTAGCTTTTGAGCAGGGCTGGCCTGGGGCTCCAGGTACATGCATATTTCTGGTGTGGTAGCCAGCCATTTTTCTTCCTAAGTTTACCTCCCCAAAATCTATAAATGACAATCATGTTGGTTTTTATGATTTACTGAAAATCAAAGACAAAGGGGGACTTTTTTTGTCTTGTTTTTGCTATGACAGGTTTAGAAATTTGTTGTACTACATTGATTCAATTTTCCTTGATTTCAGCCATCTTTCAATAATGCAACCTGCTTCTGCAAGCTGGGTACACAAGAGAAAACCCAGAGGAACTGAGAATATTGAAATGGTTCTACCATTTCCATCTTTGAGACAAATGTTCCTCTCAGAGGAGATCTGGCTGCAAGCATGTGACCGCTTAACAACCATGTACACATGAAAGACGACACACACGCTAACGCTGTCTTTTGAAAGCGGGGAGACCACCGGCAGATCTGACCTCCGGTTTGATTCCATTATCTCAACGCTCTTTCTTCGGAGTTGCCACATGTGCTCTAGTCCCAGATTTCTTACTTTTTTATTGGGAAACCATCCAACTCTTTCGAACCAGGCTGCTAGTGGCGTCTGGCTTTTCAAGCACAACGGAATGCACCATGACCCTTCCTCTAAATCACGATGAGGCTCGGACATTTCCCCAAACCCCTCCTGGTGGCAAATAATAAAACAGAAGGAGGAAAAGCCAACTCCACGACCATCCCCAACCGCCACCTTCTTCAAGCTGAGACATTTTTAAAAAATGAAGCAGAATTGACTGTTCCGTGTATCATGTAAAACCTTCTGTCTTATTACTTTAAATAATATATGCATTAAAAGTTTCTTTTTCTAAGAAATAAACCTGAGTGAAGTGAAAGTGTCTTTCTCAGAGGGTCGCCCCACTCTGAGGTCCCTCCTGTTCCTGGAAAGCACCCCTAATGGGGATGGGAGACCCTGGGGCGAGCGAGCCACGCCCCTCCCACCTGCCCGGCTCTGGGAGGCTCGCTTACCTCTTTTTCAATTTCTGCCAGAGATTTGATGGTGATTCCCAAGAGATCAAAGGGCTGCATCTGAAAATATACAAGTCACCCTTTTAAACGGCTGGAAAAACACTGCTTCACATTTGCTTTTATTCACAATTGTGACACTTCAACCCCCCTTGTGATCTGGCATTCTCTCCACTCCCTTTCCACAGAAACCATCAGTGAGACTCTACAGAGATGAGTGAGGGTAAATGGGCCAGTAGCAGGAGCAGACTCAGAAAACCTGGCTGTCACCAGGGTCCCTTCTGGTGAGGACCCCTGCCTCGGCATCTGTCTACAGCACCTGGGGGCAGGGGTCCACAGTTCTCCTGAAAGACCGTGGCAGTCACCATACCTCCTGCCTCTCGTATCTCCCTGCCCATGGAAAAAGCCGGTGTGCTCTTTCTGCAGCCGCGGGGATGGAGGTGCCCCCGGCTTCCCCATACCGCCCGACAGCCGCCTCTACGTGCTGGAACAGGTCTAAGGAGCTCCAGAAGGCAGGCAGCCAATTTCCTGTCTGGGGCTCCTTGGCATCAGGGAAAGAGATGGAGGGAATTCCAGGTCTTTGAAAACGCAAGGTGAATGAAATAACTGCCTATCAATTAACATTTGAGAAATCAAGGGTGGAAAATAACTGCATTTTAATGGCTGTTTCTATAACTTCATAGAGATGGGGACCTTTCTTTGAAAACGCTGCCTTTTCCACAGACAGCCTGAAAAATCAAATACACATGGCAACAAGAGTCAGCTGGATGCCCAGAGGGGCCTGGGCTGAAATGTACAGTGCGGAGCAGAGGGAACCTGGTCTCTGAGGTCCCTGGTCTGAGTCCTCCTCTGGGATCATCAGTGGTCTGTATCCCCAAGGGGCACCAGCCCAGCCTCCTGCAGCCCAGGCCAGCAGCTGGCAGCCTGCGATGAACAGGTGAAACCTGAGAATCTCTGACAAAACCCGGGGGCCTTCACGGTTCTGAACTGCAGCCCAGAGGTGGGGGTAGAGCTGGAGCTTGAGCCGGGCCGGGGGGATTTCCTGCGAGGGGTGGTAGAAAGAGGCCGGCTCCGAGCCTAACCAGGCTCAGGGCCTCCTCGGGATGCAGCAGCGGCAGGTTAATCACTCCATCATTTCCTCTCCAGTTACAAGATTACAAAGCACCACGGGCGGGCGGGCCTTCCAGCCGCCAGGCTGCTGGGAGATTAAAGAGAGAAGCGCAGGGAAGCACTCGCACTGGGCTTGGCCTGAGTCCGCCTGCCTGAGTACTTGCTGAGTCGGCAGAGCCCGATCTTGGGACAGGGCCACCGAATTAGGCACTCAGCTCCTGGGGCTGCTCTGCCAGTAGCCACAAAACAGTTTGGCTTTCTCCTGCTGCCAGCCCGCGTGGCGCGAGCACGGGGCCGTCTGCCCGCGCGGCCCGGGATCCAGCAGAGGTCCAGCTGTTGTATCATTAGGCTCTAACTGCCCCACTAAACTTTCCCGATTGGAGCCGGTGCGCAGGACAGAACGGCCTCTCCAAGGGAGCGGGCAGGAGAGGCGCCAGCGTCTCCATGGCAACGCGGCCAAGGGGAGTCAGCTGAAGTTACTCATGCTCTGCATGTCACGTCACGAGCGTTTTTCAAGATTAAGCTGCTTACCAGAAGGGTACAGAGGGGGCCTATTATATTTCATGAAAATGGAAACTCCAGTGCAGGTCAAATCGCGAGCTGGGTGGTTTTAAGCCGGGTCCAAGAAAAACACTGACGGATTCTTTAGCTGGTGCCCAAACTAAGGCCTTCATGTTTATTAGCTACTCAAAGCAAACTTCTGCAGAGAGGATTTAAAAAAGCCCAGAAACAAGTCTACGGAGCCGGCATGGACCAGGCCTGTACAGCTGAGATGGGGCCACTGCCATCCTGGGGGCAGGCACCCCCGTAGAGAGGGCACAGGGGTGCCGGGTGGGGCCCGCAGAGTCGTGTGTGCTGGTGCCTCTCACGGTCTGTGTTCTGGCCTTCGGGAGGCGCGGGAGCCGCCGGGTCCCAAGCGAGCCCAGCCAGCTCACTCAGACCCTCTGTCACGAAAGATGGCTCAGGGGTCCAGCCTGGCCTCGGTTGCCTCACATGTATCATGGGGTCCGTGCTGGCCTGCAGTGGGCGGGAGACCCACAGTTGCCAGGCACCCTACACTAGCAGGCCCAGCCCTGCCACCCTGACGCCTGCGGTTTACAGCAGAGAACGCGGTCGTCATGGAACGCGGCAGCGACAATGGGAAAGCGAGGCAGCTTTCCTCCTGCTTGACGTTGTCATTGTTAAACGAACAAACAAAAGAACAAAAATCAATAAGGTGAGCTTGGAAACCGAGAACAGTTATAGCCAGTGACGTTCAGTATAATTTACCATCACATCTGAATCAAAAAGCCTCGGCTGCGGCTGTGTCTGCATCCGAGTGTCTGCTGGCCTGTCTCGCTCCCTCCCCACCCTCATCCCTTCTTTACGTTCCCTTCTCAAGCACCTACTACGCAGCGTAAACTGAAGGGGCCCAGGGAGGTACACAGCCCACTTCCAGCTCTCAGGCAGCCCTACTGTCGGCTGCAGGGCCGAGCTTCCAGCGGAGGGGAGAACGAGGGCAGCAACCATTCCAGCCAGGTCAGGGGAGGGGGTGTGGGGGCTGCCAGGACGGCCGGGCGTGCTGCGCAGAGAGAGCTCAGGCTGAGGGGCGCGGAGCAGAAGCGGAGGGCGGTCACGCATGGAACTTACACTTTGTGGAACACAAGAGAACTTCTCTGAGATCATAAAAGGCACGCCATCCATTGCTGCAAAAAAGGAAAAAAAAAAGAGAAATTGGCATCGCAGACACCACGGACGTTCAGCAACTTCAGACACTGACACAGATAGTACAGGCCAGTCAGGGGCTGGAGCCAGCCGACACGCACACAGGTGAGGGGCGGGAGGCGTCGTGTGCCCAGGTACCATCCCTGCCCCAGGACACACACCCGGGGAGCGAGGCAGACACCCCGCCAAAGTGCAGGGAAGGGTCCAGAGCCCACCCAGGGTCTGACCTGTAAGTGGCGGGAGGTGCCCGGGGGCTGGTGCAGGACAAAGGGGCCCGGGGGCTGAGGGGGCAAGGCCGGGCTCGGTGAGGAGGTGGGCAGCAAGTGTGTCTGTGAGATGTTCTCCCAGCTGAGCCCGATCTCAGCCAGGCTGTCAGACTCACGGGAAAGGTCCAGGTTGGAGGAAGGAGTGGCCCTAGAGTCACACAGACGGGGTTTGGACCCCAGCCGGGGCTTTGGGTGTGCTTGAGTGTAAAAGGACGGCGCGGGCTGCGGAGGAGCAGGTGTGAGCCGGCGGTGGGCGCTCGGCAGGTGGGGCTGCGTGGCCACTGTCGCCGGCTCCTGGTCTCTGAGTCCTGGTTTCACAGGCTGAATCGGGGCTCACCTGTCTGCTCGGTGTTACCAGGACACAGAACGGGTGGGAATGGGTCCCCAGCAAAGGAAAATGGGAGGGGGGTGTCAGTGGTTCAGCTCCTTTCCAACAGCCCTGTGCCCACCGTCCCCAGGTCACACCGTCAAACCACACCCAGAGCTGCCGCCCCCAGTGCACCCTCTCCCGGGACAAGTGGAATTACGACATCAGCGTGGAAGCCTCTGCACACACAGCAACAGGTCACACTGGACCGAGCGTGACGTGGACACCCCCAGAGTGAAGGCCGCGCAGTCGCAGGCTATAGAGCACCGCAGGCTTCCCTGGGGCCCGGCTTCTCCATCAGGTCCAAGCAGAGGCCAGATTCAGCCTCGCTGATCCCACCCACTAGCGCGGTATCGGCCTCATGCTGAGGGGGCCTCGCTGAGGGCGATGGTTTTCTGGTAAATTGTGGTCACAGGAAGAAATGGAGTGATGAGTTCCCTGGAAATGATGACCTCTGCCTCCCCCGACATCTAAGATGCGCCTTCTCCGGTACACAAGTGGTGGACAATTATTTTTTTCAGTCCTAAGAAGTCACAGAAGCAGAAAGAAGAAAAGGAAATAAGAGAAAGAAAAGAAACCTGAGACAAACCCTCTCTGACCAGCAAGATGAGCCCAAAGTCTCATTTTAAGCTATGTCCGTAATTTCTGGAAAGAAAAAAATGGAACCTTCTCTGGTAAGTTTGAAGAAAATGAAATAGCACAGCTGGGCGCAGCTGCTGCACTGGAAACCTCCTCCTTTCCTGGGAAGGCTGCTTGGCCATGGGGCTTGGACAGAGATGTCTGTGGTCAGAGACCCTGCATCACGGAGGCCCCTGTGACCTGCCCTCACTGCCGGGAAGAGGACCAGCTGAGCACTGGGGACAGTGTGACAGCTCCTCAGAAAGGAGGCGGAAGCCCACGGTAACCTTATACAGTACATCACGCATGCAAATATACTAATGAAGTCTGAGCACCTACACTCATTTACAGCTGGGACAACCCACCCGTGAACAGACGGTCCTTGAAAGGCCATGACATCGTCTAGAAAAGGCAGGACCAGGCCCACCCAGGACCCAAGGAGAGGCCAGGCTCCCTTCCCAGCAGTCGCCACCATCCACCCAACGCGGCTGGGAGTCAAGGCTCACCCCGCGGGGCACTCTGGCCCCAGCCCCTTCCAGATGCCATGGAGGCAGGCGTGCGCGAAGCACGCATGGCATTTCCGACCATTCACAGATGGGGGGTGGAGGCCACACAGCTGGCCAGCAGGGACTCCAGTCGTTGGCCCTTCCGTGAGGTATACATAAAATTTCTGAGAACAAACCTGCTCCTTCCACACCGCGCCCTCCCCACGTCTCCAGCTGGCCCTTCCACCAGCTCCTTCCCACCAGACCTGTGGGCCAGGAGGTGGGCATGTGCAAGCAGCTCTGTCAGACCCACCGTGGTCTCTCGAAGCCGCTCTTTCCTCAGCCGCCCCCGTCCCCGTTAAGGCGCTGCCCCCATCCTGGCCACCCCAAGTCAGGCGCTAGGGGCCACAGCCTACTTTACCTCTCCTTCAAATTCTCAAAGCCCCCTGTTGTCACCTGCCCTGGCCGTGTCACTCTCTGCTCTCTGCACACGCACCTCTCTCCCAGCTTCTCTCTGCCCAGGAGACAGACGGCAGGGCCCAGGGCAGAGCTCCCTTCCTGCGCTCGGGAGGCAAGCCGGCCCAGTGCCTGGGAGTGGTTTCCAGCGAGCACATCTTTGACCACAGCACTAAGCTGAGAAGCCGTCCCGTTCATTCACTAGGCTTTCTGCCTTTGGTGTTTAAAGACCTTCTTAGTGACTGGGGGTTTCTGGTAAGATACGGTGAAGACCTCCCTTCTCACTGGTGACAGCTGTTTCCATCTAAATGTCAACGTATGTACAGAGAACTCGTGTTCGGAAAAGGTGGTAAGGGGATCTGCAAAGGCCCGACCACCCTGAGCAATGAGAGGCCTGGGGAGCACTGGGCGGCAGTGAGAGAGGGAGGTGGGCCCTGCCCGGCACGAGGCTGGCAGTCGTGCCCGCGCGCAAAGGGGACGAGGCGGAGCTCCAAGGTGGAGTGCTCACTGCCCTGCCGCGAAGGACGCCCCTCCCCGGCACCCTACATCCGCCCCCCGCCCCCCCGCCATGCCTCCAGGGCTCACGCAGAGCGCCCTCCTGCAGGAAGCCGTCCCCAAGGCCCTGCCTGCCCCCCGGCTGCCTCGCCACGGCCGCGTCTCCTCTCCTGGCTGTCACGTGCGCGTCTCCGCTGCATTCCTGTCCCAACACAGGGGGTTCCTGGGGGGGCTCAGCGTCCCCCGTAATGGGGCTCCAGCCTGGGAGACATCTGGAGAGACGAAAGGGAAGACGCGTCCCCCAGACTGTCTGCGAAGCGAGAGGCAGCAGTGAGGGTGGCCCTCAGGACCGTGGGCCGATGCCCTCCTGACCGGGTTCCGTGGCAGAGGAGACGCTGGGAGAACCATCTGGACCTCATCCGATCTTGAGGGGGGCTGTCTGGTGAAGGGAGAGAGGTGGGAACTGGGGATGAATCACTACTTTATCTCAGCGCTCAGGAGAGAAAGACGGGCACAGCCAGATGCTCCCTGTATTCTTCTAGAAAACAGACTTTAACAATCTTGGAGGAAAAGAGAGCGAGTCCGTAAGATCCCAGTGGCTGAAGCTCCCCGCTGGGAGCTGGCTGGCGAGCAACAGCCGCCACGGTGACACGCTGGGAGTCCCTGGAAAGGGGAGCCAGAGTCCCCAGGGGCCGGTGAGAGTCTGCTAAACACATGATGTGCCAACCAAGTTCCATTTCTTTAAAAAATCTAGTGTAGCCAAGATGATGGTAGGCTGAAAGAACGCGGATTTTAGCAAAGCATTTGACAAGTTTCCCATGTTACCCGAGTGGACAAGACGGACAACATTACGTAGAGGAGAATCCATAACTGGTTGGACTAGGCGTTCAAGAAGCTGATTAATAGATTGGCGCTGACCTCAAGTGACCTCTCTGGATGGTGCCCACGGCGTTATCAATTACTCCGATGAAGACATGCATGGTAGGCTTATCCAGTATGCAGCTGATAAGGACAGCCTGCAAACTGGATAACAGGGAGACAGCCAATAAAGATCTCAAAAAGATGGGGTCGTGGGCTACATTTTACAGATGGAATTTACTAAAGGTCAGCGTTAAGCCCTGTACTTTAGGTCCGAAACACCAACTGCGTTAGATGGAATGAAAGAGATGTTCGTGCTGGAATAACAGCAGAAGACATGAAAAAACACTTGCCTGTAGTTGAAGAAGTCAACAGTGTGACTTGACTGCTTAGAAAGGGGTGGGGGGGGGGGGGATGGCATCGTACGTGACAGTGCAGCAGTCCCGGGAGCAAGGCGAGGGAGCCACCAACTTGGTCTGCTCCGGGCTCGAGGGAGGGCTTCAGTGCTGGGACTGCACTCTCAGAGGGGTGTCCTGGGCAGCCTGCCGGATGTTGAGGGACCTGAAGCCAGCCCACAGGAGGGAAGGAAAGGAAGCCATCCGACCTGCTGCTCCAGGAAGCCCTGACGCCACCTGGCATCCGAGAGCCCAGCGCCATGCCCGGCACACAGGAAGCACAGCAAGATGGGGTCTGGTCCAGATAAGGTGAACACAGTTAAATGTCTGCACATGTTCTCAGAGCTGTCACACGAAGACGGGCTAGAGAGAGGGGGCATGGTTCTGAGGGGAGACCCTGCCGTCCTCTGGGGAAGGCGGAAGGGAGGACCAGCGGAACTGGCTGACAGAGGTCCGGGCGGACGGCCACCTGTCGGGGAGTTAGGGAGGGATTTTGTGTGTTGGTAAAAAGCTGATCTGTGGACTGCTAAATCCCCTTCTAATTCTGTGACATCCATTTCTGTTCTCCTTATCTGGGCAGCCTTTCCCTATTTTAAAATATCTAGAGGTTTGCCAAACATAATTCTTAAAGTCTATGGCACATATTTTTCACATGTTCCAAAAGATGTTTGTAGATCACCTCCATCTGGGCTCCTCGTTGTGGAGTCACGTTTCCTTCCTTCCCTCCTCCTGCCCGAGCTGAGGCCAGGGTTTCGTCCTCACTGTGATCCTCCTTCTAGCCTTCAGCCTACTGCCGAGTCCTAGTCAGAGTGACACGCGCTGGAGGGGCTGGAGGGAGACTGTGATGAGGGGGCAGCTCTCATGGAGCCGCTGCTCAGGGCGTACATGTTCACCTCCCCAACTGGCCTTTCCAGTCAGCTTGGGTTTGTACAGGGGTCTCACACGGACAGGGCCTGACGGGTCCACGGTCACAACCCAGAAGCCGGACACAGAAGTCTTTCCTTATTGGCACCAAAGGTGGCATTCCCAGGGCCCAGAACAGTCCGCTCTCCAGGCCCCGCGGCTCCCTTAAACCTTGGATGCAACAGAACTTTCCCCCTAGTCCAGTTCTAGGCTAGAAAGAGAGAAAAGGAAAGGAAACCACATTTACTGACCACATACTAGAGAGTGAACATGGACCAAATAACTTAACCCTTAAATTGATCACGTGCAAGTTACATTTAAGGAAACCGAGGCTGTAGGAATTACATAACTCGATGGGGCCAGGATGGAGCCCAGAGCCCAGCTGGCGGTGGCACCGCCGCGGGTGTGGCAGGGAGGACAGGCCTGACCTCAGACTCAGCGGGGGGCAGACGTGTGGCCGTCTCACCTCTGAGTCCTGCCCTGGCCCAGGAGGTGCTGTGAGGGTGGAAGAGGCACACAGCAAACGCAGCTCCTGCTCTGACCCAGAGCTCTGTGCCAGGCAGGCGCCCTTTCAGGACCAGGACAGTGCTTTTCTTCGTCCTCTTCCTTTTTTTCCCTCTTTCTTCTTCAATTTTATTTTTGGTGGCAGTTTTAACAAAACGCTGATCCTCGGCACCAAGCGGCATACAGCAGATGAAAGCAAGGATGTGCCGCGGGCTCCGTAGCGCAATTAGCATTCTCCTAAACAAACGAGCTTCCACAGAGCTGTAATTAAGCAGGCCTGTAATTAAGTATATGCCCTTTATCATAACGATCATGCTTAAAAATGGCATGATGCATGGCACTCTGTTATTAATGCTGCAATCCCAAACTGGAGTGCGAGTACATAGAAATCAGCGTGTCAGGCCTGTCACCAGAGTGTTTGTAAAATACATTAAAGAAAAAAACCAGGAAACAATGAGCTCATTCAACTGTTCTTTTTACAATCAGGCACGACAAGTCAAGAGGATTGTGAATGCTTACAGAATCTGCAAGGTTTAAACAAATAAAGCTCTAATCTGCTACTGTATTAATACCACCCTCTATTCTAAAGAAGGAAGGGGGGTGTGTGTGTGATTTTCCGCCCCCCCCCCCCCCAACTGACCGGGATACCTGCCCTTGCTTTCCTTGGGGAAGAAGTCCAATTTGCATGTCGTATCTGTTTGGACATAAAATTGGATTCCTGCTTGCACAGACAGCTCTGCCATGAATCTGCAGGACTCTGCCTGGCAACGGGGCACGGCCACGGCTCCTGCGTATGGGAACTGCTGTAGAGCTGTACTTGCCAAGGCAATCCCGCAGGGCCTTCCCTTGCTTGCCCCTCCACACACACACCTCGGACTTCTGCGGGCTCCACACAAACCTGCCGCGGACCGACTCCCAAAGGCACCGGGCCCGGGACCAGCCCATCACCTTGGTCAGGCCTGCCAAGCCCTTCCTCAGTGAGCAAATACTCCATTCAACACGCGTATTAATTTCAACACGCTTGATAAAGAGATGCATTGTCATGTGGTGAAAAAAATATAAAGTTTAAAAAATGACTCCATTACTAGCATCTCAATTGCTGTCTGCTTAGAGTTGCCAAGTGGTGTTAAGTGAGCTCAGTCACGGTTCTTCAGAAGTCCTCGCAGACACGAGGGTGAGCAACATGGCTTATTGGCAGGCAGTCATTTTCAGAATAAAATTAAATGCAGTTGCAATGGTGGGAGGCCTTTAATTCCACTACCTGCTTGGGGCTCAGAACTGTAAATAATCAGCGACCCGGCCCTTTCTTCTCCCCCTTTCCTGTGGCGGTGGTTCAAAAGTCCTTTACAATTTGTGATGGGAAAAATGCCAACAACTCAAGATCTCAAGGCCATTTCTCAAAACTCATTTGCAAACCAAAACACCAAGCCCGTTCTGCTTTCCTGGTGATTTCACTTTGGGGATATTCCTTGGAAGATATTTGTAGACGCCCCAGAGCTGTCTGCTAGGTGACATTCCAATTGAGTTTACACAAGGCCAACAACTTCCTTCTAGCTCCCCAAAGTAATTTGTTTTGCCATGTTATTCGTAAGCCAAAAGGAGTGATTTATCAGCCACAGCAAGAGCCTCCCGAGTCCCACGCACGAGGCGGCTCCGTGGAGGAAGGAGGAACCTGATGTGCGTGAGCCCCACGGGGCCCGGGCAAGTCACTTAGCCTCTGCGTCAGCCTGTCCTCGGGGAAGGGGAACAGCCACGCCCGCTCAGCAGCGCCGCTGACGGAAGAAACCAGAAGAGGTCAGGGGTCTGCAGCAGGCACACGAAGCGGCCCACTGCTTCGTCAGAGGGGTGAACTCCGGTGAGGCCCTCCACCCCACCTCTGACTTAAGACAAGCGTTTCATCTCTCTGTGTTTGACTCCTTGACGGTAGAAGGAAGGAAATCATACCCGGGTTGCTGTGAAGTTTAAGTGAGATAAAAGCATAAAGCCCCAGGTACAAACTAACTGCTCCGTAACTGTCATCATCGCTGTACTAGAGGAAAAGCCCTTCCAAGGTAGACCTTTTTCTTCTTCTCTCTGCTTTTACATAAAAACACAAGTGCATCCACATTAATTTATGTAACCTGAGGCTGTAGCTCCCGATCCAAAGGCTTCTGGAGACGGCGGAAGCGAAACCTGCCCGAGACGGCCTCCCTGGGTGCCTAGGCCACGGCTCTCCTGGCACCTGCCATCCCTGCTGTCCCAGGTCAAGCTCACCTGCAGCAGCAAGGCCTGAGCTGGGCCCAGGTGCTAAATGTCTCCTGGGAAAGAGCCCCCAAAGCAAAGAGAAGAAAACTGCCCCGGGTGCCAGGATGCTAATTCACCAGGTGAGTCAGAAATACCACACTCCTCAAATAAAGGTGCCTTCACACCACAAACGAATATTCTCTTAGGTTCTATTTCGCGTGGGTAATTAGGAAGCTCCCCCCTCCCCCCGCCTCATTGCTCACCTCCTCCCTCCAAAACGCAGAGCACCTGACAGTAACTGTCACTTTAGTCCTGTGGCCCGCGTGCCCCTTCCACGTCCCCACATCCTGGGAGGAATCCGAGGGCCCTCCAGCCCTCCTACCCCTTTCCAGGGGCTTTGCGGCAGAAGGCCTTGCGGATCTCTGCTGGGAGGCCAGAGCCCACGGAGGCTGGGCCACGTGCGGCTGCCCCACGCACCATGCCCACCAGGGGCTCTAAACAGATGAAGGAGAACACCCTCACTCTGCGATGGAAATGCTTTTTAAAACCTTCTAAGTGCTTAATGGCTTGGGGTGGAGACCAACTGCATTTTGCTCAAAGTAAAGATAGAATCCAATTAAGCGACCCTTCTCCGTGTTGGTTGTTGAGGGGCTCCTGGGTGAGTCACCATTACCACGTGTTCACAACTGCTTCCCCAGGGCACACGCACAGAAACTCCTCGGTGAGCTCGAGGCCAACAAAAAGGGGCTTTGTGAGTGCAGAACAAAAAGCTGGGCCCGACGCAGGGGTGTTGCCACCAGGAGCAAGCACATTCCTCGGGGAGGCATGCGTGGTCTAAACTGAGTGGTTCAACCCACAGCCACTGTCCTGAGACTGATGCAAAGCCTTGACGGGACCGGACAGGCCTGGACAGGGCTTGGGCCCCAGGCTGGGAAAATGCACTTTCATTTCCAGGGCTCTTTTCACCATCTCAAAACCAACTCATATATTTTTAAGTTTTATTTTCTAACCCCTCAACAAACGAATACATTCTCTAAAGAAACAATTCCAATAGTCCAGCTACGTCCTTGAGGTCCTCCCAGTCCATTTCCTATGGGCTTATGTATATGTTTGCAAGTATAGAAGAAATATAGAATTTTGCAGGGTACGTGTGACACTATAAAAATAGCATCACAGCATAACTAACTGTTCTGCAATTTGCTTTTTTCACCTGTCAGGTGGTTTCCGTGTTGGGGTAGCTACAGATATCTCTCAGCCTTTGTAGCAGCTGCACAGAAGTAAGGGTGGAGAGGCAATTGAGGGCCAGCTCATAAGGAGTCTTGACTGCCATTTAAAATGGCCTGGATGTCCCCATGAGGCCTCCGGGGAGTCACTGAAGGGTTTTTGAGCTGGAGAGCAGCATATCACAGTTATATTTTAGGGATGCCTCCCAGGCTGTGGGGAAGAACAGATTAGAGGGAGTGAGGCTGGAGGCAGGACCACTGGGAGGAGGTTCTGCCTGTAAATCAAGGGATGCTGGTGGCCTGGACCAGGACTGTGACAGTAAGAACAGCGTGGGGGCAGGGGGGAACAGATGGAGGGTTATTTCGACAGCAGAATCCAGAGATCCAGTGATAGGTTGCAGAGGGGCAAGGCAGGAGGAGGAAGAGGGGTCAAGGGTGGCTCTGAGGGTCTGCCTCAAACAGCTGGGAGAAAGGGATGCCAAGCACAGATGTGGGGGCAGGGAGGGGCGAGTGGGAAGCGTGGGGGTGAGCCAGAGGGTTCCATTGCGGATGCGTCAGGTTTGAGGGGCTTGTGAGACATCCAAGGGAAGACACTGGCCAACGCTCGTGGGAACACCATGACAAGGAACGCAAGGTGGTTAGTGAGGACCGCCAGGATGCAGGTACAAAAGTGAGGTCTGAGGGGGCAACCGGGAGTTACCAGCATGGTGATAACGGAGGACGCGAGAGAAGGGAAGATGTCCTGGAGAGAAAACACGGGAGGAGAGAGGCAGGTCCACATGAAACTCTGAGGGATGCTGACAGTTAGTGCTCGGGCTGAGGAAGAGAAGTTGGCAAAACAATGGGAAGACTAGAATGTACCCTGTGGTGATGGAACACAACACTGGAGGTCAGTATAAGCTGGGATTTAATAAGCAGATATAAGTTCATGAGTCTGTTTCTGTTTTGTAGGTAGATTCATTTATGCCATATTTTAGATTCCATATATAAGTGAAGTTATATGGTTATTTGTCTTTCTCTTTCTGACTTACTTCACTTAGTATGATCACCTCTAGGTCCATCCATGTTGCTGCAAATGGCATTATCTCGTTCTTTTTTCTGGCTGAGTAGTATTCCATTGTAGAGAAAACAGACTTGTGGTTGCCAAGGTTGGGGGGGGAGGGAGAGGGATGCACTGGGAGTTTGGGGTTACTAGGTGCAAACTATTACATTTAGAATGGATAAACAACAAGGTCCTACTGTATAGCACAGGGAACTATCTGATCTCCTTGCATAAACCATAATGAAAAGAATATAAAAAAAAGAATGTATATATAACTGTCACTTTGCTAGACAGCAGAAATTAGCACAACACTATTCATCAACGATACTTCAAAACAAGAAAAGCAGACATACACGTAGGTGTGCATATACACGTACATTTACGTGTACGTGCTCCAATAGACACATACATGTGTTCCTATCTGCTGAGGCCCTAGAAACAATGGCACCTGGAGAGTGGTGTGCACACCCGCTGCCCAGGTTTTGGTCTCCAGGATCCTCCTCTAAAAGAAATTGGGCTCTTTGGAGAAATGGCTGATTCAGCGCTGAGGAGGGAAGGAACACACGTGGGACATCTTGTTGCACCAGAAAGTAAAGCTGTTTCTAAAGAATCAGGGAAATGCAGCAGAAGGACACAGGAGGAAGGGCTCCCACTGGCTAAATATGGAAAAAATTTGAGCATTGAAATAAATAATGATAAGAATGAATAAGAACCCACTAGTCCACACGCATACACACAAACTGGGGATAAGGGAAAGCTCTTCCTTCCAATAAAATGCCAAGTAAGAAATACAGAAGGAAGGATGGAGTCATAAAATGAATGGGCGCAAAAACTAGTAGGTGAAAATCTGATGACGGATGAGCTATTTACTAGTCCTGAAGTATTTCCCACAAATTACATATTAATTACAAAAAGAAAAATAGAAACTTCACAGTGAAGAAACCTGGCAAACAGCACTTCAGCCACATGCTCCCAGCTAACTTTGCCAACACTGGTCATGCCAACATCGTGGACCTCCTGATACGATGCACTGAGAATAAATACCTTTTGAATAAATAAGAGTGAGGAGCAGTGGCCTTGGAGTCAGGGGGCCCACGTGCAGGCCAGGCAGGTCTCAGTGTCCTCAGCTGTGAGTGAACGGCTGGAGCCATATCAGTCACTCACCCGGTGCTCATCTGGCAACGTAAATTATTCCTGCCGCCTGCTGTTCCTGCCTCAGAGCTTCTGATTCACTTGGTCTGAGGGGTGGACTCCGGGCATCAGTCATTCTTCAAAGCTCCCAGGAGAGAACACGTGCAGCGAGGTCTGCGCAGCCCTGGGCCCTCAGGTGATGTCAAAAATCGCTCCCAGCCCTGCCTTTCTTCAGTCTTGCAAACGATAACAAGCGCCCTAAGTGTTAAATATGCACTGGTGACCTGAGACCTGGACTTAAACCTCAGAAGACACAATGTACAAAATCCACCAAGTTGGCCCATTGGCTGATTTCTCTTGCCCTCGTCTAGATTCTACTCAAAAAGCCTTCTCAAAAGCAACAAGCAGGAAGAGCTACAGCAGGTTCCGGGCCAGATGCCTCCCCTCCCCTGGAGTCAAAGGGCAAGGAGAGAAGGGGTCCCAGGCTGTCTGCCGCCAGCGCTGACCCACTCCGGGGAGCACCGCACCACGGGCGTCCGTCCAGGGCACAGCGTCAGGGCACTTACACACGTGCCCACGTACGCCTCCCAGAGGCCCCGTGAGTGTCCCCACCCCCGCCTCTGCCAAAGGGACCTGAAGCCCAGGAGGGAGGGGCCCGTCAGGCCACCAAGCTGGTGCAGAACGGGAGATCTTCCAGGTCCACTGCCTTCCCACCACTTGAGGAGGAGATGGGAACACCTCCCTTGTGGCATGAAGGAGTCATCGAAGGATGGAAGCAGGAAGGTATAATGGAGGCTGGCGAGCGCGTGAACAGAACGTACGTGGAGCTGGAAGCAGCCAGCATGTGCGGGGTCTTCTGGGCGCTCGCCCCAGGGAGGCACCACGCGTGGCCCGCACAGACACACCCGCCCCGGGGATCTTTGGAGCTGGCTTTCTACGCAGGTTTCCTCGTGCTATTCCTTTACTTAAAATCTTCAATTGTTTCCTCAAGTTTAAAGGGTGGCGTCCAAATGCCTTGGGCAGGCCCTGGCAGGCTGACCCCAACCTAGCTTCGTGCTCCAGTTGCCCTCGCCCCCGGCTCCCCACACCTTGCCATCTAGCTACCCCAAGCTACTCACCATCCTGACCAAGCCATGCATTCTGTATGCGATACACCCTGCTCCTTGCTGTGTGCTCGGCCTGGAGAGCCCATTCCTGCCCGTGAACCCCCCAAACCAGCTGAAAGTTACCCCTTTGGGACACCTCTTGAGCTGTCACTAATCGGAGTCAGTGGCCTTGAGCCCACCGCTACTCTGCTTCAATCACCCATCCCGATGCCTTTCCCCAGATGACGAGCTCCATGTGAGCACAGGGCTTGCGAGGATGAGGCAATGCCAGATAAATGACAGAAGGCCACCTTCCAGAAGAAAGCTGTGTTTCAAGATGGGAGTTCTCTAGGACTCTGTGAAAAAGAGACATTCTTACTCCTTTTCTTCTGATTCCATGATCAGCGAGTAAGCTTTTAATTACTTGTTTATTTGCCCAAGTACTTTAACAAAAGGAGAGTAGGCTTGAGTATCACAGAAACTGGGAAGGTGTAACCTCCCTGGTCATTATAAATCTTAAGGTCTGAAAAGAGATTGCCCACAGGTTAAAGAAAAATGGTACAAAATGTGACACTTTGGTGCCACAGGACAGGGTCATTCTCATCTTGCTTAGCGGGGCCACGTTCCCCGGGGCCTGGGCACCCCTGAGTGAACGGGAGAATCTAGGATGAGCGCTCCAGAGCAAAGGCCTGAACCCTGGGGTGGTGGGTGGGCCCTGCAGGGGCAGCCGCCGCGGGAGGCCCCAGGCTTCATCCTCCCCGAGACGCCTGGTGACTCCAGAAGCCCAGCCACAGTGACAGACAGACATGGACCAAATGAAGAGGGACCTGCTCTGGGAAGTCTCACCACCGTCGAAACCCAACCTATGTTTACAGAAGATTACACTGCTGTGTGCCTTCGAACCAGGTCATAACTTTATAATAAAACTTAATTTGAAGACAAAAAAAAAAACCCCCATTTCTATGTCTTGTATTTTTCTCAAACAGTGGTCTTCCCAGTTCAAAACGAAAGGCCTGGGCTCCCTCCCCTCACGTAGCTAGACCTGCAGTTTCTGGTTGAGGTGGGCAGGCTGCCGGTGCCCACAGAGTGTGTGCGAGGACAGAATTACCACCTGCAGTTGGGAAGGGGCGCAGGTGCGCACGCCGACCTACACAGAGGTGCCTTTCCAATCAGCAGAACGTTCAAGGGACTTCTCCCTGGGAAACGGCCTCTCGTGAAAGCAGTACCTCACATTTCCAAAACTCAGCTCCAGCGGACGATCGCGCCGGACCACGGCGACGGGAGGAAAGGGAGCAGCGAGAGACAAACTGAAGCCTGGGCTGACAGCCGCTTTGCTCTGGAATCCTGGGGAGTGGGCTCCCTTCTATCTGGTTGCCAAGTCTCTGAAGTACAATGCCACAAATTACCCAGATTTCAGATTTAATATTCACCTTTAAAGGGCATGTCACAGAAACGTATTCTCTAAATATTGGTTGTGAGCTCACTTTGTAAGTCTATCACGCAAAATTGGTGTGAGGCTGCCGCCCAGCTCCGACAGCATCTGTCATGGGCATCTCCTGCCACCTGACAGTAATTCCAACTGAACCCAGCAGTCCCGCAAATGAACAATTCAGCCATCCACGCTAACCACGGTCTGAGCTCAACCTTAAGATTTAACAATAGAGCCTGCTAATATTGCTCTCACTTCTAGAGCTGATGAACTTTCAGAGGCAACATGAGTTGAAATAATGAGCGCAGAGATGACAAAGAATTCTAGTCCAAGGTTCTTTGAACTATCCAGTATAATAAGCGCTTGTTCCTTTCTACAATGGGCATATGAAAGAGAAATCTAAGTAATAATTGCTGTAATTACCTTGAAAAATATGCATAGATTAATGGTGATTATGAAAATCTGTATAATTGTTCTCTGAAATCATCACTGATGAAGTGGTATCTTGAAAGGGCCACAGCTGGAGAACTTTTAACACTGAACTTCATGTGGGCATGGAAACGTGACACTTTGGCTTTCTCCTCGTAAAATGTTACCCTGTGTTTACGAAATTGTTTTTCATCATTTCCAGTACCCTGGCCTGCATTTTAACTCTTCATACCAGCGCCCTGAAAAGGTTCCAAGACGCCCTTAATGGGATGCGTATGTCATTGTGGTTCAAAGCCCCAAGTTCAACTTGTTATTTATTCAAATAATTAATTACTCTTGTATCCATCGAGCAGTTTGTCATGACACATTAATGACTTGATAGACTTCTATGAACTGGTGAACACAGAACAGCAGAGCGTTTTTATCGTCATTTAATTTTAAAACGATCCTGTGTGAAATTATCTAGTCGTGAGTGATGGGAGCATAAAGAACAGACTCAGCAAAGCCCCTTTTGGATCATTGCTTTATTAATGGTAACGTCAGGGAAATGAAAAATGCTAACATTGTCATATTCCGCTGCTGGGGGGAGACGAATGGCTGGGGGAGTGGGCGAGGGCGCCGTGCGCTCACTGCCAAGTGCAGAAGACCCTCCTGGCGCCAGGCAGGGCAGGGCTCATGCCTTGTGCATCCACACCCGCCGGCTCCGCAAAACCACCTCCACGCCTGGGCTCCCTTTTGAGTTTATGGCTCTCGACGTCTATTACTTTGTGTGTGTGGTCTTTTTTTTTTTTTTTAACTTGAATTTTCCGCTAGTGATATAAAGCACCCTCACGAAAACATTTCGCTTTATTGCTTTGAACATTAAACGTTATTAATCCAATAGAAGAACGTTAAAGATATTGCTGTCACCTTTAAATGTGAAATGATATTAGGCGCCAAAAAAAATGCTGGGTTAGAAGAAAAGATGTTCCCTGGGTTTCTTTCAAGCCTTGAGATAACTGTGCGGGGTTGATGGTAAGATAATATTTCTACAGGGCTCACAGCACAACATCTGCTTAAAAGAGATTTCCTGTTCAGCTATTCTTTTTTTTTTAATAGTGAAAATTGTTTCTCAATTGTTTTAATTACAAACTTGGGAATCTATGCAAACCGCTCCCCAGCAGTGTGATTCAAAGACAAGAGACAGCAATCCCTGAAGAGCCGCAGCGCAGCCTGTGGGCGGTGATCGCGGGGGCTCTGCCTGCACGTGGCTGAGCCCGCGAGGGGACCACGGCGCAGGCAGCAGGCACTGTTCTGCCCTCCTCAGCGAGAGGAGCGAGCAAGGGTGGAGCTCTCTTCCCTTGCAAGCTTCCTGTTTCGTCTTCCCAATACCGGTGAACAGCTCTGCCACCCACCCGGGGGCCTGGAGCTGCAGGGACCTGCCCCCTCCCTCACATCTGTCATCAGTCCTTTGACTCCCCAAGGTCGGTGGTGGCGGCCCACACTTCGCAGAATCGCTCTGTGAGAGCCCGGGTCTAGGAGCTTTCTGGGTATTGACTGATTTCTCACGACGATCCCACGCGGTTATTATAAGTCACCATCATCCCCGTTTACCAGGAACATTAAGGCAAAGAGCAGGTACGCAACCTGCCTGGGAGCACACGGCCAGCAAGACGCAGAGGTGGAATTGAACCCAGGAGCCAGACTCTTTCCGGAGACACCACGGTGCCTCTTCGTTCCACCTAGAGATCTCTCCGGAACCCGGCCCTCCTGCCCACCTCCACTGCCCTGAACCCAGGGGGATGCCCACTCCTCTGGCCCTGACGTCAGCTGCTTGGCTATCCCCAGGCTCCCTCTAATCTCCTCTCCTATAGAAGGAGATTTGCAAAGAAACGGCGTCCAAGCAGCTGCTTCCACAGCACGCTGGAGGTGCGGCAAAAGCGGAGCATCGGGGGCATACAGCGGGACAGCGGAAAACAAAGCTGATGTCAGAGTTCTGAGCATGAACGAGTCACAGGACATGGGAAGGTCCGAGCCAGCAGTACAGTGGCCTATTTGGTGAAATGCCCTCCTTTTTCAGGTGGAGACACATGGGTCAAAGTCTCATGATCTTCACAGGGACATCTCCAGCCAGCTGGCCTCAAAGCCAGAGCTCAAGCCCAGGTAGCCTAAGAGCCCAGGGCACCTCTGCCCAGGTCCTGCCTCGTTCTGCAGTGAGTGCTGGCCCCACGGAGAGCAGGGCCTCATTTTGCCCCATCAGGGAGGTCTGAGCAGAGCCACAGTAAGCAAACGTGGCTTGGTGGAATGCTGCCAGGTTTAGAGGCTGTGAGGTGTACCACAGATTCCTTTGGGGGAGGGCTAGGGACCCCTGAGAGACAGGCAGGCATCCTCCAGAGCAGCTGAGACTGAGCTACATGAGATCGCAGATGCCACAGGCAGGCAGGGAACAGTGGTTTCAATGGGAGCCCCAGATGGAAAGTCCAGGCAGGTAGTCCCAACCGCAGGGTCACCGCTCCTCAACCGGGGCACCTCCACTCAGGAAGCCAGCTCATGCTCCTGACCACAGGAACCCTCTCTCCGGAGAGCAATCGCAGCCTTTGAGACGACAAGCAGTACCATCACGGGAGACATGCTGGTCCAGACGGGGGAGGCAGGGAGCGTGGGCACTGGTGAGGCCGGCCTTTGTTAGTGCTTTAAAGACAGTGCCTTCAGAGCTGGCCCCTTACTCCAGAGGAGGCTTCCTCTCTCTCCAAAGCACCGCTTCTCAGACGTCCAGGTGTGTCAGAATGGCCTGGGATGCTCGTTAAAAATGCAAACCCCAGCCTGGGCTCCACAACTTAGGGACAATGGCACCAGGAGAAACTCCGCTCTGTGCCTGGAGCCAGAGAGTGCTTCGCTGACGGTCTTGTGGGCCAAACAGCTGCAAGGGTCTCGTGGGTGCAGCTCCCTGAAGCCTTTCTGCATAAGCAGGGCTCTCCGTTATCCATAAGGACCAACCATGGCAGGGCAGGCAGCACTGCAGCACCGGTCACAGCTGTTGCTTGCTGAAAGCCTTGGACTTAGTGCCAGGCACTGTGCTCCACCCTTCCCCTGTCACGACCCTGCGAGGCGGACGGGATCACCCTGTCCTATGTCTGTGAGAGGCAAGGGAGCCATGCGCTTCCGGTCGAAAGGGAAGCCAGCACTGAAACGCAGGTCTGTCTAGCTCAGAAGGCCGAGCTCGTGACACTCCTACAGCATCTGTGTCAAGAAACACCAGTGCCAAAGTACAAGCAAGGACTCTGCTCACGAATGGATTATTCACTGTGCTGTCACCTAGCCCCGGGTTTCTCTTTGGTCCAGACCCTCCGTGGACTGAGCCCCTAAAACTCACAAGGGGAAAGGAACCCAGAAAGGTCCTTGCTTTTTCTGTCTCTATGTCTGCAGTGAATTTTCTCAGTACTCAGGGTTTCTATGGCTTTTACCTTCAATAGTAGGAAAAAAACATTCACACAGCTTGTGACCGTGAGGCTTCTCTCTCTCTCTCCCTAACTCGGATTGAACTCTTCACATTTTGAAGCTGTGGAACACATGTCTCACTTGTACCGGATTCTTGAGTTTCCTTCTTAAGCCTTTCTGTGCTTCTCTGAGTGATGACTTCCAGCCACTTGAAAATCTGCTCTGGAGTTTTTAAAGGGACACCCTGGTCAGAACAGAGTGTGAAAGTCCACACTTCAATAGGAACAAACAGCTCAAGAAGACACACCTAAGTGACTTCTCCACCAGGAGGATTTCAGGGCTGCTGAGGTTAACTTGGAAGGAAAAACTACAGGCCAGGAGCAGGGAAGCATCGGGAAAAGCAGGTCGGTAGGAAACCAGGGGCCTGTTCTTAAAAATACTTTTTTTAAAGCCCCAGGGGAAGGGGAATATTACATGAATTAAAAAAAAAAAAAGAGAGAGAGAGAGATAAGACCCCACAGGGGAAACAGAAACCCTGCAGGTGGGCACAGCTCTAGGCCCTGGGGAGGGAGGGTTCGGCCGGGTCAGGACACCAGAGTCCTGAGAGCCCTGGGGGGACAACCAGGGTGCCTTGCAACGGTCTTCCAGGCTGCACGCCCATGATTTCCTTTAGCCTAGTCTCTACCCTGTGCCCGTGAGGCTGACCCGTCCCAGTTTCACCATGACGACACCGCGCTCAGAGAGGTTTACTGGCTTGCTCAGTGTGACCCAGTGGGCCGGTAAGAAAACCGGGTGTTGAAAACAGGTCTCCCGACTGCTATGTAATCATTTATTGGGTCAGTGGAAAAACCGTTTGAGCGGAGGCCTGGAACAGACCCCAGAACCCAGAGTCAAAGACTGCCTCTAGGTGAGAGAAAGTTCAGGGCTGCTGGTCTGGGGGCCCCAAGGACACGGGTCATTAACAGTCTGCTCAGTCCTTATTGTGAAAGAATTTCCAAATTGTCTTCTGACAGACACACTTTGAAAGCACACCTTTCCCGCTTGTTTTTGTTTAGTTTATGGCGGAGAGCAAACCAGCATGCTGATGGGGGGCTCTCAGCTTGATGCCGTCCAGGCTGTTGGATAAGCACCAACCTGTGATTTCATTCTCACGGAGGGCTGTGAAAACACCAGGTGGCTTTAACTGTTCTGCCTGTAAAGTCCCCGGCGGCCAGGGCCAAGGGGTGCTCCTCTAGCACACCTCCTCTCCGCTCTGGAGTGATAGGCGACACTTCCCGTTTCCGAGGTCATCTGTGGTATGACTGGAAGCAGAGAGGGCAGAAGGGGGAACTGTCCTTGCCCCTGAAACGGCCTCCCCCTCGGGACTCGGTACTCGAAGCTGGTACTTGTGATGTCTGCTATTGGCGGGAACCTTGCAGGCCGTGATGTAAAATAATCTGTCATTTTGCTAAATCACAACTGGGATTTCATGAGTGGGGCGTCCAGCCAGCAAGTAAGCCCAACAGACACTCAGCACCTGAATTTCAGCCCAACTGGGATACTCCCCACTTTTCTCTTGCAAAAGCAGTAACTTTCTTGAATTCTCTTTATTTTAAAAAATTGATCCCAACAAAGAGCCAACCGCTAATGCTGGTGCTGAAAGGGGGAGAGGGAGTCAGAAAGGCCTAAGAAAATGAAGGGGCCTTGCTGGGATGAGGAGAGGAGCCTGGCTTTAATCACAGAGTGGGCTGGGGAGGTCGGGCGAGGGCGCAGCTGGACTCCAGTGCGGCTGGGCGCTGACCGTGTGAGGGCTGCTCACCAAGGGACAGAGGAGGGAACCTGGGTGAGAGTGAAGAGCTGGCTGACCTGTGGTGTGAGGATATTCGCAGAACGTACAGATTCTCAAAGGTAGTTCAGGAGAAAGCAGGGACCTGGGAACACTTCCAAGTCGAAAGGTGGCTTAAGAATTTTCAGAGGGCTTTTTGTCCCTTGTGTATTTTACAAAGGGAAGTCAGAGAGGGGGCTCTGGGCAGAGGCTCTGCCAGTGATGCCATCACTACTGGGCTTGAGAGCCAAGGAGAAACACTTCGTGTAGATGAGACTGGCCTCTGTTGTAAGAAAATGCCAGCCCAGACCTAATGTCCTGCAGCAAAGGAAGCTTCCGAGTTCAAGGTGTCCTATGAACAACTGCTCCTTGGGCTCTGCAGACGTCTTTATTTTTATTTTTATTCTTTTTTTGGCTGCGCTGTGTAGTTCGAGTGATCTTAGTTCCCTTACCAGGGATTGAACCCTGGTCCCGGCAGTGAAAGCGCTGAGTCCTCACCCCTGGACCACCAGGGAATTCCCTCTGCAGCTGTCTTTAGATTCACGCCATAATTTTGAACATCCTGAGCTGGGGCGCAGGAAGAAGCAAAATGGAAACCTGGGCCAAGTACACCGACAGTCTGATTGGCAAAAGCCTGGGTCTTGGCCCAATTATTTTTTACATAAACAAAACCCACAGTTAAAATTATTATTAACGGTGATGTAATATATGGAGGAATTTATTTAAATGACAAAATTTATTTTTAAAACTTTATAAATGATGTCAGTTTTTATTTATAGAACCATTAGTTCTAAAGGTTCACCAAAACGTTTCACTTTTACCTTACTAGATTCTGTGGGAAAAATTATGTGCTAAAGAGCTGTTTTTAAATTTGGGCATTTGGGAATATCTTGGGGAATCATCCGATGAAAACAGTTATGGTCTAATCACTGTATTCGGAAGAGATGTTCAAGACGACCTATCAAAGTTTACTGTTCTAGAATCACCTATGACAACAAAAATACAACACGGTGGGACTTCCCTGGGGGTGTGGTGGTTATAAATCTGCCTGGCAATGCAGGGGACACGGGCTCGAGCCCTGGTTCGGGAAGATCCCACATGCTGTGGAGCAACTAAGCCCGCGAGCCACAACTACTGAAGCCCACAGGCCTAGAGCCCATGCTCTGCAACAAAAGAAGCCACCTCAATGAGAAGCCACCGCAATGAAGAGTAGCCCCTGCTCGCCGCAACTAGCAAAAAGCCCACGTGCAGCAACAAAGACCCAACGCAGCCAAAAACCCACAAAAAACAAAAAAACACAGCATGGAGGATTAGAGGCACAAAATCCACCCTCACCCCAATGACTGAGTTGGGTCTTTGTGGGGCTGAAGACACGCAGGGGTTACAACCAACCAGGCCCGCACCCTCAGCCACCCAGAGTATTCCTACTCTTGGATGGGAAATCCCTTTGGCTATGACCAGAGCCACTACCCCTTTCACCCAGCACTGGACACTGCGGCTCTATCAGTTACTGAGACTGGGGTTTACGGGAGTGGCTGAGAGCTGTGAACAGCGCCCAGGCACAAAATACTGTTTCCAGTAATAAAAAAATTTTAAAAAAAAATCAGTTTTTCCCATGGGACTTTAACTGAACAGAAATCAGACGGGCGGATGCAGGGAAGAGGCTGGGGCAATGCACTAAGGTAGCTGGTATACCATTTAAGGGAACAAAGTGGGGGCGGTCTCGGAACCTTTGTAGTTAAGAGGACCGAGAGGCAGAGAAAACACATTTTAACAGCCAAACTCCTCCTTTCACACGTGTGTAAAACCTCTGGAATTTCACTGGAAAAACTATTTCAAAAGTAACCTTTGAAGTCTGAAAATAAAAGCAGAAAGGCAATGTCTCGGTATAGAAAGATGGTTTCAAACTACTGAGGAGACCAAGGGAAGGCGCCGATGGGCGGCAAGTCACACCAGATCAGAGCTGCGCGCTCCGCACGTTGTCTCCCATGCTTCCCTTGGTTTTACTGAATCTCCTCCTGGATTAGATTTTCCCTGATGGACAAGAGACATTTGTTTTCTCTCTCTCACTCTGCCCTCTAGGGGCCTGGAGAACCCTGACCCCAGGTCTGGATGCCGACCGGGTGGGGAACGCTGATGATCTAGAGAGGAGACAGGAGTACATGCGTGTGCACTCGTGTGAGCACCGTGTGTGAATGAAAAGGTGGCACAGCGGAAAGAAAGAAACCACGCAAGCCTCATAGGCGAGCAGAGGCCAAGCCCGTGTGACTGCTGATTTCTTCCACAAAGTGCTGGGCGCGTGCAGGGCCAGTGCTGTTGGGATCGCAGTTCCTCATAGTCCGCGGGGACAGAGAGGAAACAGTCACTGAAATTTCCAACACTAGAGTTCATAATAAAACTCAAGAATGTGGCGGGGCAAATGGTGATGGCACTGGGGGTGTCTCTGCTGCCCTGGCCAGGCCCCTGGCCTGCCCCCACTCAGCTCTCCCTTCTCCCCTCCCCTGCTCGTGCATCAGGAAACTCCCACCCCATGGCAGCAATGCCAAGGACCAGCTGACCTGGGGAGGGCTCGCAGGGAGGCGGCACTTTCATGGGGTTTAGTGTACATGACACGGGTGCAGACACAGGCAAAAATAGATGCTCCGTAAAAACCTGCTGTGTTGAGGAAATCGGGATCCCATCCTTACATATCTCACAGCTGACCGGGCCCTTTAGTGAGTCTTCCTCGTGGTCTGTCCCACAATCCCCACATGACAGAAGATGAGCTGAAGCTGGAAGGTGAGTGTCTTGTCCTAGGAGTGGAGCTGCAACATGAGTCCAGGGTTTTTAAAATGAAGCCACGTTGTCCTGCAGCCACCCTCCCCCCGCCCAGTACGAGCAGGTCACTCGTCCCAGAGAGAAGAGCTGGACCACGGCCTGCAGACCAGCTGGAAGAGAGGCCCGCGTAGTGCTATGCACGTCATGGTGCTTGTATTTCAGCCTCAGTTGGCAACGACCCCTGAACTTCCCATTCCTCCTCCGTCCTAAGATGTTTCAATTACTATTCCAACTATTATTCCAAGCACTTCAGCCAAAAAGCTCACCCAAACCCCAAATCACCGCACCCTAAACACACAGGTCCGAGAGAGCCCAGCGTGGGGGAAGAGGGCTTTGACGGCTCATCCTCTGCTGGCTGAAACCCCTCCCGTCTATTCACCAGCACAGAGCCTGACAGCTGCTCTGTTACTTCCAGCGACATTCAGAATAGAACCAATTTCCAGGAGAGCCAAACGACCTGGAGGCCCTGTGGAATCTGTTACCATGGCCGCCCCCAAACCACCACACAGACTGTGCTCTGAGGGTACACGTCTCGCCAGCCCCAGGCCTGCGTGCAGCTGAGCTGTGCGCCTCCTGGAGGGAGAGTTCCCGGCCAGGGCAGGGCTGCCTTCTCCGTCCTTTAAGGCCCAGAATCAAGCAGAGTGTCTGGCGGGGAGCAGGGCTTCAGGGTTTCATAAACAACTGGCTGAATGGCCTACACCCGACACCAGGAACAATGTGAATTCTACTTGAGAGCCCCGGCTGTGTGTAGGCGTGCACCTGTGTGTGTGCGCACGCGCGTGTGCGCGCGCATGGCCACACAGATGTACAGGCCTCTGTATGTGCACACACGACACGGAGAGCCTCCAGGACACTTGGCAACCTCTCTCCTTCCTTCACCTTCCAGAGAAAAGCAAGGCGCCTCATTTCGAACGTCTGGACAAGGCTTTGACCAACTGCCCCCGCTTCCGCGCGCACAACTGCTGCCAGGAACGGGATTGTTCGTACCACTGTCACAGGAGCAGTAAGCAGGTCCGAGGAAGAAGTACTGTGACTCTCAGCACCGCCAAGGCCGGGACGTTCCAGGTGGCCCCAGTCAGCCAACCAGCCTGGAATTTACACAGAGGCTCAGCAAACAGCTCGGGACGATTGCACGGCTCACCTAATCTGCTCTTTATATTCCGCCTGGCTTTTCACTGCTCACCTGTGACCAGAGGCTGTGAGCTCCAGGCCTCTCTAAAGCTAAATCAGAAAGATAAATCCTTCCAAAGGACAGGCACCCCGGGCACCCAGCCAGGCCCCGCGTGTTCGCCCTTCCCGCCTCTGGTGGGCAGTCCCACCGCGACCTCCCCTCAGCCCCTCTCGCGCCTCTTCCTGCCCCCCGTGCCCCCACCTCTCTGAGAGCCCTGCTACGTCCTGGTGCCGGGGCGCCTCCTCGGAGCACTGAAGGACGCAGGCGTGCAGCCAGCTCTTAGGACCACGCTCTCAGCGGGGGCTCAGCTCGAGTCCCCGACGGCTCCTCCACCCGCGAGTGTCTCGCGTCTCCTCCTCGCGGCCGCCCCCGGCCCTCTCTCTGCCCCTGCTGTGGGCCAAGCCATTTATCTTACTGAATCGTCACCGCAGTCTCTGAGGAGGCTTTTCGTGCCTCCATCTCTCTTTTTCTGCAACTGAGGAAACTGAGGCCCAGGTGGCCTGCCTCCTGATCAGTCTGGTGTGAAGGGCGGAGCTGGGGGAGCCTCGGCTCCTGGCTGCTCCCCTGACCCCTGCTCTTCCAGGGATGCAGCGATGTCTCCATCGAGGAGCTGGGCCACAACCTGGGGCGGAAGAGACATGTCTGCCCAGCCCTGCCACAGCCTATCACCACGGGGCCTTGTCACCGCTGGGAGAAAGGCCTGAGGGTCCAGATGCCCCTGCCCTAGTGTGTCCCACGTCAGACGGAGGGGAGGGGCTGGTCTGCACCCACAGGCCCACAGGACGTGCCTGGGATCCCGCAGCTGCCCTGATGAACTTAATCCCAGGTGCCAGCGCTGAGTAAGGGGCAAGTGCCCTTTCAGCCTCTACCACACACAGGACACTAGAGTGTGGAGAATAAGAGCAGCTGCTGGACCAGCCTGCCTGAGCTGTGTGACTGTGGGTAAGTTAACTAAGCTCTCTGTGCTTTCATGTCTGCACCGGTAAGCTGGGATTAATGATACCTACACCCCTGTTATGAGTATAGAGAAGATCTGGGTAAAGCACTCAGAAGAGGGGCCGATCTCGTAAATGCTAGGCAAGTCTTTGTTCTTATTATTACTCACTTCCGAAACAGGAAAGAAAATGACCAACGTCTGTTCTGGAAATGTTCCCTCTCTGTGCCCTCCCCCCAACCCTAAAAAAATCAGTTTCCTGTAAATAATCCTCACATGGGGAGGCAGCAGGACAGGGAGGGGAGCGTCCCTGATCCACGAGGCTGCTGTGACATGACAAATAAGCTGCAGGCTGACAATGTCTCCAAGACATATTGGAGTTTACTTTGTCGTTTGGGCTTGCCATCTGTGCCACCCCTACGGGGGCCAGCTTCCCAGACTGCTCTGGGAGCATGCAGGAGCGTCCACCCGTCCCTGGACAGATCTGCAAGCTCAGCAAGCCATCAGTTAGGCTGCCTAATGAGAGGCAATGGAATTTCCCCGCCACCTCCCCGGGAGCCAGGCCTTCCTTCCCAGGGAGAGCCTGGGGTTCTCGCTCTACGCAAGGCAGGTAGCCCGCAGTGCTCATCACCTAACGAGCTGAGCCTTCCTCCGTGCTGCTCTGCTGCAGCGTGCTGCGGCGCAGGCCGTTGGCGGGAGGGGAGACCGACTGGCGATATGAACTTGACCACAGAATCCTCACAGTCGACTCCGACGCTGTAATCACCAGGAGGCTGGGGGTACAAAGACGGACAAGGCCAAGCGCTTCCCTCATGGAGCATCCGGCTGGGGAAACGAGAAGGAGACTTGAAACCAAGGGGAGACGGAGAAAGGCTGCGACAGAATTCTGTGGAGGGCATCGCGGACGCACCCGGGGGGCACCGTCGTGATCTACTGTGTGACCTTGGGAAACCTGCTAACCTCTCTGAACCTCTGTTCCTCATTTACAAAATGGGGATAACAGTTTAATAAGTTCTTGTATGAAAGCAATTCCACTCAATGAATACTGATTATTATTCCTGAAACCAAACAGAAGCATGTCACTTGCTCCTCCGCAGGAAGGCTGGTCCAGGGAGGACAGGAGTCGGCCCTTCTCTGTGTGGGGGACGATACAGCAGTCATCCCAGCCTGGGCACAGCTGCCCACAGGGCTCAGGGCTTACTAAGCCCAGGCCAGCCCTCTCAGGTTCAGAAAATTCTGGGGTCTCTGGGCAGGAAAGGTAGGAAGTAGCTAAGTCTGCCCCAATGATAGGCTGTCCATACCCTTAACCATGAAGGATGAGCCTCTGCCTTCCTGTGGAAATGAGCCTTAGCAAGGAGGCGCTTGGCACATCCACTCTCCTCCGAAATCACACGAAACTAACGACAGGGAACCAGGGAGGCCATGCCTGTGTGTCAGACGCCTGAGAGAGAGAGAGAGAGGGCCCGCAGCTCTCTGGGGCCGTCCCCACCTGCCAGACTCACCCTGTGGACAGAGCGCTGGGTGCCCGTGGCCACCGAGCCTTCTTCACCGACACCTCCACAAGCTGATGAACACGCCTGATCCCCACAGTCTGATTGGAACATTTTTGGTGGTGGATCACAGCAATGGGGCACGGCGGGGGGCCCATCCACTGTCCCCAGGCCCTGCCACGCGCTGTGTGTGTTATCAGCCACACCTGGCCCCAGGCTGGGCCCCCAGGAGTTTCTCAGTAACTGTTTGCTGAATGAGCAGACGGCCTGGTGAATTCTCGTGGCCTGCGTGTGACGTGGTTACAGGGAGCTCTGCGAGCCCGAATGAGAGCTGCTGCAAGTTACTGGGTGGCGGGGGTCTCCAAAGCTCCTGCCCTCTCCCCTACGACCCCCTGCCTGGTGTTCTTGGGTGTGTCCCTGGAGTATTGCCAAGGAATGTGCAAGGCTTAAACAGCATTTCCAACGATCAAAGTTTTAGAGTAAGGGTCTTAAAGTAATGTTTGAAAGATGAAATAGTTGGTGTTCATGGTGCACTCCAACAGCAGAACAGTCTAGTAGCAGCGATGGGCCGCTTTAGTAACAAGGTAGCTCTGTGGCAAAGAAACACTGAGCAGGGCTGGGCTTCGTACCATGTGCCAGAGTTGGGAGACTCTTAAGAGCAGAGCTCCTGTCCACAAGGAGGAGACAAAGCCATTGTAGGACAGCTGACGTGCACGTGAAAGGCACTTTGAGAGACTGTGCTCACGTTTGGGTGCAAAGGTGGGCTGGATACACCCGTAGAAGGAACCAGAGGGCAACGGGAGTCGCCAGGGATGGATGGCTTCAGAGAAAAGCTGGGGCTAGAGTGCAGGGCGGGGGCTGGTGAGGATGTGGAGGGGACAGGAAGGCTCTCTGCGGCAGGAGGAAGCCCAAAGCAAGACCCCTGTGGGCAGCGCTCTGCGGAGCCTCACCCGGCCAGAGCAGAGGGAGGAGCGACCGGGCTCACAGCCGTGGGGCCCCTGCAAAGTGCTGGAGCCAACGTGGGACAAGGACATTATAGAACTTAAGGCCCCAAATCCAAAATGGAACAAAAAGGGGAATTTTATTTTGATGAAAGGTAAAATACACAATCATAAACCTTCAAGGCCCTGGCACTACTTTGAAACAAACAAAACAGATGATCAAAATGATCATGACACAGGAAGAAATTTAAAGAACAACAAAGGCTCCCGTGATGGATGGATGTGCATGTGGACGTGGATCCGTTCCTCCTACTTGATCAAAAAACGGTGGTGTGTGTGTCACAGTGCCTCACAGAAAGAAGACATGGTTTCAAGCGTCGATGGAACATTTACTAAAACTGATCATGTACTAGATGACAAAGAACGACTCAATAAATGTGAAAAAAAAAATTATAGAGGTCACATTCTCTGTCCACCATGCAATAAAATTAGAAATTAATTAAACAAAATCCCACTCAGAAAAAAAGTTTTCTAACACTTGAGTTAAAGAGGCAATCAAAACTATAATTATTATGTATTTATAAACGTGAGTACTCTACATCAGACTACCAACAAAGCATACACAAGGATATTTTTATAGCTTTAAATACTTTTACTAAAAATCAAAAAGAATGGAAAACAAATGAGGTGAACTTTCAACCCAAGAAACTATAAAATATCCAGAATTAGCCAAAAGAGAGTAGAAAAAAGGAACTAATAGTAAAAAAATTAAACGATGAAATATAAAGCAAAAGTCTAATGCCTTTATAAATAAATCAAAAGCTGGTTACTTGAAAAGATATATAAAACAAATCCTTAGTAAGGATAACTAAGAAAAAGGGAGAAAAAAGTCCATTAGTTTTATGTATAACCACTGGTATATTAATTTTAAAATCAAAATAAACTCTTAGGCACAACTTTGTACAACTGAACTTTAACATTTAGGTGAAAGGGCTGATTTTTCTTTCAAAAAAGATGTAAATGACAAAACTGACCAAAAAAAGGCAAAAGCCTGAAAAAAAATCAATTACTGTGGAAGAAACTAAAATTGCTGTCTTTCTTTCCAAAGTGCCCCTAGCTCCTCCAAATGCTTCCAAGTCGATTTAGTTTTTAAAGGGAATTTTTTTCATTTTCTCCCCCCCCCACCCCAAGAAGAGAAATTAAAATATTTTTAAAATATTCTTATATTTGAAAGAAAAAACTGATTCTTAGATCATTCGAAACTAGTATCTTAATAAGCATTAAACCCAATCTCATACAAAATACCTGAATCCTAACTTAAATAACAGCAGCTCAAATCTAGTACCATAAAGAATAATGCACCATAGTACAGTAAGATTTATTTTAGAAATATAGCAATAATTTTCTAAATGTTAAATCACCAAAACGATTTATATCAGTAAATTAAATGAAAATGAATACAATAATATATTGATAGATTCTGAAGTTATTTTTATATGAAATTGGAATTAGTGTCTGAATTAAAAAAAAAAAACTTCCAGGAAAATAGAAATAGAAGAATCACTCCTTTAGCATGATCAAACTCTCTCTCCTAAATTGCTAGCCTACCTTAAACTTGACTGCGGGACACTAGAAACATCTTCACTGAGGTCGAGAACCAGATAAGAATGCAAGCTATTGCCACTTTGGATGTTCTGACCAATAATATAAAGCAAGAAAAAGAAATGAGGTATAAATTTTATCGAAGAGACAATATCATATTTGCAGATGACAGTGTCGCCTACAGAGAAAACCTAAGTAATCAGTTGGAAGCTACTGGAAATAACAAGCAGAGAGGTGGCCAGTTACAAAATGAATACTCAAAAACCAATAGTTTTTAAAATATATATAAGCAATCCCCAGTTAAAACATGACGGGCAAAGCAACAACAACAACAAATTTAAAACCCAGGAATTAGATAATCAGAAGGAAAACTACCATACTTCACTGCGTGGTATAAAGGAACATATGAATGGATGGAGAGCCATGTTACATTTCTAGAAGGAAAGATCAAGTATTTTAAAGATGATCATTCTCCCCAAATTAAGTTATAATTTCAATATTTTCTTTTTTCTTTTTTAAAGAAGTTTTATTGAGATATAATTGATGTACAATAAACTGCATGTACTTAAAGTGTACAATTTGATATTCCTTTTCTTATTAGTAATGTATATATGGCAATCTCCCAATTCATCCCTCCTACCTCCCGCTTCCCCACTGTGGTGTCCATATGTTTGTTCTCTACATCTGTCAATACCTGCGTAATCAAAATCTTAAAAGTATTTTCCTTAGAACTTCAAGGGATTCCAAATTTCAACTGGGTAAAAAACTGAGCTAGAATTACCAGGAACATTTTGAAAATCAACTACAAAGAATAATAAGACAGGATATCAAAACATATACACGGATAACGCTTACTGGTGTGATCCTCTCATTAGAATATGCATTCAAGCCAGTGGAACATGATATAAGCCACACATTACATCGCAGTGGACAACAGGAGGGTAACATACGACTGTTTTCTAGTGAGTTGGTAAAAAAAGATTATTTAATAAGCAGCTCTGGGACAATGATAAATAATTTGGGAAAACATAGTTAGGTCCTTATCTCATGTCATATATCAAAACAAGCTGTAGAAAAAAATTTAGATTTAAATGTTAAAGAAAAAGGAGGGTACCAGAATATACCATGAGATAGAGAAGGCCTTTCTAAAATGTGGTGGCAAAGGCACAACAAATAAAGGAAAAGCAAAATTAAGGGTCAAACCACACACTGGAAGACGGCAGTAGTAACAGGAGAGCAAAAACAGACCCTGTCCTTAAGGAGCTGCTGCAACTCAATGAGCAAAGGCCGGATTTCAACAGAAAAGAGGGAGGGCGGGAACAGGAAAGGGCTGGAGGGACCGGGGTGGCCAAGCCACGTCATCTCACCTTCCAAACTGATAAGGGGCTGGGAAAGCTACAGCCAGCGAGCAAGGCCTCAGGGAAAGAGCCTCTTCAGCTTCCATGGAAGTGTAAACGGATTCAACCATCCTGGAGGGCCATCAGTCACTATGCATCACGATGTTTAAAAATGCGCACTTACCCTAAGGAACAAAGACTTACCTAAAGGAATGTTCCCAGACGTGTTACTTCGGGAAGTGAAGACAAGAATGAAGTATCCAGTCACAGAGGACTGGTTAGGTAGAGGGCACTGGATCCGAGAGGGAGGCTCTGCAACCCTTCAATTTGCCCTGAGGAAGGCTCTGGAGAATGATGTGCGGAAAGGAGTGGGCGGGGCCTCCAGACGGAGGGGACATTCTCAGGAATAACACGTTCGACGACATGGGTGAACCTCAGAGACATCACACCGACTGACACACAAAACCACACACTGTGTGATTCCATTTATGGTACATGAAACACACGAGTGCCTGCCAGGGGCTTGGGGAGGTGCGGGAAATGATTGGAAACAGGAACAAGAGAACTCTGGGGGGTGATGGAAGAACTCCGTATCTTACTTCTGGTGGTAGTTACATGACATTTGCCATGTGATTTGGTATTTGTCAACATTCAGTAACTGTACACATTTTAGTCTTTTTTGTTGCTGTTTTTTTTGTTGTTTCATTTTTTGGCCACACCGCAGGGCATGTGGGATCTTAGTTCCCCAACTAGGGATTGAACCTGCATCCCCTGCATTGAAGTGTGGAGTCCTAACCACTGGACAGCCAGGGAAGTCCCTATAGTTTTAATAAATAAATAGACAATAAAATTAAGGGTGAATTTTATTGTACATACCTCAGTAAACCTAACAAAAAAACCCATAATGGAAGGTTAGGTGGAAGTGTACTTTTATATGTAAATATAAAAGTATTTTTATATTCTTATCTATAAATATGAAAGTCGTTTTGAAACTACTTCTCTGGATAATGAGATTATGAGTGGTTATTTGTCTTCTTCCCTATGCTTCTGCATGTTTCCAACTTTTCTACTTTTATAAATCAGAAAAGTTTGTGTCTGTTCTTGATAAAAAGTATCAGTGAACTGTTCTGTCTAGCAACGAACTTTTTTTTAGGTTCTTATAGGAACCGCTGAGTCCCACCAGCCCCGAGGCAGAACTTTCCAGAGCACCTCTGCTGCAGCCCCTGAAGGGGCCTGGCTCTCGACAGGCGCTCAGACGGGGTGGGGGAGGGCCGAGCAGCAAGAACGACCCCCTGGCCCCACAGCTTCATCCTGCAGCTGGGAAAAGGGAATCCCCGGCAAAGGAAGCAACTTTCTTAAGCTTGGAAGTGGTCAAAATGAGCCTTAAGTCCCAGAGGGCAGTGCTATTTCCACCTCACTGGAACACTTATGACAATCCCTGAGCCAATCCCTAACCATCCCAGGAGAATTCAAGCTCCTGATGAGCTGAAGGTAAGCAACAGACTCTCTGGGCCAATGTTTCCCACACTTCAGGAAACAGCATCTCATATCCCTGATTCACTTATTTTTTTCCCAGTATAATTACTGGCTTTATATTTTTCTTTACAACTGCAAACTCACTTAAATTTCTTAAAATTAAACACTTTTATTTTATTTCTATTATTTTTAATTTAATTTTTCTGAACTACTTTATAAAACTCAAAGTTCCCATTCCTGGGTGTGTGCTCCCACTTACTTCCCTGTGAGAGGTGGAGGTAAGGGGCTCCTGGGGAGGAGGACACACCCCCACACACTGACCTGGCCTTGCCCTGCCAGACCAGAGGCTTTCAGAGCCAATGGGTGTTTCTTCCAGGTCCCCGGCCCTGCTCTTCCCCTCTGCTCTGAGAAGAGTGTGTGGCAGATGGGAGCTGCTCCTGCAGCCTGGGTCCCAGAAAGAGATGACACATGGAGCAGCACCCCCGTCAACCCGCAGTCCCCAACGTGGAACTTGAGTGACATACAAAATGCTGGTATGGTAAGCCACTGTGGTTTGGGGGGTTGTTTGCTGACTGAGGCATTACCCAGCAAAGACTGACGAAGACACCTGATTTAATCTTATTCTCAGCAATACTATCTGCTGAGATGCTATCATGTTTGAAATGTTAAAGGCCATCCACATCTCACACTCCCTCACGGGCACACACCCCATCTTCTGGGAAGCACGGCTACAGCATGAAGGAGGGAGTAGAGGGGTACCAGAGGAGATGTAAATAGATAAAGGAGCAGCTCCAAAGGGAGGAGACTCTAGGGCCACACAGATACAATTCAGAAAGCTCTGAATTTTCCTCTAAAAACTATAAGCTGCACCATCAACTTCATAATTCACTACACTCATGTGTGCGCATAACTGCTTCAAGAGTATACATCCATTGTAAGACAGAGCCAATATTCAGAAATGTTAAAATATATAGGGAAAGTACATCTAAGATTCAAGGGATACTGGGAAGCATGGGGATATCAGAGTCAAGGAGATGCCTATGTGGCCAGCTATTTCCCCAAGCAGTGAAACATCCTGGTTTCACCTTCCGACGCCTAATTCTTAAAACAAGAACCACTCTGACCATCGAAATATAAAAAGTCCTTACCTACTCTCCAACAATTATTTAGACCCTCTGCATAATGGATACCATTCAGCTATCTAGAACTTTCACTCAGCTCTATCATGTGCTAATCATTAATGGTCCACTTGTTTGGCTCAGGTAAATTACATTTGCATATGCAAATGATGTCTAAATACTCTGTACTATTAATGTTATCACTAATTACATAATAATAGTTACCAATTTCCACACGGATCAAACTTACAGTTTTGTAGCTATTAGGGAAATTGTGCTTTGTAATTAAGATAATCCTCATTTCCAGATGCTAATTAACTATATAATAATTAGCCTCATTCACTAACGCAAATTAAGGATTTTCATCTTTATCGATAAAGGAGTTGCTTCTTACCGGTTACGGAAAGATAGCCCGAGAAATCTTGCAGAGAAATACTTTTCCCCCTCTAAAGGTTAAAAGGTAAATCCATTTTTATCAGTCTCATTTGAGAATGCAAATTAGGTCTGATTAATCAAGTCAAAGATAAATGTGCTAGTCTTATTTCAGGACAGAACGTATAGCTTACTGAGTTCATTTCCTTCCCCTTAGAAATACCCAGATAAACAGAATCACAAGCAGAAGTCCTCCTAAGGGGAGTGATCCATCTACGGTCAGAGGAGAGCCAGGCGACACGTGTTCCTCTACTTCACTACCTTTGTTCCCCCTTCGAGGGTCAGGGCAGCGTCTTGAAGGACCTGTGTCCTCACAGGTCAGCCACAGTGGGAATGTGAGAGAGGAGAGTTTTGTGAGTAAATACAGAGGAAGAAGGGAAAGCCATATTTGTTTGGATTATTAAGTTTTCTGTGCTCCATACAGAATACAAACCGGCACCTCCCATCGTGACTAATGAGGGCTGCCTCGGCGAGAACAGAAGGGCTGACAGCCAGTGAGGCCTAGTTGGCAGGCCCCAGCCCAGGCCTCGCCGCATTCATCATTTGCTAAACCAATCCACCAATTCCGCACCACCATTTGTCATTAATTATGCTAATCAGCACACCATTACTCTCTGATGACACTGTAGCTGTTATTAGCTAGTTATGGCTCTTCAAAAGCACAACTTATTTTGCATGCACGGGCTGTGCATGCATTAGCCTACAGGGAAGAAATGTCCAATTATGAAAAGAAGAAATTTGCTATTATCTTTTTATAACAAACCAATTTAGTAATTAGAAAAGTCTCTGAACTCATAGGTTCTTTTTTTTTTTCTTCCGCTAAAATAATTGAAACCAAAAAAAAAAAAAAAAGTGCTTTTCAATATTTCCCTGAAAGAAAAGGAAACACCAACACGGAGCCTGTTTTGCGACACATTTAAAAGTGGGGTGACTGTGCACATGCGTGGGCACACAGAGACTCCTGCTGGGCTGGGGTTTTTCTTTCCAATTTTGAATTCGCAGGACCACTTGATTACGTATATTTCAGACACTACAAAGGCCTAAAGGATGAAAGCACACCCATGCGACCTTCCACAGTTCACTTACGGCACATCGAAGCTGTTCCCATAATGCCGCCAGACTGTGCACACCTTACCCGGCAGACGCTTCCAGGGGAAGCACAGCAACAGCCCCCTTCAACCCTCTAGTGCCCCAGCCATACTGCCAAGGGCGTTGACGCCACTCAGATGACTTTGGAGACAGACCATTTGGCCAAATTAGCACATGCCCTGTGCACAGTGTGGGACTGTGTGCAGGGCTGGCAGAAGGAGGGCGTCGTCTGGGTCAGCAGGCAGACGAAGTCAGGGGAGACCCTTTTCCAAACTCAAGGCTCCACAGAGGGGCTGCCCTGACCCTGCGTGTCAGTGGGGCCAACCTGTGGGCTCTTGTGCAAACCAGGCTCTAATCCCAAGCTGTTGTGTTCAGGCTGGAGTCTTTACCAGTAGTTTTAGAAGCTTAGTCTGTATTAAGAGCTCATTAATATCATCAGAGTAAATGGGCCTATTAAAACATCTTTAAGCAATATCTGAACATAAATCTCCCTAAACTATATTTAATGACTGTACTTAAGATACATTATATGCAAGTCTTAATGAGACATTAGATAGCATTTTGAAGATTAAAATTAGAGAATCCATATAAAGTCTGTCCACTTAATGTAGCCTTAAGCTATACTGATGAAAGCATTACTACCAAATTATTACTGCATTAGAACAAATATTTTTAATCATGTCTGATTTATGTGTTCTCTTTTTCATATAACTTTCATTTTCACAAAAATATATTTTGAGTTTACAAAAGAGGGCACAAGAAAGGTTTCAAGTTTTTGAAGTACTCTGGAGGTAAAGAGAACACAGAATTTAGTTAGTACTGCTTACTGCAAGTGCTCTGGGCTCCGAATCACATTTCTTTATGTTTGGTTTAATCAGTCATTCCAGTGCTACAGGCAGCCAAATATATTTACCTTACTATTCAACTTCTTTCAAGATCAGACTAGAAACAAAGTAGAATTTAACCAAAAATATTTTGAAGACTAGAATACAGTACAATCTACACAACACTGGCAGTGGTAACATTTGGGCATCTAACGCAATCTGTTTTTCTGGGCCCTCTGGAGAGCCCACATTCCCAGAGAGGACCCCCACCCTGCACCCCAGGCCCCCAACCTCAGCAGACACAGCTGGACAGACGTCCTCTGACTTCTGAGATCTGTGACCTTCTGTTTCTCTGTTTCCCTCGAGCCTGCCTGCCGTGGAGGCATCAATGAAGTCCTGCTTCTACTCCAGGGCCCCCCTGTGAAGAGCAATCAGTGTTGCTAGTAGAAGGAATTTTTTTTTTTTTTAAAGTTTGATTCCCCCAGGGCTAAGGGAATTGAACCTTTTAAACAGATCCAAATCTGCCTCAAGTCTGTTCAAACAAGGGTGAGTTCTCAGGGCCTGTGGGAGGACGGCGGTGGGTGGGGGTGCTGATGCACAGAACTGAACTCATTACCTGGACAAGCAGTCGGGCCACAGAAGGGGCCGTGAGTCTCTGTATGAGGGATTCTACTCTATCGGAAATACAAATGTGTATCTCAAGTCTACAAAGATCCTGATAAGACTTATTACCCAGCGGTCTCTTGAAAACAAGTCACATGTCGGATTATATACATAGAAATGTTTTTCTTCTTTATGTACTACATTTAAAATACTACACACCCAAACAGGATTCTTCGTGCAACAGAAAAATCTATCCCCATCCCCCTGCTCTTGGGAGGAGTTCTCCCAAAGGAAAGAAACTGCATCTACCCCTGCATCAAGATAAGAGCCCTACGATCCCATTTTGGGGCGCATCTGTTGAGTCCGTCATATCCCACTACCAGCTGAATTGTAGAGAGAATGTTATCTGAGAACCTGGACAAGGATAAGCCTAGATTAATGTCACCCGGTAGCACACACAGCCTTGACTTGGATCTGACACCAGCACAGGATGCTTTGCAAAAATTGGTGCTATGGGAAACGTTAGAGACGAATTATCATTGAAGCTTTTTAGACTTTTTTGTGATACTTTATACCAAAGTATAACCACCTTTTATATATGCTATTCAATTGTGAAAGACTTCTGGGATTATGTAAATCAAGACAAGTCAACCGGTGACACCTCTCTTAATAGAATGAGATTATCTAGCCTTTTTTTTTTTTTTCTTTCACAGAAGAAGAAAGTAGCACAATTTAAACACTCTGGTCATTAAAAGAAGACCCCTCCTCTAGCATGTAAAATCTGTAGCAACAAGCCTATTTCCATTTGCTACTCCCAGATATTCTCTCCCCAAAAGGAACTACTGCATAGTCCAATTTTGTATTTTTAACTGTATGAATTAGGCATTCTTCATAAATAACAGCTATGTTCTATACACAGGAGCTCCTTTTTTATTAGGGACACAGTAATGAACAATGAGCAATGTGTTCTCTTATTCTTTGTCAAATCACAAAATGCTACATTAGAATAACTGTGCTGGTCAATGTAATATAGTAGATTAAATTCAACTTCTGTGGAAAAACCACTGTAAAACAGCATGATAAGAAGGCTATAAAAAATTTAATTTTACTCCAAACTCCATCACAAAAAAAATGGTGTGAAAAGTAATTTTGCATAATCAGTACACGCCATCTGGAACAATTAACCGATTTCTATAGAACTATGAGGATCAGTCATATCTGCTTATTAAAGATCAGAAATTATACAAGTAATAAATCCTTGAAAAAACTAAGCGTACTCCCGCCTGTCAACGCTATTTTAACTTCAAATACTGAAGAACGCCTGATAAGGCTGAAAAGAAGAGATTAATATATGCAAATTACATCCAGCATTTAAAATCCCCACAACTGTCTCCGGTTTTCTGTCCCTTATTGCTGCCTTTATGTTTTATTCATACACCAACTCACCTGTCACTTCATAAGCTATAATATTATGGGGGTATTATTAAACAGCATAAAGCCGTGCTTTAATTGGAAAGCTTCATTGCATTTTCCAATTATTTGGAGTAAATTAAAAGCAGATGCACATAGTTTAATAAGGAGTCTAATATCAGTTCCGGGAAATCAAAATTCATTGTCATTACTAGGCCGTGATAGTTTTGCAAACTGTACTCAATTTCAGAGGTTTTCAAAAGAAAATCTGTCTATGCAATCTGTTAATTGTCATTTGGTTAATAACTGTTTAAATATCCAAACTACACAGCAGCTTCCTATTAAAAAAAATTAAACTATGGGGTTTATGCAAGCAAACAAATCCTGCGAGCCACTCCCGGGTTGGGCTGGGCTTTTCAGACTCGCCTGTTCCCCATAAAACAATGGAGGCCCGGAGACACACACACACCCACCCACCCACGCGGCAGCTTCCCGGGAGGGGAGGACAAAGAACAGCGGTTCTGTACTCGGAGCACCAGGGGTTGCAGCACAATCAGACAGCTCTCAGTGGAAAAGGGCAGAAGCCGTGTTATAAATTGTGCTTCCAGAGGTCTGCGCTGCTCAGCAAAAAATTAGCTTCCAAAGTTTTAATTGGTCCACCTAAAATAAATCCTTTTAATGAGTGAATTAACTGATTCAGGACACAGACATGGGAAAATCAAAGAAAGCAAACGTCGTGAGCCATTTGTTTTTAAAAAATTGACCCCTGAAGGGCCATCTCTTACTGGTTCATGACCCGGGAGTGGAGCGTCCCCAAGGCCCTGCAGGGGCTGCCATGCAGCCTACAAGTGGACTGAACCGCCAGACAAAGGACTATATTCCAAGCCATTACAGATTTCAAAAATGAAATCTTAAAGGTTACTCTTCCTGAGTATCTTGCTCACAGCGGTAGTAATATTCGAGCTCTGCAGCTACAAGTTGCGCACATACAAATACGTGTAGCTAAAGCATTTACAAATGAAAAGTCACAGGAATACTCAAACTAGTACACGTAACCTTTTCATTTTTATACCAAGTGACAGACTTTTTCAAATCCTAGGTGTGTAAATTATAATAGGACAAGCAGTAATTGACTTTTAAACTCCACCCACTGCGAGGGCTACAATTAATCTGTTTTTAGCATAAGAACTGCTGCTCTGCAAAGTTCATAACTTGTAGGCTCTTTTCCCCAATCCAATTAAAACCCAAGAGTCTTTCTAAAGGTAAGAGCACAGAATTTACTCTTTGTCTCCCAGTTCAAAGGGCACACACAGCAGCTAACACCCCAATCATCCAAGGGTGAGCCCCGCCCCCAGACCACAGAGGACACCAAATGCTTGAACATGAGGGAGCCTCTGGCAAAACAACCAGAAACTATGCTCAGAGATGAAGATAAAAGCCATTCATGTGCAGTGATCCAAAAAATAGCATCCCTCTCTTTTTTTTTCCAAAATTACCTGTTTTAATAAAGTAGACACACTGTGCCAACTGAACCATTTAATTATCTGCAAAAATGATGAATCAAAACAATAGTTTGCAAAAATAAATGACTAACCTCTGATTAAAATGTCTGTCCTCATTAAATCCAAATAGAAGGTACAATATCTTTTTAAAAAATGTAGCCTGAAGAAAGGAGCAATCCCTCAGCCTGGCATCCTCCCCTAAGATGGGGACATCTAAGAAAGTTGTTTAAAGTACTGTCCCAAACCCCAAGAAAGATGGTCTTCAGTGCATGATGTGCCCTGTGGCTGCCGAGCCCATCCTCAGCACAGCTCTGGAGCTGTGAGTCTTGGGAAAGAGTCTTCATGATGTGCTCAGTGGGTGGTGTGACTCTCCTGTACCGAAACCAAGCCCTGGCTCACTGCAATGCACGGACTCTGGGGCGAGGGTCCTGGGATGGGAGGGGCAGGAAAGAAAGAGCCAAGCCAAAACGCAAAGAAGAAAGAAGTCAAACCCTTTAGAGGGCTGAGCACAGATACGCTCCTTTCAGTCAGAACTGATTCGATGAGAAGGGAAGGGGAAAATCAGTGGCTGATTTAAACGTTGAGTCTCTTTAAAATTGTTTCACCCAGCAACAAACTTATATCTCAAGCAATGATTGATTTCTGAACTAGGATGGAGGGTTGGTCTTATATGACACCAAGAAGTCCCCTGAAGTGGGCAGGGCCCCTCCAGGTGTTGAGTTGTGAGTTCCCCTCTGGCCCTGCCTAAGTGGACCAGCTGCTCCCCTCCTGACTGCATTTTAGGTGGGGTGGGGGTGGGGGGTCCTACTGCAGGTGAGTAAGACCACTGCTCTCTGGAATGACAGTGTCCATGATGGTCATTCTAGCTACCCATGCTGGGGTGCCCACTTTGTACAAGGCACTTCACATACGTTACCCCTAATCCTCAAGATTCCGAAGAGGAAACGACTGAAATGTCGCGTACACGGTCCGACATCATACAGCGGGGAAGGGCAGATACAAAGGGTGGATCTAAAGAATCAACCCAAAGACAAAGATCACAGAGTGCCTCCCGCAGGCTGGGCCCTGCCTGGGTGTTAGACACACACCAGCGAATGAGGTCTGTGGTCCTAACCTCCCGGGATGGACCCTGGACGCCAGCAGAGAACTGATCACTGAATGAGACCTTATAACCAAAGACAGGTCGCCCTTCTTAGAACTGGGAAAGCAATCAGAGGCCAAAGTTTACAAGCAGCATGAATAGCCAAGAGGCTTATGGCCAAAGAAGCTGCCCACGTTGAGCCTATAAAAGACCCAACCACCGCTGGCAGGAGAAGGGTGAGTGGGGGCTGTGTAATTCATGAGCCAAAGGACCCTCTGACAGGAGTGACGCTGGCATTTTGTTAGTGCAGGGCATATTTAAGGTAAATACAGGAGGCAATGGAACAGAAAGATGGGTGCGTTTATTGCCTCCAGGTAGCAAGCGATTAAGTACTTCTAAGTGTGTCACCAGGAGCGATGCTTAGGGCCCACGAGGCACGCTTTCCTCTCTCATTCAAAGTTATGGATGTTGCCTTGCCAGTGGATCATGAGATCGTTCACGCTCTAAAACAAGCCAGGCACAAGAGACCGCTCTCTAACACAGGATCTCAACCTTGGATGAGAGTTGCGCATCACTCACTGTCTCAGAGACAATCGAAAGACAAATCCAAGGAGGAAGGAGCCTCGTTCTCTGGGATATGTGATAAATACGTCCCAGCCAAACTCTATGCTGGAGCAATGAAGACTGTTTTTTAAACATAAACAGGTTAAGACCATCACTGGCCATTTATTTAAAAAAGAAAAAAAAAAGGAAAAAAGCATTGGGTATTCAGGACACAAACACCAAATGCCCGACAAAGGATGGATTCAGGTGTTCTGTCCAGAGGAAAGATGGCTTTGCTGCTACAAAACAGATCAGAATGTCTTTTGTCCCAATGTTAGCAGTTAAATGTATTTGTCCTGATATCCTGTGTGACAGACAGAGGATAACTTCTGATCTCATCACCAAATTTCGTACAGCCAACCAACTTTTCCCCGATTTCTGCCAATGCCCACATCTTTACTCACTAAGTGATCAGGAGTTTAGAGACGCTCGCCTGGAAGCTGATCCCGTGACTACTGTTGTACATCAGCCAGGCTGGAGACTGGGAGCTGGGCCACACGGGAGCGGGAGAACCCAGGGAGCGGGGCCAGCAGGAAGGGAGCTGGGACCAGGAGCCGACGGGGGTCGCACAGGGTCTGGAACAGCTCAGTGACCTCAGCAGAGGCTGGCACCTTAGCAGGCCCAATCTAGAGAATGAAGCTTCAAAGCAGGTGGCACTAAGGTGACTGTTCACGAGCCCTATTGTGGGCAAGGTCCAGAACACTGGGGCAGGAGAAGAAGACACCTTACAGTTCAGTCCCAAGATGTGAAATGGTGTGTTTGGGTTGCCCCCTGCCACCACAGGGCGGATGGAAGGCCATGACAAGGGGACATCCAGGTGCCCAGAGGTTCCCCCTCTCCTCCCCCCGCCAAGGTCTCTGACACAAGACCAGCAGTAGCCCTGCCACTGATGGGGAGGAGGTTCCTTGAAGCACCTGGAGTGTATTCCCTTTCCTGGTGGGGAAAGGATCTGGGAAGGGGTGGGAGGGAGGGGCTGTGGAACAAGTACAATCACAAGAGCACATGTACACCACCTTCTACGTACCAGGCACGGTTCCAATCCTCACCACAAACCACTGTCATTTCCATTTCACAGATGAGGAAACTAAGACCCAGAAAGGCGAGGCCCCTGCCTAAGGTCACTGAGCTTTAAGCGAGGGGCTGTGCACTGCCCCCTTCACGGTTCTGCCCAGCAACGGCGACCAGGAGCCACACCCACTCCTGGCGCCACTCTGCGGACTGGGGGGGGCATCCTCAGACGAGCACCAAAGGCCTCCCTCTGCTGAGGTCCCAGAGATGATGGTCCAGGGATCATCTGAGACTGAGACCACACTGAGACCTGAGGAACCAGGTCAGCCCTCACGTGAGCCACTCTGGGTGTGTGTGTCCTTCCAACTTCACTTGACAAAAGAGGAAAATGGTCCACAGCCAGAAGGAGCATCCTCTGCGCAGGGAGCTTAGGGCCTGGGTGGGCTTGAACCTCAGCCCTCGCGCTTACTACCAGCGTAACTGTGGGCAAGTCACTCTCTCAAACCTCAGTTTATCCACCTGTAAAATGAAGATATTTATTCTGTAAGGCTCAAAACAAGGCTTGAACATGGGAACGCAGCAGCACGGGCAGCTGCACTGTATCTGTAAAATAGAGACACTAGTGGTCACAGTACCAACCCTGAAGGTTTTTTTTTTTTTTAAGAACTTTTATTGAGATACAGTTAACAGACAATAAACTGCATATATTTAGAGTGTACAATTTCGTATCCCAATCCCCCAATTCATTCCCCCCCAACCCTCCCCGCTTTCCCCACTTGGTGTACATATGTTTGTTCCAACCCTAAAGGTTTTTTGTAAGGTTTTCTTGGTAAGGATTTGTAGGGATTAAATAACAAAACGCATGGAAAGGGCTTACTGTGGAGTCTTGTACACAGGTAAGTTGGAGTCTTGTACACAGGTAAGTGCTAGAGGAAGGTTAGGTATTATTAGAATAAATTAATGCAATCCATTTTAATAAAAGCAAAAACAACTTCAGCTCCCTAAATGTGTTTGAAGAAGTTACCTTAATTATATCATTTCCCCCCTCTCAGATGACACTCTATTAGGTGAGAGATGGACAGAGATGGAAAAAGACACAAAGGGCTAACGTGATATTAGCTGCTCCTAGGCAGGAGTGTGTGGTAAACCTGACAACTTCATTCACCCCAGAGGAAACCTCTGAAGAAGTGCTAAGAGCAGATGAAGAGCTGGGATTAAGCATCTTCTCTTTGTTTTCAGCATTTCTCTGGCTAGGCCTTCAGAAAGGACCACAGTCACGCTGTCTGCCAGGAAGGGAATTATGATGGGGACGTGGAGGCATATTTCTGCTTAAAAACTAGGCAAAGAAGATAAACTTGTAGGCAGAAAGGTGTCAGAAGGTTGGTTTTTCTCTAATTGTCCGTGTCTGGGAACTTTACAGTCAAGACAGTGTTTGGATGGAATTTCTCTGAAGTCTGGAGGCAACAAGTACACATTTGCTGGTAACATTTCATGTATCCCAACCCGAAAACCACACAGGCTCCTTCCCACATACCCCTAGCCCTGGGAGGAGAGAGTTATCAACGCTACCTTAGATACCAGACAACGGATGACACAGAAGAAGCTTCCAAAAAATATTAGCTGAACTACTGTTACGTTTGAATTATTGATGTTGTTACTGCAATTACTAATGTCGAGAGAGGCAGGCATTTAGGTCCAGAAAGGCTTGGTGCCGAGCCTGGTGTCACTGGGCTAGTTGGCGGGAGAAGCTGGGCCTCTACACGGCTCTTCTGGCTCCTGCCCTGGCTCTTCCCACGGCCCCTCGGCTGCCTCACTTGAGGATTTAAGAGGTGGATGCAGCCCATTAAACAGACGCCACCTACACTCTGCCACGCTTACAAACCTAAGAGAGAATGAAGGCACAACACGGCGGGGGGGCGGGGGGGGTGGCCACCTTTTAAGAACACTGAAGTATCTGTCACCTAATAATATTTTTATTTTTCACGATGACGAAACTGGAAAAAGTCTTAACTTTCTCCTGCCAGTGGAGCACAGGAAAAGCAGAAATGAAAGCCTGGAGCAGAAAGCAGCCCCCCCAGCACTTTCCTCCAAAAAAAACCAAAGGCATGTTGGAAGATTTTATGGAAGTCGCCGGCTTACTCTGCCAAGTGAGTCTTTCCTTCCTGCCCCCCAGCCATCATCCTGTCACCTTCCCGAGAAAGGGCTTGTGGGCTGCCTGCCACGGAAAACAGCCCACGCCTAAGTGACAATGCGTGACAGGAGATCTTGGTTTCCAGGGGGAGCCAAGCAGAGCCCTGCCAGAGCCTTTACTGAAAGTTTCTCTGGCCTGAGGAAGACGTTTTCGCTGAGCACTCAGAGCACTCTGACTGCTGAGAAGTAATTTAACCTATAAAACCAAACAAGGGAGCACAGGGTAAGAAGACGAGCCAGTGTGTCCTCAGTGATAACTCCCAACAAACCTGTGGGCTCCTACCCCGATCACAGCCCTGCAGGGGAGGGGGTGCGGGGGAACGACCTTCCTGCACGGCTCCCCGGTTCACGAAGTGCTCTTGCACACCCTGCACCCTCACAACAACCCTGGAAAGGTAGCGGGCGGTGACTGCATCATTTTACAGGGTGAATAACTAGCGTCGAGTGACTTGCCCAGGGTAACAATGCAGGGCCCTTGCACAGCTCCAGCTGGGAACCACTCATGCGTGTTGCACAGTGCACAGCCTGAGCGGCCGTTCACAGGGGCTCTGTGCGATGGCCACATGTGTTTCTGACCCAAACACCCCATCAGTTCACATGCTGAACCTTCTTGCACAGGCTTCCCGCTGCCCTCAAAGAGGAAGCATGGGGCCTGGCACACGGCAGCGCTGCCTCCTGAATGAATAGAGAAGTAAACAGTTGTTCTCTTTGCCTTTAATTACATCCTTATTGATTCAAAAAGGATTGAAGACAGCCACCATCCTCTCTTCTAATCATAGCCTCTGCTGTCTCAAAGTGCTCACAGGTGAAATCCCTCCAACACAAAGCAGTGTGAGAAGAAACCAGCAGCCCCGACTGGAAAGGAATCAGACAAGCTTCATGAAGAAGCAGTGGGGGAGCAGGCCTTCAAGGATGGGTCAGCAGAGAAGAAGAGAAGAGAAGAGAAGGTGGGGCCATCTGGGCCATGGGACTGGCAGGGGCAGATGCACAGAAAGACACAAAGGTGAGGACACAGGGCGCGACCCCGGCTGGTGGGCACAGAGGAAGAGACACCAGACAGGTGGAGACTGGCCACCGACAGCTCCAATGCTGGGCAGGTGAGATATGAGTGAACGCGGCTGGCAGTGGGCTGGGGATGGCGTGAAGGTCTGATCTGAGGAGCTGTGTTTTGGGGCATGAGTCTGCCACCTGGGCAACTGGACTGAGGATTGATAAGCCAGGTCAAGGAAGTGCAAGGCAGCAACACCTGGTACCTGCCAGGCCCGAGCCCAGCCAGCCCTGTAAGTGGGGACACAGGAGAACACAGAGGACCACACCTCACGCTCAGGTTCAGAAGATGCGCTGGGGGACCTGGACATGGCTCTGGACATCGTCTGTCGTAGGATGATCCAGAGCCCAGCCAAGGGTTTCGGGGTCTCTTTCTGAAAAATCCTAGCGGAGGCACGTGCAGAGCAGAGCACCTCCAGGAGGCAAGAGTTCCCCAAGCACCTGCGTGTCTGCCCACACACGCTGTTCATTAACTTTGGTGACACAGCGACCACGGTGGGTGTATGAAAGCACGTCCAATTAGCCAGGCCTACGTGAATTTCTGCACTCTTAAATCTTTTGCATTTCGAAAGGGTTAAAGCTTATTATTAGCATATAATTTACAGTCCTTTCTCCCAGGAAAGGAATAATGCACAGTAAATGCCACATTCATTTTAATAATACATGTTACAGTCTGTGCCCAACATCTGCACAAAGGTAAAGGAGACAGATTTTTTTGACGTGTCCCACTCTGCCATCTAAACACAGGCTTTTTGTTTCTTAAGTGACGGAAGGTTTAATCAAGAAAGCAGGCAATTCATCAATCGAAACAAGGCAGCGTGTGAGCGCCTGACAGCACACACATGGTTGTGTACAGAGCAAACCTGGCCACCTGTCACCCACACCTTTACATCAGGATGTACAGACACACTACACCATCAAGTCCTCACCCGCTCCCATTCATTTCTGCTTTTTCTTATTCTGTTTTCCTTTGTTGTCAGGGCAGGAATAGATGGATAGACAAGGGACGCAGTGGCTGTTAGAGGGGACGATAAAAATGTATATGCCTTTAAAATGACTTATTTCCTCCCTGATTTGAGCACCATTATAATAAATATTTTTTCACTTCATTGAGGAATTTTCCCCATATGCTATTATCTGGGGCTGCGTTAACCTGATGCTCCTCCCTCGGATCCCTGCCGCCCTCCCACACGCTCACCCTCCACCTCTGCGACCAGTCCTAGGTGAGTATGAAAATCCTCAGCGGAGGAGAAAGGAAAGCAGGGGTCTGAAGTTCAAGGCCACAAAAGCCACGTGAACATGTCCATGAGTGACAGAGGCCACAGGGGTACCTGCGAATGCAGAGGGCGACTTACATTACTCTGGGGCTCCTGCTGGAAGCTGGCGGCCCTTCCCCTCCTTTGAGGTTGTCAACCCACTTGCAGGCTGACCCTCACCCACATGCATGGAAAAAGGAGACACACACACACACACACACACACACAGCACACGCAAACTCTGCAGCATAAACATGACATGTGGAGCAGCTGTCGGTTCGAACACTTTGCACAGAAAAGAACAGCATTTCTCACGGACCCTATTGTTTTAGTCTTTTGGTCTTCATTCTCTGACCCAGCAGTGCTTTATGATCATTCAAGTCTTAGGTTTATTTCTGATTTTCCAGGTGAGATTTCCCCCTCAATTAAAAGACAGAAATAATGTAATCACCAGAAATGAAAAGAAAATATGCTTGTAATTGTTTGGTATGCTGCAGATGAGTTTTTAAATGATCACACTGTAAAATATACAGATTTTTTTTCATAATAAGATGAAGAGCTGGTGGCAGAAATTTTATCCAGTTGGATGAAATATATAAATCATGAATTTCATAATACTGATAATTAAATGTCCATCTTCCAATTTAAATGAGGACTAGATTAAAACTGCATGGAGAAGGCTGATATTCAGAAATCATTAATTATTTTTAATTGCTTTGCGCTTTCTTGGTCTGATGTCAGAGTTACATGGCTTGTATGGGGTTCTGTGTTTCAGATAAAATTCTCCTTCTCTCTGCACGAGTGTCATGACTGAACTGCCAGCCGATGGATTCAGGTTTGTCCACACTCACATGCTTCCTGATGGCAAACATCTTGAAGAGGGACTGGTTTTTAAGAGGGAACAGCTGTGCAGGGCAATAAGCTGGCTTTTCCAGCAATCAAAAAGAAAACAACCACAATAAAAACAAACCAAAAGCCAAAAGAAAAAAAAAACCTGAAGAAAAAAAATAGAAAAGCTAAAGGCAGGGTGACCACACACCCCCCCGGTCTGCCAGGTTCGGTTCCAGGTTCTGGCTTTGTCCTGGTGCAACTCTGCGCCCCTTTCACTCTCAGAAGTGACGACGTGGAAAATAAATTACATGGTCAGCCTGGTGCTGACGGATAGATGAAGATGTCAGGCGCTAAAAGCTGCTTCCCTGCACCACGAGGCCTCAGCGCATTTCTGCGTGTGGCTCATTCTGAAACTGCGCTGAGGTGGAGATCTGTGGTTTTATTACATGCCGGTTCTAACGTGCATCTGCCTTATTGTCCTATTTTATACGACTATGTCAATTTTTTTCAAAACAGAGAAAAACAAGTTCTTTGGTAAACATTCTTCACATGGAGATATAAATCAGTTTATAAGCACCACAAAACAAATAAACCTTACAGAGTAGTGTCCCATCCCGACAGTCATCTGTTCATTAAGTAAAACCTGCCACAAGGCTGACGAGACATGCCTAGGTTGGAAAAAGCAATCCTGGTGCCTCTAGGCTGAGCTGCCCGTTACAGGGACCCTTGGCACAGGGACCCTCAGCACAGGTGGTCCTCAGGTTGGACCGGGCATCGGGGAGCTCCTCTTTTCCGACATTCCCTGAGGTCCCCACCCTCTAAGGCATGTGACGCCCAGCACAAGAACATTTCTTAAGAAACATCTCACTCAACTTCCAAACATTTTAGGGGTTCAAACATGAGTGGATCTGCCTCACATGGGCGTACAGACTGTCCTTATCAAACTCACTGAAAAGCGGCGGTTCTGTTGTTCCCAGCACCGTATAGGGCCCTCTCTACAAAGAAATACCCATAAAAGGAATAGTTTCTTCCCGAACAACTGGCTTGTTTTCATATGGTCTGTAAGGAGACTGTAGACTCGGAACTAAATTCAGAATCTCCCCTGCATGCAGAACCTCACCCACAGCTGCACCCGACTCTGCTATCCTGTATTTTCATTCACTCTCACTTCTTCCCTTCCATTCTCACTTTGTTACATGCATCTTTGGAGCTACCTTAAGTCTTTCTGGAGTAGGTGGAAGAGAAATGAACAAAGGGTCAGACATCTAAACATCTAAAAAATATATAAGAAAAAAAGGGAGGAGACCATTGTCTGGGACTAAAAGAGAAGACTTTTAGGAGAGAGAAGATATTCTTTAAAAGAAAACGAACAGCCACTAAAAGTTCTGACAAGGAAATTTAGGAGTTGGGGACAGAATTTAAAGAAATCGACATGGCCCTGAAGAGAGTTCTCCCAGGAGACAAGATCTGAAGGGCACGTAACCGAGGGAGACACACCAGTGAGAACATGGCCAGGAAAGCACGAGCCCACAAGCTGCCATTTGTCACAAGTAAGAACAATTTAAAAAGTGTTCTGCCGCCCCTACTACATTCAGGTTACAGAGTGAGCCAAACCAGGCAGCCACAGTCTCATTTCATCTACTTTTTCAAGGAAAACCATCCTCAGACCCTGAGGAGTGAATAACATGGTGATGGGAGACGTGAGGGGCAAGAAAGGTGAGGAGACGGCTGGAACAGCCTGGCGTCTTTATGCTCACTTGGCGTCTGGGGGCCAGTGGATGCAAAAGATGGTCAGTGGTCTCTGAGGAGCGTCAGTGGACAGGAGGTTCCAGGGCACTGAACAACAGAAAAAATCATGTCCTCAAAAAGGGACCAGAAGACAGTTATTGATCTGTGCCCTGGAAGTGATTTCCAGTAGAATTCAAAAGTATATTATGAGTCAGAAGACTTGTGAGCACTCAGAAAAGACAGCAATCACTGGGACCGGCAAGACTTCCCCAGAGCCTGCCAAGTGAACATCAGGCCAGGTGCTACCATAGAAGAATGAGACACTGCAAAGAAACAAAAAGAAGGGCAGGAAAATCCAGTGAAAACCACTATAAACACCTTGGCATGTACCTATATATATATATATATTTAAAATAAATTTATTTATTTTATTTGTTTATTGAATGCATTGGGTCTTTGTTGCTGCACACGGGGTTTCTCTAGTTGGGGTGAGCAGAGGCTACTTTTCATTGTGGTGCGTGGGCTCCTCATTGCGGTGGCTTCTCTTGTTGTGACGCATGGGCTCTAGGCACATGGGCTTCAATAGCTGCAGCACACGGGCTCAATAGCTGTGGCTCATGAGCTCTAGAGCACAGGCTCAAGAGTTGTGGTGCACGGGCTTAGTTGCTCCTCAGCATGTGGGATCTTCCCGGAGAAGGGCTCGAACCCGTGTCCCCTGCACTGGCAGGCGGATTCTTAACCACTGCGCCACCTAGGAAGTCCCTAGATATATTTTTTTAAATGAGGTCACACTGCACATTCTGGTTGTCATTTAACATTTGTGCACATCTTTTTTATCTAAATCAGACCTTTTTGATACTTGAAAAGTTAAGGCCACTGTGTGAATGTTTCATAACTTAACCACTTGCCTTTGTTTTAGACATTTACGATATTCACCCCCGCCCTTTTTATGAGTATTATATTTAAAAAGCAGCAGTGCTCACCCTTGTGGATAAGGCTTTTTTGCACATCTGTAAGCATTTTCCAGAGGAAACTCCTGGGAGGGGAAGTGTGAGGATCAGTTATGCCTCACGGCCTTCTGATGAGGGTACAAGGTGGCAGAGAAGGGAACGAGCGTCTCAGGATTTCAGCACAGAGTCTGTAGAAGTTCCTCATCCCACTTCTGTGGGCAAGAGAGAACGACCCCCTCGCCGGACAGTGTAGAACAGTTGGCAAGCATCAGCTGACGGGATATGCGGTGCCCCTAGGTGGCTGGATGTATATGAACGTTCAGCGGGACAGCCCAGCTGAACACGGGAGGACCTCGCAGAGATGGGCCAGGCTGCTCAGCGGTGGTGGCCCCAAATGCTGGAGGGCTGGGGCAGCAAGTCAGGAGGATCACCTGCCCCAGAGGTCAGAGAGGGTATTTCCGGGCAAGGCAGACCGCAGGCTAAATGCTTTCCTTTCTCCCTCCCTTCCTTCCACAACCATTTCACGAGCACCTGTGTGTGTGCTGGGGACAGAGCTGCATGCTGCTTCCACCAGTCTCTCCAGCAGCTCTGAGCAGTGTCTCTCCCTTTGCAGACAGGACAGAGATGCACTGTCTCAGTGAAAGGTACAGAAGGAGTATATTAACAGGTATGCCCTTGGGAAAACATTTAAAAGTAAATATTACTTTAATAACCATACGTACAAATTAAATGTGGGCTGCTTTTCAAATTTCTAATTACATTGTTTGGAAATATACTTATCTTAGGAAGGGACTGCGACTGAGGGGAGCAAGAATCAATGTTTTCAGGAAGAAACCAGAGCAGACCAGGGGTTCACCCCAAAGGCTCAGTGTTTGACGTCTGCAGCGGACATGTGCCAGAGCTGGTTTGGAAGGAGAACAGTTTGGTGATTCATTCCATTGCCAGCAGAGCGCCAGCCATCATGGCACTGGCACTGGGCACGGGCTGGGGCCTGGGGCACATGTTGCCTTGACTGTTTTTGGAATAAACAATTGAAACCTTAACTTCACAATCCCAAACTGAGACGTGCCACTCAGTGCCAAATACTGTTGGAGCAGGGCGGGGGGAGGGGGTTGTCTCTGCTCCCTCTCAGCCAGAATGGCTTGCAGGCAGGCTACCGGTGGGCGGGTGGGCAGGCTTCCCAGCTGCACCATGGCTGCCCAGTGCTGCGCTTGCAGCCCTTATGGAGCCAGTGGGTCCTGCGGGGTGCGTCTGGCAGCATCACGACGAAGCAGCCCTGGACCCCGGCAGAGCAATTTGGTGCCTGCTGCCACCGAGGAGGCCTCAGTTGCCTGCTGCCGTGGGCTGCAGCCTCAACTACCTCTGTTTGGAAGATAAAATCCAATTGACTGCCACTTACATAAATGTAACAGGAAGTTTCTGAATGGCTTCCCCTGTGTCTTGAGGCTGTTACCTCGGTATTGCTAAACTAACAGCTGAAATGAACCCAGACAACACCTCATCAAAGCTGTGGGGCGAGGAAGCAGTGGTCCAGAGGCAGACAGGAACATTCCTGCCAAACCAGAGGAGATTTCACTCTGTGGGCCCTTCTCTGCAGAAATGTCAACAGCTGGGAAAGCCATCAGAGAATCCAGGTAAGGTGGGGGTAGCCGAACCCCGTGGCTGGGAAAAGATTTGCAAGCTGGAGGAAAAAAAAGTCATCTGCTTTGATTGAGCTTTCCTTTACGTGCTTTCGGAACGGGGCAGCCCTGCTGGATTTCACAGACCTATTTTGCACCACTCTGCCACTAAGCATCTGGGGAAATATTCAGCTTTTCTACAAAATAGGTCATCTTTCCACACTTGTTATGCTCCTTGTCGACTCTGCTGAAATAGCCAGAGCACAAAAGAAATTCTCCCTGGAGATGCTTCTCTTAGAAAACATGTTCCCACACCCCTGGGGAGCACGGCTCCTGGCGTGGAGCCAGGACGAGGGCTTTGAGAACGTCCCCGTCCTTCCCCTTCCCCGCCAGGAGTGCCACCCAGAAATGGAACAACTGGCCTTTGCTTATACTTCCAAACCTATTAGGCAGTGATCATAACAAGAAAAACTAATACTGACACGAATTATACCATTGTTCTATTTCTTCTATTTAGTAACCTGAGGTTGCAATTTTTAGAAAAAAGATTACCTTTCAAATAACTGATTCATTATGGTACATGAATGAATGCCATGTTGCCGTGTTCAAAATGTCACTCACCATTAAGGGTGTGCGCTGGTAAGTGGCACCGATTTGCCATTTCCCCCTTCTATGCAAACGCCCCCGACTGGAGGCCCCATATAATCGGAGTCAAGTTTGTGGGTTTCCTCAGCTCTTAGCAAGTCACCTGCACTGCCAGGCACCTAATGAATCTCAATTCTGTAATAAGGCTTGTAAGTTTTTCCCTCTCTGGGTGAAGGTGAAAAAGAAAACTAGGGCTGATGAAGTTCCTGCCAAGGTAACACTATCCATTTCAAGGCCAAGTTCAGAAATCACAGACTCATATGATGGGGGCGGGGGCGACGGCCAGTGTACCCTCTGGTCACAGACCTGGCTTTGAGAAATGAGAGGTGAGGACAGACGTGGATATGGAGGGCAGGCGGCGCCAGGCCTCAGGGCTGCGCGATCCCCAGTCCCCGTGGGGAACCTGCCCTGGGTCTGGCAGGTGAACAATGTGGTGACTATTCTCTGGAAACCTCCCTTCAAGCTTGTGAAATCCACACATTGTTTTTCATCATTAGTTTCAAAACATGCTGAGTATCTGGCCCTTCACTAAGTGCTGCGGTGACACAGAGGAAAGGGAAGGTCTGGTCCCTGCAGGGAACAGGCCCCTTGCAGGGGAAAAGAAAGAGGTAATACACACAGATGCCATTAGAAGCCAGGAAGCACGTAGAGGGAGGTGGTGCCCGGGACACACACGCGCTGGCTGGCCCTTCGTGGCAGCCCCACGTACCTGATATGGCATACAGATTGGAGTGCTGGTACTCGTAGTCAGCTCGAGTGCTGTTCCTGCCTCGGAAGGTAGCAGGGAGCGTGAGAGAGATGTGCCTGAGAAAGACAGAGGAGAAAAAAAGGAGGTTACATGTGCATGGAGCAGTCCCCAAGGCTCAGAAACGCAGGTGTCACAACAGCCCACAGAGCAGTGGAGCAGGCACCCCTGGGGCCTCCGCCTTCTCAAGCAGGATTCCCTACCAGCCCCAGTCCCCCAAGGAACTCAGAAGTTTCCAGATATCAGTGGCCACCTCTTTCCATACTGGGAAGGACATCCAAGAGGAAGAAAGGGTTTCCCAAGCCTTAAGTGATGTCCTAGGTGCCTCGAAGAGGTGGGTGATTTAATCCCAATCTCTGCCACTGGGCAAACTGCACCAATGGGACCAGGACACTCAGCTCTGAACACAAGCCTTGGTTTGTCCTGTCATCTTGGTCCCATTACCCATCCAGTGGCTTCCACACTTGTCCCACGGGGCTGCAGAGGGTCACAGCCCAGGAAGCACTTTGTGAACGAAGGCGTTAGCTGTTGTTATTACCGCGTGAGTCCAGGAAATGAACGCCCACTGAGAATCACAATGGCATGTTCCTCCGTCTGTGTGTCCCCCTCAGGTGGGAGCACACTGCAGGTGCTCAGAAAGCACCTTCCACTGACCCAGTGCGTCTTTACAGTGCAAGTGTTGGCCATCAAAGTTCACGATGCCCCCAGCATAAGCCGGTACTCGATCAAAGCACATAATCCATTTGGTGTGGTCATCAGCTGCCTTCAGCGAAGGCTGAGAGGAAAGGTTACAATAATAGGAAAACCATTTAAAACCCAACAGGTCTGGGTGACGAAAGCAACACAATTACCTCTTCTTGGTATGACTGGGGGTTGGTCTGAAGTAGCTCAGCAGCCTGAGCTCTGGTCACACACAGTCATTTCCAAAACGGAAGAGACTGGTGGGGGGTGGGGTGGGTACTGATCACTTAAGGAAAGGCTACGCTCTAGTGAGCACATGCTGCCCTTTCCACACAATGAATGCGTGACCTCCGAGGATGACCCTGGGAGGAAAGGCTCTCTTCTCTGGGCTGGGCCCGTTTCCACAGTGCCGAGGGCTGTAAGCCTGTAGATCTGTCTGGCTGTGGGGTTAAGTACTGATGGCAAACACCTGTGCCGCCGGCCAGGCGGTGGGCCTTGTTGAGTGCGAGGGTCGTGGGGGAACCAGCGACACATCATGCGCGTTGTGTGTCCGGGGGCAGCGGGATGTGCACGTGGTAAACGCGCGCTGCTGGCTCATCACTGACGAAATAAGGAGGCAGGAGCCAGCTTCCCCTGCAAGGAGACCTCTGGCTAAAGGGGACAAGGAGGACAAAGAGGCAGGAACAAGCCACTGTGCAATAGGACAAGGGCTCGGAGAACAAAAACCACGTACTGAGTGAGCAGAAAGCAGGGGGGTGGGACTTCTGGGGACATCTTCTCACAGGAGGACGTGGGTGTTACACGAGGAAATAGAACCAGCTGGGCAGTCAGGGAGAGCCGACTCTGCTGCAGGGCTAGAGTGCCCGTGGGAAACAGAGCCGGGGCCAGACTGCAAGGACCCCAAATGCCACACCAAGGGGTTTAGGTTCTATCCGCTTGGGTGAAGGTTCTCAAACTCTGTTCTGCCTGTCGCAGCACAGATGCAGGCACCTGGGAACTTGCTAACAATACAGACTCACAGCCCCTAACCCGGGAGTCTGGTCCAGCGGGCCTGGGGTGCAGCCCAAAAATCTCTTCAACAAGCCCCAGCAGTGACTCTGAAGACAGGCTGGGTTTGGGAACCCTGGGTGGGGAGGAGCAGCTGCAGAGGGTTTACGCAGTTGATCGATGCCTCTGACCACAGCACTTAGTCAATGAAGCTGCGCAAAGGGAAGAATGAATTACTGACTGTGGTTGTGGTTGAGCAGAGCTAAAATGAAGACAGGCGACCCTGCGGAGACGGCTTGCCCTGAGCTGGGCCTGAGGGTCTGCAGATCCCATGTTCTCTTGGGGCTCCACACATCGCCCCCGCAAGGCAGGTCAGGGCCCGGTGTAAAACGAAAATGTGGGGACCTGGGTCAAATATCATTAAGAATTTCAAGATGGTAACAGCAGAGCGTTAAACCAAGCGTGGGGCCATCCTGAGCGCAGGGCCCTGTGCGATGCACTGGCCCACGCCCGCGAAGCTGGCCAGGGGCAGGTGCCAGCACTGCACACACCGTACACCAAGGGCTTTTCCAGGAGCCAGGGAAGAACTGAGCTTCAGGGCTGCCACACTCTAAGACTGCTGAGCCCCGAAAGCCCGAAGAAGGTGCATCCCACCTAACTAAGGGCACGGAACGACGGCACGGTGTGGCAGCTCCAAGAGGCTTGCAGAGGAGGTGGGGTGTTGGCAGAATCTCAGACAACAGGTGGACCTGGGTGATGGAACAGAGGGCTTCCTCCCTGGATGAGAAGACCGGGCCAGCCCAGCCATTCAGCCATCAGAGATGGCCGACCACGCCCTGGCCCACGTCCACCCAGATCAGGAGGGACTTGGGGTGGCAGAACAGGCAGGGTCCCTGCTTTCATAAAGCTCACCCTGCAGCAGAGGACAAGAACACGTCCGGGATGTCACAGGAGCGGCACCTGGAGCCGGGCAGACAGGAAGACGCTCCATGCTCCCCGGAGGAAGTGCTGCTCCCGTGGGGAGCTGGGGATGGGCAGGGTCGGAGGACTGGGGCAGCGAGGGGCTCTGGGGCATCTCCTAAGCAGCAGGAGGTCTGGCTGAGGGGGGACCTGGAAGGAGGCTGGGGGGAGCGTGGGTGACCGGGCGGATGAGAGCCTCAGGGCTACGGCACGCAGGGCCCCGCGCAAGTTCTGGCTTTATCTTGAAGGGATTTTAAGCAGAGAAGTGACAAGATCCCACTTACAGTTTTAAAAGATTACCTGCTTGGGGGAAAGGAAGGGGAAAAACTAAGATGCTACGGTAGGTGGGAAGAGAGCAGCAAATCACGATGAGGATTATCACGGAACAGCAAGCAATTATGCAGCACCTACTGTGTGCAGACTCAATGACTCCCGTCAAAATCACCTGCTGTGACCCTCTAATTGAACAGTTTTGGGGTAATTCTAGGGCTCACGGAACATAAGAAGTATATACTAGAGAACTGAGCTGCCTGGCTCCTCAGCTACCCTGTCCACAAGGGACTTCCTGGTCCAAAGTCGCCTGCCTTTCTGGGGTATCAGATTTTGCCTGGCTGACCCCACCCTGCAACTCCCTCTCCCTTGCCCTGGTTCTTTCTCCCTCCCTGATGAAGCCTCCCCCCCTCCCCCACCCCCCGCTGGCTCCTCCTCCAATCTTGTGAAGGATGCTGCTGGCAAGGGCTCTGGTTCTGCTCTCTTACTCCACACACTTGCCCTGGGCAGCTTAACCCACATCTCTACCCTGGGTTTAGCCATCCTCACACACCAGCCCACTCTCCAGACTCTCTTGTCTGTTTACTCCTCCCTCCACCAGGGAGGGTGAAAGGCTCATAAATCCCTGAATCTGCCATGTTTTTTTCCTGCCTCCGCCTGATTCTTTAGCCACCCTGCTCCCTCTGCTAGAATTTCCATTTCCTCCTTATCTCCTCTCCAAACTCCCATTCATCCTTCGAGACTCCACCTAAGCATCCTCGTTTGGCAAAATGTTTACTGGGCTTGTCCCAGCTGGACTAGGTGTCTCTATGTCCTCTCTCTCTCCAGTCATCCCAAGACATCTTCTCAAGAGCAGGCCCAAAGCTCATCAAGTTGGTACCCCGTTTTCTAGAACAATTTCTTCCCCAGAGTAGATAATCACTGAACAAATGACTGTTGAAAAAATCAAGTCTTGAACCTACTCCATTAAAACCCCTGGGTCTTTGTGGACATGAACTGCTGTTGCCTCTACTATCGCATTTCTGTCCGTGTGTTCACTCGTTAGACTCAGGGGCCTCTAGGAGACCCATGACACCACACATCTTACTCCCCTCCACTACAAAGGAAACAGGTATGACGTTAGAAGTCAATGGCGGCAGCAACCGGGAACTTACAAGAAAAGTTTCTGATCACATATGACAGACAATGTGGGGCTGATGCAGTACATGGGAAATTAAAAGAGAATTCAAGTTGCAGGCCTGACGCTTTTACAGACTAATTGCTCAATAGGAATCCATCGAATTGAAATCAAGTTACCAAGAACTCCAGCTCTGGTGGCTGATGGCAAGGGGGCAGGACAGCATTCAGAGTGGAAAGTGGGAAGGCCCCCGGCCAGAGAGGGCTGTAGGGAGAGGAGTCCCTGCACCACAAATAGCTGCTTTTGCATTTTCACTTCTGTTGTTCCTGGACACAGGGAGGAAGGGACAAGGGGACGGGGGGCATATCGAGGCCTCCCATTAATAAGAATGGACAGTCTGGGTCAAGGGGACAGATCACCTGTGGTAAAGTCGAATGAAGAAGTCCGCTGCTGAAGGAGAAGTGGCCCGGGGCACCCAGCGTCAGATCAGCCGGAAAGTGAGGACGGACAGGAACGGCCCTGCAGTCAGCCGAGCCTCAGCGCGAAATGAGAGTCTAGCTCCTCAGTGTCTGGTGGGGACCCACCTGCCGGGTGCTGGGCTGGGTTCCTCCACATACACCACCATGCCGAATCCTCTCAGCAAGCTTTTTAGGGAGAAACAATCACTTTTATTTAAAAGAGGAGGAAATGGAGGCCCTCCGAGAGGAAGCTGACAGAAGCAAGCTAGAATTCGTGAACAGGTGGGTCCAGTGGCCTCTGGAAGGTACCAGAATCATCTTCAAGTCGCCCTGACGGGTCATCTTCACCATCGGGTACACAGAGTGAGATCACTCAACCAGGAATCGGGTCCACCCTGAAGGCCCTATGAAACCGATGATGCCGGGGACTCAACCTCTCTGTCACTCCCTAGCTCAGTGACCCTGACAGGTCACAGTCCCCCGGATACGGTAAAAAGAGAAAAGCTGCATACAGATTCGGACAACCAACGGCCCAACCACCTACCCAGGGAGGCAGAGCAGTTGTAGTGGTGAAGAGCACCGACTCCAGAGTTCACCCGACAAAGGTTCAGATCTCAATGCCACCACCAGGAGCTGGGCGCCCTTCAGCAAGGGCGTGTTTCCTCCCGTGCACAGATGCAGGCAGGGCCGACAGCACAGAACCAGGATGTGCTGAGCGCGAGGAAGTCCAATTCCTATTCTGCTTCTTCCCCCTCTGCCCTGCCTGGCATTATCTTAAGTCCCGCTCATGAGGGCCTCAGTACAGGACCACTACAAAATGCCCGAACCTTCCCTCGGCATTAGAATGAAATTTGAGCCACCCCACGCTTGCGAGGTCCTGCCAGTTCTGGCCCATCCCTCCTCTCTGACCTGGTCTTGTTCGTGGTCCCTGCACTCACATCCAGCAACCTCACCAGCTGCTTTCGGCCCCCTCCTTCCCTCACCCTCATTCCTGCTTTGGGGCCTTTGCACTTGCTGTTTCCGCCTCCATCAGGCACCCCGGGGAAGCACCCCGCCTCCCTCTGTGGCTCTCCCACTCAACACCTCACTTCTCTTTCTGCAGAGCCCTTCCCGCTCGACAGGGCTGTCGACTTGTTTATGTGTCACTAGGACACAGTCTCCGTGACACGTTCTTTTTCCATCATGTCCTCAGTGCCTACAACAGTGCCCTGCACACAGTGGGCACTTAAAACCTATCAGGGAGAACCCTATAAGATTACCTAAGGCTGTTGACCAAACGAATGAATCGATTCTGACCCGCAATTAGAGACCATTTTGGGAAACTTATAGGAAGACTCCCCATTTGTCTCCTTTTTGTCCCTGGGACTGGGTTGGTTAACAGTTTGGAAAATGCAACTATTTCTGATTCAAGGATATTTTGACATAAATAAGAGTTACATTCGTCATGGCACTGCTTATAAAGCCAAAACATGCAATCAAATTAAACATCAAATAATAGGGGACTGCTTAAAAAGTTACAGTACAGCCATCTGATAAAATATTTTACAGTCATTTGAAATATTCTAGAGACTACTCAATGGCCTGAGCCCACGCCCATTACCATAGCATCTACTGAGAAAAAATATGAAATCCTTATTTTTATACTTGGAATTGTAATGAGTTAACCCAACACTCTTTGGCCTGTTTCCCATAACCTGATTATCTAACGAGATTAAAGGAATGCCCCACTCATGACACTGAGTGTTACTGGAGGAGGAAAGAATGAAAAAGCCAGGCACTTCAGTAGACCACAGGCACTAAACACTCTGCTATTCTGAAGCACCTAAGCCAGGGGAGTTACAAGAATGAGCAGGTACTCGACATCATCAAACAAAGCTGAGAAGTCCATGACCATGATGCTGGCTGGGAACCCCACGGACAGCAATTTCAGTGGAGTCATTTCAATAGGCCCCAACGTTGTTGATCACTCTGTGATCCCTCTAGATGGCTCTGTTGATCTAGAAGAGTGTGTTTTAGATTTTATGAGAGTTCATAAAGATCAAAGCTGACCAAGGAGACGTAAATCCCAGAACTCAGGAAACTGGCTCTACCTGGGGTGGCACACAGAGATGAAGACCCTCTGGTACCACCCCCAGTAGGCCTTGGAGCACTGGAACAGGGGACTGACCATTAGAGGCCAATAATTTCTGCCACTTGACTCAAATGATGGATCATGATTCCAAAATCTATTTGGTAACCAGAGAACTCCAACAAGAACAGCACCTAAATCCTAGGGGAGCTTTACTGAGCTTTCCTCCCCGTCACCCTTCCCTGGAACGGCCCAGAGAAGACAGGGCACATCCCGCGAGCCATCACATCTCTCGGCAGGGGCACTGGCTGTTCTGTGACAAATAGGTCAGCACCACACGTGCTGCCGACAACAGCTCCAGCTAAATAGAGGCTGAGGGAAATTTCATTTCTCCCCCCAAGTCTTTGGCACCTTATTCAATTAACATGGCCACTAAGCCTCAGACAGCTCCATATAAAAGCCCTTCAGTTATAGAATACATTTTATTATGTGACAATAGTTGCCAGCACGATTTATTTCCTTTGATGGGATTCTGCTTTTTCCTTGTTAATTTAAATCTGTATTTTCTAGTGCTGATTCCAGGTCTGTCTGAATTTTTAAAATGTTACCATTAATCTTCTGAACCCAGTGGCCACATGTAATGAAGACGGCTCTGCCCAGGCAGCTGTGATGCCTGCTCTCCTCTCAAACTGTCAGAGGGAAGCGCTGAGGGGACTGTGGCTGGTACGGCAGAGGCGGACTCATGGTTAGAGACAGATGTCAGTTTTATCTGCCGCCCCCTGTGTGTGTGCGCACACACACGCAACCAACAAACTCTGGGGCGTGAAATCCCAATCCCATTCTGTTTTCCGGCTGTATCGAGACCACCTTCTGGGTGTGGCAGCAGTCTTCCTTGTGTGCTCCAGGGGCCTTCGGGGGCTCCTCAGACTCTCTCAGGAAGTCCATGAGGCCACCACTACTGTCACAGTAATACTAAGACATCACTTGACCTTTCCCTCTCATCCTCTCACAAGCAGACAGAAAAAACTTCCAGAAGCTACGTGACTAACGAGGGTGTCATCACTCTGACGTCTGCTTAGGTCGTCTCACGTTTTACATTTTTCTCAGTTTTAATTTTTAATAAGGTAAATATAGATAAACATAACCCACATAAACAAAAGCTCTTTTGAATCCTCTTTTTTTTTTTTTCCCCAGCAGGATGGAATCTTCAATTTTTAAGACTATGAAAGTCCTAGACCAAAAAGTTTGAAAACCACTGTTCTAGGACAATGTGTTAAATGTAACTCCACAAAAGAAAAGACATCAGGCCAGTGAAGTGGAGGCAGATGTCTGGGTACCACCTCTGGGTCAGGATGCTCCTTAGACACAAGCCTCTTCTGAGTCAGAATGACAGACTACTCTAGATATTTAAACGGTATATCCTATCTCCCCCAAATAATGAGAAATAATATCTGTTTACTCACTTTCACTGGAATAAAGACTCATTAGTTGAAAATATTTAAAAAACTGAAAAAAAATTCAAACTAGGAGGATGAAATACACGTCCAAAATGATACCAGGACTGTATGACTTGTAGGGCCAGTGACGGCTCTAGCCAGCTTCCAGTCACCAAAGGTCTACAAAACTAAAGAGAACAGAGAAAAGTAAGGGAGATTCAGAAGATCATCCACCAAATAATGAGCGCCCAGGAGAGATGAAGGGAGGGAAGAAGTAATTCACACATCCTGCCTTTTGGCCAACACCCAGTCTAGAAATACATACCCTCCCGAGGACCTGTAAAAAATGTCACACAACAAGATAAAAAGAACATTACCTCTGGGAAAATTTTTACTGTAGGATGTAGAAGAAGTTATCTGCATTAGAAATAATGCAGAAATAAAATCCCCCCCAAACTGAATCAGCAGTATCATGGATAAGCCCCCCCACCATTTTCCAGAATGCAGAGAAAGAACACAGAGATGACACTGATGAGGGAAAATATGAAAACTATGGAGAACAAAGACCAACCTAAATATTCTAGGTGTTAGAAAGAAGTCAGAAAAATTAGAAGTAACAATGAAAAAAAAAGTTTAAAGCTCTCCTGATTAAAAACCAACCAACCAACCAACAACAAAATATAGGACTCCTAGCATTCCAGGCAAAATCAATAAAGAATTTCACAGCTAAATAAATTCTGATTTCAAGAGTATCTAATTTTAAGACTTAGTGTAAAGCTACAGTAATCAAGACAGTGTGGTATTGGCATAAACATAGACATACAGATCAATAGAAAAGATGGAGAGTCCAAAAACAGACCCACACATATATGATCAATTGATTTTCAACAAAGGTGCCAAGACAATTCAACGGGGAAACAGTAATCTTTTCAACAAATGGTGCTAGAACAACTGGATAGCCACACACACACAAAAGAACATTGATGCGAACCTCGCACCACACACATGTATAAAATAACCCAAGAGATTCACAGAACTATTCTAGAAATGAGGAAAAGGAAGGGGCAAATTACTAAGTCCAGCCCTGGGGTTTGATACTTTTTATTTAAACACATCTTGATTGACCAGGCATAGCATGGCCTCTTCTCAAAGAAAAGACAGGAGAAAATCTTTGTGACCTTAGGTTTGGCAAAGACTTTTTAAACAGAACACAAAAAAGCACAAACTATTCCAGAAAAAAAAAAAAATCAGTATGTTGGACTTTGCCAACATTTAAAACTCTTGTTATTCAGAAGATGCTGTTACAAAAATGGAAAGGCAAACCGCAGACCTGAAGAAAATATTCCAAACACATATCTGACTTATAACTAGGATATATACTGAACTCTTACAACCCAGTAGAAGACTAAAAAGCCAGTTTTAAAAAGACCGTATGATTTGAACAGACACTTCACTAAAGATATACAAATGGTAACTCAACGTCACTAGTCATTAGGGAAATACAGATTAAAACCACAATGAGATATTACTACATATCTTCTAGAATGACAAAAATTAAATAGACCAACAATACCAATTGTAGGCAAGGATGAGGAGCAATTAGGACTCTTATGCACCTGTTGGTAGGAATGTAAAATGGTACAACCACTTCAGAAACAGCAGAAGTTTCTTAAAAACTTCAACATACCCTATGGTACGAGACAGCCATTACACCTGTAGATTTTTACCCAAGAGAAACAAAAGCATATAAATGGTATACAAATGTATGGGGCAGCTTTATTTGTAAAAGAAAAAAGCTAAAAATAAGCCAAGTGTCCAATATCAAGTAAGTTGATAAACATACTGTGGTCCAGCCATACAATGGATATTAGTCAGCAACCAAAAAGGAACTAGTGATACGTACAAAATGGATAATCTCAAGATAATGGTGCTAAGTCAAATAAGAAAGATAAAAAAGAGTACATATGTTATGATTCCATTTGTGTAAGATTCTAGCAAACGCAAACTAATTTATAGGGTTAGAAAGCAGATCCGCGGTTGCCTGAGGAGAGCGCACGTATTACAAAGGAGCAAAGAGAAACTTTTGCGGGTGGCGCATATATCCGTGACCTTGATTTTGGTGATGGCATCACAGGTGTATACCTACCTACGTCAAAACTCATCAAACTATACTTTAAACGTGCAGTTTATTGTGCATCGGGAATACTTCAGTAAAGCTAAAACCACTTTCCTGATCTTAAAAAAAAAAAGACCTAGGGGATTTCCTGGCGGTCCAGTGGTTAAGACTTCCCCTTCCAATGCAGGGGGTGCAGGTCTGATCCCTGGTCAGGGAGCTAAAATCCCACATGCCTTGTGGCCAGAAAACAAAAAAAAAACCACACAGGCACACAAAAGAAGCGACACTGTAACAAAATAAAGTCTTTAAAAATGGTCCACATCAAAAAAATCTTAAAAAAAAAAAAAAGACCTAAAGAAGCCAATGGGGTTCACAGTATTCCAGAAAAGGCAATGAACACAGACCCACGAGGAATCCTGGCAAATGCTGACGGTGACTTCAGACCCTTCCTGTCACACTACATGCTGAAGGCTAGGAAGCCGCAGAGTTAGGAAGGGAAAGAAAGCTGAACGGGTGAAAAATTTCTGAATCCTAAATTGTCTTTTACATGTGAAGACGACAACAAAAAAGATCCCATCCCTTTCCGTGAAAGAAATACATTAAAACATGCTCCAGGTGATTCAGAATTAGGACCTAAGAATACAGAAGTAATGAGATAAAGGGACGAGCATTTATGCTTTCCCTCTGGGAACCTAGCCTGAGGAAACAATCTGAAACATGAGAAATGACTTATTTAAGATAAAAACAGTGAAATAATGTTCGCTGACATTTTTGCAGGGCTTACCCTTCACCCGCACCGTGTAATCCCACCCGGATCATATAACTAGGCGCTGAGATCATCTCTATTGGACAGAAGGTCTCAGAAAGGTTCAGAAGTTTGCCTGAGGGGGCACAGCTTGGATGTGAACCCTGATGGGGCATATTACAAAATTCAGCTCTAAGCCATGACGCTATACTCAAAAGCGGGAAATAATATTATAAGATGTCTGATTCAGAATATTTTACAGACATGAAATGATGTTTACAGGGTTTCTGGGTGGAATTGGGGGAGGATGCTTATGACATGATGCTGAGTGAGGAACTCGGGCACAGACTGTGTGGAGAGAGTGATCTCGGCTGCAAGAAGAGGCAGAAACCGGATCCTTGGAATGGCGTTTGTAAGAGCAAGGAGTTGGGAAAGTGTTCATACGATGCTAGCAGGACACACCAAGGAGAAGGAACCAGCCAGACATTTTTATATCAACATGGTCAGATCTCACAGACATGGCTGTAAAGTCAAAACAAAAGGGAACAAAACAAAAACCAAGCTGCAGAATGGCATATAAGTAGAGCACCACATGAACAATATATTCCTATGGGCACACGTATGCACGTATGCCCCAGGACAAAAAGGACCTGGTAGGATATGCCAGCTCAGAGCAGTGATGGCCCTGGGCTAGTGGCAGGACTGGGATGCAGTGCTCGTGGTGTGGACAACACAAGTCTCTGAGGTCAGAATGTAGATTTTTTTCCCCCTGCTTTTTATACATTTTTATAGGTTACTTTTTCCAACAAGAAATTATTTTTCTTTTTAACAGAAAAAAAAAAGCTGGCAAACATTATGAGGAAAATTCCAGAAGAGCGAGGGTATATGCACAGCACTTGGTGCTAAAGGAGCATCTTGTTTCCCAGATAACGTGGCTGCTGGCGGACAAGGACCAGAGGTAACGTGCAAAAGAAGGTAACAGAATGGGGGGAGGGATGGAGAGGAATATGCAAAAGTCACAATAATTGAGTTAAGGTGGGCAGGGGGAGAAAGAACACAGCAAAAGGCTAAATGAAATTCCACTTTATTCCTGCAAAACACCATTGGGAAGAAGTCATCTGTGACACACAGCTTCTGTGCCAGGTGTAAGGATGTGCTTAATGAATGACATTTAATGAAGAAAAAGGCTCTTATAAAACACCTGGCACAAGCAGGGTGAGGGAGTCACAGGAAGGGGGACCTTCGCTGCACCTGCTGGCATTTTAATAAGCACCTTCTAGAGCGTCCGCTCTCCAAGGCTGGTCAACGGTGTCAGAAGCAGGTCCCTGACCAATGCCCACAGTCGCTGACAGTCTGGGGAAGCTTATTTCTTAAGGACCATATGCTCAGGTATTGGAGCACCCTGGAAGGTAATTAAAATGAATCATTTTCAGCTGGAAGGGCCTGACCGGCACTCCCATCCTCCTCCAAGACTTCACAGCCAGAATTCCTGCGCCAGGTCCCCTGTGCTTCTAAACGGAGATTCTGAGTTACCATTCAGGTCTGTGCAGACCCAGAGATGTGAGAAAACACTGCAGCTTCTTGTAACTTGGTTCAACTAAAACAGAGTCAGTTATTTTAATGACCCTGGGCCCTAAAATATTTTTAGGTGTGGCGATTCTTTTCTCACTGATTTTGCAGCCAGCCTCAGAAAGTGCAAAGTTCACTACCCTTTCTCATGATCTGATGAGACATTTTGCTTTGTTTTGTTCTGTAAATGATACCAGCAAAGACAGGTGAGGTTTTATAAAATGTAAAATGGACCTATCTCCTCTGCAATGATAACTCACTATCTCAAACTTTCCATGCCCAGACCTGAAACTTGATGCCAGATGTACCCAATGAATTGATGCCATCCCAGGGGAGACGGACTGTGGGATCCAGAGGCACACAAGGGTGCTAGAATCAATGTGTTGTGACCAACTCAGTCCATCAGTTTTTAACTGAGCTCCTACTGTATGCCAAGCACTGTGTTTAACCCTGAGATAGTTCTTTAAAAATGATACTAAATGATTGCATATCACTAAATGAAAGAAGCCAATTTGAAAAGACTATATACCATATGATTCCAACTCTATGACATTCTGGAAGAGGCAAAACTATGGAGACAGTAAAAAGATCACAAGTTGCCAGGGGGGCTGCGGGGAGAGATGAACAGGAAGAGCACAGAGAATTTTTAGGGCAGTGAAAATACTGTTTATGGTATTACAATGATGGACATATATCATTACACGTTTGTCCAAATCCAAAGAATGTACAACACCAAGGGTGAACCCTAAAGTAAACTATGGAATTTGGGTGATTATAATGTGTTAATGCAGGTTCATCTAAAAAACAAACAAACCCAGAATGAACCATTCTGGTCAGTGAGTGATGCTCACAGAGGAAGCTATATGTGGGTGAGGGAAGGGGGTATATGTGAAATTTCTGTACCTTTCTATTTCGTTGTAAAATGAAAACTTCTTTAAAAAAATAAAGTCTTTCAAAAATGATTTAAAAAACGCTCAGACCCAAATAAGACTCATTATCTTTCCCCTTTAGTTGTATCGATAAGTAAATTGAAACACATACATAGATCCCCTCCATCATAAAGTAAAAAGCTCTAAATACCATAAGATACACAAACAGAAGACTGCAAGGTTATATGCTTCAATTTTAAAGCAATGGCGTAAAACAAAACAAACATCTGTTGAGCACCTACCACATACCAGGCCCTCCACCAGGGTCATGGGAGCCCTGATGCCACCTGCAAAGAGGGAAGAACATGGTTGGAGAGGAAAGGCTGGTGCAACGAAACAGCAATTCAAGAGTTAAGACAACGACCTAAGAGATGTCACAAAGTAAGAGAGGGGCAACTGAGGCTTCTGGAGTCAGAGAAGTGGGCAATTATTTCCAATTCATGGTTGGGAGGGGCTTTCTGGAGGCCAGAACACTGAATGCTTTGTTCCTGTAATCACTTGTGACTATGACAGTCACACTTACTGAGCACTTGCACTATTCTTCATGCTTCTCACTCATCTTTAATCTTCACAACCCAGTGGGTTCTATAAGCAGGAAGAAAGAGGGTTCAGAGAGGTTAAGGAACCTGTCCAAGGTCACACAGCTAAAGGAATTGGCTGAGCTAGGATTTGAGTTTATGTTTTTTCCACAATGCCATGTTGCTTTACCGAGACAACACAAGCACAAAAGTATAAATGCAGACTTGTTCATTTTCCATTCAAGCAGCCCATTTGCCATGATCAATATAACTTCAACCTACCAACCTGACTATATAATGAGTTTTCCTCATGGGCAACACAGACACAAACAAGCACACTCCAACCAAAATCACTGCATTGAACAAGGAAAAAAAACCTGCCACTGGAAGACTAAAGAAATCACAATTCCAAACTCCCCAAGTTCCTAAACGCATAACTTTAAAGTATGTGCAGCTCGACAGCATATGGCAAATCAATTACTAGTTTAAATCTTAAAACAAAAACATGGCAAGTGCGGTACAGAAATAATCAAGAACAACGGTTCAGTTTAGATTACAGTGGGCCACTAGAGTTTTGAATACAATTAATCATCATTCCCGGCAATGGGAAGCCATATTGACACTTATACCTAATTTGAATATTTAATTAGGGTGAAGTTCTTCATCAAATTATCACAGAACTGGGAGAAAGCCTGGAAGACTTACACAATTACTATCTTAACCCCTTCCCAGCTGCTCGCCTGTGAGCACAGCTCTGCGGGGGAGAAGGCCCCCGCCCAGCCGGATGCCATGGGAACTTGGCGGGGATGCTGGCAATTGAGGCTGAGAGGGGCCAGATGATGACAACAGAGAGGTCGAAGGGAACCAACTGCTTGCGCCCAGAGTGAGCTCTGAAACGAACCCTGGACCAAGACAGGAACTCACACGCCCGAGTGCCCACTGTGTGCCCGGCCTGGCACGTCCATGCATCTCCCCATTTGGTTCTCACAGCAACCCTGCAAAGAAGGTATTCTTATCCCCGTTTTACAGACAAGGAAACTGAGGCTCTGAGGAGTGATATAACTTACTCAAGGTAACACTGCTTGTGAGTGGTATCAAGAAGGCCAAGGTGTACACACACACACACACCCCTACTTTGTACTCATCAAAAGTGACAAAGAGAACACAACAGTCAACAAGATATATTTAAAGCTGTATTTTGGATATTCTGCATTGTGCAAATAAATTGGAGGGGGAGGGCAACCAAACCCAGGTCTCCTCAGGCAGCATTCTAAAATTCATCTCTTGGATTCAAAATGCACCACTGAGCTCCCCAAGCAGGGACACCACAATGATGCTGTGTCCAGCTGCTCAGGAGACGGGTCAGGGAATGGGCAGCAAAGCTGGAGGAAATGGCCTTGGAGGGCAAACTTGAGACCCGCTGTTGCCGCCCCAACTGTACCTTGCCGAGGCAGTCACTGCAGAACACCACTGGCGTCCGGGGCGGGGGGAGGTTAGTAACACAACAAGAAAATGTGAGTTTGGTTTTTTTCTATCACAATGGCAATGGCTCAACAATAGCATTTATAACTACCTATCAGTTTGGACAAGAGATCACATTTCCTTAAGGTCCTCTTTCTCACTGTATGAAAAGACTTTTATTGACATTTCATGGGCGCCATGTGACTCTGTGTGACCAAGAGTAACACGTTTTCCCATGCAATCTCCCCCAAGACCGGGCCAAAGGCTGACTGCACACGCTGCACTTGGCCATGGTGGGTCCAGAGATCTTTCTGTCTGCAGACTTCACCGAGGTGCTGAGAACAAGGGGGAGTCCTGATGGCTTCTGATTAGCAATTTTCTCTTAGAAGCGCACGATGGGTTCAATTACCCTCTTGTGGACGTGGCCAGAGCTCTATTTGCAGAGGCCACTTTCGGCAGGAAGTGGATTACGGAACGGAAGGCAAGAGCCAGCCGCGCAGCCCCGCGCTCGGCCCCCTGCCTGGCCGGGAGGGCAGCAGGAGACCCGGGATCCAGCAGCCCTGCTCCGAGCCTGCTCGCTGCGGGAGCAAATGGCATCGGGAACTTTGAAACTTTCCTTTGTATATTACATTAATCCATATAAGAAAATCTCTTTTAATGAGGAGTGATGTAGTTACAAACTCTCCAGAGCCATAATTAGAGCAAACTAATTGAAGTTGTGTTTTGACACACTTTCCAAATTCACGGGTGCCGGCTGACATATTCACAACACTGCTGCCGCACAACCATGGCGACGGCAAAATCATTAGGCTAATGACACTTATTTGCATTCTTCTCATGCCGGCAGCTCTCCCTTAAACACTGTTTCTACTGTTGCTCCTTTACTGTAAGTTTCCACTGAACGATATTAACAGTAATCATTAGTACTTTGGTGGAATTTTAGGGTTAGAGAATAACCGCCTGCATTAACGTACCCTGAACGCCAGCTCTCTTCCGTAACCACCGCTGGAAGGTCTGGGGGTTCTTCACCCCCCACCCACAATCTGATGGCGACACAACTTCAGCTTCGCTTAGGACAACCACTCAGAGCCCTCCCCCAGTGGGATCTGAAGTCTGGGCTTCCGAACTATTCTCTTTCAAGTGTTTGACGAGGAAAATTTTTTTTTTTTTTAAGTACATTAAAGGGAAATAGTTAGGGAGAAATTTTTTCCGAGCAGTTAAAAAAAAAAATCAACAATTTACAACACGGTCTTCGGTACTAATACTAATGAATTCCAGGAGGACGTGCTTTAACCACTCTGCCACCACCCTTTCGGTGATTAAAGACAGACCTGGAATAACCAGAACGCGAGAAAGGCCAGCGCGGCTGGGGCAGGCCTGATCTGTCAACAGGGAGGCCCTGTTTGCCACCAACAAGGCCAAGTTTTTGGATGTTTAACTCACACACAGAGAGGAAGACTCGACAGTTCTAAATAATCGTTATTAATGACTCCCTCCTCTAAGGTGACAAATTACTTCTGAAATTTAGATCAGAGAGGTATGAAGAGTGAAGGGAACATGACAGGAAATGCCAGCAGCACAGAGTTCCTGCATACTCCACGGCGGGGGAAGGCCGAGCCCTGGAAAACAACTAAGGTCAAGGGCCCTCCTCTCTGGGCATTCGGCGGCTCTACGAGAGCCGTGACCACAGCCGTCCCCCGCCTGCACCTTGGGTCAGTGACCAGCATCTCACCTCCCAGGTGTGCCGTATCGGGGAGGCGAGACCTGGTCCCAACCCCGCCCTCCCCACACACCAACATCAACAAGTCACTGCCAACGGCCCATCACTGCAAACTTAGGGCTGGGCTACATAGTCACTCAGATTCTGGGCTTCTAAAAATAACCTGGGGTCAAGAACAACAACCACCATGTCATCTCCCTTTCAAAATTCGAGAGAAAATGGGGGCATAGGATGGCACTGTCTTAACTAAAAATGGGCACTTGTGTAGAATTTCAAACGATTCAAATGTATATTTCAGGACAGATGTCTAATCTCAACCAGGGAAAACTTAATTGAGTGAAGAAAATGCTTTCTTAGAAAAATGTCAAAGACTATGCCCCTTTAAAGCTTGGGAATTTTTCTTAAGCTTCCACCCTTGGACCAATCTGCTAACTTTTAAGTCACTGATTACTGAATGAACAAGAAAGGGGAAAAAAGGGGGAAAACTAAGTTTCATAGCTGCAGCAACATTCCAAATCATGGTATTTATTCACTACATTTAAGTTTTATTACACTTGGACCCTGCAATGCCAAAACACCTACCTCCATTATAAAAGAAATGAAGAAAAAAGCCAAGCCTGGGACTGAGGGCACCACACTTCCATTCCAGATGATCTAGTCTCATCTTATAAACTGAAATATTTAAAGAGTCTCTAAACCTCACTGACCTTGCTTTTAAAAGCAAGGAACATATGGGCACAGCTAGCTTTTCATCTTCTTCCAGCCTACTAAAATATCCGCTTCTCCAAAATTCAAGAGTAGAGGGCTGCCAAACTCAGATTCATGAAAGGCCCCGTGCGTGAGAGCACAGGGCAGGCGGTGAGCAGCCTAGGCGGAAAACAAACCCCAACAAAGAACCCAAGGAACATTCTTCCCCTTCTTGCCCAATCAATCTCAAAAGCTGTGGAAAACAATTTGTTTAGCAAAATGAAGCAATGACTGGTTAGGAGGTGGAATGTGGGCCCTGGTCTGGAAGTGTTTACGGCTGGGTTTGGTCCGGGGGGGGGGAGGGGGGGGGCGATGCCACTGGCCGCGGGGGACACTGAGGTGCAGGGTCCTAAATTCAGGAAGCCCTGAGGCTCCTTGAGGGCAGGGAAGACAGGGTGGAGGGACCTGGGCTCCAATCCTGGCTCCTCTAGACCCTAACGCTCTGCCCGTGGGTGAGTCACCATCTCTCGGCTTCAGGTTTCTCATTTCTTAAAATGAGGGCATGATTCTTCACCTCACTGCATGGCTGTAAACAGTAAAACGATATACATGAAGTGTTTACACAATGCCTGGCACAAGATGCTCAAAAACTTGTAGCTGAAATAATAATGACGATGGTGATAACTGTATTTATTCTGATAATTATTATTATTATTATTCAAACTGGAAACAAAACATCTGCTGCTCAAGAAGGAAGTTCAAGTTGAAGGCTATCCTACCCACAGGCAAAAGCCCCACCCAAATAAATCCAAAAGGCCTTTGAAAAGTTACTGCAAGCAAAGGATTTTTATTAAATATCCAAATTAATAATAGAAAGCCTGCCTTGAAATAGAACAGCCTGGGGGGTGGGGGGGTCGTAAAACACCAGGAAATTTCGCTTTAACACTCATTTTCACTTTGTTTGGCGGCTAGATTTACCCTGAGAGACCCAGGTGAAATATTCCATAGAGCTACCTGCAAATAGACTGTCAGCTTCCACTCCGATAAAAGGTAAAATATCCTCCCCTAAATGGTCTGGTTCATGAAACCGACCCTAAAGTGAACTGATAAATCTGTTCTGACACACAGAAAACTATTTTCATAATCCTGAAAAAGGCCTTTCTTCAAACCCTGGAGCTTAAACCCACTGTGCAAAGAGTCCTCGCACACTTGAGAACCAGGCATGGGAGGGAATCACTGCACATTTATAACCCTGCTTTCCGGAACAACAACATCAAGCCCACATAACCATCATAACCACCAAGAAAAATAAGACACAAAGTCACAAAAATTACAAAGATAACGCATTTACAAGCAGCAAATACCCTGTCAAAAACCCGACGCGTGAGTGCAAAAGCAGAGAAGGCCAGCTCCGAGATGGGAGCCGCACTGACTACCAGTCAATTGTTCATTAAATAGAAGCTCTGACTTCCCAAGAAGCCATATTAAAAATTAATATCAAAAAGTGTATCGCTCAGCCTAAACCCATCATTCATATCTAACAATACCAAACTGCATTCTAATGAAATTTCGCCTTCAAAATTATTCTGATGCCAAAACTAAGTTTGATACTGTTACAAAAGCAGTCCTGGCTCTGTGGCACGTGCATTTTAAGGATATTCAAATAACCTCGCTCTGTAGGTCTCTTTCACACCACTCTCATAATCACCAGAATAAATCAAACTGCTTGTAACCCTGCGTAATCGCAGGCTTTGAAGCCGGTTGAGGGGACCCTCTGATGTATGGCCCCCACATGTTCTCCTCGGGCAGCAGCCACAACTCAAGTGGACTGGCCTCCAGCCAATGTCCACACATCTCCCTAGAAGAGTGTGAGCGCGATGAGCTCCCACCCACACCGCAGGCTCTGGGAAGTCCCTCTCTCCAGTGGCCGGTCGGGAGCCTGGAGAAGCTGCATGTGAAGATGGCTGGGACACCTGGGGCTGCACCCCAACCACCATCCCCTCAAAGCACCTGCCCCGCTCCCCAGTGAAATGCTTTATACCAGTGGGCCCGTGACCACGAGCATCAGGGCACAGGGACAGTCTGCAGCCAGCGGTACTGCTTGGGTTCAAATCCCAGCTCTGACACTTAGTAGCTGTGTGACCTGGGAAAAGGAATTTAACCTCCTTGATCTCAGTTTCTTCATCTTGAAAAGGAGGAAAAAACAGTACCTGACTCACAGATGTGTTATTAGGATTAAACGAGGTTTTCTTTGTAAAGCACTTCAACAGTGCCTGACACCCAATAAATGCAATATAAGTCTCGGCTGGTTGGCTGGCTGGCTGGATGGATAGATGGATGGAAGGAGAGATGTATAAATATACGATACCTGGTCTTATGTGTCTAAATCAGCTCACTTTATATATTCAAGAAATATTTTCTGAGTGCCACCACATGCCCAGCACCTGGAGTCCAAAGGTCCCTACAATTTTGGAGCCACACATTTTTCACTGAATACTTACTGTATCAAATGAGATGATGCAGCTCACAGTACTTGGTAAATTTTGATATACAGTGATGCAATATTATCATCACTAATTCTGTGACTAGCCTTTTCTGAGGCTTTAAAGGAGAAAGGGAAACATGAGAATCTCTGTCATCAATAAGCCAGCAAATCTAGTCTTAAGGCCAAACATAAATAAACACGGCAATGACAGGGAAACATGAAATGCCAAACTGTACAGTGCAGGCAGCTGGAGGAGAGGAAGGAGGAAAACGATGTGGCCGAGCTTTTCAGAAGAGGTGTGGGCGAGGCCAGGTCTGGAGGGTGGACAGCACCAGGCCTCCGCACTCGAGTCCAGTCTGCCTCTTTCAGGAGGGCAGAGGCCGGCACAAGGTGATGCTCACAGCAATGGCCCGAGCAGAGATGGATCTGGGATGAGGACAAGGTGCCCAGAGGCCAAGAGGAGACGAGCCCAACTGAGGCTAGATGATGTGAGAGGCATGTCAAGTAACAGGAAGCCAGTGAAGTCTCTGGACAGAAACAAGAACATGTGCATGTTTGAAAACCCCAATGGGATGGCAGGCAACCTAGGACTTTAAAGTTCCAGGCAAACAATGTAAGTGTGGGCTATTTAAGTGAAATAATACCGAGCCCCAGGAGCCTCTAATCTAAGTGTGATTTCGGGTTCTGGTGCCACCCCTCCAGCGGGTTCCCCTTTGGGACACCCCTGGCGGCTGGTGCTTTCGGGTGGAGTGGGTGGAGGGTACCGCGAGCAAGTGAGGATGAGTTCCGCGCTCGCGCTCCCTGTTCTGAAAGAGCAAAGCCATATCACCGTCTCCATCTGTAAAGCAGGGTCACAGCAGGAAGGATACGAACACGTGTCCTATCTTCAGAGTTAACAGAAACGTGTATGGTGCTCGTGTGAACCAAACAGAAGTCTAATTCTCCCAAGTAAAGCCAGACCGCAGTTATGCCTGGACACGCCCTGCAGAAGGGCAAGGTCTTGCAGGCCCTACTCCCAAATGGTCTCCTGCGACTGTGGAAGTGGAGCTTAAAATCCACAGCACAAACTGTTTACTATCGGGGGAAAAAAGAATCACTGGAATCAGCCCTTGGCCTTGCCTTCTCCTCTTACCTTGCTGTGGGACACACACAACCCCTCTCCTAAATGATGCAGCCTAATTAACGGCTTGCAATTCTGAAACGAATTCCCTCCAACCCTCTGGGCTGAGCCTTCTTCTACTAACCCTGTGAGGAGGAGAAACTGCTGGGCCTCCTCAGAGGCAGATGCCCCCACGCCAAGCCTGCTGCCCTCGGGGAGGGGCAGGCACCTCGGCAGGCAAGGGAGACCAGCTTCCCTGATCTGTGCAAGCCCAGGCCTTCCGTTCAAGTCCTGCCACAGCGGGGCGGGTGACAGATGTCATCTGTGATACAAAGAGCATCTTAAAATCGAACGCTGACAGAAGGCAGCCCGAGGATTTCAGGCCGTCAGCTCAGACAACGGGCCTGCGGCCGGTGAGCAAGGCTCCGTCCCCGCTGCCGGCTTACTCTGTGGGTGGACTGAGTGCTGCAGTGGATCCCAAGTCTGTAGAATGGTGGGGTCTGGGGGCCAGGACGGAGCGCGGCAGCCCACAGGCTCCTGACGACGGCTGTGACGGGGACGAGCCCGGGCGTGCATGGCCTGAATGCTAGATCACCAGGGCCGGATGTTTCCTCTCCTTTAGGAAGAGCCATTAACCTTTCAGATGACAGCCCCGGGACGGGAGTGACGGAGCGATTTCTGAGGTCAGCGAGGATCTATGTTCTCAAAACCTGACATCGACATGCAAAAGTTGTGACTGAATCCTGGTGTCCCTGAGTGGAAGACTAAATGCATGTGACAGATCTTCTGCAATCAAAATGCACCATTTCCCAGAGTATCTGTCACAGATTGATAACATCCACGCAAAAAGTTAAGTACAATTATGTCTGTCACTAAGAAACATACTTCGGGACCTGTGACTGACAACTTGCTGGAAGCTGACAAATCACCGGAAGATTCCTGAACAACCCAGAGCAGCGCCGCGCCTTATAAGGGAAGCTCAGCCCCAACTGACGTGGGGAGAGGCTCCGGGAGGCTGTGCCCTGTGGCTCTGGGAGGGAAGATGACATTTTCTCCCGGGGGGGGAAGTGTCAGTGGAGGGCCACAGGAGGAGCTCACGGCCTGAGGTCTGGGGAGCAGAGTTCAGGTGGCTGCTTCTCCCTCAGGACCCCAGGCCAGCGGGAAGGGCAGAGTGGAGCTGCTGGTACTGTGTAGTCCAGCCTAGCCCTTGTCCACAGAGCTGTGAAATGCCCTGAAATCCCAGCACTCCGGGGTCCAGAAGACTGACCTCAGCCGGACTCTGAGTGGGCGCTCCCATCCGCCCACACCAGGTCGGAGCCACGGGCCGCACCGTGTGGGCCTCTGTGTCTCCATCCCGGGAGGGGCCACGGCGGCCACCCTTCAGGCCCCGACCTCCGGCCCGACACCAGCTCTGGAGAGCAGGAGGTCCGGCTACAAGCTGGAGGATGAGGAAGCACTGAGAGTGGCGTGAGCAGACGTGGGGGACAGGCACCCCCTGGAGCTCCCCACATCCCCCGTGGCAAGGCGTGTGTGGCCCTAACCTGCAGGTCTGCTGAACCTGGATTTCCGAGGGTGGGAACAGGGAATATGACACATTTCAAGAACCACTGAAGGTCTGAAAAATCCAAATTCTGTTTGAATACTGCCAGCAGTTGGATGCACATGACCTCTTAAGTTGGCTTCTTCAACGCTGCAGGATTTTTACCCTTGGGAAGTCCTCTTCATTCACTTTTTTAAATGTCAAGCCCAAACCTACCTCCTTATAACTTCAGCCCACCTGATCTAGTTTTGCCTCCAGGGGCTCCCAACGCCCCAACCCCACCTGGAAGCACTTCTACTTTCCCTTCTACATGGTGACCACTTAGACATCTGAAGCCAGCTGCCGCATCTCTGCTCAGATCAAACAGCAATTCCTCACACTCAAGTTCAATGCTCAAGTCAGGTAACTTTGACACGGTGGTGTGTGTCAGTGGACGTGACCCTCCTGATGTCCAGACAGGTGCAGGACACCGGGTCAGGGGACGTGCCCCACTGTGCACACCAGGCCACATTCCACACACCCGAGCTCGTGTCCAGCCCAGCCACTTCACACAGACTGCTGCTAAGCCACGTCTCCTCAGTTTGGCTCCCATGCAGTTGATTTTCTGAACCTCGGGGGAGGGGGGGCCCTGCCCACTTTCGCCCATCCCCTCTCATCTCCAGGTTGCGGCAGGGCGCTCTAGCTGGGAGGAGATGCGCGGTATTGATTCTGTCACTCAGCACGTCAGCTCTCCCTAATGACTCTGTGTCATCTGCACATTTGATAAGCATGCCTCTGACGTCTTTATCAAGCCACCCACCGGTTCTACTGCTCAGCAAGCCAGGGGCAGCAGCCCACCAGGGCCCCTCGTGGGGCCAAGGCAGCAGTGGAGAAGGAATCAGAAAAGTCTGGATTCAGGGATGCGAACATTTGCTCACACATACCAGGCCGACGTGCAAAGCTGAGGCCAGCCCAGGAGAGAGTTGGGGACATGGGATCACGCCTGAGGCCCAAGGCCAGGCCCATCTTCCTGACGTAGATGGCAGAGGACAGAGCAGCACTGGGGCCCAGGGAGAAAACGGAGGCTCCAAGCCCCTGGGAGAAGTGGCCACGCCCTTCTTCACGTGGGAAAAACTGCCAAGAAATGAGCGCAGAGATGTGTGTGCATGAAATCAAGATTTGGTGGGTGAGGAGGAGGAGCTCTGCCAACACATCTGATCCTGCCTTTGGCCATGAACTTCAAACACTGTGTCCCATTCACCAGATACAGCCCAGGGGCCTGCCCATCCTGAAAGGACATCGCCACCTCGGGCCCCGCCACTCGCATTCCCTGCTACAACAGGCAGGAAAGAGGCAGCAAGCGCTAGTTCTGAGGGGCAGTACCTGCCTCTGGAAAGAAAAGGCAGTTCTGCTAGGACCAGGAGGTCCTCAGGTGATGACCCATCATCTCTGAAAAGCTCTACCAGCTGCCCCTTTTGTCTGAAATAAGCCTGGGATAACAGCTCTCCAAAAAATGACAGGAAATTCTTTGAAACATGAGTGACAACGACAACAAAAAACGGAGACAGAGAACATGTTGTTAGCTTTTGAGACATAAGCTCCAGCTCAAGAAGGCAACAAGGTCGGCTACTGGCCCTCCCTGGCTCCCTTCCCACCCCCAGGGACTGGCTGGGGAAATGGCCTGCTGCCCTTGCTCAGGAGCCAGCCTGCCCATCCTCCAGCCTCCTCCAAATTAGGTCAGTAGAGGGCGCTGCATCACCGCACTCTCACTCCAGCCCGCGCTTTGCAACGCGATCCCCGCAATTCACACAAAGACCACAACCGAGGCATCTCGGGCTCCTGGTTTAAAGTCACAGGAGCAAGAAGCAACGAAACACAAACTTGCTATTTTATGACACGACATCACCTATGTAAAAAGTACACAGGAAAATGACATGAAGGAAATCTGGCCAAGGTTATGAGCTTTTGCTTACTGGAGGTGGGATTTGTTTTTTTCATTATTTTCTATACTCTGTCAGTTTTCTACAAGCTTGTACTCCTCTCATAATCAGAAAAACCTGAGGAGTCTTCAGGGGACTCAGGAGTGGGAGTGGAGAGGCTGCAGCACAGGCCTGAGGCTGCTGGAGAAGCATTTGTTGTGAAACTGAATACATGCCTGCACCTGGGCTGAGCTCAGGGCGATAACGGGCGCTGGACACAGTCCTGCCTTCAAGGAGTTCACAGCATGACCGCAAAGTGAAGGCATGATGGCTGAGAAGCACCCCAAGGGAGAGCTGGTGCAGGCACAGGGTGTTCAGGGAAGGCTTCCTGGGAGAGGTGCCATTTGAACTGATATCTAAGGTAGGGGATGCGAGACACACCGGATACACAGGTGTCCACATGAGCAAAGGTACAGAAGCACAAAACAGGAAGGGAAGAGGCTACTGGTTCCAAGTTTGAGGATTGGGGACAAGAGAGAAGACCAGTCCTGGGAGCCAGACATGGAGGCCTCTGTCCTACAGGCCTCTCCGTACTGCAGACCCCTAGCGGGAACACAAGCCTCACCCCCAGCTCCCCACTTGTCCGCTCTGCTGGACACATGGCAGGATCTGGAGCCTCTGGGATAATATACTTGTCGGTTCATAAATCTTCAATGGAAAATCTGAATGATCAGCATTTCATTTTTTTATCAAAGACACACGATAGGAAAACAATACAAAAACTGAAAAATACAAAAAAAACCCTGATGAATTAGGAGGCTCATCTAAGTGTACAGGTCACCAGTAAATTACTGCATAGTGAGAGAGGCGAGCTTGGGACAGACAAGTGGTTTTTACTGGGAAACAGTACTGTAACATTCAATTATCCTACTGCATACTGGCTGACTTAGTCAAATTAGAATACATTTTATATTGACTATTTTGACATTTGCTTTATTTGGCAAGTAAAACAAAACTGATCCAATTTCCTTGCAGCCATTGTAAACCATAAACTGTACAAGAGATTATAAAATATATAAGCCTTGTAAGGTTTGTTCTGACGCACTACCTCCGGTTCTGTGCAGCTCCCCGTGGCCTCTGTTCCTGGTTCCCCCGGCTTCAGTTCCTAGTGACCGTGCCCTCATGCTGACCAGCAAGCTTCTGGGAAGACCACTGTTCCTGCCTTCACTGGGAGAATCACAGCTCTTTCCTTATCTCACATAAAGTTAAAAACTTCCCTGAGGTGGTGCCTATTTCTAGGCCCTTCCAGACCATATGATGTCAGCAGGGAGCAGCTGTAACCTCTCCAAGGCGATGGGCCTGAGCTGACCCCGAGCGCACGCGATGGAGATCTCAGCTGTGATGGTGCTCTGGGCAGTGAGAAAGTAACTCGAAAGTGCTGAACTGAGCTGTGCGAGCCTCGTACTCCTGAACCAAAGACACGCAACTCTGGGAAGCTCATCCGCTATTCATATCTCTTCACACCAAAGTGAAACTGAAAACTACTTCTCAAGTTTCAGGTGATGCCAGGGATAGTTACGACTAAGTACCGCTTGCGGTTTGTGAAACTGTTGGGAGCGAGAAAAACCAGACTGTCTCTGGAGGATGACCCGAAGGACAGGCCTCAGAGCTGCCGGCTCATGAGGGCATGTTCCTCTGAGGGAGGGGGAGCTCAGCAGAGGGACAGGGCGCAGGGGACCCGCTACACCATCCTCTCCTCTGACTCCCGGAGGACAGGGTATGAACTGTGCGGCGTGGGGAGGGGGAAGCACCCAGTAAATATTTTGTCCTGTTCCTGACTGATTTTGTTCATCTCTAATTGCCCACGCGGAAGCTCTGAGATCCATTCTCATTTATGTTACAACCATCTCCAAATAGCATGGCCTCACCACTTCTTACTTGTTTTACTTTTGTAATTCCTTTCTCAGGCTTAGTCTGTCATTGCTGTTTGTTCCTTGTCCTCAAATCATTTGCTGCTAATGATGCAGAGGTTTTTGATCGGACAGAAGGTGTTGAGACCACTACTGCCTGTGCTCCCACGGAAATCAAGTAAAATCAGGTGCAAAGACCAGTTTGCTCACCCAAGTTTCTTTGTGGAAACAACTATTAAAACTAACAGCCCCTGGAAAACTTCTCACTATTCTCTCATACCCAAAGTACCTGTTTCTTAGTTTGTAGCTTTTTGGGAAAAGAAACAATATGGAAATGAACAAAATTACTTACCCACCCTCCTGGAGTTAAACGAGCTGCGGGCCAAGGCAGAGAAGGAATTCCACCTTTTATGGCCAACGTTCCCAACAGCATGGCTACAAATCCTGTGTCTGTGTGCAGCTATGAGCTCTTTAGAATAACAAGCCCATTTTAAGGTGCACATTCTGCTATTTTAGAAGCCTGCAGAATATGTACAATAGAATACAGAACGGCTTTTACATTCGTGTAATGCAAAGATTTCAAAGTGGCTTTGTAAAATCTCCTCTAAAGGCATACTGCTTCTGCAATGTTTCTGCAGATACTAAGTGGAGGTGTTCTAAGATGTTATGCAGTAGGACCCAAGACCACATGACCCTGTGACATGCATAACGGAACAAGATGCCACAGACAGGGCCTCACCTGGGAAGGTTGGGGGCTGGGGTGGAAGCAGCGGATGACTGGGAAGGCGTTGTGGGTTGAGATGAGTCATGATTTCTTGGTACTCTGCCCATTCGATACCAGATCCCCATGCTGTTCAGTTCCCTTTAGGAGAAAAGAGAAATCTTCATGGCATTGTTTAGTGTAAAATTGGTTACCTGAGCAACAAAGCAAACCAACTCATTTAAGAGAACCATAGCCTCAAATACCAGGGAATCAATTCTCACCCATGAAGGTGGGGTTACATCACCTCCCTCTGTGCTCTGGGTGTCACCGTTCAACGCCTAACATGATGGCAACTGCCCCAACTTGGCAGGCCTGTCTGACATGGCCAACTTCTTCCTCCACCCTGGGGCCTGCCTTCCTACTATATGCTATCAACACTTTCCTTGGTTCTCAGTCTGCCGAATTCTTTGTATTCTGCCATTTTATTGTGGGTATTTGTGTGATAATCCACTTCGAGTTCCTTGTGTGGTTAGGGCAAGACAGATGGGGCAGCAGGCTGACACATGTGCCTGGTGTTTAACTAAGAGAAGAAATAGCTCCATGCCGTTCCCCCCCCCCGCCCCCAACCCCGGATAAAGCTTCTCACTTCCCGGTGTCACCTACAGCCAGCCTCATTCTTAGGGTCCATCTGGGAGACATCTTCACACAACAAAGCCCGAGGCATGTGCCCCATGAACCACCACAACTAAGGCTGGTGACAAAAGGGCCCGACGGATGCCGCGTCAGGGTTCCTGTCACTCGATCTGCACACCCGCCGCAGCCAGGCCCCCCACCCCACAGTCACGAACATTTACGAGACAGGCATACTCTTGGGAATTGTGACAGGATCATGTTAGCCACATCCAAATTCCAACTGCTCAGCTGCTCCACAGAACCACATCTTGGGATCATCGCTCCAAAAAATGAGAACAAATTTTTTCAGTGGATTCTTCTGGTAGCTTCTCAGGACACTGCAGGAACTATTCTAAATCATGGTCGTATCTTATTAGATGATGGATTCCAATGGCTGCACTGAGTTTTCCACCTCTTGGTCACGGCCAGTCAGCCCTTGGAGGAGCTGTTCCCAGTCTGAGGTTTCTGTCTCCCCAGCCGACAACCCCAAACCTTTGCAAAGTAACCTGTGGAACTGTGTGTGTGTGTGTGTGTGTGTGTGTGTGTGTGTGTGTGTGTTTTAAGAAAAAGTGACAGTTCTGAACACTGAATTCTCTTTCGTTAAAAATAACACTGGAATTCTCCTCCTCTGGAAAACAATTTTTGCCCCAAGATGAAACAAATATACAAAAAAATAAATACAGCAATCTTTTCAAAATGATATAAAAAAGGATTCTAGTTTTGATTATCAAGACATATATGGTAAGAATCTATTCTTCAGAATTGTTTAAATTGGTTAAAAATTGAATCTTTTAAAGTAGTATGGTGTGTAATTTTAAAAAACTGAATATACATAGTAACTGAATATACATAATACATGCAGTAATTATTAAATTGTTGGTTCCTACTATTTGTATGAAAATTGCTGTTTCTAAGACACCTGAAGCATCGTTATTGTCTTAGCTATTTTCTACTCCTGTAATCCTGTTTACATAATGAGTCTAAACCATGCTGCAAAACGGGATTTGAGTGTATAGTAAGGGTATGATCATAGAGTCCTTCTTAACGACCACAAAATCTCAAGACAGAGCATCCAGATTCCACAGCTAGAGTCCAAACAAGCTATTGTGCACCAAGATGAAAATAACCTCTATTTCTGTGACAGCTGCTCCCCATGTGTTTCAAGCAAAAATCACACCCTATCTATCTACCTACCTACCTACCTATCTATCTATCTATCCACCTATTTCCCAGCCCATGTGCAGCCTTCAAGGAAAGGCCATGGCTTTTCGAGGAAAGAGGAGGGTCTGGGCTCAAATGGGCAAGATTCATGAGGCTGACCTCAAAAGCCAAGTAGGAGAACACAGGACCCCACAGGGACAAGCAAGAAGCTCGCAAAGCTGGCCAGAGAGACGGATCGTGGCCAAGAGGCCAAAAAACATCTACCACGCTATTAATATGAAAGACCTGAATTTCAGTTGACTGAGTGTAATGGGTGAACATCTATTATCTCTGGGACATCCAGCATCTCTTCATCCCCCTTCTCATTCTACCTCCCCTCTGTATTTGGGGGGCAGCCACCCCTCATTCCTAGTCCCTGAGTTCCAACAGAGCTGACCCCACTTTCAGCTCAGACTTGGTCAGAGACTGACCTTTTCCAGGTGCACGTGACCCCAGTGAGATCAATCAAGACCAATGAGAATGAATTCTAGAACCTCTGCTTGAATTATGGGGACAGAGTCTTGCTCTTTGCCTGGGGATTTGAACCTGGAGGAAACGTAGGTGAAGCGACCACACGACCACTCCTCCACTAGGGGAGACCAGGTCTAAGAATGTGGTTCCCCCCAGCCCCCCACCAAGGATTCAGAGCTAGGAGGAGAAAGGGGAACCAGATCCTAGTGACATCCCCTGAGCACTCAATTCCTGCCACACCTGGAGCCACCCTGCCCCCTGAACTCTGCTGTTATGTCGGCCAACAAACTCCTTTGTGTAATCCAGCCTGGGCTGGGTTTCCTGCCACGTATAATCAAGAGTCCAGAGTGAAATCCTGAGATTCCTTATACTTAGTATTTACTACGAGGCCTGTGCCGGGTACCGAGGCTCCCAGGTGAGTGACACAACAGCACTCTCTGATTATCAGAGAAGACGAACATCAGACCAAACACCTGCACGAGGAATTATCATGTGATGATGCGACAGTCACGTTTCTCCTCAACTCAGACCCCTCCGATGGCTTTCCTGCGCGCCTGGAATCAGATGCAAACCGCCACCACGTCCCACGAGGTCCTGCTGAGCACTGCCCGCACCTCCTACCTTCCAGCCTCGCCCGTCCAGCCTCCGTGGGCTGCTCCCTGCTCCCTGCCGCACCCCCCCCCCCGGCCCCGCCCCACTGCGACGCTGGTTCTCCTCTGCCTTGAAGGCTCTGCCCTCAGATCTCTGCACGGCTAGTTTCTTCCCGACGTTCAGGACTCTGTCAAAGGTCACCTCCCCGACCCCCTGGCCGAAGCAGCCCCCCTTCCTTGTTGCGCTTCATCCTCTTCACCAGCCGGAGCGGCCTCGCGCGTCTGTTTCTTCTTCGTTGCTCATCCCTCCCTTTCCGAACCCCAGCTTCACGGAAGCAGGCTCCGTGCCTCACTCCCCACCACAGCCAGGGGCTCCAAAGAGCGTCACGGGGTGGAGAAACTGGGGAGGGTCGAGGCCCACGGGCACAAAGGAGGGAGCACGTTGGCTTCAGGCTCGGGAGAGGCCCCCGAGAGCCTGGGGATGCACACCCAGCAGAGGGGAAGGAGAAGCCTAGACGGAGCAGGCAGCGGGAACCCTGGGGGAGAGGTCAGGCGCGTGGCGCCCTGGACAGGCTGCCACCCAGGCAGGAGGGCAGCAAGGAGAGCCAAGGCCAGAGGCTGACGAGAGGCAGGTGGCCGAGAGCCCGCGGGTCACACAGGAGGTCTTCGGACCTGGTCCCCAGGGGCGACCTGAGCACTCTCGGCAGACAGCGGAGCTGAGACTGGCGTGGCTGAGACTCACCCGATGAACGTGTACTGAGGGGGGGCCTGCTTGGTCCGGCCCATGATTCGAATGTCGCAAATGGCAGCCTCAGTTGAATCCCGTGGGATAAATTTAATGCACAGCCTCTTCTTCCTAAAAGCCACCTCCTCTGAAAGAAAGCACAAGAAAAGGTGAGTCTTCCAGAGGTGCCCACATCTCTATTCTCAACATCATGTCTCCTGTCACGTTCTCTTCCTGGCAGTGGAAGTGACCGGACGTCCGAGTCACCTGACAGAAGGGGCTGGGTGCAGGGCTGCAGTGGACAGGCTCAGTCACCCTGCTGTGTATTCAGGGCCTGACCTCTGACACCCCCTGCTGAGAAGGGGTCCACAGGGCACACACCCCTCTGCAAGGAGCAGCCTGGAAGAAACCCACAGCTGCAAGCATCAGATACAAACATACGGACACTCTGAGCGTTAACACATTTCACGGCACAGTCTTTTTCACTTTTTTTTTTTTTTTTTTAAATTTTTACTTTTTGGCCACACCACATGGCATGCGGGATCTTACTTCCCCAATCAGGGACTGAACGCGTACTCCCTGCAGCGGAAGCGTGGAGTCTCAACTGCTGGACCACCAGGGAAGTCCTTTTTCACCTTTTATTACAGAAATTTTCAAACATTCCCCAAAGTAGAGAGAACAGGAAGAGGAATCCATGTTCCTATCATCTGGTTTCAACCCTGTCAACAATGGACGAGCTGGTTTCATCTCCACCTCCCCCCCACCCCGCCCCCTTCAGCTTTGCTGGAGACTCAGAATGACTCCCCGACACCATGCCATGTCACCCACCAACATCTCGGGAGGCATCCATGGCAGGCTATTTTTTTTACCGTGACTATTATTATTCCTAACAAAAGGAACAATTAATGTCATCCAATAGTCTATATTCAAGTTTTCTCCATTATCTCAAAAGCGTCATTCAGCTGTTGGTTTTTCTGGACCAAGATCCAGACCGTCTGTGCACTGCATTTGGTTGTTAGGTCTCTTTTGTTCTGCGGCAACCCCTCCACCTTCCCTTCATCTTCAGGGCGCTGACAGGTTGGAGAACTCGGGTCACCTCCTATACTCCCTGTAAGCCGGCAGAGGGGAAGGCTCGGTTCAGTCAGGTTAGGCAGCTTAGGCAGGAGCACGTCACAAGCGATGCACGCACGTTTGATGACGTGTCACACACACGGCCTGAAGCCCAGCTGGGCCATCCTCAATGGGTTCCACGGCTGTTGGTACCTCAGTTAGAAAGTCCCCAACAACCATACTCCGAGTGGTTTTCTCAACCCCTGGTGACTGTTGCCTAGATTCGTAATTTCATTAAAGGCATCAAAAGAGTGATTTTCTCTGTCATTCCTTCCACATTTATAAGCTTGGAATTTTTCTATATAAAAAAATACCTTTTACTCTTCAACTACTTGGTCTCCCTGAAACATGCTTTTTTATAGGAAAGCACAGATAAATATGTGATTCTTTTCTCTTATTTATCAAGTCTTAGAGTAATGAGTTGGTGTCCTAGCAACTGCCAATGGTGACCAACTACCCCTGTGTATTTTTGTTCATTCATTTGTGGTTTTTAAACACGACTTTCAATCAACTGCAGCCATTCAATACCGAGTCAGTTAAATCTGGGTTGAAATTCCAACTCCACCATTTTCGAGCACCATAATCTTATGCAAGTGACTTAACTTCTCTGAGCCTTGGTTTCATTATCTGTAAAAGGAAGTTAATGAAACCCTGCGCTGTAGGGACAGTGGGTGGATGAAATGTGATAACACATGCTTCACTTAGCCCAGTGCCTGGCATGCAGTAAGTACTCAGTAAGGGATAGCCATGAATGTTCTTATCATATTATTATAAGTAAGCCTCTACCACACGATTTGTGCCAGTGTTTGGCATTGATTTTCAAGAGCTTCCAGGTTTGCGGCAGGAAATAAGCAAATTTAAAACGAGGTGCAGGATAAAGAGGGAAGAGCCGTCCTGCTGCTGGTCTTGATTTTACCAAGGGGAGATTAGAATCAGGTGCTGATATTTTGGAGGGCCAGATGGAAACTCACAAACTTTGTGCGTTCTTTCCCTAGTGAGGAAACTGAGGGCCAGATCAGATCTACCAGCTATGAGTAATAATACTGGCTACTGAATCCAGACCACAAACATTGCATCCGAGAAGGCAGGGATGGTATCCTGGGATGGGGGGAACCATCCACAGAAACCCTGCAGCTTCAAAAACTATGAGCTGATAAGATCAGGCCTTTGAAAGTGTGAAGGAGGTGAGACCTTTCCTCAAAGTAAACCAAGATGTGGGTATTTTATGTACCTGCTTGGCCGGCTGCCCTATGCTCCGTTCCTCCATCTACAGCAAACTCAGGGTGAGAGATGGAGCCACTAATTACACACGCTTAAACAGGCCTGATTTTAAGTAAACATATTATACAGAGTCAATAGAAATGTGTTCAGTCATGCTAATGAACACAGAGAAAGGACACAGCACTTTACTAAAACAAACAGTCTTCCAGTTTTTAAGTGCTATATGGATTGAAACAAACTGTACTTTAAATTAATTACAGGAGTCTCATCTTTCTGTCTGATTTTTATGAAATCAGGGCCCTAAATGCTCTCAAACATCACAGAGCTGACTCCAGGAATGACTGTATGACCCTAAATGAATAGACAACCCTAAACTCACCCTTCCTGTGTGATAAGACACCTGTTGGAGATGCCAGGACCTGACCTCAGAATGTCCATGGGGCAGCAACCAATGCACCCCAGTCACGGGGGAGACGTCCCAAGATCACTGGGGCCCCTAGTCATTTGCAGCAGCTAGACCAGGACTCGGCCCTGGGCCTCCTCGCTCAATTGGTTCAACAAATTGAGAGGAAAATGCAGAATGATAAATCCCTTGGCAACATAGTATATCAATACAAAGACACTTTAAGCCACTTAGTTGTCAAAAACAAATGACAATGCAAATTTTAAAACTAAGAAAAACCCAGGGGAAAAGGAGGAAATTAATACAAGTCTACAAGGCACTTTTAGTACTTAAGGAGACCATTCATATAAGAATAAGCAAAAGTAGCAAGCAAACACTTGTGAAAATGTTCAGTTTTACTAATAAATAAAAAGTGAAAATTAAATAAAATTAGAATAGTAAAACTAAATAAAAAATGTAAAGCCTATGCTGGCAGGCCTGTGGAAAACAGGTACAAGCCGGTATCATTAGTGGCAATGTGAACTGGTATTTCTGGAAGTTAATCTGGCAACAGAGGATAATAAAGCTTATCTTTATTGAGCCCATCCCCTGAGTACAGCACTGTGTATGGCAAGCACCTTAGGTGATTCAAAGATGAATTAAACAAGAATCTTGCCCTCGAAGAAAGTAAGTAGCAACATAACATGTAAGTGGCTATAACACAAACTAAAAACAGCATTAGGAGGTGGGTAATATCCCCCCATTTCACAGATGAGGAAACTGAGGCCCAGGAGTGTAAAGTCATTTGCTGAGGGTCTCTCATTTGTAAGTAGCAGAGCCTGATTCAATATTAGACGAGTTTGACCCCAGAGCCCAAGTTCTTCCCCCAATGCCAAGCGCAGTTTGTCCTAACAGAGGTAAAGATGGGAATTCAGAAGCAGAATCTACCACTCCCTTTGGCCTCCCACCACTGTTACTCACATTTGCTTACTTTCCTCCCTGCCTTCAACAAATGTGTGCTGTGCCAGGCAGGTGAAAAGCAGTAAAGAAGGCGGGTGGGGCCCCTGACCCCTGACAGATTACAGTCACCCGCTAGACTAAGCTCCCGTGGGTTCTTTTCCTAATCTCGGCTTTATATCCCAAAGCTGCAGTGCCTACAGCAGACACACACCCGTCATAGCTGACTGTGGAGAGGAGAGAGAGCTGGCTTCAGATTCACATCTAGGGATCAGAGGCTGTTCAGTCTTGAGCTCACCCTTGAAAGAAATGGGGTGTGGACATCCAAAGTTAAGGGAAAGGGCATTTCATGCATGGAAAACAACAAAGCAAATACGTGGAGTCAGAAAAGAAAGGAGCACAAAGAGGGCATAGCAAGTGGCTCAGTCTGGGTAAAGCATGGGGTGCTTGAAGGTAAGAAATACGTTGCAGAGGAAGTTGTAGAGGAAGGTTGGGGGAAGGCCGTAGAGGACCTATGACCCAGCAGCCTCAAGTACTTGGAAACTTAACACAAGGAAATCGTTCAAAAATCTATACAAATTCAAAGTGACCTACAGATTCAACACTATTTCTATCAAAATCCCAGCTGCCTCCTTTGCAGAAATTGACTAATCTTAGAATTCATATGGAAATTTGAGGGGCCCAAAATAATCTTGAAAAGGAAGAATAAAGTTGGAGGACTCATACCACTTGGTTTCAAAACCTGCTACAAAGCTCCAATAATCAAGACTGTATGGTTTTGGCATAAGGAAAGATATAGATCAAAGGAAGAGAACTTGGAGATCAGAAACAAACCATTATATTTACGGTCAACTGATATTCAACAAGAATGCTAAGACAATTCAATGGGGGAAAGAATAGTCTTTTTAAAAAATGGTGCTGGCACTATGGAAAACAGTTTGGAGGTTCCTTAAAAAACTAAAACTAGAACTACCATATGATCCAGTAATCCCACTACTGGGCATATACCCAAAGAAAACCATAATCCGAAAAGAAACATGTACCATAATGTTTATTGCAGCACTATTTACAATAGCCAGGACATGGAAGCAACCTAAATGCCCATCAACAAATGAATGGATAAAGAAGATGTGGCATATATATACAATGGAATATTACTCAGCTATAAAAAGGAATGAGATGGAGCTATATGTAATGAGGTGGATAGACCTAGAGTCTGTCATACAGAGTGAATAAGTCAGAAAGAGAAAGACAAATATTGTATGCTAAATCATATATACGGAATCTAAAAATGGTACTGATGAACTTAGGGACAAGACAAGAACAAGGACGCAGATGCAGGGAGTGGACTGGAGAACTCAGGGTTTGGGGGGGCGGGGGATGAGGGGGAGGCTGGGACGGGGTGGGAGAGTGGCATAGACATATACATACTACCAACTGTGAAGTGGGTGGCCAGTGGGGGGTTGCTGTGTGACAAGGGGAGTTCACCTCGAGGATGGGTGATGCCTTAGAGGCCTGGGGCGGGGAGGGTGGGGGGGAGTTGAGGGAGGGAGGGAATACGGGAATGTGTGTATAAATGCAGATGATTGAACTTGATGTACCTCAAAAAAAACAGTAATAAAAAAAAGAAAAAAGAAAAAAGCAAGAAATGAAAAAAAAATGGTGCTGCAACAACTGGATATTCACATGCAAAAGAATGAATTTGTTGTAAATCAACTAGACTATAGTAAAATTTTTTTTTTAAAAAGAATAAATTTGAACCTCTCTCTTGCACCATTCACAAACATTAACTCAAAATGGATCAAAGACATAAATGAAAGAGCTAAAACTATAAAACTATTAGAAGAAAACATAGGCATAAATCCTGGTGACCTTGGATTTGGCAATGGTTTCTTAGTTATGACTCCAAAAGCATGAGCAACAAAGAAAAAAAAAATAGATAAATAGAACGCCATCAAAATAAAAAACTTTTGTGTTTCAAAGGACAGCATCAAGAAAATGAAATGAACGTACATCAACTATACCTCAAGTTAAAAAAAGAAAAAAAATGAAATGAAAACCCACAGAATGGGAGATAATTTTTGCAAATCATATAACTGATAAAGGACGTACATCTAGAATATACTGAAACATTTTTACAACTCAATCATAAAAAGAAAACCCAATTTTAAACGGGCAAAGAATTAGAATAGCCATTTCTCCGGAGAAAATATACAAATGGCTAACAAGCATATGAAAAAATGTTCAACATCATTAGCCATGAGGGAAACACAAATCAAAACTACAGGGAGAGGCCATGGCATGCCAACTGAGATGGTGAGAATTAAAAAGAATGACAATAACAAGTATTGGTGAAGACGTACAGGAACTGGAACCCTCAAACACTGCTGGCTGGAATGTAAAAGGGTATATAGCTCCTCTGAAAAACAGTTTGGCAGTTCCTCAGAAAGTTAAATATAGAGTTACCCTATGACCTAGCAATTCCACGCTTAGGTATATAACCAAGAGCAACGAACACAAACGTCCACACAGAAGCTTGTGCGTCAGTGTTCAGAGCAGCATTATTTATAATAATCCAAAGTGAAACAACCCAAATGCCCACCAACTGATGGGATAAGCAAAATGATATATCCATATAATGCAATACTGCTTGGCAATAAAAAAGGAATGAAGTGCTGACATGTTATGACATGAACCTACTCTGAAAATGTTATGCTAAGTGAAAGAAGCCAGACCCAAAAGACTAGAGATTGCACAATGTCATTTATGTGAAATGTTCAGAATAGGCAAATCTATACAGAAAGTAGATTAGTGGTTGCCTAGGGCTGGCAGGAGGGTAGGGAGGTGAGGACTGGGGAGAAATGGAGAGTGATTGCTAATGGGTATGCAGTTCCTTTTGGGGTGATGAAATGTTCTAAAATTGATTGCAGAGGGTTGCACAACTCTGTGTATATAATAAAAACCACTGGGTTGTTTTTAATCCAATGGTTTTTCACCCATTTTTTAAATGGGTAAATTATACAGTATGTGAATTACACTTCATTAAAGCTGTTATCCCAAAACTCTAATACATAAATATATAAAATCTATCAGTAAAAGGTGCTTAAACACATGCTTTTACAGAGTGGCACTGTGGGTAAAAGTGTGGGGAGTCACGCTTGTGTATACAATCTAGTTATCCCCCCGCTTCTACATGTGTAACCTTGGATTAGCCTTTTAATCCTTAAGCAGTTACTGTGCCTCATTTTTCTCATATGTGAATTGGGTATAATAATACCCATCTCCAAACAGGGGTCTTCTGAAGATTAAATGAGATCACGTATGTCATTTGTGACAGGGGCTAGCATATAGTAAATACATACTAAATACCAACTATCATAATTATTTGCTAATACAGTAAAACCTTGGATTGCGAGTAACTTGTTCTGCAAGCGTTCTGCAAGACGAGCAAACATTTCTAATAAATTTTAACTTGATAAATGAGCGATGTCTTGCAATACGAGCAGTACGTGATACCAAATGTCACATGATCACAACCAAGCCAACGGAGTTGACCACCCACGAACTGATGGATCTGCATCGTGAGTAACAGCAAGAGGTTATGGAGGAGATCTCGTCTGCAGAAGAGGAGGAGAAAAAGGCAGAGGAATCCCTCACTTCAAATGAGATTAGGGAGATGTGTAAAACATGGGAAACAGTGCAAAATTGTGTAGAAAAGCACCACCTGAATAAGGCTGTAGCAGTGCGAGTGATGAATCTGTTTAACAACAATGCAATGTCACATTTCTGCGAAATCCTCAAAGGAGGCAAAAGCAAGTGTCATTGGAGAGTTTCCTTGTTAGAGGTGCATGAAAAGAAAAAGATTCCATTGAGCCAACAGGTAGCAGTGATCCGTTAGTGACAGTGAAAGTTGTCCTACACAATAACCCTCCTCTCTTGTCTCCCTCACACCAGCCACGAAGGTTTTAAAAGGTAAGCACAGGTTAATTTGTTTATTTTTCTTTATATTTTGTATTTTCTTTACTATTTTGTATTATATTACTGTATTGTAATCATTTTTATATGAATATTTTTGGGTTGTGGAATGAATCATCTGAGTTTCCATTATTTCTTATGGGGAAATTCGCTTTGATATACAAGTGCTTTGGATTACACGCATGTTTCCGGAATGAATTATGCTCACAAACCAAGGTTTTACTGTACATGTAAATAACAAACAACTAAAAGTAGCTCAATGTCCAAAAGTGAGGAGAGTATTAAGAAAAGTATGCTACACAATGGAATCCACTTGTTTCATTAAAATAACAGCTATGTGGGGTCTATGTAAATATGGAAAGTCTGGTCCATAAGAAATGCTTGCAAGAAAACAGCAGGAAAAAAAAAAAAAAAAAAAGTACGTCCAAAATGGGGCTAACTATGGAAAAATAAAGTATGTGTGACAAAAAGCGACATCCAGAGTTTCAAAAATGGATCATGTGTCATAAAGAAAGGATTCTCTGTGTTTGTTTTTATCTACCGCATCACATGTTGTGGATATCCTAACGTTGGTCATAAGGAATTTAAAATAAAACCAGTTAAGTTACAACACATCAAAATGAGGAGGCTCAACCGCCCAGAGGTTTCCAGCTCTATTTAATAACTGGCGCGCACGACAAGTCCCTCAAAGGGCCCCAGGATTCGGAAGAAGCTGCCCGTGTGTCAGCCGCTCACTTGTGTTCCATGTGCTCGGGGATTAGTCTTCCCTCACTTAATTTCTAACTTGCAGTCTTTCCGGCTCAGACTTTTCTTATGTGCTCCAAAAGCCGAAAATGGGGATATTACTGCACGTGTATTCCCTGGGTGTCTTTTGGTTTTTCCCTTTTGCTTCTGGGTCTCATGCCAAGCCTGGCTTCAGCAGCCCCGGATGATGGGCTAAGGACCAACTCTGACCGGTTTTGCCGTTCCCCTCCTGAGCAAGCCCATTCAGCAGGGAGAAAGGACATTCTGCTCGTTTACATGCTGCTACCCAGAACTCTGCAAACTCCTTGGAGAACCAAGTCAGACACACGTCAAAAGCAGCAGGGTTTATTCATGGGTACACAGTAAGGCCTCCTCCTAAAATACTTCTGAAGAAAATGCACATAAAAATGTCTAAAAATATACCTGGAGGAAGAAAACTCTCATCGTGACGAGTAGTGCTAAAGGGTGACTCACGTGTGTCCACCGTCTCCTGAATCGGGATGAAGCCGACAGGCAGGGTGTCTTTGACATCAATGAGCTTCATGTCCACTAACACGTTCCCTAAATGGCTCTTGGGAAGAAAGAAAAGAGATAGACGATTAATCTGAACACGCCTGTGGTGGGTTTGCCATTTTGGCTTCAAAATGCATATTTAACACAATGACTCGTGCAGCTTTATGGCAGCAGGTTAATTAGAGTAGGTGCCACTTAATGTTCCCCAGCGGTTACGCAGGGACTCTGGTGGCCCCCGGGAAGGAGTTTCATCTGTGGAACCTCAGAGCCACTCACTCAGATGTGGCCTTGGTATAACAGGACGAGCAACCCAGGAGATGCTTGAGACATAACCCAGCAGAGGGCAGCCGTGCACACACATCCCGGGACCACGTGGCCACGCAGCCTTGAGCATCAGCTCTCGGGGCAGCAGGTTTAGAAAGAGCACGTTCCTGGGGCAGTCATTGTACAGGGAGAGCTTCACCTCTAACAGAAAACCAATCACACTCCTAAGTGATCGCCAGTCTGTACACTAACACTCGTTTCGGTGGCTAGATACAGTCTGTAAAACCCCACAAATCATAAACTAATGCGTCGTGAAAAGCCCTGCTGCCTAATATTACACATCTTCTAAAATGACATGCACAAGGGCCTCTTACAGTTTCCACTTAGTGGTAGTACACGGGGCCCACAGTGCACAGTTTCCATAACCAGTGCAAAAATATCTTCAAAGACAGCATGCCATCCTGTAATTGCGAGAGAGAATTCTCTGCAAACGTACTGGCACTTGCAGCCCACATTTCAAGTTGGAAACAAGCTCTAAAGAGATCTACCTTACAACTTAAATATGTGGGACCACCTCGGAGATTTCATTAAAATCTTCAGTCATTTGCAACTTAGCTCCCCCTCTCTCTAGTTAGAGCCAGTTAAAAAAAAGAATGATGCCTTCCGATCCCAAATCTCTCCTGTTAGGATACTAACAATGCACTTGGCACGCCCATCTTCCAGAAGCGCCTCATCCCCACAAGCCCCCATGTGCACACCCTGTTTACTTGTTTCTGTGCTCCTGGAAGACCCCACCACCTTGCCCTGCACAGCAGCTCCTCAGGAGTGGTTCCCATCCTGCTCAGAGAAGGGCGTGCCCCTCCCTCTCTGTGCCCCCATCCTGTCTTGCCCAGTGGCAACATCATCCCTGAAAGCCAATCAGGGAATTCCTATCATCTAAACTCTATGCTATGTTCTCTCCTGGCACTCTCAGTTTTCCTTCATATCAATTTATAATGGCATATTTGTGAGATTTTTATTTCATATCTGCTTCCCCACCAGAGTTTAAGAACCACAAGGACCAAACCTCTCTCTGCTGCTACTGTATATCCAAGCCTAGCAGAGATCTTGGCACACAGTAGGTGCTCAGTAATTATCTACTGAGTAAATTAATGTTTTTTGGTACATTTTCAACTGGGCAGGCCACTCAGAATCAAAAATCAAAGTGGATTTGCTTGGATGACGAATGTAAACAACATCAATCGGAATATTAAAAGTATATTTAGCAAATGCATCATAAACCAAAAGTGCACAAATGACATAAATTCCTGAAATGTAGCCATGAAGGTCAAAATGTCAAGTATAAACTACGACCAATGTTTTCTCGGCACTGTGGTCACAAAACCGTTTCTCTCAAAGTATGGTATTTGCCGAGGATTTAATATTATTACATTTCACGTAGCTGGGTCTCAGGAAAACAATGTATGGACCAGTGCAGCAAGTGGAAAGTGGAGCCCTCACTAACACGGAATACATCTCTGACCATTGAGGAAGGGCTTGAACCATTAACCCAGCTCGCAAACATCAGCTGCTTTCAGAGTCGCCTGATTTAATCTATCATAATTTTTTTTCATGGCAGTTGCTTTTCCATGTCATCACTGCTTTCTGCATTGAGAAATTAACAACTGGGTATGGTTTCCTGCCCCATAGATGGATGGGCGTTCATCAATATCCTTCTCAAGCATCCTCTCCTTGACAAGTTGGGTTTTACAGAAGTCAACTGCAAACCACTTAGCGACCTCACCCTCCACACTCTACAAATGTCCCTGATCATAAAACCAGAACATCAGCAGTGCAGCCATTAAAAAAAGAGTGAAAAAACCCCTCCCGTGCACACGGAACGGGAGGCTGCACTGTCAGAGCTTCCTGCAGCCCAAGTGTGGTCCCTGAGCGCAGGGGCTGCCGCTGCACCGAGTTTAATACAGTAGGTCTGCGACACCATTAATTTTGCTTGTTCCTCTCCCCTCCCCCATCCCATGCTCTCTTTCATTTCCTCCTCATAAATATGAAGAACGTATTCCCAATCCTTGTTGAGCAAATGATTCATGCCAAAAGCCCAATATGCACTGACTCAGGGTATTTATATTGTCTCTGGTAGCCAGCATTTGCTAGTATACTGTAATTATTTTTGACAACCTTGCATTTAAGGTAGCCACAGATAACCAACTTAATATTCAAATGTTCATAAATCCTTCTGTTTAATATCCTCCCTACCTAATCTATGTACATTATTATTACAGGTAATGCAGAAAGTACAGGGCATGAAAAGTACAATTAATCTCGATCCTTCCCCAGGAAGCAATGTCACTCCAAAGCCAGGTTTCTGTATTAATAGCATTATTGGGAGAAAGGAATTTAGGTTCCAAAGGAGTCTCCCCAAACTCCTACACAGGGAGTCTCAAGTCACCTAATTAAGAATCTGTCCAGTCTAGAGATTCCACATCCCTCCTTTGCAGTTGTAAAAAAATTATGCCATGCAACGTCTTGGCTCTGACAGCAGGGCTGGGACGGACCGGCTGTAACAGATTAAAACATGCCTCATGCCTGCTCTACTCCTGGGCTGGCAAGGGGGCCCCTGTCACCCCCTTGAGCTGCATCCCTCTAGATCTCACTATAAGACCCATTCATTCTTTTTCTGAAAGTAAAATGCACCTAATTTCCTTGCTGCTTCAGAAGAGGCGCAGAGGATTCTCCCAGTGCCCTTGTCCTCATCTCACATCCCCTCATCACACCCACCTCACCAAGCGCAAGTAAGACACTACGTGTTGAGTAAGACACACACAGTAGGCACTTGATGAACACCTGAACATTCGACAAATGTTGACTAAAGGTATTTCCTATCTCATCCACGTACCCATGACACCTAGAATTAACAAGCCCCAGTGTCATTTTTAGACTGTCATTGTCCCCACTCCAAGGGATCAGAGGCTCTTCTGGCCTAAAGTACCAACACCCCAGTGCCTTCAAGGAAGTGCAACAGAAACAGAAATCAAAAATGACCAATGAGATCGTGGCTGTCCTCTGCGGCCACAGTCTCCCCTTCAGTAGGAGAGGCCGAGGCTGAGTGGAGATCAGGAGTGAACACATGAAACCACCAGAGTGAGGGTGTGAACATGAGAGGCTCAATCCTTAGGAGCCGGTCCTCGCAGCCCTGAGCCGCAGTGAACACGTGGACCTCCTGAAGAAAGGGTAGCCAGTGGGCAGAACAGAGGTGACAAAAGCTAAGTATACGGATAGTTTCAAAAAGGACTTAGGTAAACTCTAGCTACAAAGGGGACAAGATTGCACTGTATGTGGATGTGGACGCAGGAGGGAAGGATGGGATTGTGGGGGCTACTACCCTTAACGTCTGCCACAAGCCCGATGTCTGGAGAGGCAACCCGGCCTTCAGACCTGCTCCTGGGGTCTCCCCGGCTGCACTATGAGCCGAGGGGCCTGCTCAGACCCACCGCAGGCTCAGGTGCCAGGACCTTTCCTACTCCACCAGAAACTCCGTCCTTGACAGCAAGCGTTTATTACTCTCATCATTAGAGGCAAAAAAATTACTCCTCCCTGAGTACTTTGGGAAGCATTTTCCTAACAAAGACTTATTGACAAACAACAGGAACGGCTGGTGGAAGAGAGTGCAGGCCAGAGAATCGTGTGACTGTCCACCGCCAGAGAATGCTGTGGGGACGCACGAGGACCGTGACAGGACCAGGGAGCTGTGGGGTTTGTGATGGAGAGAATGATTGTTGCTTTTCCCCTTCCGTGCTTCTGGATGGGGATTTTTTGTTTCTTTGTTTGTTTTGGTTTTTTTTCTGAATGGGGATGTTTGAACCTGGTTTTTTCTTTATAAATCATGAACATGTATTACTGTTACAATAAAATTTATAAAAATAAATAAAAATATTTCCCACCCAATTTAGGCCAAAAATAAAATGTCACCCCTAAAAATGAAAATCTGACTGCTCCCTATTTGGAGTTAAGGAAGACAGGTGGCCTTGGACAAGCACGAAAACTCCCTGATGTCAGGAAAGGAGCCAGTACTTCAAGAGCCTGGCTGAGGACAGATGCGGCACATCCGCAGAGTGCCCAGGGCAGGCCTCAAGCAGAGTAAGTGGACACTCACGAAAGCCACTTTTCTTTTTTCTAAGCCACCCATTAGAACACTCTGTTGGCAAAGCTTTAGCAGATGTCTTTAAAATTTCCTAATTTATGGACTTAAGTATTAAAAACAACACAGTAAAAGAAATCTGCATGTGTGATGGATACCTACCTACAGAAACAATGAAATGCCACATGTCAGAGAGACTTGAGGAGAAAGTCAACAAGGCCACGTCTGTCTGGGGGAGGGGTGACCACGTGGCATCCTTCTAGCTATGCTCCCATCTGTTGGTCAGCCTTAAATCCAGCTCCCTGGAAGACACTCGCTTCCATACTACCCTGTGATTTGTTACCTGGAGGCAAGGCAGGCAGACGAGAGATGTGAGAGAAATCTCCTAGTCTCCTTTGGAGAACACATTTTAATGGAATTCACCGTACACTTGGGTACGCGGTTAATAACACTGTTAATAAATGAAACCCAGCGCTGGCTGCCGATTCTACCCCGTTCACTAAAACCACAGAAAAATTAACTTAGGGATGAAAATAAACCACAACCAAAAAAGGGGGCGATTTCAAACAGGAATGTAAGTGACTTGTGCTCACTTAGCAACCGGAAAACCACTATTAGACTTACATTTTCTTTGGAAAATGATCTTGTGAAGCACAGATATCTGGTAACCTTGGATTTAAATAAGCCGTCTTTCCAGAGGTCAGCATCCACACCATCTGCTGTCTGTGCAACCTACACCAAAGAGACGGAGAAAAGGACAGCAGGTGAGGCGGGAGGCAGCTGAGGCCGTGTGTGGGCAGCTTCTTCGTACCTGCGCCAATTAACTCCGGCCCGGACTCGCACGGCATCTCATTAGTCCATTTCACGAGGCCCTGGGAAGAGATTTTCCAAGAGGGGCAAAGGGAGAGTGTGAAAAATACAACTTCTAAAAATATTGTCCCTGGGGAAGCCATTGATTAAAGACACCCTGACAAAAGCGGCTCTAATGAGAAAAGAGCAGCTCTTGCTGTCGTGGACAGAGAAGGGATCGGAGGAGTCACCACTTACTCGGGGCACGTACAGAGTGCAGTAAAAAGTCCAATGGGGCGTGAAATGCCACCTGAGAGGGGCACTGCCCGCCGTGAGCCTGGCACAGCCTCCCGCTCTGGGACCCGGCTGGGCCAGGGGCTGCCGTCACAGGGACTCTGCTGGGCACCAGGGGGTGGGGAGTCAGGAGAGTCGCTGTTTCTTCCTGGCACAAGCTCTGCGAGTGGTAGTCAAGGTCGGAAACTGTAGCATGATAGGAAAATAAAAAAAGGCTCAGCTGCCTGTTTACAGTCTAAAGAGCCATCTTCTCGTATTCAGCTGCAGAAATCTTCCTCTAAGCAGTATTCAAGGATGAAGCCAGCCTTGATCTGAGTCTTACAGGACCTGTTCACGGGACTGTGGGGCTGGGACGATCAGTGGGAAGAGTTCACAAGGACACGGGAGAGGAGAAGAAGGCTGGCTGGGGACATGCTCTTCCCTTTCTCTCCAAGAAGCTCGTTAATGAACCGTCAGGGCCTGGGCTGCCTCCTCCCTCAGCAGCCTAACAGGTCAGAGTATTAATCAACCTCCCACACCCTGACCGGACCCGGACGGGGGGCCTGTGGGAAGACTGGGAGCAGCGCCCCCTCCACCGCAGTGCACGCTGGGCATCTCTCTGCTCGCCCTCCTGAGACTTAGACTTTGGGAAGCCGTCCTTGATCTGACAAGCCCCAGACTGTCCTTACAAACTGTTGAAAGCACCTCTATTCTTTACACAAAACTGCCTGGATTCAGCCCCGTCCTGTGTCCACACTACAGAGCAGGCCCACGGCCTCGGACGGTCACGTGTGAGGGGCAGGGGTACGGGGGTGGCTCCACTGGGAGGGTCCCACAGCCCCACGGCCACATTCTCTGAGGGGGCCTCTGAAAAGCCCAAAGACCAACTGGCAAAAGAAAAATGACTTTTTTCAAACTGAACAATTTTAAGTTATCAAGTGCAACAAAGGAAAAAGAAAGGTCCTTATGCTAAATACGCAGATATGTTTGACCTGAAATCTGAAGGAGGAATGGTATGGGGACAATCTTAGGGACTGCCTGCTCCAAGAATGTCAACCCCACAGAAAGAAACACGGCGGAACAGGATCAGGCCTTGCCCACATTTTCCCCATAATGATCATACATTAAGCTTCTCAGAAAACATGACATTTAAAGCGGTGGCCCCAAGTTTCTACCACCGAGGATCCCTTTTGCTTTGTTTTCTCTCATGGGTTCCATGTTTGAAAGATGTTTGTTTCCCAAACTGTACTTTTATTGTATTTCCTCAGTTCTAAGATGTAGTCATTTGGGAATCACCCATGGATTTAAAGAACACCTCCTTCAGGAAAAAAAGAACTATCATATCAAAATGCACAAACCTATTTTAAGATGCATCCCAATTTCAGAATCATTAAAATGTGAAAAGATGCTACAGGAACAAAGAAATAAGGGAACCGATGTGGTTTCTCTATAATAAATGCATTATTTTTGACAAAGTTTTAAAAACAGAGAGTCTGTAGAACACTCGAAGGCTGTGGACCCACAGGCTGGGACCTCAGAAGAAAGAGAGTTGTATTCAACCTTCCATGGAAAAGGTAGGGGGTTCAGAAGGGCTCCCCAGGCTACTGGAAGTTCCACCGGGGGCTGTGCCCCCGAAATCAAGGCTATTGAAAGTGATGATTCCCTCCTCTCACCCCACTGCTAGAATTTTCCCTTTTCTGAATGAGAAGACACCTTGGTATGATAAAGAGGCCGGTGCAGGAGTGCAAAGGGAGAAAGCAGGCAGTGGCCAGCTCCTTCCTCAGAGGCCCCCTTCTCTCCTTGTCCTGGCAGTTAGTCCTCGGACAACCAAAGGCCCAGCGTTGCCTGAGGCCAGGACTCCTTTGCAATGAAGTAAAAATGTGTAACACCCTCCAACCCCAGCCACAGGGACGTGAGGAGGGAAAGGAGGGTGAGAGAGGAGAGGAAGGAGGAAAAGAGAGGCGCTGGGGGAGTGTGTGTGTGTGCGTGCATGCGTGTGGTGTGTGCGTGTGTGTGTGTGGCGTGTGTGTACGTGTGTGTGTGGGCACAGTGCAGAGGCGCCTGCAGCCTGGGGCCCGTGGGCCAGATCCACACTGGGGGGTGGCTCCACGGCTGAGTGGGGAGTGGGAAAGCCGGGCCTGGCTCAGCAGCAGGACGAGGGAAGTGGCTCTGGTGTAACAGGCTGGGCCTTCAGTCTTGCCTTCCCTGGAGCAATACGAAGTACCCAGACGCTTCTTTACAACCCTGGCACATAAAGGTGCTTCCTAACCTAACGTCTACAAGGTAAGTGCGGCAGGTGGCTGCACGGGCGTCCCTGCAGAAGTTCACATCTAAGCTCTGCCCTTGTGAACTCAGTCCTGAGTCCCAGGATGGCAGCTGGTGGAGGTAGGCCACGGATGGAGGAAGAAGTGCTCTAAGTACAGCAGACCCCAACCTGACACCCCAAGGCTTAAGCAAGCCCCCTCACCTGGGGCACTGTGGGGACAAAGGGGACAGATGCATGCGACGTGCCTCAGTGCTCACCCAGGACCCCCACAGAGCCAGTGCCAACAGGTCTACACGAAACACGAGGACGTCTGATCTGACAGCGAAACAAATATTTAAAGTGATACCACACTATCAGCATTTGAAAAGCCCTGCATTGTCACACTGGGCCTCAGCTCCAACCTCTGGTCCTCTGGGATTCCTTCCCCTTCTCTGGGACTAGGCCTGATCTTCAAACACACGAGGTACTCGTATCACTCACGTTTACCTGCCCCTACTGCCCGGCCCCGGACTAGAAGCTTCACCAGGACGAGGACAACGCCTCATGGCATTTATCCCCTGCACGAGGCACACTGCCTGATACACTTGGGCTCAACAAAAACTTGCTGACGGAACAAACGAATGAATCCGCCAGTCGACCTGGAGCAGCGTGTGAAAAACCAAGCAGCTGCCAGCTCTGGAGTAAGGCAGGAAGAATTTTAAAAATGAAATTTCCAGGACTTAGTCCCTTGAGCAGAGTGTATGTATCCCTTTCAAAATCACCACTCTGAGACCACATCCCCATTTCAACAACGAGGACACTTATTCTTTCGGCTCCCTCATTTGTACCCTGCCTCGTTCCCAAGATGGCTAGAGCATGTCCAGTGCGGCTGCTGGCTGCCGTGCCCGCAGAGTGTCTGTCGCAGGGCTCCACATACTCACACGCACACACACTCTCCCACTCACGTACCCTCTCCTCTCTTTCTCGCACCTTCCCGGGTACAGGAGCTGCCTCTGCGGAAGAGTAGGTGGGCAGTGACAGACTGGACACATGGGTTTATCTCTCTTCTCTGCCAATATTCTTCTAAAATGACAGTCAAGTGGAGAAAGTATGAAGCCACTAAAATAAAGAGCAAGAGAGGAGTACAACACAAGAGAGATGCCATCAGATGTGTGGAGAGGTGGGAAGTGGAAGGTCCGGGGTGTAGCAGAGCAGAGCAGGTAACACCCCAAGGACCCCAAGCCACCAGATACCATTGGGATGAGGGTGGGGGGTCCGGAGATGGGTGGATACAAGCTTAGGGCCGAGACAGGCAGACTGGAACAGGCCTATAAACAAAGCCGTTAGACTCCCAGATCCCCACTCATTTCAGAAGTATTTTCTGTGGAAACGGGACCCATAGGGCTCAGGGCTCCAGAACACCAGCCTGGTGGGGAAGGAGGTGAAGGAGGAAGTGAGACGCCAGAGTGAAGGCAGAGGGTAAGGATGCACAGCGACTGAAAGGTGGCCCCCTCCCCGCCCCCTCCAGGTTCACCCTCCCTTCCGCTTCTGGCACCTTGGCAGCCCGGTGTACCCCCTGCATGCTGGAAATTGAAGGGTGCATCTCTGGGGAAACTGAAGAGTGCTGCAGAGAGGGCCGGGGCCCACAGGCCCTGCGGTCTCCTGCTACAGAAGCCAGCTCCCGGCCCCATCACCTGCTGTGCGGCCCACCACCCGTCACCGGCCCCACCCCCACCACAGAACTCCGACCCCAGACCTAGGGCCTCGCTCTTAAATATAAACTGACGACAAAGGACTACCAGGCACTGGTGGTGGAGGGTGGAGGGGGTTCCCAAATATGAAGGACAGGGCCCGAGTTATTAGGAAAAGGGGCACTTGAAAACAACACAGATAATACGAGGAAACAATGAAAGCTAAGGAACAAACGACCAAACCTATGAACAAATAACCAAAGCTATAATTAAAATCTTCAGAGGCATGAGTGAATATATTGCCACCATCAAACAAGAATGGAATATTGTGAACAGCATTTTAAAAGGAACAATCTAAGACAACATAAAGAGCTTAGAAATAAAAAACTTATAGCTGCAATTAAAAATTCAAAAAATACACTGGAAGAGAAAATTGAGGAAATCTTCCAGAAAATAAAATACAAAGATGAAGAGATCAACTAGAGGGGGAAAAAACTAAGAAAACTGAAGAATCAATGCAAAATCCAATTAATGAAATTTCCAGAAAGAGAAATAAAAAATGGAAGAGAAGGTGAGCTCCACATTAAAGAGGTCCTGAGAGTTCTTGTGCAGTGAATAAAAAAGCCCCACCCCAAAGCAAAGCAACAGAGAATCCCCCCAAATCTGGGATGAAGAAACTACCTTTAAAACTTCCACAGAGAAATAACACGCCACATACAGAAGAACAGAAACAGAACGCATCACTCTTCTCACCAGCAACACTGGAAACTAAGACAAGTGAACAACCTCTTCAAAATTCTGAGGAATTCTGGAATACGCCATCTAAACCAACATCAAGTAAGCCGTGATGGTAGAATAAAGACCTGTGCAGAGGTGCAAGGACTTAGAGAGTTCATCCCCTGCCCACCCTTGAACCTACAGGAGGATGCATCAGCATGGCTGGGGGCTGAATCAATAAAGAGGACACCTTGAGCTCCAGGAACAGATCCCACACAGGACAGCCAGGGGAGGCGCCCGGACAGGAGGGAAAGGAGAGAAGGTCGTGGAAAGAAGAGAGATGCGGCTCTCTCTGAGGGAGGAGGGAGTGCGCGGCTGGAGCATTTACAAAATTAAAAAGAGAGGCATAAAGTAGTTCAAAGCATAATTTAGTAACTAAGTTGAAAAACTGAAAGAAAAAATGTTAATTTCAGCGTAAACATCAGTAGGTACCTAGACAGTTAAGCAAATGAAAGAAGCAAGTCAAGAACTAATTCCAAGAAAAGGAAAAGAAAGAAACTCTAGTCCTAGTGCATTGCTTGATCCAGTGGTACCCAATGTTTACATGTGTAAACACTGCCCACTAATTTACTGAAAATTGTGATACTGCCTGATGGGGGCAGATTATGAGAAAACTAAATGGAAGGATAAGTAGATCAAGAAATAAGCAGCATAAACACATTATTTAGAAATATGGAGATGAAGTACCAGAAGTTAAAAAAGCTAAAAGAGTTGAAAGTAACTGCCTTTGGGAAGTGAGAAACAAAGAGCGGGCAGTGACAGGGCTAGGGGCAGATATATTTTCTTACAAGCCTTTCAGGACTCTCTGATTTTTTTAACTGTATATGTATCACTTTGTTAAAAAGAAAAACAAATTTTAATTTTAAAAAATCAGAGAGCTGGGAAAATGTCTCATGGAAGACAGTTTGGGGCTCTCATTCCTTTCAGAGGAACCATTACTGTCATAACCCTCAGGGATGCTCCTGCAGGTGCAGTGTGACTTCGGTCCTAGTCATCGCCATAGTGTGTCCCAGTGCGTGCCTTCTCCAGTGCCAGAGTCCACCAGAGCTAACATGGGGATGTGGAGCGGCTGCAGCACCGAGCCCAGTGCCTGTGAGTGGCAGCCCCCAGTCCTGCAGAACCGATGCTGGGACTTGAACAAACGGCCTGCCCAGGGTGGGCTCAGCTTCTGCTGGCAAGCCCGTGGGAAGGAACCCGAGGTTAAATGTAGAAACCCTCCCGGTGTGACGACAGGCGGTGGGGCAGGAGTCCCTGTGGATGTTCGCCAGGCTCTGGCCTAAGCAGGTTATGTGCAGTTTCTCAGTGAGTCCTCCCAACTGCCCAATGGAATGGGCACTGTCTTCTCCTCAATTTACAGGCGAGAAAACGAGGCTTGGAGAACTTCCATAAACTCACGAAAAGGCACTCAGTGGTCAGAGCAGAGGGGGTGTCTCTGTGCACCTGGCCTCTCCCCCCTCAACACCCAGCAAGCAGAGCCCCCCGCACGGCCCCAGGAAGCACAGTCAGCCTCCTGGGTCAAAACCAGGACACTTGTGGGCCCTGCTGTTGGGCAAGCTGAGAAGCCACGTGCAGGCCTCTCTCGACCCAAACACAAAGAACCACCCAGGGACACTTTAAAGAAGCACCAGCACCGCCACAGTGAAAGGCAGCTGGGGGCTCACGGTGCAGGCTCAGGCTGAATGCTGCAGGGAAGTGAGCGCTTGAGAACACTTCTGGAAGCACATGGGTTTGGAGAGCTTTGCTGTGACGATAGAAGAAGAGAAGAAAACAAACTAATTAGACTTAAATCTAAGCTAATAGCCCTAATGGTTTTAAAAGCTCCTGTACACTCAGGCAAGGCCCAGTGTTGTAATTACGTTCTTTAACTTGCAGGACACCGGAGTACCTGAGCACACCCACATGCGGGAGGTGGAGGAAAAGGTACTAGAGGATGCTGGCACAGAGACCAGGGAGCACCCAAGCAAGCTGACCTCAGGAAAAGAACGCACTTGGGGTTCATTTGCTTGGGACCTCGACGGAGAGATTCTTGGACTTGTGTGACATGCTGCACCGTCATCACAGACGACCCTGCCCCGAGGTCTATTCCACTGTACCTGCCACACTGCGAGGATGCTAACACCACCTCACGTTACTGTGCACCTTCTGTGTGCCAGGTCCTGCCCTAAGTGTTTTATTCTCAAGTCATTAGTGTACGTCACTCATTTAGCACAACAACCCTATGAGTTACTGTGAGTAATAATCGGTTACTATCTGATTTTATAGATGAGGAAGCTGAGGAACAAAAGGATCTTGGCTAAATAAATTATGGTATGTTTATGTAACAACACATATTCAGTTCTTAGAAAGGATGAAGTATGTATATATATATAGAATTATGTCCATTATGTATTAAGTTGGGGGGGGTCCTCTTACCTAAAAGCATATGAGAGAATCCATATAAGGGGGAAATGGGCACACCAGTTGCTCCTGAAATGAGTAGTAGGTGGTACAGCCTTCAATTACATTAATCTGGTGCTACGTATCAAAAGCCTTAAAGACACATACACCCTGTGACCAAGGAATTCCACGTCCGGGCAGACAGTCTAAGGAGATGAGCAGTTTGTGCACAAGAGTAGATCACCATTCCGTTCATACTGAGCTTCTGGGCGCCAGACACTCACGTGCACAGCACAGACGGCTGGACAAGAGATACTCGGTGGGGGAAGACACACAATAAATAGGTAAACAAATAAACTAATATATAAGATAATTTCAGGGGGTAAAAAGTGTCATATAAAAGAGGGCAATGGGGATAGTGGCTGCGGGGGGGGAGGGGCTACTCAGGGGGAGGACCAGGGAGGGCCTCTCTGAGGAGATGCCTCAGCGCCAACACCTGTGACAGGAAGACGATGTCATGAGATCTGGAGGCGGAGCTCTGCGGGGCGAGGGGGCAGCTGCTGTGAAGATGGGAGAGGGAAACAAGGCTGTTGGGCGACAGGGAGAAAGAGGGGGCTCTGGGACAAGAGCCTGGTAGGAGGGGAGGAGCACCGTCTAGACGGTGGAACAGCAAAACTGGGGAGTGAGTGACACATTTCTAATGATTAGAGGACATTCTTACAACCGAAGACTCGGCAGCCACTTCAAACAGCTTGAGGACACGTATCCACCGACACGGAAAGTTCAGGGGAAAGAATAAGTTACAAAATGGTTTCTAGCGTACAATCTTGGAATCTAATATACAAATGAACTTATTTACAAAACAGAAACAGACTCATAGATATCGAAATCAAATTTACCAAAGGAGAAAGAAACATGGGGAGGGGGAGTGATAAATTAGGAGATTGGGATTAACATATACACACTACTCTATATAAAATAGATAACTAATAAGGACCTGCTGTATAGCACCCGGAGCTCTACTCACTATTCTGTAATAACCTATACAGAGAATCTGAAAAAGAATGGATCTATATGTATATCCCATTCACTTTGCTGTACACCTGAAACGAACTCAACACTATAAATCAACTATACGCCAATAAAAATTTTTTTAAAAAGTACAATTTCGTATTTTGTTTTTTAAATGTTATCTGTACAGATAAGGATCTAGACAAATACAAAGCAAAGTGTTAATTACTGTTTGGTTCTGTACTGTTGAGATTATGGGTCTTCTTTAATGTGGTTTTTTAAAATTTACTTTTATTGAGGTATCATTGACATACAACATTACATTACTTTCAGTTGTACAACATAATGATTCAATATTCTGTACTGTGTGAAATGATCACCACAGTATGTCTAGTTAACATGCGGCACCATACGTACTTACAGAATTTGTATGTGTGTGATGAGGCCTTTTAAGACCTACTCTCTCTGAGCAACTTTCAAATATGTGATACAGTATTATTAACTACGGTCACCATGCTGTTCGTTATATCCCATGGCTTATTTATTTTATAACTGGAAGTCTGTACCTCTTCACTCTATATAGCTTTTATAACAAGAAAAACAAAAATTAAAAAAAATTTAATATTTAAAAAAGAAAAACAATTTAAAAGACTTCATTTGATGGGATGGGAACTAAAGATCTGCTGGATTTAAACCTGAGAACACTTTGTAAATCAGCTCCCCAACTAAGCCGCCAGGAGAGGGGCTGTGCAGTAAATCCTTCAAACTGTCAGAGGTCCTTCAACATCAGGATCAAGTACTCTTGCCCCAAGAGAAGCTCTTGAAAGACAGCTAACCATTGGTTTCATCAACCTGTTCACACCCTGGTGTTTTAAGAGAGCCCACCCACAATTCAAAGATGTGCTTGGCAGACAGAAAGCAATCAAAGGGGCCAGGAAATTCTACAGACATTCCAAAGGAAATATCTGGCAGACACTGGGAACAAGAGTAACGTTCACAGGGCTCTTGACGTGTTAGATTATCCACTGCTGAAACACACACACTTGGCGCAGGTCAGACAGTGGCCATCCGTGGAGCCACTTAAGCCCTTGTTCAGACCAGCGTGGGCACGACATCCTTCTGGACCCCTAACAGGAGGTGTGCCCAAAATGCTTCCTAAAAACAGTACAGTGAGAAGAGCCTTTTGACTTGTCTGCTGACAAGCCCAGGAACCTTGTTTTTTGGTTCTGATTTGATTTTCATCATTTTATTGTTTTGAATCCTGACTGGAGACTCAGGTGGCCAGGGATCTTCAGCTGAAATGTCTGGTATTTCTTAGCAAGAGAAACGAATGCGTGGCTCTGTCCTGAGCCTGCCTCAGCTCCCTTAGCCTCCAAGCTGTTCCCTCCACTCCCGTCCCAGAGCGTGGACTGAGCTCTCCCTCCTTGAGCTCATCTTTCCCAGACATGCCTGGTGCCCTCCTGCCCCCCAACCCCGGGCTTTGCCCCCGCCAGGCCTCTCTGTTCACACCAGCCAGGAGCAAACTCTCTTTTCCCAGGACCTTCCCTTCTGACAGCTTTGTGCATCAAATCTTCTCTAATATGGAGAAAACCATAAGACGGAGGAAAGAACTTGGATTTTTGGAATCAAAAGGTAGAAACAACACAAATGTCCATCAACGGATGACTAGATAAACAAAATGTGATCTATGTGAATTATATTTCAATAAATCTGTATTAAAAAAACCTCTTCGCAAATAAAGACCTGCCACGTGAAAGACACTCCAAAACTGTTAGCTCTTTATGATCGCATCTGCTCCTTAAAGCAAGGGTCTACTGTATTCAGTGAGTGTTCCTCAGAGTACCTAGCCCAAGGCCCTGCTGGTAGGACACAATCGGATATTTGCCAGATGGCTGAGTGAACAAGTAAAAGAATGCACAGCGTGAAAAATGCACATGGAGTAAAGCGGGCACACCAGGGGCTGCACAGGACGGCTCTCTCTTTGTTCCACCCTCTGTGCAGCTGCTGTGGTTACCGCAGGAGCGGAGAGGACCGGTTCCTGAGGCTGGGCAGGGCGGAAGAAAGCAAAGGGCCCAGGAGACACTCCTGGAAATCTGCTGATGGGGAAGGGAAAACACGGGGAAATCAGTTCCTGGGGACTGTGAGGTCCATGAGACAGGAAATAGGAAGGAAACATGGGCAGGGCACTTGGCTGCATCAAAGGGGAATTTCCTCCCCATTCCTGGTAGTCAGGAGAGAGCACCTGGGCCACAATCGCTCCTGCCTCTGCAGCCGCTGCTGGCCAGGCAGGATGCAGCCCTGGACCCCCACAGACCCCGTGGAGAGCAGCATCCGTGACCTAGAGCTTCCCTCGTGGCTGGTTGGCACCAAGTGGAGGGTGGGTTCCTCTGAGCCACAAACACTCAGTCTGTAACAGAGCTGCTGATGACACAGCAGTGGCCGAGGCATGAACTACTCAATCGAAGCACGCAAATGCCTGATCATCACTGTGGACCAAAAATTTAAACTAGAACTCTGCCGCACATGAAAACAAACTCTAGGTGGATTAAAGGTTAAATGTGAAAAGCAAAACTTTAAAACTTTTCAAAGAAGATGTAAACTATCTTTATGATTTTAATAGCGGGAATTATTAAAGAAATAAACATGTGTGTGAAAGAAAATCCATAAAAGAGAAGACTGATGGACATTACTCTCCTGAAACTAAAAATTTCTATACTACAAAGGTCACTCAAAATAGTGAAAAGACAAGGCTCACACTGCGAGAAATGCATAACTAACAATGGATTAATATCCAAAATATGTAAAGAACTCCTGCAAATCAATGAGAAAAAGAAATAAGTGAAAAGAAAAGTTATATACAGTATGTAGAAGCCATATGAGAAAATGTTCAACCACTCTAGGAGAATGTAAATTAGAAATGACAATTTTATACCATTCATGGTAAATCACTGACTAAACCATAACTATCTGACCAAAATGAGTGGGGCACAAGCTTGGCACAGCCGCTTTGGAGGACACATTTACTATATTCAGTAAGGGGAAAACAATCCACCAATTCCGCTCCTAAATGGCCCCCTAGAGAAGAAATTCTTAACATACCGATATGGGGATATTATTTGCAATACCGTTTACAGTAGTAATTTATTGGCAACAACCCAAATCCTCATCAACAGAAGAATGAATAAAAACATCAGAGTATATTCATGCAACAGAAATCCACACAGCCTTAAAAACACATGAACTGGAGCTACACATGTCCATAAGGATAAATTTCAAAGACAATGCTAAGCAAGAAAAGCAAGTTGGAAATATGTACAGTATGATATGTATTCCATAAGACAGCATTTATATAAAAGCAGAAAAGAATATATAGGAATGATAAACACCAAACTCTGTGGTTACTCTGGCTTAGGAAGGACATGTGGGCTTGGAGGGTACACAGGCACCAATAATGTTTTGTTTCTTTTATTTAAATAAAACTCAAACTTGGTGAAACATTAAGACTTGGAAAAGCTGCACGATGGTAACATGGACACTTGTTACCTTATTCTCTATACTTTTGTGTATATATGAAATGTTCTGTAACGATTTTTTTAATTAAAAAAAATCAGACAACGGAGACCTTAAAAATAAGAGTAGGGCCTTTAAATACTCGCAAATGTGCACAAGGAGGAATGTTGCCAGAGGAAACACAGGACACTCACTTAAATGTGAATTTCAGGTAAACAATGAATCCTTTTTCTCAAATTTTAAAAAATTTCAAATTTTTCAGATTTAACTGGGTACTCTGTATTCTGCTAAATTTGCTAAATCTGGCGACCCAAAGAAGGAGGACTGTACTAAGGCTTTGTTTAGTGAAAAACTGGGGTGAAACTAAAACTTGAGCAGTGGGAGGATGCCTGTCCAGAGCGCTCAGCCTACACGGACACCACACACCAGGGAGTGAGAACACATGGGACTTACACATGCTGATCTAGGAAGATCTAAACGACGTGTGCATCCTTCAGTAAAGATGACACGAGAGCTCCCTGCATGATCTAATTCATACTGAGAAGACAAGTTATGAAGATATATTTCTGAAAGTTATTTGCATATGCAAATACAGAGAAGAAGGAAGAAAAAACCAACGGATGGCAGCAGCTAACAGAAATCAGGGGTGTAGTCGAAAGGTGCTTGAGCTTTGGCTGTGTTGTTTGATATTTTTAAAATAAGAAGTTTTTGTATTCCTTATTTAATTAAAAATAAATAAATACAGTTTCTTACAAAAGGGAAACACAAGCCTAGCAGGATATTTCCAAACTGTTAATAATATGCATAGGATCAGAGGGAAGAAAAGGTAATATTTTCACTCTTTGTTTACATAATTCTATATGATTTGGATTTTCTGAAATGAGCTTTTATAATTTTTAAAATGTCATGAAGATATTTTTAATAATAATAAAAAAAGCAGGGTTCATGATCCTCTCTCTATCACAGAATTGGGAGAATAAGAATCTCATCATGGAGGATGCTTCTGCCAAGCAGAGAAGGAAGGAAAAGAGAACAAGAAAGAAGCTGCCACTGAAGGCTACCTCATCTCCTAAAGACCACCCTCTCTGTCCCTGCTAACCACGGCACAGTGATCCAAAGTCCCTTTCTGGCTGGACTCTGGGCTAACAACCTAGGCCTCATGCAGCCCAATACCTACTCTCCCGGGCCAGGGAAGCAGGAGAACATGACAGCTTAATACATGGGCTTTGGTACAGGACAGATGTGAATTCAAACCCTGGCTTTGCCACTTAGTAGCTGTGTGACCTTGGCTAAGTTCCTCAACCTCTCTGAGCCTCAGCTTCTGCCTCTATAAATGGAGACAGTAGCTTCTATCTCATGCAGTTGTAGTAATAATTAAGAGGGACAATAACGTGCTTTGCCCAGCACCTAGCATACAGAAAACACTTCCTCAGTGGTAAATACTGGTGTTCACATTGTTTCAGAAACACGGTGTTCCTCCTGTGTGCCATGGGGTATGCAGGCTGGCTTGGCTTTAAAAAGAGACTTCCACCTGTGGGTACAGTCACCACTAGGCTGCAATTCATCCCTTCAGGCCACAAGTCTTTACTTTTCCTTCAGCAAATATACACTAAGCACTTACGATATGCAAGGCACTGCACCACGGGCTTCAGCATACACGAGTGTGAGTAAGACACGGAACCTCCCTCAGAGGAAAGCCAGCGGATGCGGTGAATCAGCAGCAGGGCACAACGCTCAGAGGCAGGAGATCCAGGCTGGGTTTCAGCTCATCCACACCTGTTGTGCCATCTTGAGAAGAGCCCTGGAGCTCTCTGAGGCTGCTTCCTTATTTGTAAAATTAGATTGTAACAGTCTCTTCACGGAGTCACTCTGTGAAGGAAATACTATCCATGGAAGCAACCAGCACAGGGACAGACACAGCATGGCTGTTCAGAGGGGGCGGGGTGAGAGGAGAACCAAAGGCAGCTTTAGGTGGGGGTCTCAAAAAGCATCAATAGGCAGGAATGAAGCAGAGGAAGAGGCGAGGGCATGGCCTCGGAAAAGAGAACCAGAAATGACGGGGAACTGGGTCGTAAGAGGCCCACCTGGGGGGAGCTGGGATGGCTGGACCGCAAGAGGAGACACACAGCAGGGTGGAGGAGCAGGGCAGGTGCAGGGGTCAGGACGTGCCCCCGTGCAAGAGGGAGAGTGTCTGGAGTGCTCAGAGCAGGAGGAGGAATTCTATGGGTGATGCTTGAGGAGAAAATCTGGAGCTGAGAAGGGAGGGACAAGAGTCCCCCTGGAAAGAGGCTATCCGGGACAAGAATGGTGAGGACCTTCCTTCAGGCGGTAGAGACAGAAAAGGATGACGCAAAAGATGAAGCAGGGGGAGAATCCACGAAACTGGCAGTCAGGGTGCGGGAGGGGAAGGGACAGGCGGAGGAGCTCCAAGAGGAGTCTGGCCTCTGGGAGGAACAACAAAGCAGGGGCAGCTGTGGGCTAGGGGCCTGGGTAGGGAGTGGGGAGGACACACAAGGCAGTTCAGTTTGGGAATGCTCGGGCCGAGTGTCAGCCAGCCACGACCTGTGGGCTTGTCTGCCAGGCAGGTGGAAACACGGGCCTGGCTGAGGAGAGAGGCTAGCGTGGGTGGGTGGGTGAGGAGTAGGGAGGGGCCTGGCCCTGGGCTGGAGGAGAGCACAAGGTGAATGAGGCTGGGTCAGAACCTGGGGAAGCGCGTGGTGTGGCAGACATCCCGAGAGGGGAAATCGGGGAAGAACAAGGGATAGGAGAGGTGGAATCACATTTAAGGGATAAGAGTGCTTTAAGAAAGAAGGGCTAGACTTCCTAGGTGGTACAGTGGTTAAGAATTCGCCTGCCAATGCAGGGGACATGGGTTCAATCCCTGCCCCAGGAAGATACCACATGCCGCAGAGCAACTAAGCCCCATGCACCACAACTACTGAGCCTATGCTCTAGAGCCCATGAGCCACAACTACTGAGCCTGTGTGCCACAACTACTGAAGCCCACGTGCCTAGAGCCTGCGCTCCACAAGAGAAGCCACCACAATGAGGAGCCTGTGCACCGCAGTGAAGAGCAGCCCCTGCTCGCCACACCTAGCAAAAGCCCGCGTGCAGCAACAGACCCAACACAGCCGATAAATAAATAAATAATAAATTAAAAAAAAAAAAAGTGAGAAAGAAAGGCTACAGCAGAAAATCTGATGACCCAAGGAAACACGGCAATAGTATAATAATAACATTCAATGCAATAATAAGCATTTTATTAAGTAGCATATACGATAGAATCCCATCATTGTTAAAACGCACACGCAGAGGGAAAAAAACTAAAGGATGTATGTGTCAAAATGTTAACAGCATTTTTCTTCTGAGTGGTAGGATTATGAGCCACTTTTCTTCTTCCTTGTACTTTTCTGTATCTTCCAAATTGTCCAGAATGAGCACACATTACTTCTATGCTCAGAAAATGAACATATGAACGAAGGAAAAATGGGTCAACAGCATCCAAAGTTGAGATGAGATCCAGAAGAATGAAAAATAAGGAGAAAGCTACGGAGAGAGACACAGGAAGCAAGGGGTGAGCTGCGTCTGCTTCTGGGAACAGAGGGGCAGCAGCATGTCTGTGAGGAGAGGCACAGGGGAGAGAGGGCGGAGGGAGAGAGTGGGATTTGCACAAGCGGGGTTTACGAGCAAGAATCAAGGCAGGCAGACGTGGAGGCGAGAACTCCCCTCTCACGGGGGGATCGACCTTGGGAAAGAAGAGGGGCTCCACGTCTTTGCTCATTTTACCCCTCAGCTGGGTCTCTGAGCTGCCTGCGGGCAGGTACTACACCTGACAACCCCCAGAGCCTAGTGCAGCACCCGCACATGGTGGGGGCTTAATAAATGACTGCTGATAACGGAATGCATCCCCCCTCTTCATCTGCTCCATCTCTAAAGTTTGGGGAACCCTCCTCTGTACCTGAAAGATTCTGGAGACCACAAAACATCTAAGTGCCTTCTTAAGAAGGAGAAGGAAGTTTTTCCATCAAACCAAATCAACTGACTCCAAGGTAAGTTCAATTATAAGATACAATTCCTGAATACAATTCAACGAGGCTAAGGAAAACAAAACAGGTCTAAGATAAGGAGGCAACATCATTGATAAACGGCACTGTTTTTGCCTCACCTAGGGCACTAGCAGGGTCTGGCTGAGAAAATACTGAAAACTAGTGATCCTGGAATCGGCAGAAAACCCAGAGGCCCCTGCATGGCTGCCGGGGCTCGAGGAAGGTCGCTGCCTGCACCCTGGCCCAGGCTCCCCCTGCCCTCAGCCGCTGGCTCCCCCTGCCCTCAGCCGCTGGCTCCCCTTTGCCAGGCTCCACACAGACCACCAGAGTGGGCCGCGGAGGAGCTGCGGGAGCCAACCAGCCCGCAAAGGCCGGACTGTGGGCTTCTGACCGGTTTTAACAAAGGGGCCCTGGAAGAGCCCCAACAAGGCAAGGAGGACAGCAAGAGTGAAAGTGATGGGATTTAAGAGAAGACAAGTTGAGCCTGTGCTGCTCATGAGTCACGCTCGGTGACAGGAGGCAGGAAAGCAAAGGAGATGGACTGGCGCTCGTGACTACGTCGCCCTCCTTATTTACTCTATTACTCAGCCCTCAAAACCACACTGCCAGCTGTAATTGCATTTCAATTCATGTTTAACACAAACATAACTTAGCTGGATGTTGGCATCCAATATCCCAGACACAGAAAGGCAAAACAGAAAGGAGCCAGCTACTTCAATTCAATAAACACTCGTTGCATGCCTGGTGGACCATGGACGCACCCAAACACCATGCTGGAGGGAGAGCCTACGAAACACACCGCTGCACGGCCTCCAGGGGCCTTGGCTGCGGGGAGAGAGGCACACTGACGGGCCTCTGTAACTGGAGTGGTAAGAGCTGCACTGGAGGAAAGTAAAGGCACTATCGCAACACGGAGCTGGAGCAGAACTCCACAGGGAGAGGAACGGAGTGCTTGCACGAAGACGCGGAGGCAAGAATGGCAACAGCATGCCTGCAGAGCTATGCAGAGTTCCCACGGGCAGGAGCAGGGCTAGAAAGGAAGGGAAGGGGCGAATCAAAAAAAAAGTCTCAGATTCCAGTGGGGCCCACCCATTTGTTAAGCACCTACTGAGTGCTATCTGCTGAGAGTTCAGTAGTAAGTAAAACAACGAACTTGCCTTTGGATCTATGTAAAAGCAAGAGGGCTGGAGGACCATTCTAAGCAGGTGAGTAATCTGATCTTTTAGAAAGTTTCCACTGGTGAGAATGTAGGAAAGACGAGGTTAGAATGGAGTTAGGGAGAGGCACCGGGAGACCATTCAACAGGTCTTAAAAAAAGAGTGGAGAACAGAGTTGCTGGACATCTGCTTCGTCAACAGGTCGGCCCCTTCTTAAACTCTTCCCCTCTCACCTGTCCCTCTCCACAAACATCATGGAATTGGTAATCATGTAATTACCTTTTGCCTAAAACTCATAAAAAACCTGTCAGCCCAAAACATGATCCAAAGGGTCATGGAACAGCCAAGAAACAGGGTGGGGAAGTAGAAACAATACAAGAATTCAGGGAGGTTGTTGGCCATAAGATAAACATATTTTTAAAGATTAGTTTTCCTCTATACAAACTGAGAAGCTTCCCATCTTTTCTCAAAGTTTTAAGATAGTGTGCACAATGTGGGAATTACCTGTTCTTGATAATTTTATAGAATGCTACCTTAAAAGGAGTTAGGCCAAGTGCTTTTGTTGGAAATAGTTCTTTAATGACTTTTCCAATTTCTTCCTTTGATACGGGTTTGTTATCAAATTTCTTCCTCTTAAATAGCAGTAGAGGGACTTCCCTGGTGGTCCAGTGGTAAAGAATCCACCTTCCAGTGCAGGGGATACGGGTTCAATCCCTGGTCAGGGAACTAAGATCCCACATGCTGCAGGGCAACTAAGCCCGTGCACCACAACTACTGAGCTTGCGCACCTCAACTAGAGAGGCTGCATGCTGGTCTGGAACCCGTGCACCACAACTACAGAGTCCACTTGCCCTGGAGGCTGCACGCCACAACTAGAGAAGAGAAAACCCACATGCCACAACTAGAGAGAAGCCCATACGCCACAACAAAAAGATCCCGTGTGCCTCGATAAAGATGCCATGAGCTACAACTAAGACCCAAGGCAGCCAAAAGTAAAATAAATAATTTTTTTTAAAAAGTCAGCTATCAAAAAAAAATAGCAGTAGGAATGATCTAACTCATCAAGATTTTCCATTTCAGTTGCATAGGGCTGCACCTAAGAGCTAAACATCATATTCTTTCATAATTTTCAAATCTCCTTATACTCCTACTTTCCTTTCGCAATCTAAATTCTGCTTATATTTATTTTATTTCTTTTTACTATTATATTTGCCTAAAGTTTATCTATTATGCTTTTTACAAAAAAATCAATTCTCAACTAAAAAGTCTCCCCTCTTTTCTCTTCTAATTTCTGACATCTACGTTATTATTTCCTTCCATGTGCTCCTCTAGCTGCTTGAGCTGTGGGACAATATCCAGTGGTCATGTAATTAGAGTCCCAGGCAAAGGAGAAATGAAGAAGAACTATTTTAATAATGACCAGAAATTTTCCAACTGCAACAATAGCAGAATATATGTTCCTTTCAGGAGAAAAGAAACATTTACTGAGACACATCATCATCTAGGCCTGGGGTCAATGTAGGCCAGTCTGGCCTGTAGCCTGTTTGTGTAGACCCTGTGAATTACAGATTTTTTTTTTTTTTTTAAGAGTTAAAGAAAATCAATATGCAATCAAAACCATATGTAACCTACAAAGCTTAAAATATTTACTATCTGAATCTTTATAGAAAAAGTCTGCTGACTCATGCTAGGCCATAAAACTGAGCTATTTTTTGATGACACAGAATTAAATAAGATGTCAATAACAGAAGCACATCTAGAAAATCCCAGATGTATGGAAGCAAGATAACACACACCTAAATAACCCATGGGTCAAAGAAGAAATCAAAAGGGAAATCAGATAGTACTGTGAATGGAATTAAAATTAAACACAACATATCAAAATTTGAGGGATGCAGCTAATTCAGAGTTAGAGGGAAATTCACAGCATTAAATGCTTTTGCTGGAAATGAAGAAAGCTCTCAAATCAATGACCCAAACCTCTACTTTTAAAGAACAAAAACATTAAATCCAAAGTAAGTAGAAGAAAGGAAATAATGAGAAAGTAATAAAATAGAAAAAAGAAAAATAATACAGAAAAATCAATAAAACCAAAAGCTAGCTCTTTGAGAAGATTAATAAAACTAGTAAAACTCTAGGCAGCCTGAATAGGTAAAAAGAGAGCTGACACCAATTATCATTACTAGGAATGAAGAAGAGGATATTCTACAGATCCTAGAGAGATCTAAAAAAAAAAAAAAGGGAGATACTACAAACAACTTTACGCCCAGCCATTGGAAAAATTCCTTGGCAGACACAAATTACCAAAGCTCATTCAAGAATATGTAACTTAAATAACACTGTATCTCTTTAAAAACTTGAACTGAAGTTAAAAACACTATGTCCAGATAGCTTCACTGGTGAATTCTATAAACATTTAAAGAAGAAATAATACCAATTCTACACTAAATACTTCAGAAAACAGATGAGGAAGGAACACTTCCCAACTCATTCTATGAGACCAGCATTACCCTAATACCAAAGCCAGACAAAGAAATTATAAGAAAACCACAGACCAATCAATATTTCTCATGAACCTCTACATAAAATGTCTTAACAAAGCTTTAGCAAACTGATCTAATGATATATTAAAAGGACAATAGGGACTTCCCTGGTGGTGCAGTGGTTAAGACTCCATGCTCCCAATGCAGGGAGCCCAGGTTCTATCCGTGGTCAGGGAACTAGATCCCACATGCATGTCACAACTAAGAGTTTGCATGCCACAACTAAGGAGCCCACGTTCTGCAACTAAGAGAAGCCCACCTGCCACAACTCCTAGAGTAATGGAAATAAAAACAAAAATAAACAAATGGGACCTAATGAAACTTAAAAGCTTTTGCACAGCAAAGGAAACCATAAACAAGATGAAAAGACAACCTTCAGAATGGGAGAAAATATGTGCAAATGAATCAGTGGACAAAGGATTAATCTCCAAAATATATAAACAGCTCATGCAGCTCAATATCAAAAAACACATAACAACCCAATCAAAAAATGGGCAGAAGACCTAAACAGACATTTCTCCAAAGAAGATATACAGATGACCAAGAGGCACATGAAAAGATGCTCAACATCACTAATTATTAGAGAAATGCAAATCAAAACTACGATGAGGTATCACCTCACACAGGTTAGAATGGGCATCATTAGAAAATCTACAAACAATAAATACTGGAGAGGGTGTGGAGAAAAGGGAACCCTCTTGCACTGTTGGTGGTAATGTAAATTGACACAAACACTATGGTGAACAATATGGAGGTTCCTCAAAAAAATAAAAACAGAATTACCATATGACCCAACAATCCTACTATTGGGCATATATCCAGAGAAAACCATAATTCAAAAAGACATGCACCCCAGTGTTCATTGCAGCACTATTTACAATAGCCAGGTCATGGAAGCAACCTAAACGTCCATCGAAGAGACAAATAGATAAAGAAGATGTGGTACATATATACAACAGAATACTACTCAGCTATAAAAAGGAGCAAAATTGAGTCATTTGTAGAGAAGTGGATTGACCTAGAGACTGTCATACAGAATGAAGTAAATCAGAAAGATAAAAACAAATGTCATATTAACACATATATGTGGAATTTAGAAAAATGGTACTGATGAACTGGTTTGCAAGACAGAAACACAGACACAGATGTAGAGAACAAATGTATGGACACCAAGGGGGGAAAGGGGAAGGGTGGGATGAATTGGGAGACTGGGATTGACATATATACACTGATATGTATAAAATAGATAACTAATGAGAGCCTGCTGTATAGCACAGGGAACTCTACTTCACTTCGCTGTATAGTAGAAACTAACACAGCATTGTAAAACAACTATACTCCAGCTTAAAAAAACAAACATGACACAACCAAATAAATAAATATTTAAAAATAAATAAATAAATAAAAGGGCAACAGATTATGTCCGTGTGGGGTTTATTCCAGAAATGCAAGTTTGGTTTAACATACAAAGTCAATCAAAAAATAAAAGTCAATCAGTATACTTCATCATAATAAAAGACAGAAGGAAAAACCATATGACCATCTCAACAGAGGCAAATAAAGCATTTGACAAAATTCAACATCCGTGTATGATTAAAAACTCTAGAATGGTACTTGCTAAGCCTGTTAAAGAATATCTACCCAAAAATCTACAGCTAACACTATAATTATAAGTGATGAAATACTGAAGGATTTTCCCTTAAGATCTGGAACAAAGGAAACATGTCTCCTTTCACCACCTCAACTCAACAGTGCACTGGAAGTTCTAGTCAGTGCATAAGGCAAGAAAACTAAATAAAAGGCATACAGACCAGACATAAAGAAGCAAAACTGTTTTTATTCACAGACAACATGATGGTCGATGTAGAAAATTATAGGGAATACTAAAAATAAGCATAAGAACTAATCAAGGTTGCAGAATACCAAGTCAACATACAAAACTATAAAATAGAATGGAATTAAAATGGAAATAAATACCATTTATGATAGCACTGAAAATATGAAATGCTTAAGGGAAAATGTAGCAAAAGATCTTCATGACTTCTACACTGAAACCTAAAAAAAGATTCATGAGAGAAATTAAACAGGACTTAAACGAAGAGACATACAACGTTATTGGATCTTAAGGCTCAATGACGTTAAGATGTCGATTCTTCGCACATTGATCGATACATTTAATACAACCCCAATCAAAATTCCAGCAGACCTTTTCTGTAGAAATCTAAAATTTATATTAAAAGTCAAAGGACCTAGGATAACCAAAATAACATTGAAACAGAATAAAGTTAGGACTTCCCTGCTGGTGCAGTGGTTAAGAATCCGCCTGTCAATGCAGGGGACACAGGTTTGAGCCCTGGTCTGGCAAGATCCTACATGCTGCCGAACAACTAAGCCCACGCACCACAACTACTGAGCCCATGTGCCACAACTACTGAAGCCCATGCACCTAGAGCCTGTGCTCTGCAACAATAGAAGCCACCACACTGAGAAGCCCGTGCACCACAAGAAGAGTAGGCCCCACTCACGGTAACTAGAGAAAGCCTGCAAGCAGCAACTAAGACCCAACATAGCCAGAAATAAATAAATTAATTTTTTTAAAAAGAATATAAAAAAATAATAAAAAATGAAAAAATAAGAATAAATTAAAAGAATAAAGTTAGAGGACTTCATGATTTTGAAAATTATTATAAAGCTACAATAACCAAAGGGTGTGGTTTTGGCACATAGACATATAGATCAATGGAACAGAATACAGTGTCCAGCAATATACCTTTACATATAAGATCAGTTGATTTTTGACAAAGATGCCAAAACAATTCAATGAAGAAAGGATAATCTTTAAAAAAAAAAAAGGGTACTAGAACAATTTGACAGCTGTAAAAGTGACACCTGATCCCTAAATCATAACACATATAAAAATTAAACTGAAGCCTCACTTGGAGCATCAAAAAAAAAAAAAAATTAAATTGAAATAAGTCATTGACCTAAATGTAAGAGCTGAAACCATAAAACTTCTAGAAGGGATTATAAAGAAAAATCTTGACCTGGATTTGGGAAAGATTTCTTAAATGTAATACAAAACACTAACTACAAAAGAAAAAAATTAATAAACTGAATTCATCAAAACTTTTGCCTTTCAAAAATACTGTGAAGAAAATGAAAAGGCAATCTAGAGACTGGGAGAAATATTTGTAAAACATATATGCAACAAAGGACTTGTATTTCAAATATACAAAGAACTCTTCAAAGTGAAGAGTAAGACAGAACCCCCCCCCCCAAAATGGGCAAAAAAATCTGAACAGATACTTCACCAAAGAAGATATACTAACGGCAAAAAAGCACAAAGTAAGATACTCAAAATCATCAGTGATTAGAGGAATGCAGACTAAAACCATAATCAAATGCTACTATACATACACTCGAATAACTAAAATTAAAAGAGTGAACAAATTAAGTGTTGACAAGGATATGAAACAACTAAACACTAATGTCCAGCTGGCAGCAATGTAAAATGATACATGAACTCAGAAAATAGTTTGGCAGTTTCTTAAAAAATTTAAACAAACATCTACCATTCAATTCAGCACCCAGTCCTACTTATTTATCCAAGAGAAATGAAAGCATGTATCCACACAAAGACTTGTATCTGAAAGTCCAGAGTACCTTGATTTTTAACAGCCCAAACTGGAAGCAACCCAAATAATTATCAACAAGCAAACTGTCATGTAAGTATCTGATGAAGTGCTTACAAGTACTTACTACTCATTAACGAGCAAATAAAAGCTACTGCTATACTCAACAGTAAGAATGAATCTCAAAATAATTATTTTGAGAGGAAAAAAGTCAGACAAAAAAAAAAAATTCTGAGAGAAAAAAGCCAGACCAAAAAGAGAACTTACATAAAATTCTAAAAAATGCACCCTAGTCTACAGTGACAGAAAGTAGACCACTGGTGTCCTAGGAATGGTCTGCGGCAGGGGAGGACACGCTTGTCACCTTGACCGTGATGATGGCTTCACAGATGCGTACACACCTACATCAAAATTTATCAAACTGAACACTTTAGATGTATGCAGCATATTGTAGATCAATTTTATCTCAATAAAGCTGTATTTAAAAATACATCAGAACTGAAAAAAACACATACAGAAATGATGAGACATATGAGGAACACTATAAAACTTTACTGAGGGACATAAAACAAGACCTAAGTAAACAGAAATGCAAACCATGTTCCTAGATGGGAAAATCCAATATTGTAAATACATGGATTCCCCTCAAATCAACTTATTAACTCGGCGCACTGTACTGAGTCAACACATAATATTTTGTGGGATTTGACAAGTTGCTTCTCAAGTTCTTTCAGAAAAGATAATAGTTCATAATAACCAAAAATTTCTGAAAAATGAGAACAAAAAGGAAGGAAATCGCTCTGTCAGATACCATACATGCTAGGAAAACCCTGAAAGCATTATGCTGGGTGAAAGAAGCCAAACAAAAAAGGTTACACATTACATGACTCCATTTACACAAGATATCCGGGATAGCGAAGTCCACAGAGACAGAGCCCAGAAGGTGGCTGCCAGGGACTGGGAGGGGAGAGGCCAGTGACTTCTTAAGGGGTAGAGGGTTTCCTTTTGGGGTGACAAAATGTTCTGGAACTAGATAGAGGTGATGGTTGAACAACATTGTGATTACATTAAATGCCTCTAAGCTGTTCACTTTAAAATGGTTAATTTTATGTTATGGGAATTTCACCTCAATTGTTAGAAAATCAAGGAATTGCTAACTTCAAAAAAACCCACATGCTATAAAATTTCAATAACTAAAACAGTGTGTTACTGTAGAAGAATAGGTTAAGTAAATGAATGAAACAGAAGAGAGCCTAGAAATAGCCTGGAAAATTCCCCTTTTGGGGGCTCCAGCAAATGGTATCCTACAACAAGACTGGTCACCAAACTGCTTCCTAGATCAGTTGATGGCTGTGGGCCTCTAGGTATAAGCAGGCTGTAGTTATAAAGCAGTCATTAAGATTTAAGCCCAAAAGCCAAGGTTGAAGGGTGCGATCTGCTGTTAGTGGTATAATTTGACCAAACTTGGGTGTCACCCCTGGCCCTGGGCCTGCTGCAGTGTAGCTGCTTTTACACCTACTGACAAGGCACAGGGGCCTCGTATCCCAGCCCTACAGGCAAGGCCTACCCAGCATTCCTTATGGACCCCCCTCCCCCAAAATCAGCTATCTCCCCCCACCCCACACCCTCAACCCTGGTGGTCTGGCTGGGGGTCAGCAGAGGTCAGGAGACTGTAATACTGCTTATTTGTGTTTGCCTCATGTCCTGTGTTGTCTGCATAAGGGCCCTATCCCTAAGGGAAAAGAAGCTGCTGAGTTCCACACCTCTGGGTCAGGAAATGAGCTTTTAGCCAGGCTAAAGCACAACCCTGAGTAGTATGTGCAGGGACCTAGCTTACAACAACAGTAGCACGTTAGATATGTAGAAGGCGGTGCTCAGAACATGGCTACACATCTGGAAAAAATAAGTTAGACCCGACCTTATACTATACTCCAAAATAAAAATCCGGATGTTTAAAAAGCCAAATCAACAAAACAAGATGAAGTATTAGCTAAAAATACAGGATAACATTTCTATAATCCTGCAATAGGCAGCCTTTTTGTGTCTTTAATTTTTTTAATTTTTATTTTGAAATAATTTAAGATTTAGAGTTGCTACAAAAATAACATAAAAAGTTCCTGTATACCTTTTACCCAGGTTCCCTAAAATGTGAACATTTTACCATATTTGCTTCTTCCCTCTCACATATACATGTGTAACATTTATAATCATATCAAGACGCACATGATATTGATTTGTCTCATTACTGGTAATGTTACCTTGGATCATGTGCTTAAGGTAGTATCTGCTTGGTTTTCCCACTTTTATTCTTTCATAATTAGTACTCTGTGAGAGATAAACATCCTGTTTCTCCTGAAACTTCTACCTACTAATTTTAGCACCTAGACAGATCTTTTAAACCATTAAGCCCAAAAAGAGAAAGTTTGACAAAAGTGACGACATAAAATGAAAAACTTTGATAAGATGAACAAACCAAGTTTGATACTATGAACAAAGTTGAAAGACAATGATGGTCTGAGAAAAATACACATAACAAATGTGATAGGTAAAGAATCAATAAACAGAATATATGGAGGAAACCTACAAATCAGTAAGAAAAAGCCAACCAGATAGGTCAACTGTAAAAACAGGAAATTAGTAAAAAAAAAAAAAAAAACCACAAATGACCAATAAACATGAAAAGATGCTCAACCTCATTACTAATAACAGAACTGCAAACGTACACCACAAGTTCCTAGTTCGGAAAAATAAAAATTAGAAGACTGATAATAAAGAATGCTGGTAAGGATGAGGGTAAATAAAAACTTTCGGTCACCACTTACTGGGAATATATATAAACTGGTAAAGCATTTTTGAAAAGCTACTGGTGGTAAATACTAAAATTTTAAATGTGCATATTTTCGGATCCATCAGCACACACTCAGAGATGTACGTACAGGAATACTTATCACAGCATTGCTTTGCAAAGGCAGAAAAAAACAAAAACAAAAACCAACAACAAAAAACCAAAAACTAAGTTGTTGTTAGCAGAGCAGTGGTTAACAAGTTACTCACTGTACAGCAGAAAGCAGCCATTAGAAAGAATGAGGTTGATATATTTGCCTGGACATGACACAGACAGATTTCCTATATATATTGTTAAGGAAAAGAGGAAAGTCAAAGAATATTATGTATAGCATTTGTACAAATAATAATAATAATAATTACATACTAACAGCTACGTAGCTCAAGCTAACACCAGTCTGTTTTAGGCACGTTATGAACATTATTGGTTCATTTAATCCTCACCACAATTCTCTGAGGAAACTTCTGTTATTAATCCCCACTTTAGACACAAGGAAACTGAGGCACTAAGAGGTAGAGTACCATGACCAAGGTCACACAGTTAATGAGTGGCAGAGCCAAGATGTGAAGCCAGGATGGAGAGTTAAAGAGTCTATGCTTTTGACCACTAAACTATACAGCCTCTCTCTATACATATAAATAGGCATTTGCAAATTCATAGAAAAAGGATTGGAAGGATACAGACCAAACTGTTAACAATAGTTACTTGTTAATAAGACAAAATAATACTTTGCAAATAATTAGCTAATTAAAGGAATGTTGCTAGGTCCCCTGGATGTCTGCCTATTCAAGAACCAGAGCAAATACTTCCTTCTAGTCTCATCTCCCTTATCTGGAGACATCTCACCAACTCCCCCTGTCAGTGATCTCTATCTTTCAATAATACAGCTCACCACCCACAGTTCTCAAGTCCAGCCACATCTCTTCTCAATACTTACCGTCCTCACACAAACAGCCTCTTAAGACTATAAATGTGGACCACAAAAATTGAGAAAGGTGGCCCTGAAGCATTTCAAGTTTGCAGGCATTAAGGAGTACTTCTTGTCTACATATGTAATAAGGCTGGAACATAAATGTTTTGGAAAGATTTCTGACAGGCTTAGAAATAAACAGATTCTCTAGTTAACCCTGAATTAACATAAAATGAAAGCAAGCCAGGACTTCCACTTCCAGGAATACGGAGTAGATATACTTTTCCCTATTCCTCCTAAGTACAACTGAAAACCCAGGACATTATATGAAACAAATATAAGTGGTCTCTGAAAGGTGAGAGAAGAAAGCAAGCAGCTAGGGACCTTGGGACCCAAGGAAGAACATGGTGGTGAGAGTGGTGAGTTCCTGGGTTTCTTTCTGCCTGACATACCCCCTGACTTGTAGCTAAATAAGCCAGCAACCCAGAAACAGCAACAGACACAAACCAAAAGAAGCCTCCCCCAAGCCTGCTTTCTCTAGCCAAAGGAAAAATCCTAACAAGGCAGAAACTTTTAGACAGTAACAGATCTACTCCTGCCAAACACTACATAAAATATGGTGACCCCACCCCTACCCATACCAGCAAAACCAGGGTAAGGAGCCCAGATTTCCACCCTCAACAGGTTGAAACAAGACATTCCAACACCTCAAGATGGTGCCAGGGAAGGACAAGTAGGGGGCTAGGACTTTCATCCCCTCTCTGTGGTGGGGTGATGTTGAAGAGGCCTGGTGAAGAGTCAGGACTTTCACCACGTTATCTACCAAGGCAACCTCTCTAATCCTATGATGCTGGTGGAGGCCACAAGGGGAGCTGTCATGAGGCACTCCTGCCAGAAGGTTTGAGACCTAGCAGGGAGTTATAACTCCCACCTCCATCCAGCAGGAACAAGGAGCCCCATCTCCTTAGGTGTTGCCAAGTGGGGAAACTGGACTACTACTCCTACCTGGCAGGAATCAGAGCAGTATCAAAAGAAGCCAGCTAAAATAGAAATTTTAAATAAAATCCAGAGTTATGTAGCATAATACCCCAAATTTCCAGTTTTCAATCAAAATTTACTCATCAAAGAAAATCATCAAGAAACAGATCTCAAACTGAGTAAAAATTAAATATCAATATGCCAAAGTCAGGATGACAGAGATGTCAGAATTATCTGAAAAAAATTTTAAAGCAGCCATCACAAAAATGCTTCACTGACCAATTACGAACATGCTTGAAGTAAATGAAAAAACATAGTCTCAGCAAAGAAATAGAAAGTCTCACAAATAGAGAGAAAATAAAAGAATGAAATTGTAATTTTAGAACTGAAAAATACAATAACTGAAATCAACATAATGGATGGGCTCAACAAGAGAATTCAAGGCAGAGAAGAAAGAATCAGTGAACTGGGAGATAGAATAGAAATTACCCAATATGAACAACAGAGAGAAAATAGACTGAGCAAAAAATGAACAGAGCCTCAGGGACCTGTGAGACTGTAACAAAAGACCTAACACTCCTGTCATCAGAGTTCCAGGAGAGGAGAAAGAGGGTGATGTTGAAAAAGTACTTGAAATAATGGCTAAAAACTTCCCAAATTTAGCAACAGGCATAAATCCACAGAGTCAAGAAGGTAAGCAAACTCCAAGCAGAATAAATCCAAATAAATCCACACCAAGACACACCACTGTCAAACTTCTGAAAAATTTGGACAAAGAAAACATTTTGAAGAGTTGAGAAAGAAATGACACTTTACTTATAGGGGAAGAACAATTCGAATGATTGCAGATTTCTCACTAGAAATCATAGTGACCAGAAGGAAATGGCACATCATTTTTCAAGTGCTAAAAGAACTGTCAACCCAGAATCCTATATCCAATGAAATATCCTTTAGGAATGAACAAGAAATAAAGACTTTCTCAGATAAAGCAAAACTAAGAGAATTTTTGCCAGCAGATGTACTCTCAAATAAAGGCTTAAAGGAAGCTCTCTAAACAGAAAAGAAATGACAGAAGAAGGAACTCTGAAACATTGGGAAGGAAGAAAAAAACATGGCAAGCAAAAATATGTAAATAAATAGTAAATAAATAGAGTAAATAAACAGACTTTCCTGTCCTCTTGAATCTTTTAAATTATGTTTGATGGTAGAAGCGAAAACTACAACACCATCTGATATGGTTTTGTATATATGCAGAGGAAATATTTAAGACAATTACATTTATAAATGAGGGAAGGTAAAAGGATATAAAAGAGTGTAAGGCTTCTACACTTCACTTGAACTAGCAAAATGTTACCAGGAGATTCTTATCAGACACACACACACACACACACACAATGTAATACCTAGAGCAACATCTAAAAAAAGCCAAACAGAGAAATACACTCAAAAACATTTAGAAAAGCTTAAAATGGAATTCTAACAAATGTTCAAGTAACTCACAGGAAGGCAGGAGAAAAATGCAGAAAAAACCCTAAAAAATAAAAAATACAATGGCACTTTAAGCCCCAACATATCAATAATCACATTAAATACAAATGGTCTAAGTACCTTAGCTAAAAGACAGAGACTGGCAGGGTAGATTTAAAAACATGATCTAACTATTTGCTGTCTACAAGAAACTTATCACAAATATAATTCTGTAGGCAGGTGGAAAGTAAAAGTATAGAAAAAAATATATCATGAAAACACTAATTAAAAGGAAGCAGAAGTAGCTATACTGATATCAGACAAAACAGACTTCAGAGCTAAAAAAATTACCAGTCAGAAAAGGACATTATATAATGATAAAATGGTCAATACACCAAAAAGACATAGCAATCCTACATGTGTATGCACCAAACAACATTGCTGAAAAATATATGTGAAGCAAAAACTGATAGAACTGAAAGGAAAAAAAGATAATTTCAAAACGACAGTTGGAGACTTCCCTTTCTCAAAAATTAACAGAATAAGTGAACAGAAAGTCAGCAAGGATACAGCAAAACACAACACAACCAACCAAAAGGATCTAACTGATATTTAAAGAAAATTGCACTCAGTAACAGCAGAATACACAGTCTTTTCAAGTAACCATGAATACATGCCTAAATAGACCATTTCATGGGTTATAAAACAAACCGCAACACATTTAAAAGAACTGAAGTCATACAGAATGTGTTCTCCAATCACAATGGAATCAAACTAGAAATCAATAACAGAAAGATTACAGTGAAATCTCTAAATGTTTGGAAACTAAACAACACAATTCTAAATAATCCATGGGTCAAAGAAATTTAAAGAGAAATTTAAAAACACAATGGACAGAATGAAAACAAAAATAAAGCATATGAAAATTTGTGGGACATAGCTAAAGCAGTGCTGAGAGGGAAATTTATAGCACTAAAATGCATATATTAGAAATGAGGAAGACTTTCAAATCAATAATCTAAACTCCTACCTCAAGACTCTAAAAAAGAGCAAAATAAACTCAAAGCAGGCAGAAGGAAAGAAATAATAATGATAAAAGTAGAAATCAATGAAATTGAAAATGCAACAATTAAGAAAAATCAATGAAACACAGAGCTGTTTTCTTAAAATGTTAATAAAATGACAAACTTTTAAGAAGACTGATAAGAGAAAAGAGAGAAGACACAAATTATCAATATCAGGAACAGAGTATTATTATAGACTTTACAGACATCAAAAAGATAATAAAGGAATGCTATGAACAATTCTACACACATAAATTTGACAACTTAGATGAAATGGAAATTCCTTGAAAACCACAAACTATCCCAACTTACCCAATATGAAATAGGACTCTTTGAATAGCCCTATAACTAGTTAAGTAAACTGAATTCATCATTTTAAAACTTTCAAAAAATAAATCTCCAGGTCCAGATGATCTCACTAGAGAATTCCACCTAAGGTTTAAATCCTATCAGAACATTAATTTTACAGTCTCTTCCAGAAAAATGGAAGAGGGAACACTTCTCAATTCATTTTATGAATCTAATATTAGCAAACCAGATTAAAACAGTACAAAAAAAGAAAACTACAGGTCAACATCCCTCATGAATACAGACTCAAAAATACTTAAAAAAATATTAGCAAAGAAAATTCAGCAATATAATAAAAATAATTATACACCATGACAAAGTGGGACTTATTCAAGGGATGCAAGGCTGGTTCATTGTTCAAAAATCAATGTAATTCACCATGTTAACAGGCTAAAAAAAAAAAAAAATCACAACATAATAATCTATGTAGAAAAGGTATTTGATAAAATTCAATACCCATTTATAATAAAAAGTCTTAGAAAAACAGGAACAGAAAGGAACTTTCTCAACTTGATAAAGAGCATCTATAAAGAAATCTACAACTAATGTTATACTGAATGGTGAAAGACTGAATGCTTTCCCTCTGTGATGAGGAATAAGGTGAGGATGTTTACTCTCACCACTCTTATGCAACACAGTGCTAGAAGTTCTAGCCATTACAATAAGGCAAGAAAGGGAAATAAAAGACATACAGGTCAGAAAGGAAGAAAGTATGATGTGATAGTTCTACACAGAAAATCCCAAGGAATATACACCAATAAATGAATTCAGCAAGGTCTCAAAATTCACCAAAGATAAACATACAAAAATCAATTTTATTTCTATATAATAGCAATGGACACATGGACATCGAAATTAAAAATACCATTCCATTTACAATTGCTCAGAATAAAAGATAAAGCACTCAGGCTTAAATCACCCAAAACATCTATAAAGCTTATCTGCTGAAACCTATGAAATGCTGCTGAAAGTAATTAAAGAAGTACTAAATAAATGGAGAGACATACTACACTCATGAATTAGAAGACGCAACATAATAAAGATGGGAATTCTCCTCAAACTGATGTACAAATTTAATGTTATGATAATGTGATTCATAACAAGAAATACATATTTGGTCTTTACCCACACTTCCTGGCTCACAGCTCCCCAAACCCTTGGAATCTCCTGAATGATAAGAGCAATGGGAGCATCTTTTGTCATATTTGTTCTCTTGTCCTTAGTTCCTGAAATCACTTCAGAGCCTTAAAAGTGAAATGGGTGTCTTGTTATTCATAACAAGCCCCTTTCCACCACAACTGGGCTTATGTTAATGAGGTGACTTTTGGAACGCACCCAAGGATGGGGACTGGTTGCCAGGGGAACCAAGGGGAAATAAAGCGTTGGAACGTTTAGTCCTACCCCTTGATTTCTAGTGGGGGAGAGGGGCTGCAGGTTGACTAAATCACCAATGGCCAATAATTTAATCAATCACACCCATGTAACGAAGCAGCCACAGAAACCCAAAAGGACGAGGTTCGAGGTTTGAGAGCTTCCGGCTGGTGAACACGTGCAATCTGGGGAGAGCAGCGTGCTGGGAGAGACAGCATGGAAGCTCCTCACCCTTTCCGTATACTGTGCTCTATAAATCTCTTCTATCTGGCTGTTCCCGAGTTATATGCTCTCATAATAAACCAATGGCCTAGTAAGTAAAATGTTGCTCTGAGCTCTGTGAGCCACTCTAGCAAATCAACTGAACCTAAGGAGGGGTCATCGGAACCCCTGAACCAGTTGGTCAGACACACAGGTGACAACCTGGGCTGGTGATCAGTGTCTGAAGCCACGAGGGGGCAGTCTTGTGGGACTTAGCCCTTAACCTATGGACTCTGATGCTATCTCCAGGTAGACAGGGTCAGAACTGTTGAACTGTAGGAGACCTACAGCTGGTGTCTGAGAACTGCTTGTTGTTGGTATAGGGAACCACCCCCCTGGTGGTCCATAGCCCCTTTTAAACATTAATTCCATCTAAAGTCCAGTAAGATTATTGTAAAATTTATATGGAAAGACAAAGGAACTTAAATAGCTAAAACTATTTTATAAATGAAGAATAAAGCCAGAGGAATCATTTTACCCAATTTCAAAACTTACTATAAAGCTATAACAGTCAATACTGTGTGGTATTGGCAGAGGGCTAGACATACAGAATAAAACAGAGAGTCACACAAATATGCCCAACTGATATTCTATAAAGGTTCAAATGCAACTCAACTTTCAGCAAATGGTACTGGAGCAGCTGTTCATGCATAGGGGTGAAAAAATAACTCTGACCCAAATCCATACCTTGTATAAAAATTAAGTCAAAATGTATCACTGACTTAAATGTTAAACTATAAAACTTGTAGAAAAAAAAAAAGAGAGAAAATCTCTAGGATCTAGGTCTAGGCCAAGAGTTCTTAGACTTGACACCAAAAACATAACTGATAAATAGAAAAACTGATAAATTGGACTTCATCAAAATTTAAAACTTTTGCTCTGTAAAAGATCCTGCTAAAATAAAAAGACAAGTACAGACTAGAAGAAAATGTTTCCAAACCACTTAGCTAACAAGACTCATATATATAATATACAAAGAATTCTTAAAACTCAATAGTAAAAACCAAACAATCCAATTAGAAAATGAGTAAGACATGAAGCGACATTTCACTGAAGAAAAAGAGATGGCAAATAAGCACATGAAAAGATGTTCAACACCATTAGCTACCAAAGGAATACAAATTAAAACCAAATGAATTATTACTACAACCCTATCAGAATGGCTAAAACAAACCAAAAAAAAAAAAAAAAAAAGTTGACAATAATAGATGCTGGAAAAGATGTGGAGAAACTGGTGGAAATATAAACTGTTACCAGCCACACAGGAAAGCAGTTTGGCATTTTCTTAAAATACTAAATATGCAACTACTATATGACCAGCAAATTACACTCCTAGGCCTTTATCCTGGAGGAATGAAAACTTATGCTAACACAAAACCTGTACATGAGTATTTACAGCAGCTTTAATCATGACAGCTCCAAACTAGAAACAACCAAGATGTCCCTCAATGGGTAAATGGTTAAACAAATTGTGGTGCAGTGGTATCAATTAATACTATTCAGTAATAAAAAGGAACAAACTATTGATATATGCAATAGATTCTCTAGATGAATCTCCAGAGAATTATGCTGAGTTTTTGAAAATGTAAAAAAGCCAATCCCAAAAGATTACATGCTATATGATTCCATTCATATAACATTCCTGAAAAGACAAAATTATAGAAACGGAGAACAAATTAGTGTTTGTCAGTGGTTAAGGAGAAGGTTAGTTAATTCCTAGAGGCAGAACACAATTTGCACACTTTTGATATGTAAACCAACCAATCCTGAGGCCATATGCCCACCTGCCCCCCTTTCTCAGGCTCCTTCAGCCTGAAACACTACCCTCCTGCCCTAAATCACCCCAAGGCCAGGTATCTGACAACTAGAGGCCACCCTCATAGCCCAGAGCAAGCTGAAATTACTTAGACAATCCTAAGTCTGCTTACCTTGCCTTGCCCACAGAAACCACAATAAAGGCACTTGCCCATGCCTTCCCCTCACTCCCTCTGCCTGCTGACCAGCCCTGGTGCTTCCCCATGTGGCCCTGCAAAGCCTGGAAGGCCCCCTCCTCTTGGGAACTGTGAAGATAAACTCTCTTTTCAACAGCAGTTCTCTCCTGATCTGTTGGCCTCACCACACCCGAATAAAAATAAAACCCCAGGTACATTTTTAAAATGAAATGTTCTGCAAACATATGGACACCAAGTGGGGAAAGCGGGTAGGGTCTGGGGGAAGGCAATGAATTTGGAGATTGGGATCGCCATATATACATTACTAATAAGAAAAAAAAATACCAAATTGTACACTCTAAAAAAAAAAAGTGAAATGTTCTGTATCTTGACTGTATCCACGTCCATATCCTGGTTGTGATGCTGCACTAGAGTTTGCAAGATATCACCATTGGGGGGAAACAGGTAAAAACAAGACCTCCCTATATTATGTCTTACAACTGCATGTGACTCTACGATTATCTCAAAAAGTTTAACTGAAAAAAATTAAAGAAAGATTAAAGCAAGTCCCTCCTCTTTTCTATTAATCCACTACTTGAGGTTTCTTTGTCAGGAGGCTTTCTAAATCGTGACTAGGAGGTTGCAGTGAACGGAAGGGAGGGCCAGAACACTGCAGTGCTCCCCAAGTCCTCTCCCCTTTCCAAAGGAACCAACCCTGGAACAAGTCATTAGGGAGAATAAAGTCTCTGGGTCAAAACCAAAATTCATACTTGGTGGGGAAGAGAAGCCTAGAAGGAGGCAACTGAAGCCATGATCTCAGAGTCATCCTGACAACAGCGATGTCTGCCTCTCGCACCCCTCCTGGAAGCCAGGCATGTGCACATGTAAGTGGTCCGTGTGCGTCCTGCCCAGCACGGCCCCCCTGCCAGGGCCAGGGCTCTGCAGGGCACAGAGTAGGTGCAGGGACAATGCCATTACTGAAGCTTGCTAATCCAGCCCACAGGAAACACAGGTCCAAGGGCTGGTCATAAAACCACTTTCTGTGTTTTCAGTAAATCTCAGTTTCATATATTTTCTCACAAAACAAAAAGGAGGAACGCCTGGTGCCTTTTATCAAAACTAGCTCTGGTTCTGAAAATAAAGCAGCGTGTGAGGCAGGATTCAGTCCATGGTCATTTCCCCCCTTGGGAGCAGGCCCTGGACAGCGAAGCCACGTGGGGAAGGAGCCAGGGGCAGCAGGAAGAGGCTGCCGCAACACTTCTGCATCTGCTTCACGGAGCCAGAGCTTCAGGAGGGGCAGCTTTCCCGTCCTCCGGCCACGAGGAGCAGGGTGGTCTTCCTGCCGGCTCGGGCCTCCCCCACAACTTCAGCTTTCTGGAGACTCATGTGACAGCTGTGATCAGACCAGACATATGATTATGTCCTACAATTTCCACTTGATGTCTACCATATGTTTTAAATAAGATATCATCACTATCTTCATATGCTTTTCATTGACTTTTTAAAATTTCTTGGGCTCTATATAAAAATACCAACTTGCTTGATCACCTTCGGCATTTAGTGAATTATTTTTTTCTTTCTCCACTTTGATAGGCAGGACCTCATTTGTGGGTTTAGAATCTTAAACGCATCCTTCTCTGTGCCCCTAGACACAGCCTCCAGGCCCAGAGGGGAGCTGATCTCTTCTAGCACCCCCAAGGCACCTCTCACTTGGCAGTTCAAGCATTTGAATTTCTGAATAATTTCCAATTATTTAGGAAATCGAAAATACATTTCGGGCATATATAAACTATTCAGGTCCAGCACTTTTTAAGAAATGTTTTGTTGTCTAATTAGCTTCAGAAATAAACAGGAGTGTTGAGAGAAAGGAGGTGGAGGAAGAGGAAGCACAGAAGAAGTGGGAAGTGGAGACAGGGGATGCCTAGTCTGTGCACTGCCCTCGGAGGCTGCTTGCTGGTCAGGGGCCATGACAAAAGCTGGCTTTCCAGCACGCAGCACCGAGAAGGAGCAAGAATGACACACACAACTTCCTGGGCCAGCTCTGGACGCCAAGTCCTGTGCCCCCTCGGGGGCCTTGCTTCATCAGACAGCCCCTCTCCCTCCTGTAGGGTCAACCCTCCTCACTGCTGGTTCTTTCCCAACTAAACACACTCAACACCGGCCTATCTTTAACAAAGAAGAAAAGACTCCTGATCCCATATCATCCTCTAGCTGCCACCCTCCCTCCAGCCTACTTCCTTTAAAGGCCATCTATACTCTCACTTCCCACTTTAGGTGGACCTTCCAAATCTACTCCAATCTTGCTTCTGAGCCTACCATCAAGTTCACAAACACATTCGTATCACTAAACCCAGCAGAAACCTTTCAGTCTCATTTTATTTACCCCTTAGCGAACTCTGACCATTACTGACCACCCCTTCCTCTAGAAATACTCATTTTCCTCCAGTTTCTTACTAATTTTCCATCTACTGCTCTGGATGCTCAGCCCCAGCCCCTTTTTAAGTGGCTCCTTCCTGCCCATCCCTAATCAGCGATGCTCCAGGGGACTCTGATGAGGAGTCTGATATGACAGGACCATCTCTGTGACACCACGGTCTCTGCCATGTGATGATAACACTCAGGCATTTCCCCAGACCTTCAGACCGAGGGCCGCTCAACATCCCCACCCAGATGTCACAAAAGCACCTCAAACTCAGCGTGTCCAAAACCAAACCAACAGTCCTCCTCCGCCCTCAACCCACCGGGCTACATTCCTATCTCAACAGAGAGCATCAACACGCACCCAGCTGCCTGGCAAGACACCCTTGCGTCACTCTGGTCCTTCCCTTTCCTCACCTCTGCACCCAACTCCCAACATTTAACCCATTTTTTTTCCTGTGAAAGACTGTATACTTGGGTCCCCATGCCCCACATTTCCATGCCCTTCAGATCTATCCACTGTTGAGGCTTCCACCCTCTCACCCGACATCAGTACAGACAGAGCCTCCAAAATCAGCCCCCTGCCCGATACCTATGCCCTCCAATTATTTCCCTTCCTGTACACACCAAGGGAACTTTTAAAAACACAAATCTCAGAACTTCTCTCTTAAAGTCTTTTAGTGACTCCTACCATCCCCAGAATAATGGCCAACGCCTTCATGTAGCTTACAACACTCTGGTGTGACCCAGCCTCATCCACTCACCCTGCCTCACCTCTCACCTTCCACCTGATGGAACCCCTCCCAGGATACTGGGATTCCCAGGGCCTTGCACAATAGTAGGTGGTCAACAAACATCTGTGAAGCCAATGCATGATGCAGTAAGTGAACATGTAACGCTGGGGAAAGCTTCACCAAGGAGTTTTCAAACTGGGCTCTGAAGGACGAGGAAAATATTACCCAAAAAGAGGGAGGGCAGGAATTTTGAAAATATGTCAAAAGTGGGTTCAAGGGTTTGATGGTGCAAAGTTGCTCCTCATTCTGAATATGAGAAAGTAAGAGGTTCAATGAGGCTGGAGAAGTGAGTAGAAGGACATGAGACTGGAAGCCACACTGAGAGCATGTGCGCCGAGTTAAAGGATTTGGATATCTGTCCTTTCTCTGATCATCCGAGAGGAGGAAGCTCTCGGGGAGAAGATCCACAGCTGCCTCTGAAACAGCACACTGTCCAGGCCCTTGCCCCTAGAGGCCTGCCTGGTCCGGGGGAGTGCCAGCCACAGGAAGCTGGGCACAGAGCCTGGAGGGAGGAGGGACTTGGCCAGTTTGTCCCCCAGCCCCCAAACTTCACTTTACTCAACACTTGCTTGAGAACAGAAACTCACAAAATGTCACAACATTCCTAGAAGGCAGTCAGCAATACTGACCAAGTTTAGAATGTGAACACTCTGACTCGGCAACGCCACGCTATGGAATTGTTCCATGGCACTGGCAGGGCGACCATGCCAAAACACACACACAAGGATGCTGGTTATCCCGTCAAAAACAAAAAATGGAAACAAACTCAATGTCCTTCAATTTGGGATTATTAGCCAAATTTTGGTATAGCCAGACAATAAAATACATTATTAAGATGATGTGATATATCTCTATAGACTGACATACAGCTATGCCCACAATATATTATGAGAGTATAAATAGTACCACCCCATTTGTATTTTAAAGTATGTTTAGAAAAAAAAAGCCACAAATACACACACACACATCCCCTGAGACTTTCTAAACTCTAAATAAGGAGAGGCCAAAAGAATAACAGGAAAAGCGAGCACAGCACTTCCTGAGATAGACTTGTGGTGACCACGTGTACAGATTATTGAAGAATGACTTGACTTAGAGCAGCAGTGCTCAAAGGGTGGCCCCTGAACCAGCAGCATCAACATCACCTGGCAACTGGTCAGAATGCAAATGCTCAGCCCCACCCCAGACTTACGGCAGCAGGAACCCGGGGAGTGGGATCCTCCAGAGGACTGAGGCCCACAAAAGCCTGAGAATCCCCCACCCGGACGTCTCGGAACAGTCCTTGAACTGGGGGATAATCTGTCACTTCAGGGTCACTGTGCCAAAAGACTCCTATGTGTCAGGTGGGGTTTCTCAGGAAGGGAATGAAGGAGGTCTTAGATGACAGTGAAGAGAAAGAAAAAAAAATCTCCTAGTCTCTCTGAGGACAAGACCCAATTTGGCTGAGCCACTGCACCTGGCAGTTCTACACGCTGTCAGGCAGAATGAAGGCAGCTAACAGCAAGGCGGAGGCCGGGCAGGGAGGGGTCAGAGGCCAGACCCAGGTCAGCAGCAACACGCTCTGAGCCTCACTCTCCTGCTCCCACTATCCTCAGAGCTCCAGAAAAGTCTCATAATAGGTAATTCTGGTCTCAGCAGTTCTTTGGGAAACCACGGAAGGTCACAGAACAAGGCAGTGGAAGGGAAAGCAGTATCCTTCTCCACTCAGGCCAGGAAGAGGGGAGCAGACTTGCCAGGTTAGCAGGGGAGATGCACCCAAGACAAGGGTGGCCTCTCAGATGTCACCCACAAAAATGGTGCCTGGTGGTGGCAGGAGACACCAGAGCGAAAGGACCCCGAACACTCCTGAGCTGGTACCCTGGGAAAGGCTCAGGAAAAGCTGCAGGACAGACACTGGGCAGGCCTCAGGGTGTGGAAAAAAGGGAGCAACTTCCAGAAGTAAGCTGGGGAGGTTCGTGCTGTCACAATCTGGGACGTAGCAAGAGAAATGGGGAGATCTGGAAAGCTAGATCTGAAAGATAAAACAGTCTTTTAGGACTTCCCTTCAAAGCATTTATCACAATTTTATCTTACATTTACTTGTATGATCATTTATCTGTCTTTCTCCCTATCTAGACTGTAAGCTTCATGAAGGCAGGAATGTATTTTCACTCATTACTGTAACCCCAGCTCCTAGAAAGCACATAGTAGGTACTCAAAAATACAAATAAACAACTTAAAATTAAAACGCTCTGGAGTATTTGATTATTTTTTCTCTGTATTGTCAACTTCTTGTTTTTGCCAAAAGAGTACATTACCATAAGAAATTATATCACCAAGAAGTATATTATCAAAGGAAGCTATTTCCTTTTTCTAAAGAAAGAATCATCTCACAAATACAGTGTTTTGGCTTTAGTCTGTGAGTTGTAAACACTCATTGAAAAAGGCAAGGGAATGCAAGTAGAAAGTAGGATGTATTTCATTGGAAATACACAGAAATACACCCAACAATGGTCATTGGTGAAGTCCAGCTTGATGCCCTTAGACACTACAACATCCCAGAGGGACTTGGAAATCAAAGGTTAATTCTGTGCAGAAGAGTTTTAGCATGAAGTGCTTCCACAGCATCACAAGGCATTGAAAACTGCTGGTCCACATATGATAAAACAGCACACACTACCTTCAGCAAACGCCAGGCATGCACAACACAGAGTCACCCTGCCAGGGACCATGGACACACGAGATCCACCCGCCCTCTGATGGCAGGGAACACCAATCACTCCCAGATCTGAGAGTGTGGCTGAGGGGCAGAAAGGGGCTATTTCAGAGGGGACTGCAGAAACAAGGACAATAAATTGAGAAGTTTAGCAAATAATTCCCAGCCCCCTAGCCTAGGAAGCTCCCAATGACCTGCAGAGAAGTTATAAAATTAAATTTTTATAAACAAACACTTGGCATCTTTGACTTCAAGTAGCAATAGGGTCTCTGCTCGTTTTAAAGTGGCTGTGCCACCAAGGGTCAGCAGCCCATCTGGCGCCTGGCTCTCCGGGCTGTGTGTCACGGTACTTAACATGCTCTGTGCACAGGGAGGGATTAATCCTCCAGCAGAGGCGACAGAGAGGAGCCTGGCCACAGCCCACGGCAGAGCTCCCCTGGCCACCGCACTTCTGTGTCAGCATCTCTGCAGCCCGGCCACCGCCAAACACCTCGCGTTTCAGTTTGGATGCTGAACTCACAAGAAACTCCTCTGGATAAAAGGAATGGGAAGTGCCTCTCCCCTCTACACCCCCCCGCCCACCCCCCGGTGCCGTGCCCTCTCTCACTCCCTTTGAACTCAGGGTCAGGCCTCTGAGGAAGCAGCAGATTATCTGGGAAGAGTCCAGCGGTCAGTACAAAGAGAGGACTCCTGCGTCCCTCCCCGAAAGGGCTTTTGGAAGGAGCTCGGACACTTTGTCTCAGTGTGCAGAGGCTGGGTAATTGCCGGGCTGACCCTCTGGAGCCTCTTGCCCTGCTCACCTTTCACGATAATGCCTGGTACAGCCTCATCATGAAATGTGCTTATTAATCTTACTCATTTGACACTGCGCGCTTCTGCCCTGAGCTAGATGTTAGAAGAAAATGATAGGGATAGATTCTGCTCCTGTCAGACGTACCGAGACTTTCAGAAAATCAGACTATCAAAGGCCATCTGCCGCCCACCAGCCAAGCATCCACAGTGACCCCGAAGGTACAAGCAGAATGTTAAAGACATGGATCCGCAAGAGGGAAGAGCAAGAAGCCCCAGGTCCCCCTACCCCGGCCCCCAGAGAGCCACCCCGGAGCCGGTCCTCCCAGAGATGGCATGCACCAAGCCCTGCCCTGAGTCACGACTCGCTGCTTCATATCTAATTCATCAAAAGACACTTGGGCTTCTCAAATCAGGAACATTTTTATTAGCTTCCCCAAGAGTTTTACGGCACAAAGCCATACCTAATGATTCTATTTTATGGCAAATTATACATTCAAACAGTGCTTTGAAGTCAGGCAGCAGGTAAGACTCAAATCTTTGTCAAAAAAGATTCCCCCGTTCTTTCACTTTTAAAATGTTTATAAGCTTTCAAACAGTTGGGAAAGCAATGTGGAGCCTTTGAACAGGCTTTGCCTTCCTCACACGTTACCTGCTGTGCGCTGATGCAATATGCACTGCACTGTTCACAGTGGGGGCTGATTTTGCCCACCCGCTCCCTCCGCCTGGGGACATCTGGCATTGTCTGGACACACTGTTGGTTGTCAGACTCGGGGGCTGGTGCTCTTGGCACCTAGTAGGAAGAGGCCAGGGGCGCTGCCCAACTACACACTATTATCTGATCATCTGGCCCAAAATGTCAGTAGTGTCAAGGTTGAGAAGCTCTGCCTTCGGACTTCTTCTGGACCAGGCATGGCACCCTCCCACCCCTGGGATATCCGACACTGAGCTAACCACTGTGCCGGTTTTCGGTGCTGCCTAACGAGACTCCTGCACTCTTACGTATTCTCGGCGCAGACTCTCAACGAGCAAGAAGAAGACGTCACCATCAATGACAGGAGGGACGTGCAAATGAGACCACGTCAGAAGCTCCGAACACACGACAGCAGTCACTACCAACTAAGCCCCCAAGAGCTCCTCTGCGGTGTTTAGGCTCCACACAAATCGGAATCTATCCACTGAGACAACAAAATAACCCATTCCAGCTACCGGTACTACTGAACACCACCATGGATGTCTGCTGAAAAGCAAAGCAAGTTCTCTGCTGAACTGTGGTGATGCGGTCAGTCAGAGCCCTGGACTCAGGAGGGGGTCTGGTCCTGATTCGCCACTCCCAAGGGCTGGGGCTCTGTCACTTCACTTCTCAGAGCTTGAGTTCTTCTGGTCAGCACAGTGGAGAGAAAGCAACTTGCCCTTCCGGTCTCCAGGGAATCGTGAGAGCCAAATGAACTCATGGGTAGGAAACTGCTTTGTAAACTATAAGGAGCTACATAAACATATGTGAACACATTTCCGACATTTATACACGCAGGACAATCTATGACAACCACCAAGGCTCTTTCAGACTCTTGGATCCTTTTCATGAAATGTCACAACTAGAAATGACTTTGGAAATCAACTAACCCAATCCCTTAATTTTACAGAAGGTAAAAATGACCATCACGGAGGTCAAGTGACCAAGCTAAGGCCGAGAAACAGCCCAGACGGGCTCAGGTCATCTGCTCCCAAACCAGGACGCTTCCCCACGCCTTCCCATTGGCGACGTTTTCCCTCCCTAAGTTCCTAGAGGGAAGAAGCACATCTTACACACAAGGTTCAGAGGGTCTTGAACGCAGGAGATAAACATTTGCCCAATCAGTGAATCTTGACTTACTACATCGTAGCCTGTCGGGGCTCGGTTCCGAGAAGCCACCACCCCCACTCCCGTGATGGGATCCATTGGCGTCTCTGGCAAGGCTTCTGAAAGGTCTTTGACTTCAGGCATGGTGGACTGCTCCTGGTTCCGAAAAGGAAGAAGAAAGCACACAATTCAAACCGAGCATTTCAAGTGAACGATACAAAGCCTCACACAGACAGGACCAGAATCTGGGGGCAAACATCATGAACTAAGCTCCGCATACCTGGACTGGCTAAGGGAGCCCTGGCCTTACCTGACCCTTTCCTCAGATCAAGAATTCAAGTCACCTCCGGCCCCTGCTTTTCTCAGGTTAGCTTTGAACACTCCCCTGCCCAGCTGCCTGGCTTCTGAACAGATACCAGCAGCTTCTCTGAGGATAAATCAGACACAGCTAAATCTAACAATACCTTCCTTCTCTCTCCCTCACGATATCTCCTTGCGGAAGTGCAGCCTTCCAAATCCACAGCCTCTACCACGTCCAAGGGTGGACTGTTCGGGAGGCAGAGCGTTGCAAACACACAGAAGAAAGTGCTCTGGGAATGGAGGCCAAGACACAGCACTGGAGTCCAGGCGCCATGACTTACCAGCTGGTGACTGGGTAAGCAAGATGTCAGGACACTGACAGTCGCAGAGTTGCTGGGAGAACTAAGGGAGTCACGTAAATGAAGGGCCCAGAGAGAGAGGTCCCTGGCACACAGTAGGCGCTCAGCAAAAAGCAGATGAGACTGGCAGGTTTGGGACACAACAGTCCAGTGTAACTGGCCAGAAACATGGTTGGTGCTGCTCCCAAGAGGACTCCCTTTGTTGTGTTTAATCCTGTAGGTCATGTGGGCACGTACTCAAAGCTAAACACTAACAATGACCATAATTCTCGTTGGGCACTTTGGGAGAAAGGGAGGGAAATGAAATTATTATTCTGCTGCTGACTGCCTCTTGATGTGACCAGAGGAGACAAGCAGAATATAGAGAGCACTGGATCTGGGCAGCTCGAGCGGCAGTGCACCAGAAAGCAAATAAAGAAGGCAACACCTTATGTAAATGACTTTTAGTGCTTTTAAAAGGACAAGCGGCGAAAAAGAGCCAGTTAAATTCTACCTCCTTCTGCAGCAATTAAATTCCACTGGCTGTAGGTCTGCCAGATCTCTCAAGGCTGGTTACTGCTTCTAAAGCAAACCAAACACCCTGCCTAACTAGGTAGGCAGGCGGAATATTTGTAGTTCTCAGCTTAGAATCAGAAAAGGCAGAGGCTATTAAAAATGACTACAGTCTTCTAAACAGAAACAACCAGAATGATGTATGCAAGGTGCCGTGTAATCAGCGTCCCCTGGAACCCACGAAAGACTCTGGAAACAGACTTGTCAGTGCAAGGCAGCCCAGTCTCGATCAAGGCTGGGAAGCGCGTGGCAGCAGCCACACTCTCAGCTTCTGTTTATGACAAAAGCCAAACTAAGTTACACTTTACTTAATTCTACTGAAAACAAGCTTCTAGAAGTAAAGGGCAGGGGGGTAGGACACCATGCCACATCACTGCATTGTTTCCTTTTTTCGAATTTCATTTACCGGGCAGGTTTATCTGCATAAAGAACAGGGCTTAGTGCTTCCTGCACACAGTAGGCACAAGGTAAATTTTTATTGACTGAATCCACACGCATGCCCCCAGTAAGGAAGGTTTAGAATAAACATCTGCACCAGCCCAAACCACCAGCCCAAACACTGATCAAAAAGTACTTCACTTGGAAAACTCCCTATTCTTGGTAACATGGAAATAACATTGCTGCAGTTTGCAAAATATTGGTACCTGCTGTTGGTTACCAAAATGCTGTGCAATTAACAACTCATTAACAGAATGTGCGAACTCTGCCAGTGCTAAAATATCACGCTGTGAATTTAATAAAGAACAGGAGAGGTAAGTTTCTTTTCTTTATGAAGATAGTACTGCCTCGACTATCTGAGGGGGGCGGGGACTGAGCATGGGAATAAATAAGAAATATTTTATCAGCTGAGAGATGCCCGTGCTCCGGTCACCGCATCCTCGGCCAGGGACTGATGACAGCGGCCCTCCTCTGCTCTGCAGCGCGAGCAAGTGCAGGGGCTGCCCCCGCTGCTCCCACAATGCACCGGGCCCCAACATGGCTGCGGGCGGCCTCCCGAGCAGACAAAGGAGTCGCGGCCGGCCCGCGCGCCTGGTCACGGCCCGACCTGCAGGCCGGGGGAACGCAGGCGGGCAGGGCATTAGCACCGAGCATCTCGGATGCACGCCTCCCTCTTTCCTCCCCCACGGCGACCGTGCCCTGGGGATCCAGCAGCCTTTGTGAAATACAGACAAATGACTCCTCGCTGCGCAGGGCTCGGCGGTGGAGGAAGCACCACCACCAGCAAAGGAAGCTTTTCATGAGAAACGCCCAAGATATCCATGGCAGAGGCAATCACTCAACGCAGCTTGCCCTGAATTACATATTTTCTGACTGCAAATTACTCTTAACAGCGTCTCTACCGTCACTTCAATTGACCTTCCTAACAAAAGGCCATTTATTAACTAGCACTCGGCGCTCCCCGGGCTGCGCGGGGCCTCCAGCCAGAAGGGATGGCACCGCTGCGTCCGCGGCTGCCCGGGTCACAGGCCAGGCCTCTGCGAGGGGGAGGAGAGGCCATTAATGCGGGGCTGCAGAGCCGACCTGCCCCGGGGAGGGGAGCTGGGGCACAGGGTGTTTAAGGCCAACATTAACCTGTCTGGCAAGACGCCATGCTGGGCTAAAGCGGAAAATGCCAAGGCCTACTTGCAACAACTAGTGTCATCCTCAGCCCTCCTCGCCCAGCATCCACCTCTATCTCCAAATCCGAGCTGCACACAGAACACACTAACACACCTCCCCACATCTGAACGGCGCCCTGCAATTACCAACAAGCTTTCTCAGGCTCTTTCGCTACCCATGCTCACACCAAACCTCAGAGGTGGCTTGGGGCGAATTATCCCTATTTTAGAGGAGAGAAACGGGGGCCCGGAATTCTCAGACACCACGAGCTGGCAGAGGGCAGAGCCCGATGGGACCTCTGGCCCTTCTTCCCCAACCTGGTCTGCTTTCCATGCACTGTGCAGAGAGAGACCAACTTCCCATCTAATAGTCGATCGAGAAAGCACTTTCAACACCAATTATATTTTAAAATGCCAAAGCTCTTCTTTCTCTAGCTGAAGCCCAGTAAGTGAAGCAAGGGGGAGAAAAACACAGAAAGATAAAAGTAACATGGGATTAATTTTCCTCACACCTCAGTTTCAAGATTCAACATTTCCCTCATAAATAATTTACAACAATAAAAATGAGCTAAGGCCATGTTTGTGTAGGATGGAGGTAAATTTAGGCCTAATGAGGGAGATCGGAGCCCACACAGGAGGGAACAGGTTGATGTATAGCTTGGTGAGTGCACGACTGAAGGCACACAGGGGCTCAATTACCAACTGGGAGTCACAGGGCCAAGCGGGGTGGGGGCAGGAATTGCGGGAAACTTCTACTGTCCCAGCTGTGGCTGCAAGGAGGGTCTCTACAGAAAAAGCCGAAAGTTGACGCAGCATTTTCGATGACAAGATAACAGATGTTGAGATTTCTGAGGACTAAAGGACTGAGCCAACCTGAAGCTAAGTTGGTTCTCAGTAAACGCCAGGTGAGGAATGAAGATGGCGGCAGCACCTGGGAGTCACACCTGCCCTCGGGCATGGGGAGAATATAGAGTACACCGGCAACACTGACCTTGAGCTAGCCCTCCTAGTTTAACCTTGCAGGTCATCTGGTCCCTATCCCAACCTCTACCCCGAGTGAGTGTGCAGCCAGCCTCACTCAGATCATTGCCAAGGCTGGGGGCTACAGAGCCTCGCTCTGGACAGCTGTGCCCATGTCTGCCCCAAGAGGATTTCTCTGCAAGGTAGGGGGAGAGAGAGAGAGAGAAGAGAGAGAGTGTGTGTGCACGCGCATGTGTGCTGTACATACTGGGACTAGAGGGACTGGATGGGGTCCGTTGGGGTGAGGTGTGTTTTCCAGGCCAGCAGGATTTTCTCCATGCCGTGCTCAGTGAGTTCTATCCAACAATGCTGGCTAAGAGAAAAGCTTCCTGCGTTGTGTGCCTGCAATGCTGCAAACAGTGCCTGGGGGAGGCCTCAGCTCCCAGCACTGCAGCACCTCACCAATGCTGTCATCCCAGGTTCGCAGAGGAATGAACTTTAACTATAAAGCCCCTTCATACAGACAGCACACGGCTCCCTTGTAGCTGATCAAAGAATTACTACAACAGTGTGCTTAATCCCTAAAAGTCAGCAGTGCTGGGCTTAACTGATGCTGAACATTGTTTCAGAATCAAAGGCTGCCTCCCGGCCCCAGTCTGGGAGAAAACTAAGCTACTGTATCACAGTTGAAAACTCAGGGGAACTTTGATATCATCTCTGTTTAATTTCCCGGGCCCTGTGAGCCTGGGGTTTATCTCATTTTATCAACTCCTGTACTGAAATCAAAACCCAGCTAACAGCTCAGACCTCTCTCCACTGAGGCCCTTCCAGCAGCAGGATGAGGTGCGGGCAGAGGAGTTTAAAGCACTTTGTGGGGGGAGGCAGCTACTGCCGGGGGGCAGGGGGGTGCTGCCTTCAAAGGAGGCGCAGCAGGAACCCCAGGCGAGGAAGAAAGGCCGGCTCAGAAGCAGAGTCCTTGCTGCCCACCAGGGCTGAAGGCGGGACTCACACACAACTTTTGAGGAGAGCAATTGCAAAGTATTGGGGGGCAGGTTAAATTGGGCCACTCTAATTGAAATGACAAAACCAGTGGGTTAATTAAGTCCCTACAGAAGGATGAACTTATGATCAGTTTGTTTGAAATCGAAAGTCAAGGGCACAAAAGACATAAACTGTCTGCCCACATCTACCAGCTTGCAGGGCTGGGGAAAAGCAGTGGATAAATATTTCACTCCCTGTGGGAAACGGCTGAAGAGCAGGGCCTCCACCGAGAACAGCCGTCCCCCAGTAAAAGCTGCGGCTCTGGCCATCGTGGGGCAGCTCTCTGCCTGCTTCCCAGTGGCTCAGTGGTACCAGTGGGCTGCGGGAACCCACGCCCTCCTCTGTCGCCCCATCATCACTGGCACCTTCCTAACAATCCTAAGCAAGCGACGCAAGAACAGGGGGAGGGAGTTGGTAGCCAGGCTTCACCAATGCACCCACAACACACACAAATACACAAACAGGGCCACCTCAGACAGCCCTGGTGCAGAGCCCTACCTCCTCAGGAGAATGCGGGCTGAGGCCAGAGTCCATGCAGCACCCAGGCCAATGGCCAGCCAGCTCTGGGGGCCGCCCATGGGGGACAGGGCACACAGGCTGAGAGGTGTCCGCTATGGAACCTCAGGGTAGCAACCTGGTGCCTCCTGTAGTTTGGCCTGGACCACTTATCTAGTGACCAGTCAGAAACCAAATCATTCTGACAAATGCCGCTGAGTACGATCTGGTGGCGACAGGCCACAGGCTGCTGGGAAGGCTGCTAAGATACTGGGGAACGAACGCAAATATTTCCCTAAGCTCCCCTGGATCACAAAAAACCTTCCAGCTAGGGAACTAACAATGCCAAGCGCTTCCTTTTTTTCCAGCAAAAGTCTGTTACTTCTAATAGGAGAATCTGGTGTACAAATGCATCCATTCATCAGCCCTATGCTTAGACTGGTATTAACCATCTGACTACCAAACAGATTTTCCATAAACCACATGAGGCCGGCCTGGGGTGTGGGTCACTGCAGCTCATACAGTGCAAGGCTAGATCCCAGAATTCACTCTCCAAAAATAAATCCAGGTCAAGTTCTGCAGAAATGCTGTGGCCAAAGGTCTGCCCTTACAGGCCCGACTCTGCAAAACCAGGGAGCCTGGTCCTGGCAGTAGGGAGCATTCTCCAGTAAACTGTGAGCCCCACCCCAACTTGCTCATAATTACTGTAAATGAAGGTCATCCTTACCCACTCCCACCAGGTCTTAGTGCCATACTGTCCCCTGGAGAGAAAGAAGAAGGAGGACCCCAACAGAAGGCAGATGCCCTACAAATGAAACCATCCCAGGAGGTCCCAAGAGCAACATTCTCTTTATATTCAGTGACATAAAACGGTCACAGCCTTGGCTTGATGGCCATAGTGTCTGCAGAGTAAAAGTGTTAATATGCCACCTGAACACTGGGCAAACGAGCTCCCAGGCCAGAATCATCAGAACACCTGGCTTCAGGTCAGCAGACACCAACCACCCCCCCACCACCCACTCTGTGACTTTCACATGGGTCTTAGGAGTTTCTTTGGTCATACAATGTGGTCATATAATCATTCTACCTGTGTGCTGATGACTTCCAAATTACCCCCATGGCCTGAACTTCTAAGACTCAGATGTGGGTATCCAGTGCCCTGCTGGCTATTGTAACCTGCTGTCCCATTAATACCTCAAACCTGGCTGACCCTGCCATCCCCCTCCTTAAGCATCTCCCACATTCCTGGTACCTAACAGGACCTGGTACATAACAGTCAGTCCACAAATGTTTATGGAGAGCCCTTGTGCTGAGCATGGAACCACGGTGAAGACGGAAACCCCGACATTCTGGAGGAAGAGTTCTCAGCATGCATGCAGCACCTAGAGAGCTCGTTAAAACAGAGTCTTAAACCCACTCCCAGAGATACTGATTCAGTAGGTCTAGGATGGGCCTGAGAAGCTGCATTTCTATCAAGATGCAGGTGATGCTGAAACAGCTGGTCCATAGTCCACACTTTGAGCACAAGGCAGTAGGTACTCATTAGATGTCTGATGGAGGGAGGAAGGGAGGGAGGAAGGGAGGGACCTGAAGGTCATCGTCCATGGCGAAACAGCCTCAGAATAAGACCCCCGGCCCTTCCCTCCCCAACAGTTTGCCCAAGAGCACCCAGTTCCTCCCCTATGGCACCCACCCCACCATTCAAAATCTTGGTCACATCTCCCATTCGCCCCAAACCTTCCCCACTGCCCGGCCAGACAGGTGCTGTCACTAAGAATCCTGATGCTGTCCACGTATGGCCTTAGCACATACATATGCACACATGCACACACACACTTACACAAACACAGTCTCGCCTCTCAGAAGGTTATAATCCTTTCCCGAGCAGAACATTAGTTGTTCAAAGGCACATGCCCACCATAGCGCCCAGCCCACGATGAGAACTCAACAAATGGACCACGGATAGATGGATGGATGCACAAGAGGATGGATGAATGAAGTCCCTGTCCTCCTCTCAGAACTGCCCATGTTTCACTGGATTAAGGAGGGCATGTAAAGCAGCAGGGGCGATGGTGAGAGTTCCACACTGGGGTCACCGATGCTCCGCGCAGGACAAACACCACCATTCCAGGGCTGGGCCATCTGCTGAGGAAGGGAGGTGGGACTGCGGCACTCCAGGCAGTTCCAGAAGTGGATCTGACTCAGCTCGAGGACGCTGCATGAGGGCCTGGCAGGGGGCTGCACAAAGACTCCTCTGAGGAGTTTGTAAAAACTACAGCTGCCCGTTCCAACCCCCAGGTTCTGATCTAACTGGCCTGGGGTGGGGCAGAGACTGGAGAATGCATAGTCCAGGCACAGTGCCACTGTGCTGGGTGACACAGCGACAAGTCAGTCACGGCGACCGCCCACAGGGCTCACGGGCTGGAGGAAATGTCCTGAAAGAAAAGGACTGCACATGAGAGGACACCCCCTTCTGCTGGGGAGTCAGGGAGCTGGCTTTCCTCAAAGATGGAAGGTGCGGAGTCCTGCAAGGAGTGCAGGCGGAAGACACGACCCCAACGGTGGCGTGAACAGGCCCGGACTGTCTGGGGAACTGTGAGGGGCAGATGGGCTCTGAAACAAGCTTCTGAAATGGCTAAACAAACAAACAAACAAACCCGTTAAAAACCTGTCTGCACTTCTCTGCTGTTTCTAAGGTCTAAGTAATGATGTGGATCTACAGGAAAGAGGGCCCCAGTGGTGGGAAGGAAGAGACCCCAAGTCTTGCGTTCCTATTTCCTCTCCTGTAACTGAACGCTTCTCAAGCCAACACCACTTCCTGCAGCCCCTACAGGGCCTCTTCATGCTATTAGCTCAGGGGAGGTTTGGGAGGTAAAGCAGAGGAATGGAAAGGGTGCAGGCTTTGGATTCACAGGGACCAGGGCTTGAGTTGCAACTGTGACACAGCTGTGTGACCCCAGGTACGTCAACTGAACTGGGCCTAAGTTTCCACTCCTATCAAATTGGAATAATGGATGATAATATCTTCTTTACAGGGTTTTAATATGTGTAAAGAACTTGCAGAACTTCCATCAAAAGATACAATCAACAGAGTGAAAAGACAACCAAAAGACTGGGAGAAAATATTTGCAAATCATATATCTGATAAGGGGTTAAAATCCAAATCTATAAAGAACTCCTACAACTTAGCAATAACAGAAGGCATATAACTCGATGAAAAAACAGGGAAAGGACTTGAAAAGACATTTCTCCAAAGGTAATATACAAATGGCCAACAAGCACCTGAAAAGATGAGCAACATCATTACTCATTAGGGAAATGCAAACCAAAACCACAGTGAGATATCATCTCATACGCATTAGGATGGCAGCTACCAAAACCCAGAAAATCAGTGTTGGTGAGGATGTGGACAAATTGGAAACCTGGTGCACTGTTGGTGGTAATGGAAATGTAGCAGCTATGGAAAACAGTACGGCGATTCCCCCAAAAATGAAAAATAAAATTACTGTATGATCTGGCAATTCCACTTCTGGATATATACCCAAAAGAACTGAACACAGGGTCTCAAAGATACATTTGTACATACGTGTTCACAGCAGCATTACTCGCCACAGCATTGCTCCACTTCGGTGGAAGCAACCCAAGTGTCCTCAGACAGAACAAATGGATAAGCAAAATGTGGTCTATCCATACGATGGAGTATTATTCGGTCTTAAAAAGGAAGGAAATTCTGATACATGTTACAGGGTGGATGAACGCTGAAGACATTATGCTGAGTAGAAATACTGTATGATTCCATTTATATGAGGTACTTAGAGTAGTCAAATTCACAGAAAGTAGAATGGTGGTTGCCAGAGGCTGGGGGAGGGGGAAAAGGGAGTTATTTAATGAATACAGTTGACCTTTGAACAATGCAGGGGTTAGAAGTGCCAACCTTCTGAGCATCAAAAATCCAAATAAACTTTACAGTTGGCCCGCCAAATTTAGAGTTCCTTTGTATCTGTGGTTCTGCATCCAGGAATTCAACCAACTGCGGATGGTGTAGTACTGCAGTAGTTACTTTTGAAAAAATTCCTCGTGTAAGTGGACCTGTGCAGTTCATATCCATGTTGTCCAAGGGTCAACTGTATAGTTTCAGCTTTGTAAGATGAAAAAGTTCTGGAGGTTAGTTGCACAAGAAAATGAATGTACTTAATGCCACTGATGTATACATTTAAAAACAGGATGGTAATTTTTACTTTGTGGGTTTCACAATATTTTTCAAAAGCATTGATAATTATGGTTCTCAAATTTCAGTAAGCATAGTACATAAGATTCTTGTTAAACACGCAGATTCTGGAGCCCCTTCCCCAGATATTCTGATTCAAGGTCTGGATTTGAGGCCCTAGGATCTGTATTTTAATAAATATCCTAGGGATATTTAGCTCATTAAGAATTCATTTATTTCTCTCTCCTAAAGGATCAAAGGATATTCTTTTGGACATTTTGCTGTGTGTGTGTGTGTGTGTGTGTGTGTGTGTGCGCGCGCGCGCGCAGGCAGGTAGAACGATACCATGTTGACTCTAGCCACAGGCCCAGCAAGATGGCCCTCCAGTCTTCAGGGGAGTATGAGCTGCAAAGCTTGAGTATGTGACCCCTGGGCTCCAGGCCCAGGGGCCTCTCACATTTCAGCCCAGACAAGCTCTGCATCTCGCCAGAAGTGTGTCAAGTAAACCAACGCTTGCCCACAGGATGTCCTCAACAAGGAGGTAATGTCAAGCACACCTCCCAAGCAGCTGGGGAGAAGAGATCTGAAGCAGGCAACCCTACTGCAAACAGTGCAGACAACTCAGGGAAACCACAATTCCCGAGGGCGGCCCAGCGAGCGGGAGGCCAAGGAGAGCCAGTGGGGCCACTGCAACGCTGGCAGGGAGGGCCTCAGAGAGAGCGAGGACAGCCTGGGGAGAGGCAGCTCATTGAGGGAACCCAGGCCTCCCCTCCCACAACCCAATGCGCAAACGAGACTCCGCTCATTCAACCGCAGCCAACTGCATACAGTGTTGTCAGCCCACCACATTCAGCCACGTGGTCATCTGTTATCTTCATTGTCATAATAGCGCCTTTGACATTTCCCGTGCTTCACTCCAACACCATCGTCACTTTCCAGTGTAGCAAGGATGTCACTATTCGAGCACGAAGCACTTCCAACCTGCTAAGGCAGAGGGGCCCGGAACACTCGGATTCTGATGCCCCTGGAAGCAAACCTGCCCACTCACCCCTTCCAAGGCCCCGAGAGGGGGTCACAATGTGTTCACACGATTGTATGGTTTTGTAAAAACCCAAGGTATTCTTGTAAGAAAACAAGATATTCCTGCATTGTTTTTCTTATAGCCTCCCCGCCTCAACAAACTCTCAAAACAGCAGACCCACAACACCAGGGTCTGCCACTAGATCCCACTTAAATTTAGTGAAGACCCCCCCAACCCCATCCACAGGGTCACACACATTCACATACATTAGCCCATTCAGCCTTACAGGGTAGGTTGTATTCTTAGGCCCCTTTAACAAACAAGGAAATGGGGATTCAGAAACGTCCAATGAGGTTCCACGACTTGCCTAGACTCACAGGGGTCCAGGAGGTAAACTGAGGTTCCAAGACCAGTGTTCTTTCTACTCTACCATCCTTTCCCAGTGGCCCTAAATAATAACCACAAATAGAAAAGCACTCCAAAAAAACACTGAAGCTACTCTTCTAATTAACCAGTTAACAAACTCTGAACAATAACCACTAATTTTTTTTTTTATTTTTTAAATTTTGCTTTTTTAACCACGCCATGTGGCATGCAGGATCTTAGTTCCCCAACCAGGGATCAAACCTGTGCCCCCTGCAATGGAAGCACAGAGTCTTAACCAGTGGACCGCCAGGACAGTCCCAATAACCACTAATTTTTATTAACCACTTGCCCTGTAGCAGGCATGGAGCTGAGCATTTCTCTTATAATATTTCATTTACTTCTTGCGATAATTCTATGAGCTAGATGTTATCATTAGCCTCACTCTACAGATAAGGAAACTGAGGCTCAGAAAAGTTCACTAATTTGCCTAAGAACATACGGTAAACAGGAAAGCCAAGGCTTAAGCTGAGGTCTAATTCTAAAGTCCTTGCATTTAATCATGGTGCACTGTTCCAGCTAGAAGTGGGGGGAAAAAAAGCCCACCAGCGGGAAGGAAGCAGGGCAGTGAAATGCCTTCAGCGTAAATCAGGAGTGTTGCCTAAAACCTAAAAGGAAGGAATGAAAAATGTGGATTAGAGAAGACAATTCTAGGCTCAAATGAACCAGTAATTGCTATGTCAACTGCTTCGCATGGGTTTTGGTGCCCAGGTCTCACAGGAGGCCCCATTTCTCAGAGGCTCTATTTAAATATTCTATGCTTGGCACGATTTCTTGAAATGGGGGGATCAATTTCCCACGAGCAAGAAAGGTGTCACCTGTCTCCTGTACTAACCTTCTGAGTACACTGAGTTTTCAAGTTAGTCTAGGCTTCCATAGAGTGTATCTCCTAACTTTTCTAAGGCTTTTCTGGTGCAGCTGATAAGATTTTCTTGCCCTGTTAAAATGAGATGAGATCCAGCCAGCTGTCGAGAAACGTACAATGAGATTATACTGAGAAGGAACCACCGGGAGACAAAGGCCCCTAAAGAGACGGGCCGCTGTCTGCTTTGTGGCAGAAAACTGAGCGGGGGCTGGTTCGTGATTGGGGGTGGGGAGCAGAGAAGGGGCAACAGCCACTTGCCTTTTGCCCTCCTGTGGCCTTCTTCTGTGCCTTCCTGAAAAGGCTGCGGAGGGGCAGGGAATCCAAGAGTCATTTTTAATGGTCAGAAAGGCTGATGATTTAGAAAGAGTTGTGTTGGTAACAAAGAGGACGAAGATGCTCATGGGTCTGCCCTCCATACCCGGCCCCTGCTTGCGCCTCACTTGAGCTGGAGTCCCCGTGGGGTGACCGTCAACAGGCTCACCATCCTTCGAGGATGGGTACTCTGGGTCCTGGGTGCCCTGGCTGGCACCTCACCTTGCAGACAGGTGCCCTGGAGTCTGGGTGTCCTCTCTATTCTGCCCAAGTCACAGATGAGGCCGCAGCCCAGATCATGCCCGAGGCTCAGGTGCAATCTGCTCGGCGCCCACGTGACCACAGAGAGTGGACCCCGGGCCGGGCCAGTGAAACCACTGTAGGGTCTGTGCAGGTGGCCGCCGCGCCCCCGCACAGGTGGGCCGCCTCACCTCTCACTCGGGCGGACGTGGCTCTCGGGGCCCTCACCCGCCCCGGCCCGGGGGGGGGGGACGCCGCTCGCACCCGGTCCCTGAGCTCCCTCCCGCTCGGCTAAGCCGCAAGGCCAAGCCGGGGAAGGGCAGCCGCGGCGCGCGCAGGGCCGAGCAGAGGCCGCCAGGCCTGTCCCCGCGGCCGGCCGGGCACAGAGCCCGCAGGCCTCGGCGCGGCCCGGCTCCGCCCGCCCGCCCGCCCGCCCCTCGGCCCGGGGCCCGCGTCCGCCCGCCCGCCCGCCCGCGGGGCAGCACGGCCGGCTCGGCCGAGCCTCTGCGGCGCCCGGCCCGCCCGGCCTCACTTAACTGTTCCCCGCTGGGGCGGCGGCGGCGGCGGCGGCTGCGGCGGCGGCGGGTCCCGGCTCCGTCTCACGCAGAAGCAGCTTCTCATCGCCCGGGCGGCGCGGAAGGGGCCGGGCCCGGGGCCCAGGCGGCGGGGCCGGCGCCGCAGCTCGAGCGCGAGCCTCACCGGCGAGCAGCGGCGGCGGCGGCGACAGGGGCGGGGCGCGGCCTGGCGGCGGCGGCGACAACGACGACGGCGGCTCCCTCCGCGGGCCGCGGCGGCGGGCCGGGCTCCGGGGGAGGCTGACTCGGGCGGGAGGAGGGAGCGGGAGCCCTCGCGTCCGGAGCCCGCGCCGCCGCCCGGCCGGCACCCCGCCTCCCCCCACCCCCCGGCCTCCCTCTCGGCCCGGCCCGTTAGCCCTGGGCAGGGCCCCGGCACCGCCGACCTGGCCTCTCCGAGTCCGCAGGCGGCCCCCGGCCCAGCCCAGACCAGACCCACGGGAGCCCCGGGCGTCTTGAAGCCTGGGTTCCAATTGCCCCCTCCCCCAAGTTGGCCTCCTCCAGGGACCCGCAGCCCCCTCTGCTCCCCTAGGCCTCACTGTACCCTAGACCAGTCCCTTCAGCACAGCCATAGATCCCTGGAAGCCCCCAGGCCTCTTGGAGCCTGGGATCACCGTTTTACACACACACACACACACACACACACACACACACACACACACAGCCACTTGCACGGACACCCAGCCCTACTGAACCCCAAGCCAATCCTTCAGCTCAGCTCACTCCAGCTCAGGAGACCCCACTGGCCCAGCTGGCCCACCAGAAGCTTAGGCCCTAGCCCCTAGTCCCTCCCCACTGCTAATACTAGGCCTCCTCAAACTGACCCCAATCTCTTAGCAATTCTCTACCTCCCCATTATGCTGGGCAAATGATCTACCCACAGAAGTCTAGCGCAAGGACTATGAGGCTGGCCTCCAGGAGGCATCTAAAAGAAGTTTAAGCAGACCTATCGCCCTACAGTACTTGGGAAAAGGTACAAGCCAGAGGATAAAATGGAACTGGATGAGGAAAGGGGTCCGGAGCTTGGCCCTCAGCTAGAGTGGCTAGTATGAAAGGTGGGACTCAACTCTGCACCCTTAACCAAAAATGCCCTCCACAGCCCCAGCGAGGCACCCGGAGCAGTAGCCAGCACGCTACTTGTTAGAGCTGAGGGCCATGCAGCACTGGTCAGCATCAGTTCGCTAATGCCTCAAGTCTAATTTTCACACATTCTAGGCTTTTCTAAAATAGCTGTTTTATCCCAAAGAAAAAGGCGCCAGGAAGAATTAACTGTTGGGGAAAATGTCCTGTGGGGAAGCCTTGCTAGTGTGTGCCTTCCAAGCATCTGTATCGCTCAGAAATGCCACTACTTTAAATGGTTTTACAGGCAAGTTCTATCAAACCATTAAGGGACAGATAATCCCTATGTTATTTAAGCTGTTAGGCAGGAAAAAAAAAAAGGGTTTCCATTTCACTTCCGAAGTTTAGCATAACTCTGATAACAAAACTGACAGAAATGACAGCAAAAAGAAGAATTACAGATCAGTTACAGAATGCTAGTCCCCAAAGAATTTAATATGTGTTTTTTGAAAAAGAGGTTCTGCAGTCAAATAACTTGAGAAAGTGCTGCATGCTATTTATAGTCTACCTTTTGGAGAATCACAATAAGTACTATTATGGTTTCTGTGAAGTCCAAGAGTAAAGAAATCTGATTAATGTGGCATTTCCCAAACTTGTCTGAGTCAGAACCACCTTTTCAAAGTTCACCAATTAATTTCTAGCATGAATCATTACTATTGTAGACCAAGCTGCTTAAGTATATAATAGTTGCAAAATTTTAGCAATTTGAATCCAACTTGCTGTAAAACAAGTCAAAATCCACCACAATCAAGCAAGATTTATCCAAAAAGTACAAGGATGATTCAACATTAGGGAGTATGTAAATTCATTTCATTGTTAAAGAAAAATAAATCACAGGAAATTATCAACAAGAGAAATACTTTTAAAATATTTGATAAATTCAACACCAATACCCTATAATTTTCTTAAAAAACTCTTAATGAACTAGGAAGAAATTTTAAGTTTCTTAACATGACAAAGTTTATTTATCAGAAGCCATCCACAAATATATTTAATGGTGAAACACTAAGGGTATCCTCATTTAAGTCAGAAACAAAGCCATAATGCCTGTTATAACTGCTACAAACTAAAGCCAATGCAATAAGATAAGAAAAATAAATAAGAAATACAAATAATGGAAAGGAAGAGACAAAATTGCCATTATTTATTCATGATGTAAATGCATGCCTAAAAATAAAAATTTAAAGGAATCAACTAAAAAGCTTAGAGACTTTGGTAAAGTGGCTAGTTATTAAGATAAAAACAAAAATCAATAGCATATTAAAGGAAAAGTCTTCTTTTCCATATAGAGGGACTTCCATTAGAAAAAGACTTGTGGCCTCTCTCCACCCTAGAGGACAATGAATGACTTATCTGATTAGTGAGTTTGGGAGAAGTAACTAGACAAGGATAGATACTCTGAGTTCTCTTTTTGGCTTTGGTTGACTACAGAGAGCAAATATTTTCACGTGCTCTCCACCATGTGGTAAGTGGACCTGTTTCTGGGGTAAAGATACTATTGTCCAGCATTACCTGCTTCTATGGAGGTAAATCTATCCAACTCAGGGAGAAATACAGCAAGCCCATTTGCTGACAGATCAAAAGCTACATTTTTCCAGTCAACTTTATCAGTAATGAAGGTAGTATTTTTATCTCCTATGTCTCTTTTCTGTACCTATGCCTCAGTTTTTTCCAAATTCAGAAGAGGAAGAGAGGTATTACTTAGAAGATTCCCTAAATACAACACTAAATATGTGTGATTTCCATTTAGAAAGTATGACTTTTTGAAAAGATTATATTCCATTAGCAATGAATACTGTAAAATACCTAGGCATAACCTCAACAATAAATGTCAAGGCCCATAGGAAAAAAAACCTACAAAACCTTACTGAAGGACATAAAAAAATAAGTCCTTAGTAAAGTAAAAACATAACAAATTCCTGGACAGGAAGTCTCAATATTGCACAGATGTCATATCTCCCCAACTCAACTTATAAATGTAGTGGAATCCAAATCAAAGAACCAATATGATTTGGGGGTAGGATGCAATGGAACATGAAAAAATTATTTTAAAACTTATCCCAATATATAAATATAGGAAAATATCCAGGAAATTTTTGAAACTGAATAGTGATATTAAATTATTATTATAAGAACAGTATTAACAATAATGATAAATATAAAGTATAAAGTAAGTTTTATATTATAGTGTAACATCTGTTAGAGCAGTAATAATATTGCCCTAACATAATATATAATGTAAAATTTCAGTAAATAAAATTGTGAGCTACTAGTATAAGTTCCCTGTTTATAAATGCTTTGTTTCTATCCACTGATCTATGTGTATATTTCTCATATCCCACTCCAAACCATATTATCTTGCCTAGACCAGTTCAATAAATTCCTACCAATCCGCCTCCAGCCAAATAATGGAAAATAGCAACAAGAGTGGTCATTAAATAATAATAAAATACAGCAAGTCACTCCCTGGCTTAAAGCCCTCCAGTGACTTACCATAAGATAAATAAAATTCAGATGCTCCAACATGACCTACAAGATCTCGTCTTGTCTAGATCTTGCCTGCCCCTCCATCCACTTCTCAGCTGTTCCAGCCACACCCATTTCCTTTTAGATCCTTAAGCATCAAAGCTCTTTCTTCCCTGGGGGATTTCACCTAGAGCACTCCTCCTCTCCATCTTTACAGGGCCTGGGCCCTTCTCATCCTTAAACTCTTGAGTTTAAATGTCACCTCCTTGGAGGCCTTCACTGGTCATCTATTTAAGTAGGTCCCCAGTGTCTCCATACCATACCATATCAGTTTATTTCCTGCTTATCACGTATCACAATTTGTAACTATGTACTATTTGTTTACCTGTTAAACTGTCAGTCTTCCCATCAGACTAAAAGCTCCACTAAGGTATCTGTTCATAAAGCATAACTGTGCCACACATACTAGCCCCTCAATAAACATTTGTTTAATAGATAGATGTGTCAACATTTAATATGTGCATACCCTTTGTCCATGTCTAATAATTATCCAAAGTAAACAATCAGGCAAGTGCACACAGATTTATGCTCAAGGATAATTATTTTAGGATTGCTTATAATGAGAAAATATTGGTTACATCCTAAATGTCTAGCAATATAAGATTAAGTTGTTAAAAAAAATTGTATTGACATAGAAATATACCATGGTATTTTGTTAAGTAAAATAAGCAGGTTCTAGAACAGAATGCATTTACTCTATGAGCCCATTAATTTTATATCCATTCGTGATTATTTATATGTACTAACATATGCATACAATACTTTAAAAAATGTATACTTAGGAAAATGTACACCAAACATTAACAGTGGCTATATCTGGGGAGAGGGTAGAGACTTTCATCTTCTATTTTAGTGTATCTACAGAGCTCCCTTGTCTTATGATGGGGTTACACCCCCATAAATCTGTCATAAGTTGAAAATATTGTAAGTCGAAATGCATTTAAATACATCACCGAACATCAAAGCTTAGCCCAGCCTACCTTAAAGTGCTCAGAACACTTCCATTAGCCTGCAACTGGGCAAAATCATCTAACACAAAGCCCATTTTATAATACAGTGTTGAACAGCTCATGTAATTTATTGAATATTGTACTGAAAGTGAAAAACAGAATGGTTGTCTGGTTGCAGTGTGGTTACAAGTGTATTGGTTGTGTACCCTTGTGATCCTGTAGCTGACTAGGAGCGGCGGCTCACTGCCACTGCCCAGCATCCCAAGGCGGTATCCTACCACACGTCACCAGCCCAGGAAAAGAGCAAAATTCAAAATTCGAAGTACGGTTTCTATTGAATTCAGACCACTTTTGCATCATTGTAAAGCCAAAAAATTAAGTTGAACCATCATAAGTCAGGAACCATCTGTATATCTACATTTTAGCATATTTAGGAACATGGGTACAATTAACAGAATACCCAACCAACAGTAGCTTGAACAATAGGCATTTATTTGACTGGCCAGGAATCAACTACCTCCAGTCTTCAGGTTATAGGAAAATGAAGACATTAAGAATACGTGTCCTTCCATCCTTTGTTGACCTCCTCAGGTGACTGTCTTTACTTTCAAATTAATTAATTACTTTTTGGCTGTGTTGGGTCTTTGTTGCTGTGTGCGGGCATCCTCTAGTTGCCACTAGCGGGGGCTATTCCTCGTTGTGGTGCTTGGGCTTCTCATTGTGGTGGCTTTTCTTGTTGCAGAGCACAGGCTCTAGGTGTGCAGGCTTCAGTAGTTGTGGCTCGCAGGCTGAGGAGCACAGGCTCAGTAGTTGTGGCCCACGGGCTTAGTTGCTCTGCAACATGTGGGATCTTCCCAGCCCAGGGATTAACCTGTGTCCCCTGCATTGGCAGGTGGATTCTTAACCACTGCGCCACCAGGGAAGTCCCAGGTGGATGTCTTTTACACTCATGTTTGTTGCCTCATAGGTTCAGGATGACTCCTCCAGCTTCAGGTGTCATGGCTTCTTTCATGGCAGGGTGGGGAGCAAAATCTTTCCCAGAAACTCCCCAGCAGACTGCTGTGATCCCATGGCCAGAAATGAGTCACTTGGCCACTCCTGACTGTAAAGGAGGCTAGGAAATTGGTTTTGTCAGTCATGGCCTGAGGCTGCCCATATTGCCAGGCCAATAAAAATCACTGTTGCCTTGGAAAACAGTATGGAGATTCCTCAGAAAATTACAAATAGAGTTTACAAGCAATCCCACTTCTGGATATACATCCAAATGACATGAAAACAGGGTCTCAAAGAGGTATCTGCACTCCCATGTTCACTGCAGCATTATTCACAACAGCCAAGACATAGAAAAAACCTAAGTGTCTGTGATGGATGAATGGGTAAAGAAAGTGTGAGACAGATATAGACACAGACATGTAAAATGGAACGTCATTCAGCCATAAAAAGAAGGAAATCCTACCATTTGTGACAACATAGATGAACCTTGAGGATATCATGCTCAGTAAGTCAGACAGAGGAAGACAAATACTGTCTGAGCTCACCTATAGATGGTCTCTAAAAAGACTAAACTCATAGAAACAGAGAGTGGATTGGTGGTTGCCAGGGGCAGGGTGGGAGGATGGGTGAAGGTAGTCAACGGGTTCAAACTTCCAGTTACAAGATGAATAAGTTCAAGGGGTAGAATGTACAGCATGGTGACTACAGTTTACCATACTGTATTATACACTAGAAAGATGCTAAGAGAGTAGATCTTACAAGTTTTAATCACAAACACAGAAAATGATAACTGTAAAGTGATGGATGTGCTACTGTGGTAACTGGTAATCACTGCACAATATATATGTCTATCAGATCATCATGTTTTACACCTTAAACATACACAGTGTTAAATGTCCATTATATCTCAATAAAGCTGGGGAAAAAATAAAATAAAAAATAATCACTGTTTCCTTATTAGGGAGGAAGGCCATTAAGGTTTTTTAAAATTTTAATAATGAACATATATAACATTTACAGTCAGGGAGGAAAAAAAAAAGGTCAGTGTGTTTCAGACATGATGAGATGGTCCAAAGGTGCTCAATACCACAAAAAGTACTTGTTCTGAGACAGATGGGCAGAGTACAGAGAACAGCTTGGAGCTCTCTGCTCACCAGGCCAAGCCCACGCAGGTCAGAGACCAAGTGTGGCAGCATCCTGAACCTGAGATCGCCGCTGATCACTTTTATCCTTTTTGGCTCTCCTTAAGGGCTCTCTCAATTAATAAATACATCATTGCCTCTCAGGCTGTTCTCTGGTATTGATCTGTAGGAACCAGATAGAACGGATTGATTCTGCCTTGAGAGAGGGAGGGTAAACTCTCATCAGTTACCAGTCTTGCTGGCTAAACAGAACTTTCCCCTGATCTGCAGTTTTTAATCCGATCTGTGCTCTCAGATTGAACCCAGATGCCTGTGGGAGCAGAAGGCAGACAGGTGGGATGAACATGTTTGTGGGACAGGTGTGTAAATGTGGCTGGCTCTCTCTCACAAGAGTTTGACTGGAAGGATGTGAAAAATAAACATGGCATAACCACAAACGGTGCTGTTGAAACTAAGAAACCATAACCATGTGCAGAACTGCTTTTATTACACAGAGCATGACATCATGACAGATCCAAAGTGCGATTCCTTCAATACCCTCCCTAATCAAGGGGACCCTAACCCCGGGGAGCTGACACGCAGAAGGCAATGAAGAAAAACTGTTTCCTTTTCTTTCAACTGTAACCTTCATGAGGGCAGGCACCTTAGAAGCCTTGTCTCTCTTTTCACCACTCCAGGGCACAGTAGGTACTCGATAAATATTTTTTGAATGAATAATGTCAGTTCTCAATCGCAGTTAGAAATCATGCTAATTTTCATGCACAGGGCATTTCCTCTGTGCTAGGCACTGGGCTAGGTCCTTCTGCAGGAAGTATTTCACTCAATACCGACACTGACCTTTGAAGCAGGAACTGGGATCCCCATGTCACAGCTATGGAAACTGGGGCTTCCTAAGTCACACTACAATAAGTGGGAGTCAGAGGTATCAAACTCCAAACCAAATGCTTATAACTTCGCTATACAAAACGGGATTCCCAGAGCCCTGAAGAACGTTCTGATGGCTGGAACCTATGGACAAGGTTGTTCCTTCAGTCCCTCACTGGGAGTCCTGGCCAGCCTTCCGGATTTAGAGAGATGAACAAAGTCAGTTTTGCTCACAAGATGCTCACAGTCTGGAGGGGATTCGGTTACTATTGGTCAATAACCATTCAGTCCTCAGTAACAGAAATGCACTCAAGCCAGCTTGGACAGAAAAAGAGAAGTCGTGTGACAAATGGCGATTCTCATGGGAGCAGTCACAAGGCAGGAAAATTCCAGGGCTTTTCCAGAGTCACGTGTCCTCCTGTTACTCCTTCTCCCTCTGTCTGCCTCTGTTCTTTGTCCTTTCTAACAGGTCACCTTTCTCTTCTCCCTGTTCACAATCTACTGGGGCTGCTGTAATGGTACCCTTAGCCTGTCTATATCACATCAGTTCCAGTGACCTTTGCAGACATGGACAAGCATCTCTAAACCCCAATTCCAGACTTTGGTGGGGGAGAATCTGAAAGACCCAGTAATGGTCATGTCTACCCTGGACTCAGTAACCTGGGGCACAGGGCAGGGTCACATCTATTTACTCACTCCCATGGGCCAGGCACTGTCGCTTGCAAATATTTTCTCCCAATCTGTGGCTTCTCTTCTTCCTCCCTTGGTGCTATGGATTTTTAATAGTGAAATTTGAAAACTCAAAGCCAAGAAGTTAGTCCTTTGTTTTTGCTGTTTGTTTGTTTGTACTACTTCTTCCCTGAGGTATTAAGCCTCAGAGAAGAGGCTTTAAAGAGGGGAGAGGCTCAGGCTGAGATGCTAGAAGGAACTGCCAAGGAGAAAATACATTGGGTAACATTTCAAAATATTTATCAATGACACAGGTATTATAATACGGTGTGAAGTAATTTGCCCCAGGGTTTTTCAACACATATAGTCAAAGTGCTGTTGTAATAGTGAGAATAGAAATATTTGTTCTTCCAGAAAGAAGCTACAGAGAAAAAGGATGGATACATTGGTCTTTGAAGAACAAGGAGCAGTCAACGACAGGCGAAGGAGGAAAGCTGTGGACACACGCAGAATGCAGAAGAAGGGTGAGGGGCTGCTGGAGCTGCAGTGAAGGGTACACGGCTGGAGGGGAGACAGTGAGGTTAAGTGGTGGCCAAGGCCAGCTAGAAGGCTCTGATGTCTCAGGCTGAGGGCCTTTGGGAGCCACGTCCCACATAATCTCATCCAAAAGATGAACTGAAATACCAGCCTTATGCTGATGACTCTGAAATTTATGTCCCTAGCCTCGTCCTCTTCCTTGAACTCCAAACATGTATATCCCACAGCCTACCCAACATGCCCATCTGAATGTCTAGCCAGCATCTCAAATGTACCAGAACTCAGTTCCTGATGGTCCTTTCCAAACCCACCCCTCCCTTGGTCTTCCCCATCTCAGCTGCTGGAAATTCCATCTTTCCAGGTGCTCAGTCAGAAACCCAGGAGCTGTCTTTGCCCCCTCTTTCTCTCTTCTACCTCACATCAGCTGTGTGAGCCTCAAGCCTTGGGGCAGTAAAGGAGGTGCCTCCACTGAGTGCCAAGGTTATTTTTATCCATGTGGAAGAAGACAGAGCATGTTCCATTTGAAGGATGCACACAAGTTGGCCAGGCAGAAAATGGTGGGGGGGGGGGGGGGGGAGGTCAGGGCACTGGAAGGAGGTGAACCGGGCAGAAAGGACAGAGGGCACATGAGAAGGAAGTCTTGTGTACGGATGACAGGGAGGTCAGTCTGACTGGAGGCAGCCAGGTGTTGGATGGCTGGAGAAGCACAGGAGTCCTGCCAGCTCCTGCAGGGTCTGATGAGGGTTCTCTGGGTTCCCCAGCTGACCCTGCAGGCCTTCTGTGGCCTGTCACCAATCACCAAAGTGTGTGCCTGCCCTTTCTGTAATCATCACCCAGACTCCCACCCTTTGCTTACATGGCCACCCTTAGCTCCTGGCATCCTGGTTCCTAAACCTCTGTGTTTGGCTCTGGACCTCGGCTGCTGTTGTTCTCCCAGCCCTGTAGCCTCCAAATACCAGTTCATGGGCCAGTGCCTGTCAATGAGACAGGAAATGCAAATAGGGAAATGAGAAAAGTAAGGACAATGTGGCATTACATAAGCAGAATTGCATTTCCGCTTGTTTGTTACCCTATCACAGGAACATGGCTGGACCTAATGAATGTGAGTGCAATGTCTGGAAAGCTCTGGCTTAAAATTTAAGCTACGCAGGTGAGCACAAAATTCACATTGGGAGCCCTAAAGGGAAAGATGCCTCAAACTGGCAAATAGTTATTATAATAAGAGGCCTATCAAGTGACCCATCGAAAGGCACATGTGAGGATTAAGGTATCCCAATAAAAGAAGACCAACAGCGACTTCAATCGTGACTCCCAAATTGAAAGTTTTGAGGATGATTCTGTGAATGAAAAGTGGAAAAATTGCCTCAAGCAGCTTCTCACACAGGCAACTCCGAACAGCTCACTTATTTAATGATGATAAGAGATTCGCATGGGCCATTCAGGAAGCACACTAATGTACAGTGTCTGTGCATGTTCGGCTAGTGTGTCCAGGCACGTGTGATGCGTGTGCATGTATGATCTGTGTAAACTTGTCAACTGTCTTTTCTAGGAATGTTCTATATGGTGCTATTATTTCCTTCCAACTTATAAATATTAAGATGTCTTTTTAAAATGAAATGACGGTGACAATATGTACTTACAAGGCAAAATAACTCTTTGGTGGTTTCCAAATTAGTTTTGGAATTTACCAATCCAGGATCTCAAAGTCTGGGATTCAGGGCCTCCCTGATTAAATACGTGGAGTTTGTTTTGTTTTTTTATTGGAGTATAGTTGACTTACAATGTTGTGTTCGTTTCAGGTGTAAAGAAAAGTGATTCAATTTTTTTTAATATATATAAAATTTTTTTTTCAGATTTTTTTCTATTATAGGTTATTATAAGATATTGAATATAGTTCCCTGTGCTATACAGTAGGTCCTTGTTGGTTATCTATTTTTTATATAGCAGTGTGTATATGTTAATCCCAAACTTCTAATGTATCCCTTCCCCGCTCTTTCCCCTTTGGTAACCATAAGTCCATTTTCTATATCTTTGAGTCTGTTTCTGTTTTGTAAATAAGTGCATTTGTATCATTTCTTTAGATTCCACATATGAGTGATATCATATTGATATGATATTTGTCCTTTCCTTTCTGACTTACTTCACTTAGTATGATCATCTCTAGGTCCATCCATGTTGCTGCAAATGGCATTATTTTGTTCTTTTTTATGGCTGAGTAATATTCCATTGTATATATGTACCACATCTTTATCCATTCATCTGTTGATGGACATTTAGGTTGTTTCCATGTCTTGGCTATTGTAAACAATGCTGCTATGAATATTGGGGTGCATGTATCTTTTCAAATTATAGTTTTCTCCAGATATATACCCAGGAGTGGGATTACTGGATCATACAGTAACTCTATTTTTAGTTTTTAAAGAAACCTCTATACTGTATTCCATGGTGGCTGTACCAATTTGCATTCCCACCAACAGTGAGGAGGGTTCCCTTTTCTCCACACCCTCTCCAGCATTTGTTATTTGTAGGCTTTTTGATGATGGCCATTCTGACTAGTGTGAGGTAAACATTTGGGTTTGAACTCTTGACTGTGACTTCAGGATACAACTTTCAGTGGATTTTGTTTCAGAAGGTAAAATCTGCCCAGCATTTAAAGCCAAAAGTGAAAAAGGAAAGAAGTTACGCTACAATATCAGAACCTAATCATAGCTCGGCTTCCCACTACTCATGATTCACATTTTTTTCGCAGTAACCAGGGTGCCGATTTATAATATAAATCAGATTCTATTACTACCCATGGTAGAGACTGTAGGGCGCTCTCAGATATATCTATGTGCTCTTTCACATTTCCCAGCCTCCCTTGTGGTTAGATTGGCCATGTGACTAGTTCTGGCCAATGCGATGTGAGCAAAGTGATTTGTACTATTTCCAGGTTAAGGTAGATAAGTAGCTGGTGTGCCTTCCCCATCTTCTCTTCTCCTTCTACCTGTCCCTAGGTAGATGATATCACAGTGACCTTGAAGCTACAAGATGGGGGAGCCACAAGATGGAGGCAGCCTGAGCTTCTGAGTTGCCAAATAGAGGAAATCCTGCAGACACACTGTAGACTGTGATGTAAGAGGAAAATAAACTTTTGTTGTGGGAAGCCACTGAGATTTGGGGGTTTATTTGTTACTGCAGCATAGCCTGTCCTATTCTTACTGACACACCACCTTGCTAAAATACCTACCAACCAGTGCCTTCTCATTGCATTCAGAAAAAAACCCGAAACCTTTCCCTTGGCCTTCAAAGCCCTACATATTGTGCCCCTGCACACCTCTTGGCATTCCTCTCCTGCCCCTTACTTCCACATTCACTATGCTCTAGCCACGCCAGCCTTTGAAGGATGCCCCAGCACACCAAGGTCACTGCCACCGTACAGCAGTTCCACTGGCAATTCCTTTTGCCTGGAATATTTTGCTGCCAGCTCTTACCCCCTCCTGACCTTCCTCTTAACCTATATGCCTCCAAGAAAGCTACCCTGATCACCTAAGTTGAAAAGACTCCATTTGTCACTCTGTCCCATCATGCTTTATTTTCATCCTGGCATTTATCACTACCTTGTATTTTCTTTTTTATTTATTTGTTTCTTTGTTTCCTATCTTGCCTGTCATGTTTACCACTGAGTCCTCAGTGCCTAGCAAAGAGCCTGCGGCACAGATGGGGCTCAACTTCTGTTTGTTGAGTAAATGGACAAATGAACAAATGATGCAGCGCTGTTTCCTCGTGTCTGCCTGGGACTTAACTACACCTAGTAAGCAACAGTATTCCTACTGTCTACTGCTGTGTGACAACTGTTCCCCAAACACTGGCTTACAGTAACAGCCATTGTTTACTTTGCTCATGAATCTGGGGGCTGACTGGACTCTGCTGGGCAGTTCTTACCTGGGCTCCCTCATGACGGTATACTCAGATGGTGACTTGGGCCCCAGCCATTCTAAAGACCTCTTCACTCACATGCCTGGCTCCTGAACCAACAAGACTCAGACATCAGGGGTTTATTCCATTGACCGGCTATGTGACTTTAGGCAAGTCAATCTCTTTGAGCTTGAGATCTTTATATGTAAAATAGGAGCAGAAATGATAACCATACCTACCATTTATCAGACACCTACTATGTTCCAAGCACCATACATGCTTAACTCTTTACATGCCTGTCTCACACAATTCTTATAACAATCTATTCAACATTTTGTAGATATTCCTATTATAGGGCCTACTTACTTTATAAATGAAGAAACAGGTTCAGAGAAGTTAAGTGTCTTGCTCAAAGATATATAGCTAATCACACCAGAAACTTCTAGTCACTGTGGTACACTTGGTCAGTATGGGAAACCGCCCCTCCTATTCTACACACATTAAAATGCTCGATAAAATATAATCCCAAACACGTAAATGCATAGCTGAGTTCAAAGCCAATAAAGCGGAAACCCCAGGAACTAAAGAGGGAACTTGGAAGAGTGAGTAGGATCTGAGGTTGAGGGGCTCCCTAGGGAGGGGGCCAGTGGGAGCCTTGGGCTCTGCGAACACAATGGGCTGGAACTGAGCCATGCCCATAAAGCCAGGAGCCCCAGGCGAGCACCTGCTGAGAGAAAGAGGCACCAGGACAACTCTGCCCAGGGCTCTCTGCCGCCATGTCCCTGATGAGCAGCCAAAGGCCCTGAGACCTTTAGCAGAGCTGGCTCACCCAAGAGACGTGACTAAGTCAGACCTGGAGCAGGGGTTCAGCTTGGCCACCGGATTCTCCTCCTGCGTACTGACCATCCAGCACTGTCAATTTATTTAAATATTCAACTTAAGTAAACCATCTCTAGACACCTCTCTAGTTGTCCTTTCTAGTTAGTATCTACTCTAAAAGTCTGTTGGAACTGACAAAAGATAACAGAGAAAAAAGAAACCTTGGGAAGTAAACAAAGCCCTTACAAATCCAAGAAAGATCAAAGACGAAATCACAATGGCTGTTAGAACACTTAGAGAACACTCCTTATCAAAACTCGTAGATAGATCCAAAGCCAAGCTTAGAAGGGAACTTTTATCCTCAAAGAAATATGTGGTGGAAGAATCAGGCAACAAATAAAGCAACAATAACATGACTAGGTAAGACAACAGTACAAACACAGGAATTCGAAAGGAAAAAAAAAGAACTAGTTGCAAAGACATATCCAGATTGTGATGGGTCCAAGAAGATGGCGTCACAGAAATAAGAAAGTGCCACACTGACAAATAAACAAGGACAGAAACTCTACCTATTAAAACTTATAGGCGCACCCCTATGTTCACAGCAGCACTATTTACAATAGGCAAGACACAGAAACAACCTAAATGTCCATAGACAGATGAATGGATAAAGAAGATGGATATATACATATCAATATCGCACACACAATGATGTGATACACACACACACACACACACACACATTGGAATACTACTCAGCCAACAGAAAGAATGAAATAATGCCATCTGCAGCAACACAAATGGACCTAGAGACTATCATACAAAGCAAAGAAGTCAAAAAGAGAAAGACAAATATCATATGATATCACATATGCAATCTAAAACACGACATAAATGAACAAATCTACAAAACAGAAACAGACTTACAGACACAGAGAACAGATGTGTGGTTGCCAAGGGAGAGGGGAGGGTTGGAATGGAAGTTTGGGATTAGCAGATGCAAACTAGTATATACAGGATGGATAAACAAGGTCCTACTGTATAGCACAGGGAAATATATTCAATATCCTATTATAAACCATAATGGAAAAGAATATGAAAAAGAATACAAAATATATATATTCTTTTATATATATATATAACTGAGTCAATTCGCTGTACAGCAGAAACGAATGCAAAATCAACTGTAATTCAATAAAATTTAAAAAAAACCTTATAGGGAAAAATTTCTGCCCACTGGCCTAAGCCTTACCATGCACCTGTGTCAGAAGTGGAAAAGGAAATGGAAGTCCAGGGCCACAACGTGCTCCTGTACAAAGCCTGGAGCCATGGAGACTCATCCTGGAAAATTAATAAGCAACCGCATCTGGGACCAGAGAGAAACCTTGGGATCCCCAGTGGAGGTAAGCTTCAAACTGCTCTATAGCTACAACCTAGGGCACACGGGACCCCCATGGGAAACAAGCGTAGTGTGAGTTTATAGATGACGATTACAAAGCACACAAGGAAAGAAGCCACCAAGAGGAAGACCCAGTGGGTACATCCGGGGGGACATTTGTACCTCAAGACCCGGAGATGAGAAAACAACTTGAGAGCCCTGTGCATTAAGCCTGCTCCGTGAAATAAAGGGAGGCATGAAAGCACAAGGCCAGAACAGGAGAGGAAAGAAAACGAACAGGCAAGTGTGTGGTAGAGCTGATATTCAAACCCAGGTCCACAGCTGAGCAAAACCAAGGCTAGCCCTTAGTGTCTGTGTGTTGGGGGAAGGGTGGGGAACAAAAGAATCTCTGTCCTGACCCTCTCCTTCCTGTTTGTTTCCTAAGAAAAAGTCTGCTCTCTCAGAAGATACCAGTGTCCACTGTCTCTTGACTGCTACTGATTTTTCAAAAAGAATAGATCAAAATGCTTAACCCCATTTATAACAGGACCGATGGGTATGGTGGAGAAAATAAGGATTCGCTACTGCCCTTCAGGGTATTAACTAGTGCCTGGACGTAGATTCTACCCCAAAGCACAGGGACTATTTCATCATTTCTCTCTTCCCTTCCTCCCTTCCTTCTTCCTTCCCTCCTTCCACCCTCCCTCCTTTCTTTCTCTCTCTCATACCAGTATTCATTCATTCATGGTTGCTTAACCAAACACCATTCAGGAATCCTGAGAGCCATCAGACACACCTCAGTTCAAATCCTGGGGGCTAAAGCCTTGACCAAGGCCATGTGTCTCTCTGGGTCTCAGTTTCCTCAGCTCTTAGATGGAGATAATAATTACTCCTTGCAGGCCTGTAGGGAGGAGTAGAGAACACAGTACAGCCTGAGTGGGGGCTCAGCACGTGATCCTGCCCGCCCCGCTGCTCCAGGGCTCAGGGTGCAGACCTGTTTCAGCTGGAAAGAAGTGGGTGGAGAGTGAGACCAAGTTCACTGCTCCCCCCACCCATCCCCCCCACCGTGTAGGGGCTGGTGCTGAGACAAAGGGGCCTCCACAGTGACTCCACCTCCCAGACACTGCTGCTTCCTCCTCTCCCCGCCCCCACTGCGGAGTCTGCTCAGTCCCATTGTTTCCTTCTGTATCTGGTTTTGTGACAGTTTTAAAGACACCAACATGCCACAGAATTCACACCGGAGCCAGCCCAGCCTCAGCTGCCGTCCTCTCACCGTCATTGCCAACATATGTTTAACCCGCTGTTCTCCCGCTTCTGTAAACATGCTGTCTTCTTTCAAATCTCAAATTAATATGATCCTTCCCCTCTTCTTTCAAATCCTGCCTGCCAGCCACAGGCCTGGTCAGATTTCAGAATCACAGACACACACATGATAGCACGCACGTGCACAGAGACCCAGAGGTAAGCAGACCTTGTTGCCCAGGCCCCCCACCTCCCAGACCTACGACATCCTGGATTACAGACTGACTCACAGACACACGACACAGGCAGGTTGATGCAGAACGCTGTCAGAGTCTACCAACTCAGGCACACTGAGACCCAGGAGCCCCAGCCTCACAGACTCACAAGGACAGTCTCTGAAGGCTAGCCACTCAGAGGGACAGACACATGGACACTAACACAGAACCACAGGTGTGCAATCACGTGATCAGAGGGACCCATAGAACAGCCATGCATTCACAGACATTATTACGGGCCAAATTGTGCCCCACCCCATCCAAATTCACATGTTGAAGTCCTGACCCCCAGTACCTCAAAATGGGGCTGTATTTGGACACAGGGCTTAAAAGGGGTAAAGTCAAATGCAGTCACTGGGTGAGCCGTAATCCAAATGACGGGGGTACTTATAAGAAGAGAAGATTTGAACACGGATGGCACATAGAGGGAAGACCACATGAAGACAGGGAGAAGACTGCCGTCTTCAAGCCAAGCAGAGAGCCCTCAGAAGGAACCAACCCTGCCAACACCTTGATCTCAGACATTTAGCCTCCAGACTGAGAAAACAAATTTCTGCTGTGTAAGCTACCCAGTCTGTAGTATTTTGTTATGATAGCCCTAGAAACAGACATGGAGACCAAGCAAACTCCAACATCCCCCAAACACCACTCCAGGCCCACTGCTGCTTTCACAGCCTCGCACAGAACCACCCCTCGCCCCAAGTCAGCACATCCCCCACACACAGACCAGAAACCCGCCTCCTCACAGCCCCTTCCTCAGCACAGGGACTGAGTTTGGTCCCATCTTTCAGCGTCAACAAGACGCAAGAGGAGAGGACAACCAGGGACTTCCTCCATGGGCCATGTGGAAAATAGTATAAGGATAATAGCTCACACATACTGAGTCCTGACTGTAGGTTCCAAGGGCTGTTCCAAACACTTTGCAGGTATTAACTCACCTAACCTTCTCAACAGTTCTTTGAGGTGACTACCGTTATCAAAATCCCCATTCAAGAGATAGCAAAACTGGGGCACAGAGACATCAGGTAACTTGCCTGAGATCACACAGCCAGCAAAAGCAGCAGAGCTGGGGCCTGAATTGGAGCAGACTGGCTCAAGCCTAGCTCTGAACCATGGGGCAATCTGCCACCGCAATCGGAGACAGGGCCAAATTACAGAAGCACTCAAATGCCTGGTCAAGAAGCAAGAGAGCCCAAATGCTTCCCCAGAGCAGACTTCCCCTGGTCTTACAGCCCTAAACAAAACCCTGCCCTTAGGGCTGGCAAAATAATTTGCAGGGCCCAGTACAAAATGAAAACATGGGCCTCTTGTTCAAAAAGCAGGGGGGGAAATGCAATAAAAAATATTAAAATACAAAGCTTTTTCCTTTCTTCGGTGGTATCTCTCTTGCCTTTTAATATTTTTATTTGCTAGTTAAAGCCACTCTAGGTAACGAAGTAATACAATTTAACATTACTAGCATGAATTTTACTTTATATTTTGTGATGCCAGTCTTAAGTACATACTATAAGAGCATTTAACTCATACACAGAATCACCAAAATTACATACATATTTGGTAGCTCACGCAGACCGATACATTTCTTACCAGAAGGGCAGCAACACTGCACAAAACAAACTCAACTGCTTTTATTTCTTATTTACTTGTTGATATGCACATTTTCTTAGCACTGCCTACCGTGAGCTTACTGAGGAGTAAGGAAGTATCGAGAAGAAAAGGAACTATGGTTGCTCTATCTTTCCTTTCCTTCGTGTCACCGTTTACAACCTAAGTGGCAAAGGGGCAAAGGATGTGATAGAGTTGCTTGGTAGTTCATATTTCCTAGAACACAACTGCCTTTTTTCTACAATCCAAGAAAATTCTTATTTGAAGGATAAGTGTGACCACTTGGGGCTGTGGGCACCTTCTAATTGCTTGAAGTCTCACTGGGCTCCCACACAGTGTGGGTCCACTGGAATTCTGTGCTTGTGGGGTATCACAAACACTATATGCCAACAGGGAGGCAAGGAACAGTGGATGCAAATATTGTGCGTGTCTCCTCTGCTCACGCGTGTGCCCCATCATCCCACTGGACTAAACCTAGGATGGGCATTTGGATATGGAGGTGGGGAGGGATTTCTTCTGCTCTCCAGGGCCAAGACATCGAGGTGAGGGCAAGGGTGGGTCTGATCTCACGTGGCCTTGGCCTGCAGCAGCTTGACGCAGGACTTTGGTTCCCCGGCCAGAGACTGAAGTTGGCTGAGGCAGTGAGAGCACTGAATCCTAGACACTAGACCGGTGGCCAGCAACAAGGCTCTGGCCCGTTGGCTTTGTAGAAATGAATTCCCACACAGAGACGGAAAGTAGTGAAACAAGTATTTATTAGGAGGAGAAAGGGTACATGTGAATAGACTCACACGGGTGGACTCAGAGACATAGTTGCCCCTTGTGGCAGTTTGAATCACTGATACGGGGGCATTTCTTCCAGGTTTCCTCTGGCCAATCATCTTGCTTTGCCTGCTTCTGAGTCTGTGTTTGGCTCATCTCAGGGTCCTCCCCTATGTGCATGAATATCACTTAGCCAAGATGAATTCTAGCAAAGAGGACTATGGGTAGGTTGACATCACTTACTATGGAGTGATGCCCCTCCCCTTTGACCTCCAAGGAGCCTTTCCGTGCGTGTGTAGTCGGGAAGGTCTCCTCCACCTTGAGAATGAGGAATATGTGGTCTGTCTTCTGCCTGGGCAGAGCTCAGCTCCTCTCTCCTCCTGTCCCCCAGAAGGGACAAACTCCAGCTGCTCAGCCTGGGGCCCATCTACGTCCTGGCTCAGGTCTAGGCTCAGAGGACGGTCAGAGTTGGAAACCCCTCCTAAGCTGACACAGTGCGAGGTGCAGGGAGGTGGGGGGAGGTGCTGCCAGACGTGGGCCAGGGTGTATCCCAAAACATCTATGTAAATAGGAGCTGGTGTGAAGCAGAGACTGCTCTGTGACCACCAAGCCAGTTTCTCTTCCCATGCACACAGCTAGCCTACAGTTCCCAGCCACCCTGGCAGTTAGATGGGGCCATATGACTAAGCCCTGGCCAACAGAGTGTGAGGTACAGTCATTTCCAGGGCTGGCTGCTGCAAGTCTCCTGAGCAATCCTCCATGCTGGCTCTTGTGTCACCAGCCAATTAGAGAGGAAGACGAGGCACCACAAGATGATACAACCCGAACACGAACAGGACCTGGGGTCCTGAGTGTCTGTGTGGAGCAGAGCTTCCCCTCCCCCACCATGCACATTGCATTGTGATATGAAGGAAAAGTTAACTTTTGTTGTGTTAAAGGCATTGAGATGGTGGTGGTGTTCGTTCCAGCAGTGACCTTCTCCCGACTGAGGCGTAGCTCCTGCCCCTCCTCTGCCCTTTGCACCTGAAGAATGACTGCCCATCAGCGTGGTGATGTCAGTAGGGAGGGGGCTCACAAGCCACACAGCTTGCTTTTCTCTTCATAAACAATTCACTTTTAATCACACAAGCAGTCCATAAATACCTACTCCTTTCTCTCGTCCCATGTTTTCTAAAAAACACAGAAATGTTAACGGTAAAGTTCAAGTCCCCTTTGACGCCTTCCCATTACCCCTACTTATCTACCACCTTCCCATCACTACCACGACACAAGGTCCTTTCCTGCAGTTGCTACTCTTATTCCACTCTGAATCATCCTTGCAGATATTTTATGCATTTATATCTATTAAAAAATCATCACGTATAACTTGTATCTCTGTCTCTACAAAGTTTCCTGCTTTATGTCTTTTTTGCCACTTGTTGTATTCACCCAACAATAACCCCTCATGTTATGTCATATATTTATCTCATTCTCTTAAACAGTTGCATAGTACCTCATAGAATGGCCATTCTATTGTTTAGTTAATCCCCTGTTGATTGACGTTTAGGTTTTCTCCAGTTTTTTCCTCTTCCAAACAATACGGCAGGAACATCCTTACACAGGCCTCCTTGTGCACACGTGCAAACATTTTCTCTAGGAGAGAGACTATCAAGTGGACTCGTTGGTCTTCAAAGGGGTTGTGCCAATTCGTATTGTTACATGCAGCATTCAAGAGTCCCTATTTCCGGGACTTCCCTGGTGGTGCAGTGGTTAAGAATCCGCCTGCCAATGCAGGGGAAACAGGCTTGATCCCTGGCCCGGGAAGATCCCACGTGCCTCGAAGCAACTAAGCCTGTGCGCCACAACTACTGAGCCCATATGCGACAACTATTGAAGCCCACGCACCTAGAGCCCATGCTCCACAAGAGAAGCCACCGCAATGAGAAGCCCTCACACCACAAAGGAGAGTAGCCCCCGCTCAGCTTAACCAGAGAAAAGCCCGCACACAGCAACAAAGACCCAACACAGCCAATAAATAAATAAATTTATGGAAAAAAAAAAAGTCCCCATTTCCACATACCCTCACTAACATTTAACATCAAACTTCATTTTTTTTGCCCTTCTGATGAGTGAAATATAGTTCGTGGTAGTTTAATGTTTTATTTCCTTGATTACTAGTGAAACTGAACACTCTTCAAGTTTATTGGCCACTTGAATTTCCTTTTCCATAAATCGACTGGTATTTTTTTTTATCATTTGCAGAGTGCTCTATTGGGCCATTTGTCTTTCTCTTATTGATTGGTTAGAATTCTTTATATATTTTAGATGCTAATCCTTTATCTGTTGTATAAATTGCAAATACTTTCTCCCCAGCTATTGCTTGTTTTTAGTTTGTTTACGGTGTCTGTTGTCATTTCGAAGGTTTACGTGTTAGTGCAGTGAGCTCCGTCAGCTGCTGGTTTCATGCTGCCCACTCTTGGCCAGTCTGTTTGCAGTGGTGACACGGTGAGGCAGGGAAACACAGGCCCTCCCTCTGGTGGACAGATGGGCTTTTCTGATTCTCTTTGTGAGACAACAGTAACCCCATGGATGTTGGCTAAGGATCTCAGACTTAACTTGGGGTGAACGGGGAGACTTAGGGGCAGGTGCTATTAGGAGGGAAGAAAGACACTCTTTCTGCTCCGGGGAGGTGGGGTCTGAGAGTCACTGGAATATTAAAAGGTGACTTTATTTTGTATCCTCTATGCTGGTTAAGCCAGACTTATGGTGTCTATTCCAAGTTCTCCATGATCTGGTCTCCCTTTTTCACATTCATCGTTAACCACTTCCTTCATATAGCCTTCACTCCAGTTACGTCAAATTCTTTACCAAACCAAAATCATATTTTCTGCCTCCCGGCCTTTTAATGTGACTCCTTGGCTTTCAAGAGATAGGAGAAAAATCATGATGGCATTTATTCGGAGCCAGATTCTGGCTAAGCTTTTTGCATACCGTCTTATCAGTCAGGATGACCCAGCTATGTTGCGGTAGCAACTCCAAAATGCCAGGGTCTTATAATGGCCAAAGTCTATTTCCCACTCATGCTACCTGCACAAGGTATATTGGCTGTGGCTTAGAAACATATTTTCTTTCTTCCAGGACCCAGGCTTCTGGAGCCTCTTCTGTCTGGAACACTGTTGCCTGGAACACTGCTGCCTGTGGTTGTCATTTCAGCAGGAAAGAGTGTGGCAAAGCACAAACTAGCTCTTAGAGTTTCTGGCCATTTCAGTGGCCAAAGTAAGTTGCGTGGCCAAGACTGACGTCGTGGGGCTGGGACACTGGTGACCAATGCAACAATCTACCCTGGCCTGCCCTTCTGGGCATCACATATTTAATCTCCCCCCACCCCCATCCCCCTCCTAACTCGTAGAACCTGCTTGCCTCTAGCCAAGCAGGCCAAAGTCCCATCCAGACACTGGCTCAAGCTCAAAGTCCAAGATTTTTGTGTGATGCCTGGAATTCTCTTCATCAGAGAGAAGAGAGGACAGACTTGCTTTGGTTCAGAGATCTATGAACCAAGACGACCAGCTACCTGCCACCCATGGGCCCAATATACGGAGGTGAAATGGGACAGGGGAGTCACAGAGAAACACTTCCATTCTGAAGAAACAAGAAGAGGAGATATGTGGCAGTCACAGTGCTGTAGGTTCTGAAATCATTCTGGGCACACATTTCCAGGGGTTTATTCCTTGTGCCTGGGAAATGTTCCTTGATTAGGCCCCAATTCCATCTCCTGGGAGGAATGCCCTGGTCCAGTATTCTCTGCAGCTCTTGGGTCTTGGGGGATCCTTTCTTTTCCGAGGTTGAACCATACGGAAATTCACTTTTATGGACCAAAATATCCATAAAACATTGAATTGAATATTGACAATTTCACACGACTCATCCTTTCCTCTTCCGCATTGGAGCATTGGAGAACATGCCCAGTTTGGGGGTTGAGCAGATTTCTCTGCCTTTCTTCTTTCCACAAAAGACTGGAGCCTGAAGGGCAGGGTAACTCAGTCACAATCTCTTTTACACCGCTGGTCGTTCTTCATAAGGAGGGTATCAGTGAAGAGTAATACTATCTACTTCATTATCTCATTGAATCCTTACCGCAAGTTTCTGAGATAAACGCTTTTATGATCTCTATTTTAAAGACAAGGAAATCAAAGCTCAGAGAGGTTACATACTTTGTCCAAGGTCACACACCTAATATGTCTTTGAGTGAGAAGTCAAAAATTTAATTGCACTGCTACACTGCCTCTTCAAACAAACAAACAAACAAAAAAAGCAGCTTCTATCATAAGGCTACAGATGGACTGGGAGCTGAGGCATCTTTTTGATTCCTTGTGCTAAGTCATCATTTCTACTTTGTTGTGCTATATTTCCAACACGGAACTTTCAGCTTTCGCTGCCTCTTCAATTAAACACCCAAGAGAGGAAATCTGATTGGCCCAGCCATAAGTCACACGTCACTGGCCAGCCTATGACTGGCTCTTATTGGCTAAGATACTCTCCCTTGGTTAAGTAGCTCAGGCTAAGGTTATGAGATGCAAAACATAGCTTCTAAGGCACAAGACATCAAGGGGAATGATTTTTATCCCTCATAAATACCTTCACACATGCTACTCCCTTTGCCTGGAATTACCAAGTTCTGGCAATATCCAGTAGTAATGTACCTTAAGAAACTCTTATTACATGAGCTGTGCTAAGAATACAGTTAACTTTCACAACAAACACATGATGCAGGCAGGACTGAAACTGAGCAGGACCCTGTGGGGCTCCTCGGCACAGAAGCCTTTCTGTCCCCCATTTTTTGACTCCAACCTCCATGTCCTTCCCTGAGTCCCAAAGGGCAGATTCAAACAGCTGCTAATCCAGGAAGGGAAGGGATGGGATGCAAAGACAAGGGAGGGGCAGCCAAGAAACAACAGTGCAGCCTTGGGGCAGGGTCCTGGTTTGCCTCAAGGGATACACTAACAATATCTTTAAGCCCTTTGTAGAATTAAAATCCAGCAAATAGAAGATGTCAGCATTCTTCTGTACAGGAGACCACCTAGGGCCAGACTAAAGGAACCAGATAAGCTCATCAAGAAGATTATGTGAGACAAGATTAAAGGAATGCAGGCCCTGCACACACCCTAATCTTATCAGCAACCCCATCCTTGAACCATTGCTGTAAAACTCCTCACCAAACTCCCCTGGGTTGGGACATACAGTTTTTGAGGGCAGGAGTCCACTGTGGCCCCCTTTTCCAGGCAAAACAATAAAGCTATTCTTTTCTACTTCATTCACTCTGTCTCTGAGATTTGATTCGGCATCGGCACGGGTGCAGAGAGAGGCCGAGCTTTCAGCACCCTATCATTAGCCCCATTTTAAAGAGAGGGACGCTGAGGCTCAATGAGACAAAGAAACTAGTCCTCTGACTCAGATCTGAAGCTTCACAGCTGGGACTTCTGAATGAAACCACTTTACTATGTCAGGAGATCCCATGGCACCTCTTTCTGGAAGCCCTTCCTGATTCCCCCTTGTAAAAGTGCCTTCTCTTTACTGAATCCCTATAAAGCTTTCACCTGCTCTTAGAATCTGAGCACATTTTGCCTTCTGCTATGTCTGAGGGTTGTGTGTGATTCATCTCTGCCTCTTTGTTCATTCACTCATTCATTCATTCATTCATTCAATATTCACTGAGTGCCAGGCCCTGTGCACACTAGGGATACATTCAAATAGAGTCCCTGCTTTCACAGAGTTTATTGTCCAGTGGGGGAGATAGACATTAAACAGATAATGACACCAATAATTAGTTAATTACAATTGTTATAAATGTTATGAAGACGTCCAGGGGGGATGTGAGCATTTATAACACGGGACCTGATTCTAGGAGGTAGGGACAACGCCTCTGAGAAAGCAATGTTTCAGCTGAGTTGTGAAAGTGTAGGTAGGAACTGGCCAGGCAGGAAAAGATTGGGGAATGGGGTGGGGAGGGAGCTTTCAAGGCAGAGAGAGGAGCTGGAGCCAGGCCCTGAGGCTAAAAGAACTTAGTGAGCTAAGCCTGGGCACAGTGGGTCAGGAGCGCAGGGCAGGAGGCTGGCACTCGCCTGGCACTGCTGTTTGGATGAGTCTCCCTGTATGCGTGCAGCCAACGCAGCCAGAGGCTCCTGGCCCGAGTGGCAGGGGCTGGAGCGACAGTTTGCAGGCATTTGGTCTCTGGCGAGCCGGCAACGAGGAGCGATGCTATTCTCTGGCCATATCCCACGCTCCTGGGTCAGGAGGAGGGAGGTAGCAGAGGACGTGCACAGCACACTTTTTATATATGTGGGGCCATAATATTTAAGTGTCTTGGCTGTAAGCCTGCGACTAGGTCCCCCGACAGCCAAGCCTTGCTCCGCACGCTCTAACAGCTGTCTGTAAAACCCGTTTATGGAGGCTCCATAAATTTCCCAGCTGCTGCAAACACAGGGCTGGGACAAAGAGTCGGTGGGAGGGAGGCGCGGAGAGCCAGGCTCCAGCGTCTCTGCTGGCTCGTCCTCTGGGCCCCGGCTTGCCCCCTGCCCACTGGGGGCTGCCTTACCCTAAATTCTTTTATTGAAGCTGATCTTAACGTCGACCCCATGGGGCCTGGCTGGGCAATCCAGTGCGGCACAGACGCAGGCACTTTCAAGACTGCAGCAAAAGGTACAGTAAATCAGAATTAAGTGTCATGATAGTGATTTGAACTGACACTGTTTTCACCTTGTCCATTTACTGGGAAATATATAACAGGAATAGATTGAGCCTGTCATATTGAACCTGAAAAATACAGCTGTTAGGCTAGGAAAGGCAGCTGGCACCAAGGCAAGGTCCCAGCGGACAGGGGGTGCATGTTGGGGGGAACTTGTTGTCAGCATCCCGTTGGGGTGAAAGCTTGTCCTGGGAACACTGAGAGCCTGACTGTGCTTTTCCAAGGGCCCATTTAAGACAGAATCAGCCTGACCAGCCTCCTAGGTGGTCGCATCCCAGCTGCTACAGGGGTGGTCAGCTCCATTGCCCTGAGGGCCTGAAATGCCCAGACTGCAGTGCATTTTTAAAAAACTTTCTATTGAAGTATAACATAGATACAGAAAACAGCACAAATCATATTGCTTGACTTATCTGCACCAACTGACTATACCTGTGTACCCAACACCCAGATCAAGAAACAAAACCGTAACCCCCAAATGGCCCCCTGTGCCCTTCCTCTACCTTCTGCCCTCACCCTTCCCATAATGGGGACCTCTCCTCTGATGCTCAAACTGGATTGATTTTGCACATGGTATTTTAATGAGGTCATCTTGAAATTCCCACCGATTTGGGGGAAATTCCCACCGATTTTTTTCCCCCAAAGAAAACAGGGACCTCCGAGCTTTAAAATAATTTATGAAGAATATGAGCAACAGACACCCCCATCTCTCCTCCTGGAACCTCACACGGGGTCTTGAGCCCGTTCCAGAGGCAGGGTGGTTGGGAAGGATGATGTAAGGATCTGGGATGGGTGGGAAATGATGGGGGTGGGGCAGGACTCAGAGATGGGGGAACTCAGTGGGGGAGGGGGGAGGCTGGGGCGGGGAGTGGAGAGTCAAGGACAGGGTAAGGGTCAAGGATGAACTGAGGGTCAGACTCAGGGCAGGTTCAGCAAAAGGGTGGAGAAGGAGGGACTCGGGGGGGTGGGGTGGGGGTGGCGAGAGGGTCTGAGGGGCCCACACTTTGCAATGCAAGAAGCTGAACCCCATGTCGTGGGGCTTCTGAAGTCCTAACAAAATGCAGACGGAGGACAAGCTCTTTGCAGCAGGGCTGAGGCTACCTCCCTCCCCACCCTCCCAGCCCCTGGCAGCCCCAGGCCTGGGGTGGCTGGGTCCTCCTGCCTCTCCCAGGTGGAGCCCTCTCCACCCCTCCCCAGGCTGACAGGGCGGAAAGCAGGTGGGTGGCCACAGCGCCACCAGCAGGTGGCCTCAGGTCCTTGTCTTACTGCCCTGCGCTCCGGCTCTGGGTCCCCTCAGATCTGGCTTCTACCCTCAGCCTCGCTTTCCCAGTGGGCCTGGAACTCCGCCCTGAACCCACCCTGCTTGGCTGGGGCTTGAACCTCCTGCATAAACCATGCTGGCTCCCATCCCCCAAAGTAACAACAGCTCCCCGAGCTTCTGGCTGCCTGCTGGGGAACTCCCATGAACTGACTCCCCTGGTGCTGCTATATATCTGACTCCAAGTATCTCCTGCTGTTGAAGGACACCCTTAGGAGGAGATTTCCCTCTAGGGTGTGTAGAGCTGTCCTTCTCTACTTCCACCTTTAAGCCAGCCAAACACCACCCATCAGGGGCCACACCGCTCAGGTCATGATGGCTTCCTCCTTCACACAGGGGACCCCTGCTTCCTTCCGGTCATCCATGTCCTGACCCCACCTTCTGCTATCAGCCCGTTAGTGCCTGCTACATGAGAGGACTGTTCTTAGCCCTGGCTTTACCTTCAATGCTTTGACTTCCAGCGCTGGATTCTTTCCATCTTTGGCACCTCAAGGAGGACTTGTCCTCAGGAGGTAGACTGGTTTCTCCTTGTGAGAGGGCAAGACAAGACACTCCCTCCCTCCTCTTGATAAGACCTTCCTGAGCACCCCACCTCTAGCCACATTCTCAGCCAAGGACCACAGTCACCTTGTCTGATGTTGGTTCTCACGAGACGGCAAGCTCCACAGGGTCAGGGGTGGGGCCTGTCTTGTGTGTTTCCAGCACTCTCTCAATGCCTGACATGAAGATCCCATTTCACAGATATCAGTTGAACAGCTGGATGATGAATGGCTAAATGCACAGGCTTCGAGGTAGGGGAAATCTAGGGTTCAATCCTGACACCTCTACTTAAGAGTATCACTTAACTGCCCTAGGCCTCACTTTCCTCATCTGTAAAATGGGATAATACCACCTTACTCCATGGGGGTCTGTGAAGACTGAGAGAAATAACGCACATCAATGTTTGGCTCTGTGCCTGGCGCATGGTAAGCACTCAATAAATGGTACTCGTTCTCGTTTCTATTCGTTCTTACTACAGCAACAACTACTGGTATTTCTATTTCTAGAATCACTTGGTTCCAGCAAATGAGGGGCTCCTTTCAGGCCCCAGGTTACCTTAAGGAGGCATTTGCTCATGGCCCTGGGCTACATGCTTACACCCTCCTTTGTGCTCACTGGAGCTTCAAAGTCAAGGCAAAATGTAGTCAGACCCTGCAGCTTCCCTTTGATCCTCAAGGGCCTTGACTTCTGTGTGGCGCTGGAGATGGCCCATCCCTCTGTACACAAGGACATCCCACCCCCACCCCTCATCTGCTGGGACTGACCTTGCCTTCCCATCTCTGGTGGGCAGTCCAAGGCCAGCCCCAGGGGAGCAGGATGGTGAGGGGAACCAGGGCCTGCTGGCCAGCCGGGAGAGGCCACGGTTCTGCTGATGAAGGGCCTTTATCGACCTGCCTCTGTAGGCACAGGCCGCATCACTCACAGGCCCCAGGACGGGAGCCCATTCATCTGGGGCACGGAATGTGAGGGGGCTGGGATTTCTCATTCTAGGGCGACACGGATTTCACATCAGGAAATATTAGTCTGATGAGTTCCCTGTGAGTGGGGGGACTGTCAGGCATTAATCACGGGCCGAGGGGGAGGCAGCGCTGGGCCCTTGGTCCAATCCCCCAGGGTCTCATCCTTTCTGGGAACTTCAGAACTTCGCCAGGCCTGAAGACAAGGATGGAAATTACCCTTGAAGTGCCGCAGGCTGCTCTCTATCACTCTCTGAACACTTTCTGCCAGGGGCTAGAGCGCTTTGTGAGGACTTAGGCGGGTGGCTTCACTCCCTGAGTCTCAGTTTTCTAGTCTGTAAAATGGGGCGAGAAGTACCTGCCTCACCAGATGACTGTGAAGCCAAAAGGTGGTCACGCGTGTCAGCTGCCTAACTCGGTGTCTGGCATACAAGTGGCACCCCAGCTTCTGCCCCTTCCTTTCTCCTTCCTCTACTGGACTGGACACCCCTGGATGGCAGGACCTGGTTTATTTCTCATCTCCACAGCCTATATGATGACGGATAGTGCATGAATGCACTAATGTATGAATGAACGGAAGAAACCCAGCCTTTTGTTTGAACACTGGTTGCAAGTAGTCATTCTTTTGGCAAAAAACGGGGCTGGTGCAGTCCCTGATACGCTGTAAAATATCATGCCTCCCTTCTCCTGCCCTGGTCTGCCCCTGCCCTTCTCTAATGAAATGACAGTCAGGTGCCGTATGATGTGGCAAGGGGTGCTGTGTCAAATCAGATCACAGCACCCTGCTGCAGACCCATCTGTGGCTCCCCAGTACTTCAGGCTCAAGCCCCAAATCCTTGTCTTGGGGCCGCAGGGTGTGGGCACCACCTGCTCCTTGGCCTCCCGTCCCACCGCGCACTTCCTCACTTTCTCCTCCAGCTCGCCTGGGTTTCTCTCAAGCTTTGGGCACACCTCTCCTGCCTCGGTCTTCCACTGTGCTGGTCCTTGTTCAGAGCTACATCGAGGAGTCCCTGAACAAACTGTATCCTCTCCGGCCTCTAGGCTTTTGAACATATTGTTGGGAACCCTGGGGGAGTTGCCCTCCACTTCCTGAGCCCAGCAGACAGTGTCACCCAAAGGCCCCATATGAACAGGAGCTACAGAAGTTCCCCCAGGGTCTCCCACCCAGGTGTCCGGGGTAATGGAGATGTCCAGCCCCCTGAAGACTTCCTGAGCTCAGAATGGAGTCCTGTGCAGCCTGGGCTGCACCAGCTCCTGCTACCCAGGCTGGCATCAAGTGTGCCTCAGGAGTTCCTGGCACCAGCAGAGCCCACCTGGGAGGGCCAGGTGCCCCTCCTCTGCGAGCCAGAGCCCTCTCCACACCCCCAGCCCTGCTTGCTGCAGCTGTAAGTGGGCAGAAAGTATGCCAGTTTGCCTGCAAACTGCTGAGAATCACTACCCTCTACCTGCGCCGCGCCCACAAGGTTACCCCCCACCCAGCCATGTGGGTGGACAGCTCAGAGGCCTGAAGGCTTTCCCTGCTGCCCTGGTCTCCTATGTGTGTGGCTATGAGAGGCCCCTGCCTCTGCTATTCAGGTGCTGCCCAGGGAGGCAGGTGACCGCAGAGCCAGCGTGGCTGGAGCACAGGGCGCCAAGCCAGGCGTGTTTTACAGCTCTGCCCAGACAGCTAATGGCCTCAGTGACATTGCTGCTCCAAACGGCGGCCTTGGAGGAGCCATAAATCAGGGGGCGCCCGCCCAGCAGCCCACACCCCCTCCCAGATCATCTGTCCTGGGAGGGGAGTGTCGCCAGGAGGTTTGGGGCGCTTCCAGCCAAGGGCTGTGGAGCAGGCCAGCAGCGCCCACCCAAGCCGGGCTTAGCAAGGATGCGAAAGGCCAGGTCGGGCTAAGGCGAAGTGTGTGCATGCACGCACATGTACAGGAGAGGGTGTAGGTGTTCATTTATGCTCCTACGCCTAAACGTCTGCATCTTTGTGCATGTGTGTGATTGTGTGAGCATGTTTGTGCCTATGTAGGTGAATATTTGAATGTATACGGACCAGGGGATAAATGTCTGAAGATAAGTGTGGGTTATTGTGTGAGTACTACTGCCTTTGTACGTCCTGTATGAATGTGTGTGTATTTCTGTGTCTGTAGGAACTGTATAACTATATGTCTGTTCATGGATGCTTCTATATGACTCTGTTTCAAATGCTTACATGTACCACAGTAAGCATTTGTAAGAGTGTGCATTTGTGTGTGTTCCTCTGTGTAAATGTGCATTTGTATGTACAAGCACATCTATGTGTACGTGCGTGTATTGGTGAATGACTACATCGTTCTATTCAGTAAGTATTTATTGTGCACCTACTGTGTGCGAAACTTTGTTCTCCGTACTAAGGACATGACATTGAATAGAGAAAGTCTCTGCAGTGGGGGCAGGTTTCATTCCAGCAGGGGAGACAGACAACAAATAAGCATCAAGAAGAAAATTAAGTTGGGTCAAGGACAGAGTTTGGGTGGGAAACGGGAAGCTATTTAAGTAAGAGTGAGCAGATGGGGCTTTTAGATGGAGGTGGCATTGAGTAAAAGTGTGAATGATGAGAAAAAGAAAACGTTGTAAAAATCTGGGGTAAGGGTATTCAGACAGAGGGAACGGCCTGTGTGAAGGACCTGAGGCTGGAGGAGAGTAGGTGGCAAGGGGTGAGAGGTGAGGAAGGCAGGCAGGTAGGACCAGACAGTAGAAGGCCTTAGAGACCTCGGTGTGGAATTTAGATTTTATTTCAGGAGTCAAGGAGAGCTTCAGGCAAGGGAATGGCAAGTTCTGATTTAAGTCTTGAGATACTCACTTTGGCAGCTCTGTGAGAATGAACTGTGGAGGGAGGGAAGAAGCTGGGACCAGTAAGGAGTGCAGGTGAGCAACCTTAGTGGTAAGAACCAGCATGGCAGCCGTGGAGGATGTGACCGGTGCCTGGATACAGAAGCTATCTTTCCCACAACTTTTATTTTGAAAAAGTTCCACCCTACAAAAAGGTTGAAAGAAAGGTATAGTTTTAATATAAGCTAGCTTCACCAATGGTTAAAGTTTTGCAACATTTGTTTTCTTCCACTCTCCCTGCATTTGAGAGTTGCAGACATCACAACATTTCACCCTGAGAGACTTCAGAATATCTTCTAAGAGCAAGGACATTCTCCTACATAACTACAATACCATGATCACACCTCAGAGTTTAACACTGATCATATCTAATACAAGGTCTATGTTTAAATTTCTCCAATTTTCCCCATTCTGTTGCACCAGAAAACAAGGGTATCTTGCAAGACTCATGGGGACATGTCAAAAAGATACAGGAGACAGCTTGATGGAGTTGGCCCAGCTTTGAACAATTTGAACATGAAAAAGAATGACAATAATGGATTATAGCACATTGACTTGAAAAATAATCCGTGCATTTATACCAGTACTCAACAATGTAGAACAAAAATAGAGGAAATAATAAAATTAGAAAAATCACTGTTTTGCAATCACCAATATAATAAATGATTCAAACAAGGCTCACTAATGGATGCTAAAACCATTGGATAAAATGTTGGGGACACAGAATATTCATGTAATTTCAAAGTGTCCTCCAGCAGATTAGTTTTCCATTTCAAGTAGGAAAAGTTTCCTTTACAAAGGCAGACTCTAGCAGATACCCCTTAACCAAGGGATCAAACTTAGCACTGAGGAGAGTAGAATATGTGACATGTTTTGAACATAGAACTGACAGGGGTTGGGACTTCTCTGGTGGCACAGTGCTTAAGAATCTGCCTGCCAGTGAAGGGGACACAGGTTTGATGCCTGGTCCAGGAAGATCCCACATGTCATGGAGAAACTAAGCCACAACCACTAAGCTTGTGCTCTAGAGCCCTTGAGCCACAGCTACTAGCCTGAGTGCCACAACTACTGAAGCCCGCACACCTAGAGCCCATGCTCCACAACAAGAGAAGTCCCCACTCACCACAACTAGAGAAAGCCCGCATGCAGCAATGAAGACCCAACGCAGCCAATAAATAAATAAAATTTAAAAATTAAAAAAAAAAAAAAGAACTGACAGGGATTGCCCTTGGATTGAATGTGGGATCAAAGAGAGAACAATCAAGACTAACTTCCAGATCTGGGGCTTGATCAACCTGTTAAATGGTGTTAGCATTTACTGAGATGGGAAAGACTGGTGCAAGAGCCCATTGGAAGGGAGAGAATGAAGCCATCCACGCTGGTTCTGTCCAGCTGAAGTCCCCATAGGGGTGGAATTATTGAACAGGCATCCTGGTCTATGAACTTGTAGCTCATGACCATGATTAGAGATGGAGATGGAAATTCAATGACATCAGTGTACAGGCAGCCATGGGCTGGAAAACATCACCTAAGGAGGAAGTCAACTTCTGTAGTTTAAAAATCTTTTATCTGTGATCAAAATAGCTTTGATTTTTCTATTGTGTGATTAATACATACTTAAAAGATTTTTTTAAATGTAAATATATAAAGAACAAATTCATAATCCCTGAAACCTCACCAGTCACATTTTGATGATCATGCCTCAAACACCTTTCTGTTACTCTGTTTTCATATGTATTTTTGTACATACATGGTTTGTTTGTTTGTTTGTTTGTTTGTTTTGCACAGACATTTAAAAACCGGACTTTTCATCCTACCCTCTTTCCATCTCCCTACACCTTCCCTAACATTCCAACAATGGATGTTAAAATCTGGTGTGAATCCTTCCACACCCTTTTACAAGCTCGTATAGTTACATACACATAGGGCTTGCCAATCCTAATCATGACTGTTTGACAAATGGATCATATTACATACATTTCTTGAATTTCTCAATTAATATTCTTATGGAAGCCCTTGCAAGTAAATTTATTCTTTTTAACAGCTACATTTTATCCCATGGCATGAATGTGTCATGACTTAAACACTCTCCCATTGATGGACTCTTTCTAGTTCTTTAACCACTACAAACATTGCTTCACTCAACACCTTTATATATTCCTATGTATGAATGAACTTTTTTTAAAACTAATTTTATTTGTTTATTGTTTATTTATTTATTTGGTTATACCAGGTCTTATTTGCAGCAGGAGGGTTCCTTAGTTGCAGCATGTGGACTTCTTAACTGTGGCATGCATGTGGGATCTAGTTCCCTGACCAGGGATCGAACCTGGGCCTCCTGCATTGGGAACCCAGAGTCTTAACCACTTGCCACCAGGGAAGTCCCTGAATGCGCTCTTTCCTTCTATGGGACAAATTCTTATGACTGGAATTGTTGGATTAAAGGAAATGAATTTTTAAAAATATTTTTCATATTGTTTTTTAAAAAGACAATATCAGTTCTCTTTTTCACCAGTTACATATGAAAATATACTTTTCCTTTCAGCCCTATCAGTAGTAGGTGTTAACATTCTTTTGAATTTCTGCCAATCTGATGGGCGAGAAGTTACTTTAATTTGCATTTCCCTGAGTATTAGGAGTTTCAGCCATATGTTTATTGGCCATTTGGGTTTACTCTTCTCTGAGCCTATTCATATCCTGGGAACATTTTTATATTGGATGCTTTATCTTTTTCTTACCAATTTGTAAGAACTAGAAAATTAACTCTTTATCTGTCATAGGCATGGTAAATATATTTTTTCCAACTTAGTGTTTGTCTTTTAACTTTGTTTATGAGGATCTTCACCCATCTAAAAAACTTTAAATTTTACTTGGTCAGAAAGTTCCGCATCTGATAATGACAGAATACCCTGTAAAGGATAATCTCTCTGACAGTTAATGAGTATAAACTCTGGACAAAATATTTAAAAGGCTACATAAAGGCACTGAAAGTGGCTGAAGTCTGGCAGAAACTGGAGAGACTGACACTTGGAAGAAAGAGACAATAGTAAAAGAGTTTCTCATTATAACATCTTTGTGCCTAAGTGTGGGCCCCAGGCAGTGCCACATGAGTTGGCTAAAAACTGGATAGAACTCTTCATTGTTACCTGTTGAGGAATCAGAGGACAAAATTGGGGGCTTCCATAGTAGTTGGAAAGCAAGGGAGGAAATCCCAGAAAGAGAAATTCATGGAGAGGGTGTTCCAATTCTGCTTACAAACTTCATCCAAGCCTTGGGGTGTTTTTCGAACTATGAATTCAGTGGGGAAACTCCTAGAAGTCTAACTGTGGCTAAAATAACTGAACAGATTTCAGTTGCTGCCAACTATAGGGGAGAGAGAGTTTGGAGTCTGAGTACAGCTAGTTAACTGCCTGGTGAAATAAAAAACCAACACTCTTTCCAAGCAATATAATTGAATCCAGAGTCTCTACAACAGTATCCAGGATATAACCCAAAATTACCAGACACATGAGGAAACAGGAAAATGTGAGCCATATTCTAGAGAAAAGGCAATCATGGAGACCAACCTCAAGGTGACCCAGATCTTGAAATTCAGAGACAAGAATTTTAAAGCAGTATTATAACTATGTTCAAGGACATGAAGGAAAACATGCTAGGAATGAATGATTAAACAGAAACCTTCCACAGAGAAAGAAACTATAAAAATAAGCAAATGAGGATTCTAGAACCAAGACATACAATATCTAAAATAAAACATTAACTGAATGAAATTACATTTTATGTAGTAAAAGATGATTTTCTTTTAATAGACTCTAGGTTTCCTGTCACAGATAAAAATGCATTTTTCCCCACCCCCACTGGCCGACAGTCCCTGAATTATACATACATTCTCCTAAAATTCCTCCTAAGGCTTTTATATCTTATTTTTTCACTTAAGTCTTATTAATCCAATGGGTTTTAATTTGTTATTTGGTGTGAGGTGAGGCTCCAACTTCATTTTCTTACAAATGGATAGGTGCTTTTTTCCAGCATTATTTACCAATTAACCTTATTTTTCCTTACTGGGAGTGAAACATTTATTATGTATTAAATTCTTATATACACTGTGATAAATTTCTGGACTCTATATTCTGTTCCAAAGTTTTCTGTCAACCCAATAATCCTATGCCATTACCATACTGTCACAGTCTAGTAGCTTTACTGTATATGTTAAGAACTACAAGGCAAAGTAAATCCTTTCCTTGCCTTTTCCAGCATCTACAAGCTGTCTGTGTTCCTTGCCTCATGGCCCATTTCCATCTGCAAAATCAATATCACCTCACCTTGCCCTCTCCTTCTGGTGTCAACCTCCTTCTCTGACTCTCCTGCCTCTGTCTTTCCCTTGTAACTATTGTGGTTACACTGGGCCCACCCAGCTCACCTCAAGATCCTTAGCCTGATCACACATGCAACGTCCCTTTGCCATGTGAGGTAATATATTCACAGATTTTGGATGTGGACATCTCTGGGGGACCATTTTTCTGCCCACCACAGCTGCCAGTTCCTGGCTGTGTGCTCAGGATGGGGCTGCCTTGTGACATTATAACAGGGTCATGTTTCAGAGCCCAGTCCCAGTACGCTCAGGCTCACTAGCTCAGTTCTAGTTTCTGGATGGAGGAGATGCCTCTTCCCCAGGTGACAGGTACTAGTCCAAGAATAGAACACTCCCTAGGACAGCCCAATGACCTGAGCAGCAAAGGGCAGACCTGTGCACACACACACACATGCACACACACACGTGCACACACACACAGGGTGCAGTTAACCTAAGGGAACGGTTCAGGATTGACCCCGGGTGTTGTTAAAAGCCTGCAAGTGTATCTGCATGTCCAAGCATGCATAATGTGTGTGTGCACACAGTGTGTACACGCAGTTGTGAGTGCATGCTTGCATCCACATATGAGTTCAAGGTTGTCAGTGAGAGCATAAGCATGTGTGTAAGTGAATGAATGTCAAGGTCAGTCTGCATGTCTGCACGTGAGTGTACATGAATTCAAGCTTTTTAAAGAATGAACTGAAGGCAGCCAGTTTACCATTCTAGGTGATGAACATAATTCATCTCAGGGGAGAAGGCTCTTTGTTTTGAAAAGTATATTGTTGGCCACCTTGGGTGTTGTAAGTGGCCTGGCAAGGGATGCAACAAAGAGAGAGTTGAATTTCTTGGCAGGAGTCCTAGGGGCAGCCTGAGAGGCAGGGGGTGAGAGGTACAGATACAAGACAAAAGGAGGCAGGAGGAAGGGCTGGCAAGCAGGAAGAGGGCCCTAACAGGGAACGAGGCAGGGATTCCACGGAAGGTCATGGCCAGTGCAGAATTCCCGATGGTGAGGTACAGCTGCTAGTTTTCTAGGAATGGTGATGTCTGACCCTGAGTTTTAATTTGCTTCCTGCTGTGTGCTATAACTGTCTCCACTGCCCCAAACCTTCAGTAAAGTCTGCTCACACAATAACCTTTGTTGGTACTATCTGGGGAGAAGAACAGAATAGAAGTGGGTGTGAACAGCCGAAACTGGAGGTCAGAGACACAGTTAGGGGCCAGGAATAGTGGTGAGGGCGGCTACAGTGCATATGGACTGTGGAGAGTCTGCCTAGACACCCATGTCAATACTGGGGGAGACCTTCCACAGCATGCCAGATGGGAGCATGTATCTAACAGGAGACTTCATGTCAACCTTACACCATCAATTACTTCTCTCTTGTTTACTCAATCTCTCCAGTGCAACTGGATCTTACTGTCTTCCTAGAAGATCTCATCTGCATTAACAGCTTCAGTCACTACCTATCCCTGAATATTTGATCTGAGCTCAGAGATGTGTTTACAACTGTCTACCTAACATGTCTTCAATGTCCCCAAAGCACCTTGGATTCAACAAGTGTCCAAACGAACTCACTACACTCTCCCAATGACCTAGTTCTTGGCCAGGATTCTCAGCAGATGGCTCCACCATCCACTCAAATAGAGATGCATGCAACTAGGTGTCATCCCTGGACCCCTGTTCTTCTCACTATCCCACTGCAAGCCCCGTCAATGTAACTCAATTGCGTTTTTTTAATCCATCATCTTCTCCCCATCCTCACTGCCACCAATAAACCTTTGTTCCTGCCTTCACAGCTGCACTATTCTCCTAAAAGGTCTCCCTGCATCTGCTCTTGACCTCCTCTCCAATCAGATTTCCATTCTGCAGCCAGAGTGAAACAGCAATTTAAAAAATTTTATCCAAGTATTATATGCAGTGGTTAAAAACAATGGATCTCCACTCCCTCTTTATCCCAATCCCCTAGCCCTCATCCCAGGGGAAACTTTCAGCTCCTTTAGCTGCTGTTTACATATGCCTGATACCTTCCAATAATATGCTTCCATTTCTGTTTTTTATGAATCAGACATTATTCACTGAATTCCTGCTGTGATAGGTGAGGGTTTAGCTCACAGAAAACACTACTGAAATACTGTTCACTGCAGAGTCAAGTAGTGGAGCAGTCCCCAACCTTTTTGGCACCAGGGACCGGTTTCATGGAAGACAATTTTTCCATGGACCTGGGGGGTGCAACGTGAGTGATGAGGAGCGGCAGATAAAGCTTCGCTTGCTCACCCGCCGCTCACCTCCTGCTGTGCAGTCTGGCACCTGTCTGTGGCCTGGGGGTTGGGGACCCCTGAAGTAATGTATTATTCTTATATGCATTTTATTCTTTGATACCATGCCGCCCGCGCCGGAATTTCCACCTGCCTTTCCTCGTGCTGCCTGCCACGACCATACTTTCATTGTTTCCAGCCTCCCCATCCAGTTCTGTGTTTCACTACACTCTCCCTTTCCAGGAGACTCCATCTTCAGTGTGGACTGTCCCTCCTTACAGCTGCTGCATTGCTTCTCTTCTGGAATTTCTACACTGTCTTTCTGAATTGGTCCAAAGCTTCTTGGACACTACGTATTCCTTTTCCTTGATTTACTCTGTTATTTTGCTGGAGCACATTCTCAAGTAGTTTATTTTTTTAAGTATTTATTTATTATTTTATTATTTATTTTGGCTGCGCCGGTTGTTAGTTGCGGCATGCAGGATCTTCGTTTTAGCATGTGGGCTTCTTAGTTGCAGCATGCGGACTCAGTTGCTGCATGCATGTGGGATCTAGATCCCTGACCAGGGATCAAACCCCTGCGTTGGGATCACGGAGCCTTACTCACTGGTACACCAGGGAAGTCTCCTCAAGTAGTTTTCTTTAAAATGGGTGCACTGGAGGTAAATTTTCTGAGACGATCTTTCTTCTAACTTCCCACTGATCAACCGTTTGGCTGGGCATATATATTCTAGCCAAAAATCATTTCCCTCAAAATTTTGATGATATTGGAAATATTGAATCAAATGTTGCTAGAAGAAATCTGATGCTATTTTGGTACTCAGTCCTTTCTAGGTACCATACGTTTTTCTTCCTTGGAGCTTTTAATAGCTTCTATTTGTGGTGTTATGACATTTCCAGACAACATGTCTACATACAGATCCTTACGCATTCATTTTTGTTGAGTATTCGGTGTGCCGGTCTATTCTGGAAACTCATGTCCTTCACTTGTGGGAAAATTTCTTGTATTATTTCTTTGTTAATTCTTCCTCTCACCCCTTTCTATAAATTAATTTTTTCTGGAACTACTATTAGTCAGTTACCGAAACCCTTAAACAAATCCTTTATTTTTCTTATTTTCTTCTTACATTTTCTACCTCTTTTTCCTAAGTGTTCTAGGAGATTGCATTGAATTCATCTTTTAATTCTACTGACACTTCTATTTGAGCAATTTAATGTTTAATTTTTCAGAGTCTTTATTATTCGATTGTTCTGTGGATTCTGTGTGAGCGGGAGTAGGGTTGAAAGGTATAAAAATCGATGGCTTTTTCTGCCAGCTTTCAATTAATCCTCTTGTTTTAAGCCTCCCGTGTCCCTCCCCTCTTCCTCTACACGCATTGTCTTTGAGACCAAGTCCCTCCCAGGTGCTGTGGGATCAAATCCCTTTGGAAGGAGATCCATTTGGACTACACTGAAACTGCAGTTCCTCCTGAGAGCTCCACTGGCATCTCTCTCCCACCCACTTTTTGGCTTCCAGAAATTCAGTGAAAGGTTTGGCCCATGATACATCTTCTCCTGGTTTCTTTCATCTCTGTAAGTGCATTTCCTTTTTACTTCTTTCCATTGCTTTTGGTGGCATCTTAGGAGAAAAAGGAGCTAAACACATGTGCTCAATCTGTCATCCAGGGTGAAATGTTTGCATGCAAAACAGACCACGCTGCCACCATTCTACCCTCCACCCCCACAACTTTCATCTAAATCCCTTCATGGATTCCCCACTGCTCCTTAGGAGGCCTGCCAGGCTCTGCCTGGCTTTCCCCTACTTATCTCTTCAGCCTCATCTTGCTTCTCTTCACCTCCTCTGCTCCACACTGGCCCCTTCCTCCTCCTTCCTTTTAACTCTTTATTGAAGTAGAACATACACAGATAAAAATGCACATAAGTATACAGCTCCAAGCATTTTAACCATCTGAAAAAACCCATGTAACCAGATGCAGGGCATGAAACAGAAAAATCACAAGCTCCAGAAGCTGCCTTTGTGTCCTTTCCAGTTGCTACTTCCCCAGGGATAACCATTCTCCTGACTTCTAACCCCATGGGTTAGTTTTTGCCTGTCTTTGTACTTGACATAGATGGAATTACCTAGTACCTATGCTTTTATACTGTCTACTTTCACCCATAAATATATGTGAGATTCATCCACGCTGAATGCAGCAGTCACCTATTTATTTGCATTTTTGTATAGTATCCCAATGTATGAACATACCATCATTTATCCATTTTGATAAATTTATCCATTCTGCTATTTATAGGCATTTAGGCAGTTCTGTGGCTTTGACTCTTATGGCTAGTATGTCAATGAACAGTGCAGTACATCTCAGGGAAACATTTAGTATGGTATACATCCATACATCCATGAAGTGTAACTGCTGGGTCGCTGGTGCACATATATTGGATAATAACAAACAATTTGCCAAAGTAGCAATCTATATTCCCACCTGCAGTGCGTGAGAGTTCCTGTTCTCCACATCCTCTTCCAGACTTAAGATTTTATCTTCTTAATTTTAGCCATTCTGGTGGGTGGGTAGTGGTACCTCGCTGTCATTTTAGCTTGCGTTTCCCTAATGACTAATGGAGCCCAGCATCTTGTCATAGGTTCATTGGCCTCTTGAATATCTTCTTTTGTGAGAGGTCTGCTAAAGTCTAAAAAAAGTTGGATTGCCTGTTTTGTTTTCCTACTGATTGGTAGGCATTTAAAAATATCTATTCTGAATCCAAGTTCTTTGTAAAATATGTGAACTGTGGATGTCTCTTCCCTCTCCTTTAGTGTGTCACTCTCTTGCTGGTATCTTTTAGGAACAGAATTTCTTGATTTTAATATGTTCAACTTATAATTTTTGTCTTATTTAGTTAGCTTTTCAGTTCTGTTTAAGACATATTTGCCTACTCCAAGGTGTTCCTCTAAAAGCTGTATTGTTTTACCTTCCACATTTATCTCTGCAAATCGTCTGGAATTGACTTTTATGTATAATGTGAGGTTGGAGTCGAGATATACTTTTTTCTCATATGGACATCAAATTGGCCCAGCACCATTTATTGAAAAGACCACCCCTTTCCCACTGGACTATGGTGTCACCTTTGTCGTAAATATGGTAACCCTGTATGTACGGGTCTGTTTCCGAGCTCTCTTCTCTGTTTCATTGGTCAACCTGTTTATCCTTGTGCCAATACCACACTGCCTTAATTACTGTAGCTTCCAGTTTTGTTTCTCATCTTCAAGTTGCCTTGGCTATTCTTGGGCACTGGCCCCCTTTTAGATGCATGTGTTTGTCATGGCCCTTCCAATCCCCAGGCCTTTGCATGCGTCCCTTCTGCTGAAATATCCTTCCCTCCTCTCATCACCTGGTTAGCTCTTACTCTTTAGATCACACCTCAGCTGTCACTTCCTCAGAGAAGCTTTCCCTGGACTCCCTGACCAGGTCGAATGCCCTGGGGAAGCCCTCATCATAGCACCAGCCTCTAATTGGTAACACTGAACGCAATTCAATTTTACATCTATTCCTGTGGTTCTTTGATCAATGCGTATTCCTTCTCTAAATCTGTTGAACTCCACAAGGAAGAGGACCATGTCTGCTTTATCAATACAGTCCCAGGGCTTAGCACAACCAGTCACTTAATCAAAAGTTTTGAATAAACGAAGGAGAGGGTCCCTTATTTATAGCAGTCTGTGTGTATTTGTGTTCAAGTGTGCCTTTGGGTGAACGTATACAAGCAAAACTTTTCAGTCTGTGTGTGGGGTGAGAGTAAGAACAGAGAGGCCAACTTCAGAGCAGCGGATCATGGGAGATGGACCCCTCCTCCCCTCTCCAGTCCTCCCCTCCCCTCCCCTCCCCTCCCCACCCTGCACTGGCCAGCACTCCCAGAAGCCTTCTCTCCTTCCTGAGTGGCTGGAGGAAGATGCTGGTCTCCAGCTGCCTCCGCTCGGCTGCCCTTGTGCAGTTGTCTGCCAGTTGTGCACGCCGATTACTATGAATGCCACCATCTGGTACGCCACGTGGACATCATAATCTTTTCTTAATTACATTAGCAGCGCAATCAGTTACTGCATTACAAGGCCGGCGATGAGCTTTTAAATCTTGGTGGAAATCATAAATAATTGCACTAAGTACCAGGCGCCAGATGTGTGTGCCAACTTTGGTTGCACTAGATAAATAGTAACCTTACAAGAGTGTTAGACAGCAGGCGGTCTGGCCGGCCACCAGGCCACACCACACCTGGGGCCCCCCCGCAGGAAGGCCCCCACCGTACAGGCACCGGAAGAGAGGCAGGGCAAGGACTCTGAGTGTGTGGGTGCCAGGGAGAGAGATGCATTCTCAGAGCTGGAGCCAGAGAGGGCGCAGGAGGAATGTGGAGAAAGACAAAGGGAAAATGAGGTGGGTGGACAGAAAGAGAGAGACAGAGAATGGGAGAAGAGAAGGAGGAGGGGCGGAGGCGAGGAGGAGAGAACAGTGGAGAGAGAACAGAGGCCAGAGAGAGAAACGGAGACAGACGCTGAGACGGAGACACAGAGAGACACTGAGATGGAGACCCAGAGAGAGTGACGGAGCAGAGAAAGAGAGAGTGTAGTAAAAAGTCCCTGATGACAGGGATGCTTAGAGAACAAAGGGAAGCGTGTGTCAGCTGACCTTCACGCTTGGCTGGCAGCTGGGAGGGATCCCAGGAACCAGCTCAGCCACTTAGGGCAGCAGACACATGGTCAGAGGGTGGATGAGGCCGCGGCCAGGCTGCAGGGGTCTCTGGGAAGGAAGCTCTCCTCCTTTCTTCTCTCCCTCTTTCTGAAAACCTCCTGAGTCTGAGAGGGAGGAGGAGGGTTACCGAAGACCCAGAGGAAGCAGCTTTGGCTTGTGTAGAGGTAGCGACTGGAGCTGCTTTAAGTAGCCAGAAGGCCCAGGAAGTCCCTCTGCAGGGGTGATTTTTAAGTTGGGACATGTCTGATAAGTCACCATTAGCCAGAGGACGAGCAGGTGAAAGAAGAGCACAGTGCTCCAGGAGGGAACAGCATATGCAAAGGCCCAGAGGCAGAGAGGAACTTAGCATGTTTAAGAATCAGAAAGAGAGAGATATGGCTAAAGCAAAGAAAACCGTTAACAGAGAAAGATAAGTAAAATGGATGGTTGAGGATGTGTTTATTTCCACTCATTCCTGATATATTACCAAAATGGACTTTAATGAAATTTAAAAAGATGTATGAATCCGCAGGATAAAGAGAACAGGAGAGAAGACAAAAGCAGACAAGGGTTATTAACCAAATTTGGGGAGCTAGAAAGAAGATGGATAATGGTAATTGATTTGCAGAGCAGGGAAAGCTGAAATTGGAGCCTGAAGGAAGGGGGACCAAGTAGGGGCAAATCAATTAGCCCCACGGGCCTGGGAAAGTCTCAGGGATGGGAAGCTGGGTACTTCTGAAGAGCCTGGGAGGGAGTAACATAAGAGGGCAGGCCAAAGCCTCATTCACCCAGAGGACCAACCACACCTCCCACCACAGCTGAAGACAAGCTTACCCTCGGGGAGGTTGACAGAGAAGGCTCCGGACTTGGGGCATTAGCTAAGCAAAGCATGAGGCCCAGACTAAAACCGGCACCTCTGTCCTCTCATGTTGCTCACAGGATGCTGGCACGTGGGCTGAGGGCTGTCTCCATGCCTCCTTCTCCCTTCAGGTCAGGCAGCTGGAAAATTTTTTCTCTGGGGCAAGTGGCACAGAGGAATAGGTCTACAGGGACCATCGAAGACCCCCTGGTGAAATAGGCAGTGTCTGTCTGATGACCCTTGGGTGACCCCCACCCATGTGTAAAGAGCTTCCATTCAGCTCTTTATGCAACCCTTTGAAATATGAACGAGAGTCAACTACCACCAGACATTTGGAGAAAACTCTAGAATGAAAGACAGCGACCAGAGATTCAGGGAAACAGGAAAAGGCAACTAGGAGAAAGAGAGAGAATACAAGGAGCAGGGAAACATTTTAATAAACACACAAATTATATCCTCTGAAAGGTAAGAGAAGGCATTGCAGCTGCAAAGTAAGATTGGAATGCTATGTATGTATTTTTAAAGGGACTGTTGAGAACATGAAAGGGTTAGAAGATAAAGTTAAGATAATCCAGAAATCAGAATAAAAGATAAAGAGAATTTATTTCAAATAGAAAAAAAGATATGAGAAGATAAGAGGATCAACCCAGGAGATCCAACATACAACTAATCAGAGATCAAGAAAGAGAGAAGAAATAAGATCAATGCAGGACATCTAGAATGATGCTAATAGGTGTTCTAGAAAAAGAGAAGAGAAACAGAAAAGAGAGCATTACCAAAGAAATAATACAAGAAAATTTCCCAGAAATGAAGGACATGTATTTCCAGATTGAAAAGGTTAGGGCTCCAGCCCAATGAGAAAAGACACACAGATACATACACACACAGACACACACAGACACACACACACAAAGAAAAAAGACATACAACTAGGCATATTATTGTGAAATGTCAGAACACCAAAAATAAAGAGAGACCCTAGTCCTAGTAACTTTCAGAAAGGAAGAACACTGCATACAAAGAACTGGGAACCAGAACAGTATCGAACTTCCCAATAAGTAACTCTGGAAGCTAGAAGACACGAAACAAAGACTTACAAATTACAAGGAAAAATAATTTCCACCCAATAATTCTGGATCTCACCTAGTTATCAACTAACTGTGAAAGAAGAATAAATACATTTTCAGATATGCAAGATTCTTAAAAAAATATTAGCTTCTCTGCGTTTATTTTCAGGATGCTATTAGAAGACACGCTACAGCTAAATGAAGGAGAAAACCAAAAAAGACAAGAGCATGGGATGCAGGAAATGAGATCCAATAGAAAGGCAAAGGGAAAACCTGGAATGATGGGAAGGAAATGTATCAGGATGACAGCTGTATACCAGGTAGGCCTAGAGAAAAATCACCCTGAATTATGGCAGGAATATGGAAGGCCACAGGAGGTCTGTGTCCAGTGAAGGAAAAAAAAAAGCTTTATTTCCTGATGAGTTTGACCATATTGGGAGGTCTTAATTTTGTTTTTTTAAAGTTCATTGGCAAATTTGAGGCTAAAGTGGTAAAGAATCATAGAAAACTAGGCAAATACAGAAAACAAAGCAATTATTAACTCCAGGAAAAACAAAAGTTGTACAAGAAAAGAATGTATTAACAGTACTATACAGCTCAACTGTGACCAGTACTTATATAGTCCTAATTATATGAATATTGAATATTCAATTGTCAAAAATTATGATGGAACTATGTTAGAAGGATGGGAAGAGAAGTTTGTGGTATGATGTAAGAGAACAGAATCTTCATCTTTCTTACTAGAAAGTCAATAGATGTTTCTGTAACAACATGGAACTAGCAGCATACACAGTAGCTTCAAAGTCAAAAGAGATCACCAAGGGTTGAAAGTTGTCTCTTAGGAGGGGGAGAACTCAGGATGTAGCAAGAACCATTGTTTTTTGTTACAAACCTTATGCTGCTGTTTGACTCTTTAAATCTTGTACATGAACTCTGATATAACTTTTTAAATTCAACTGAAAAAAAAAAAAGAAATCAGAAGGTGGCTTGAAATGAGGGAAACATGCACCAGACCCAGCAGGGCCTCAGTTGAAAATTTTCCCAAGAGCAACACGGAGCCACAGGAGGATTTTCAGAAGGAGGGTGGCAATGTCAGATCTATTTTTCTATAACAAGACTTTGTTTGCAGATGCAATGTTTAGGACTGACCTTTGTCCCGAATTATCCAAGATTCAAGTATGGAGAGATGACTTGCTCTCAGGTTAGCTCTCCCAATCTGGGGCCCTCCCACCTTGCAAAGCATCACACAGGCCATGATTTTGAAGGCAGATGAGAAATAGAGAAAGAAAAGCTGACCAGCCCCTGCTCCTCACTCCAGTGCTCACTAGAGCTCAAACACAAAGCTGCCCTTGTTTCTGGGGGAGGGGTCATGCAGGGTCAACTCAAGAACACAGCGAACAGATTCCTGCTGAATGAGTTGGCTGGAAACACAAAATTATTTTAGTAGCTGTTGTCATGCTGGTATACTTCACTAGCCTCATTTTTTTTTTTTTAAAGCACAAAGTATAAAGGTATTTCATCACTGTGTATCTTATTATGAAGTTTTAAAAGTTAGGGGCTAGTTCATAATATAACATAACATTTTGGCCACTGTTCTCTCTGGTGGCCACATGCTTGATTTGTTTTTTCTTGCAGTCACTTTGTTTTCTCTTTTGGAGGAACTCTTTTAAATCCTGCAAAGTGTCAGACACTGATTATACTTCCACTAAGCCAGGACACATCAGTGAATGGGTCTGGGCCAAGACCCAGTGTCCAGGCAGCACTTGGACAATCACTGCTGCCAAGAAGTCCTTCAGAGGGTGGGGCATGGCAAGAAGATTCCATTTTTTGTTAAGTGCATTAAAACAGCCAAAATCTTGGCATAAAATCATAACCCATTTAATGTTCATTCACCCATAATGTTAACTGTCTGAAACAGTGTTTTTTAAAAATATGCATGTATATCATATATACAACAAACCAACTACAACATACTATAAAAAGTTATTTTTTTTCCCTTGCCCGAGTGCTACTTTATAATTCAGCCAACCAGAGCTAAAAGTCAGGCTGCCTGCGCCCTCTCAGGCTCACACACAGGACTGAACATGCTTTAGTCAATCAGCATTCTCCTATGCTATCTGGAAGCAATATATACTCTGCAAAGAACGTGATCTCTCCTCCATCCCATATGTTCCTTCTGCCATTTATTTTTGAGACAGTGGTAAATGAGGACATGGAACATGGAATCCCAGTTCTGTCACTTTTTAGTTTCGTGACCTTGGGCAAACTGAGCCTCAGTTTCTTCATCTGTAAAATGACAACAATAATAAAGTGTGACTCATGTGGTTGCTGTGAGGATATACACGGCTTTTATATATAAAATCAATATGTCCATACATAATACACACACACACACACACACACACACACACACACACACACACACACACAGTGGGGCTGTAGTGGATAGGCACAGCAGCGGGATGCTTTTATTACAGAGGAGAAAAAGTGTATTTATCCATATATAGACTGTATTAGTTTCTTATTGCTGTGCTAAGAAATTAACACAAACTTAATGTCTTAAGACAACACAAAGCTGCTGTCTTATAGTTCTGGAGATCAGAAGTCCAAAATGAGCTTCACTGGACCAAAAACTGAGGTGTTGGGAGGACTGTGCTCCCTCCGGAGGCTCTAGGAAAAATTTGCTTCTTTGCCTTTTCCAGCTTCTAGGAGCCTCCTCATTCCTTGGCTCATTACCCCTTATGCCATCTTCAAAGCCAGCAGCTTAGCATCTTCCAATCTCTCTCCCTCTGTTTCTGTTGTTACATCAAATTTTCTTCACTCTGAACTTCCCTTTTATAAGGACCCTTGGGATTGCATTTAGGACCCACTGGGATAATCCAGTCTAATCTCCCCATCCCAAGATCCTTCACTTAATACATCTGCAGAGTCCTTTTTACCATGTAAGGTAACATAGTCACAGGTTCTGGAGACTAAGACATGAACATCTTGGGAGGGCATCGTTCAGCCTACCATGCTGACCTTTTAGGCAGTAAGGGGAGGAACAATTACTTTCTGCTTTTACTGTTTCTTAAATAAAATTTATCCTGCACCCAAGTTCCATGCGTGCTACACAAATGTACATGTGTGAGCCCTCATCTTTATGTCATTAGTATGAGGCTGAGACAGACAGTGCAGGTGTGCTGCCAGAAAACCAGGCCCTTTTATCTCATCTTATGGTACATTCAGCGCCAAAGCAAGCTGTGCATTTGGGTGGCTTCTCCATAGGCTCTGATGGGTCACGTACCCCACCATGTGGTCTGAAGTTGGCTCTGAAATATCATGGCCTTGAATTTTAGAGATCCGAATTGAGGATTTACTCTCAGAAGAACAGCATATTTTATTAATGAACAAATAAAAAGGAAAAGGGAATCTGTTTTAAAGAGAGGTGTTATCTTCTTAGGTTCATAGAGAAACAACTCAATAAAATTCCTGCAAACCCTAAACCTACAGAAGAAGTTAAAGAAACCTGTTCTTGGAGGACTCTGTCTCTAAGAATTAATTGTCCAGAAAATCAAGGTATACAGAGAAAAGTATCCCTCAGATGAACTACCAGAGCAGGAGCAGTGGAAAAAAAAAAAGAAACAAAAGCAGTTCCAGTAAGCTGGAGGAAGAGCAAGATTAAGACTTTGGGATCAGGGACTTCCCTGGTGTCCAGTGGTAAAGAATCCACCTTCCAATGCAGGGGATGTGGGTTCAATCCCTGTTCAGGGAACTAAGATCTCACATGCCGTGGGGCAACTAAACCTGCATCGCACAGCTACTGAGTTCATGTGCCTCAACTAGAAAACCTGCATGCCATAACAACAGAGCCCACACGCCCTGGAGCCTGTGCACCACAACTAGAGAGAAGCCCATGCACCTCATCAAAAGATCCCACATGCCTCAATGAAGATCCCGTGTGCCACAACTAAGACCTGACACAGCCAAAAAGTCAATTAATTAAAAAAAATAAAAACAAAATTATAAAAAGACCTTGGGACCAGAGTGGATGGATATTAAATGGCAAATATGATCTTGAAGGCAGAACAGATGGATATGAAAGGGAGAGGTAAACACAGCATTAGAGAAGGGGCCATGTCTTCCCTGTTGCTGCACCAGAAATGGTGTTTGAGGAAATTTACCAAAGAAAAAGAAGCAAGGTCTCAGAGGAAGACTAGAATGAGTCTCCCTAAGGGAACCACATCCAGGAAACCATTGGGATGGGCTCTTATTCTCTCTCTCTCTCTCTCACACACACACACACACACACACACACACACACACACACACACACACATACAGTATATCATTGGCACAGTTAAGACCTTTCTCCTTAGACACTGGGACATCTAAACCAAGGAGTTACAGAAAACCCATGCAAATTGGAAAGGGAAGAGGAAGAAGATCAGCGCTAAACACAAGAAGCATCACAAGGTGAATTTCAAGGTAATAGGACCACTGTAGCTAGAGATCAAGTTATTACCCAGCCCCTGAGAGAATGCCTGAAAAATCCAAGGCATTAGGACTCCCTAAGGCAGTGGTGCATCATCCTGGCTGCACATTAGAATCACCTGGGAAGACAAGAGGGCAGACAGCAATATCAAGCAGTATCAGCAGTATTTTGTCTTGTGGAACTGAAAACCACAGTCACAGAAAGATAGAGAAAATGAAAAAGCAGAAGACTTTGTACCAGATGAAGGGACAGGATAAAAACCCAGAAAAACAACTAAATGAAGAGGAGATAGGCACCCTTCCAGAAAAAGAATTCAGAATAATGATGGTGAAGATGATCCAGGACTTTGAAAAAAGACTGGAGGCAAAGATCAAAAAGTTTACCAAAGACCTAGAAGAATTAAAGAGCAAACAAACAGAGATATGCAACACAATAACTGAAATGAAAAATACACTAGAAGGAACCAATAGCAGATTAACTGAGGCAGAAGGGCGAATAAGTGACCTGGAAGACAGAATGGTGATAATCACTGATGTGGAAAAGAATAAAGAAAAAAGAATGAAAAGAACTGAAGACAGCCTAAGATACATCTGGGACAATGCTAAACACACCAACATTCTCATTATAGGGGTCCCAGAAGGAGAAGAGAGAGAGAAAGGACCCGAGAAAATACTGGAAGAGATTATAGTTGAAAACTTCCCTAACATGGGAAAGGAAATAGCTACCCAAGTCCAGGAAGCACAGAGAGTCCCAGGCAGGATAAACCCAAGGAGAAACACGCCAAGACATATAGTAGTCAAATTGACAAAAATTAAAGACAGAGAAATGTTATTAAAAGCAACAAGGGGAAAATGACAAATAACATACAAGGGAACTCCCATAAGGGTAACAGCTGATTTCTCAGCAGAAACTCTGCAAGCCAGAAGGGAGTGGCATGATATATTTCAAGTGATGAAAGGGAAGAATCTACAACCAAGAATACTCTAGCCAGCGAGGATCTCATTCAGATTCGATGGAGAAATCAAAAGCTTTCCAGACAAGCAACAGCTAAGAGAATTCAGCACCACCAAACCAGCCCTACAACAAATGCTAAAGGAACTTCTCTAAGCAGGAAACATAAGAGAAGAAAAGGACCTACAAAAGCATAAACAAAACAATTAAGAAAATGGTAGTAGGAACATACTTATCGATAATTACCTTGAATGTAAATGGACTAAATGCACCAACCAAAAGACACAGACTGGCTGAATGGATACAAAAACAAGACCCATATATATGCTGTCTACAAGAAACCCACTTCAGACCTAGGGACACATACAGATGGAAAGTGAGGGGATGGAAAAAGATATTCCATGCAAATGAAAATCAAAAGAAGACTGGAGTAGCAATACTCATATCAGGTAAAATAGACTTTAAAATAAAAACTGTTACAAGAGACAAGAAAGGACATTACATAAAGATCAAGGGATCCATCCAAGAAGAGGAGATAACAATTATAAATATATATGCACCCAATATAGGAGCATCCCAATACATAAGGCAAATGCTAACAACTATGAAAGAGGAAACGCAAGGCAGAAATAGAGACACAGATGTAGAGAACAAACACATGGACACCAAGTGGGGAAAGCGGGGAGGGCTGGGGGAGGGATGAATTGGGAGATTGGGATACCAAATTGTACACTCTAAATAGATGCTGTTTATTGTCTGTTAACTGTATCCCAATTAAAGTACTTAAAAAAAAAAAAAAAAAAGAATCACCTGGGAAAACTTTTCAACACAGTGATGCTTCCGTGCCACCTCAGATTAAATAAATCAGTCAGCACCTGACTGAGGGTCTAGGGCAAGGGTTCTCAAGCTTGAGTAGATATAAGAATCCCCTGCAGGCCTTGATAAAACACTGGTTTCTGTGCTCCACCCTCAGGGTGGGGGTGGTGCTTAAGAATTTTGAATTTCTAACCAGTTCCCAGGTGATGCTGAGGCTGCTGCCCAGGGACCTCACATTGAGAACCACATTTTCTAAGGGAATGCACTGCAGAGATAATACAAATGAAAAGGGGGCAGATGGGACCATGATAGATGGAGGCAGGCCTGAATTAGATGCTGGTTGATGGAGAACATCTCCTGGGCAGGATTGCCCAATTTAGGAAGCGAAGATGGGGCAAGATTTGTTTGCTCAATGGATGCTTTTAGCATAACTAGAAATTTCTGATTTCATTGTCTCTCATTCTGGGAGATTCCACAAGATAAAAACAGTGCCTTACTGAAGGGAGAAAGGAAACACAAAAGAGCACAGAACTGTAGGGACATCCCACAACTGCAGAAAAAGATAAAGTAAAAAGTCTCCTTGAGGCCTGGGCCATCCCAAAGTGAAGGCTGTGCCCTGAAAAGCAGGTGGGAGAGAACTTGGATCTCACTGGGATGCCGGGGCAACAGGTTACAGAAGCTTCAATCACAGCTTCAGCTCAGGCATCTGCTGAGAGTAATTTTACAGGAAAAGCAAAGCATGCACAACGAGGAAGAAAGTTTCTCTAGAACAGTGGTTCTCACACCTTGCTGAGTATTAGGATTACCTGGAGAGCTTTCAAACTGTCCCATGTACAGGTCACAACCCAACCACTTAAATCAGCATTTCTGCTGATGGGTGGTACAAAGACATCCACATTTTATAAAACTTCCCAGGGGATTCCAAAGTGCAGCCAAGTTTAAGGACAGGGTCTTGCTACTCAAAGTGTGGTGTGAGCCAGCAGCCTGGGTACTACCTGGGAGCCTGTTATAAATGCAGAGCCTCAGGTCTTCCCCTAGACCCAATGAATCAGAATCTGCTTTATATCAGCATCTCTAGGGGTCTGTGTGCACATAAATGTCTGGGAAGCAACGCTGTAGAAGGCAGCTTTCTTAGGCCTAAGCAGTTTCAAAGCAAGAGGCATTGGCAACAGGAGCTGCGGCGTGGCTCTGAAAACACCTGCTCCAAGACACCGCGGAGGCTGTGTCATTAAAGAGCGCCCACGTTCAGTTCATCCACGCCGGGGATCCAGAAACACAAGGCTCTGCGGGACAATGCTGGAGGGAAAGACGGTGATTGCAGCAAAATTTGCCAAATTGTTAACACTGGCTACCTTTGGGAGGAAGCAGAAAACCTGAGCTTTTGTTTTCCGGTTTTCTGTATGATTTGAATTTCCTCACCGTGTGTGTGTGTTTTAGTGTGTTTTGGGAATTGTTAAGGGTTATGTTGATGGTGAGATTATGGGATATTCTTTAACATTTTCTTTATTAAAAAATCTAATAAATGATATTTTTTAAAAAGCAATATACAAAGCAAAGGCAATTAGAAATACCAAGATGAATTTGGAAAAATCACAGTCTTAATAGCATACCTTAATATTATTGCCTCACTTTGTCTTTGTCAAATCAAGTAGGCAAAAAGAAATAAAAATATGGAAGATATGAATAATTTCATTAATAAGGTTATTTACTAGATATATTTCAAAATATGTAGTCTACATATATGGGATACATAATTTTAACACATTCCACGTAGCATTTTTAAAAAATGAAGCATTTTTCTAGCTCACAAAGGAAATGTTAATACCTTTCAAAAGGCAGAAAGTTTAAGCCACATGAAGGCAGAGAACATGTATATTTTGTCCACACTGATCCTCAGTGCCTGGCCCTGTGACTGCTATGATGTAGGTGCTCAGTAAATATTTATCGTTGGAAGGCTATATTTTCTCACTTAAATGCAATAAAATAAAAAGTTTACAATGAAAGTTTGAACAAATAAAAAAGCTCAAAGCAAAAAAGAAATTCAAAATAAAACAAATTCTCCCTCAATTTAAAGTCAATGTAATATTAATGTAAGGCCAGACACTATAAAACTCTTAGAGGAAAACAGAGGCAGAACACTCTTTGACATAAATTGTAGCAATATCTTTTTGGATCCACCTCCTAGAGTACTGAAAATAAAAATAAAAATCAACAAATGGGACCTAATTAAACTTAAAAGCTTCTGCACAGCAAAGGAAACCATAAACAAAACGAAAAGACAGCCCACAGAATGGGAAAAACTATTTGCAAACAAAGCAGTTAATCTCCAAAAAATACAAACAGCTCATGCAGCTTTATGTCAAAAAAACCCAAATAACCCAATCAAAAAATGGGTAGAAGATCTAAACAGACGTTTCTTCAAAGAAGACATACAGATGGCCAAAAAGCACGTGAAAAGATGCTCAACATCACTACCAAAGAAATGCAAATCAAACTACAATGAGGCATCACCTCACACCGGTCAGAATGGTCAGCATTAAAAAGTCTACAAACAATAAATGCTGGAGACAGTGTGGAGAAAAGGGAACTCTCTTGCACTGTTGGTGGGAAAGTATGTTGGTACAACCACTATGGAGAACAGTATGGAGGTTCCTTTAAAAACTAAACATAGAGGGACTTCCCTGGTGGCGCAGTGGTTAAGAATCGGCCTGCCAATGCAGGGGACATGGGTTCCATCCCTGGGCCAGGAAGATCCCACATGCCACAGAGCAACTAAGCCCATGCGCCACAACTACTGAGCCTGTGCTCTAGAGCCCACAAGCCACAACTACTGAGCCCGCGTGCCACAACCACTGAAGCCCGTGTGCCTAGAGCCCGTGCTCCACAACAAGAGAAGCCACCGCAATGAGAAGCCCGCGCACCACAATGAAGAGTAGCCCCCGCTCACCGCAACTAGAGAAAGCCTGTGTGCAACAACAAAAGACCCAATGCGGCCAATAAATAAATAAATAAATTAAAAAAAAAAAAAAACTAAACATAGAAATACCACATGCTCCAGCAATCCCACTCCTGGGCATATATCCAGAGAAAACCATAATCTGAAAAGATGCATGCACCTTGATGGTCACTGCAGCACTATAATAATAGCAAGAAAAAATAAATAAATAAAATTAAATTAAAAAGGGCTTCCTAGGTGGCGCAGTGGTTGGGAATCTGTCTGCCAATGCAGAGGACATGCGTTCGATCCCTGCTCCAGGAAGATCCCACATGCCGCGGAGCAACTAAGCCCGTGTGCCAAAAAAATAAATAAATAAAATATAATAATAGCAAGGACATGGAAGTAACCTGAAAGTCCATCGACAGATGAATGGATAAAGAAGATGTGGTACGTATATACGATGGAATATTACTCAGCCATAAAAAAAGAATGAAATAATGCCATTTGCAGCAACATGGATGGACCTAGAGATTATCATACTAAGTGAAGTCAGACAAAGAAAGACAAATATCATATGGTATCACCCACATGTGGAATCTAATTTTGGAGTAGGAAAAGAAAATTAAATTGACAGATAACAGAACTGAATAGAAAATTCAGGAATATCTTGTCTATTGGTTTGTTAATCTAATAAGATACAACATCAAATGCATAAGGAAAATATGTGCCATTCAATAAATGATATTGGGAAAACTGCCTCCTACTTGGAAAAAACAAAATTAGATCCTTACCTCACGCTAGCCACAAGGAAAACGTTCCAGTGGATTAAAGTCCGAAAAGATAAACACAAAACAACTGTGTTAGAAGAAATACAGGAGAATGTATTATCAACCTGGGGTATGTGCTGCTTTCTTAGATAAAGCACAAAACCATAAATGCACAGTTTAATAAACTGACTACATTATAAGCCATAATTCTGTGTGACAGATGACACCAAAGAAGTTTTTGAACAGTGACAAATGTGTTAAAAATACTGACAACCTATTTAAGAGACAAAGGATTAGGATCAAGAGTGAATAAAAAATTCTTACAAGTCAATAAGAAAAAAATTTGTAGCTAAGGATAACATGGACAATGTGGGAAATAGGGGTTATCAGATTCCTGAACAGTTTGGGAAAAGGGTATAGATATTCACTAACTTCAGACTTTGGTAATTCAAGCATGCATTATAAAAATTTACTCATACCTTCCGAAAACAGAGAAACCATTTGGAACCAATGTTCCAAACCACTGAGGACAAGAAGGGAGGGGAGGGAATAAAGAAATCTCAGCAATTAAATAGATGGCAGAAAATGGGGAAAAAGAATACAGAAAAAGTATGGCAAACAGAAAGCACAAAATAAGATGGTAGAAATATATGTCAGTATTCAAAGTAAACATAAATGGACTAACCTTGCCAGTTAAAAGACAAAGATGCTTAGATTGGAGCAGGGTGGGAGGTGGGGAGAGCAGACAGCTATATAAAGTATAAGATTATGTCTCAGAAAGACTGAAAATAAAAAATCAGAAAAAGTTATGTCAGAGAAATATAATAAAAAATAACTTAAAAGCTGAGGCAAAAGCACTAATAAAGAGTTTTGTTGCATAATGATAAGAATCCTAAACCTGTATGCATCTAACAACAGCCTCAAAATATATAAAGCTACTACTGAATATATATAAATATATATAAATATATACAGCTACTACTGAAATTGTAGACACATCCACAATCAAACAGAGATTTTTAACCTACTCTCTTATTTACATGTCAAGCAGTTGAAAAATAAAATTAGTAATAAAGAAGATTTGAACAACACAAGTTAACAAGCTCAAACTTATAAAGCTGTTTAGAAACCTGCACTCAAATTTTAGAGAATAATCAATCCTTTCAAGCATCTATGGAACAGTTATAAAAATAGCCACCTACTAGATCAGACTAGTCTTAGAAACTCCAACATTATGCAGATGAAACATTCTGATTACAGTGAAATTTGAAAGATCCTAAATTGGTTCTTTGAAAAATTTAATAAAATATACAAATTTCTAGCATGACTTCTCAAGAAAAAAGAGAGAAGACACAAATAAACGATATTAAGAATGAAAAACGGGGGAGACAATTTCAAATATAATAAATCATATGAAGATACTATAAAGAATTTTATAACAATACATTAAAAAATTGAATGATTTTATAGATAAGTGTAATTTCTAAAACTGATACAGGAAGAGATGATAAACCTGAGCAGATCTTCAATCATTAATAAAATTATTTCGGTATTTTAGATTCTACCCACAAAAATAAAACAAAACAAAATTATTAGGCACAGATGATTTTATAAGCAGGAGTTATCAAAACTTTAAGGAATAGCAAATTTTATCAAAACTTTAAGGAATAGCAAATTCTTTACAACATATTCTAGTGAATAGAAAAAGAGAGGGAAAGCTCCTTTACACCTTTTAGGAACCTGGTACAACCTTAACAACAAAACAGACAAGCAGGCTACAAGGACTGCATGTTATAAGACAGTCTTACTTATGGGCATAGATGCAAAAATCCTAAATAAAATATTAAATTGAGTAATGAGTGAAAAAGAAGGCAAAACATTATAGCAAGCTGAGATTATTTGAGGAATGCATAGATAGTTTAGCATTTTAAAATATTAATGTAATTAGCCCAGTAATATATTAAAAGAGAAAAACTATATTATCATCTCAACAAATGTAATAAAATTGAATGCTAATTTAAGAAAAGTTATCTAGAAAATAGGGAGGAGTGTAACTGGTCTCATAAGGGGTATTTATTGGTCAAAGGGTACAGACTTTCAGCTCTAAGGTGAATAAGATCTGGGGATCACAGTTACAACGTGGTGACTATAGTTAACAATACTGTTATCGTATATTTGAAAGTTGCTAAGAGAATAGATCGTAAATGTTCTCACTACTACCACCACCACCACAATAAAAATGGTGATTATGTGAGGTGAAGGATGTATCAACTAACCTTATTGTGGTAGACATTTTGCAACATATACATGCTTCAAATCATCACATTGTACACCTTAAATTTACACAGTGCTACATGTCAATTATATCTCAATAAAGCTGGACAAAAATAAAGCCCCCCAAAAAGAAAAGTTGTAATAGACATGATAATTAGTGCTGAATAGCAAAAAGCATCTCTATTAAATTCAGAAACAACTAAAAAATGACTGCTATCGCTACTTATATTCAATATTATACTAGATGAATACCATTAATAAGATAATAGAAAAAAGACCATGGATTGAAAATGACAGAACTGTCATCATTCCCAGATTTAAAAAAATCATTGCCTACATTTGAGAAAATTCCAAGAAAATTTACCAACAAACTATCAGAATGTCAGAGTTAGGCAAGCCTGATCAATACAAACTCCACATACAGAAACTGCATTCCTACACACCAGCAACAAATAGCTAGAAAATGTAATTTTTTAAGAAGATAACACTCACAATAACAAAATCTATAAGATGTGCAAGAACTTTAAAGAGAAAATTACAAAACTTCATTGAAATATATAAAAAGCCCAAATAAGTGGATAGATAAGTCATATTAGATGTAAAAACTCAGTATCATAAGGATGGAAATTCTCCCTAACTTTATATATAGATCTGATGCAGTGCCGCTCCAAAACAAGAGAGTTTTAATGGAACTTGATAAGCTGGTCCCAAAATATATATGGAATCATAAAGAGTCAAGAATAGCTCTTTTTCTGTTGTGTTTGTATAAGCTGATATATTCAGTGATGTATTCTCCTGCCAGATATGAAGACATTACGAAGCTGGAGTAATTTAAATAACATGGCATTGGTGCCACGACAGACAAACAGATCAAAAGAACAGAAAAGAGAACCTGGAAACTGACCCGCACATATAAGGGACTGGCACAAATAAGTGGCCAAAGGATGGGCTGTTTAATAAATGATGCTATAACAAATGATAAAGGAGTGATGCAATTGGAATACTGTCATTTTTCAAGCCTTCATGAAATAATGAATCTAGGCACATCATGGTTGTTAACATCCCCCAGATACGAAGTCAGACTTTATACACCTGTTAGTGGAAGTACAAATCCTATATAAGGTATGCTTGCCAAATGTCAAACCTGAATCTGATTCAGTCTCTAGACTCACTAACTGTTTACAGGAAACAGGGGGCAGAGAGACATGCTAAATGATACCACAAAGATGCAATCAGAAAAACCCAGAATGTGAGAATCTGTACAGAACCAAGTCTAGTTTCTTTAATAAATAAATTTCAAGGGGGAAAAAAGAGGAAGGAGATACTTATATATTAAAATAGAGTAAGGAAACATTCGACCAACTGTAATACATGGATTTTATTTGGATCCTTGTTCACATCAACTGCAAAAAGCAAACTGTGATATAATTTATAGAAATTTGATGTTAAGGAAATATTGGGTTTTTTTTTTTTTAAGATGTAATAATATTATTGGGGTTAAAAAGAGACCTGATCTTTTAGATTCATGCTTAAATATTTACAGATGAAATTATATGATGTCTGTCTTTGCTTCAAAATAATTTAGGAGAATGACTGAAGGTATGGATGGAACAAGATTGGCCATGATTAGATCATTGTTGAAGCTGGGGATGAGTATATGAGGTTTATTATCTTATTTTCTGTACTATTTTTTATGTTTGAAATTTTCTAAAATAAAGAAAACACTGGATGATTTGTTATCCCTATAAGGAAATGATAAAAATTAGATCCCTTCCTCACATCATATAAAGAAATAAATTCCAGGTGGATTAAAGACATTTTAAGTTGCAGAATCTTGAAACTTTTAGAAATAAATATAGGAACGTGTGTTTATGGCATTGGAGCGGGAAGGATTTCCTAAGCATGAGAGAAAAAGTGTTAACCATAATAGCAAACATTGATAAATTTCAGTATGTAACAAATATAATATAAATATAAGTATTTATATATAAATATAATATAAATATTAATAAAATATTTATATACAATAAAAGATACCATAAACAAAATGAAAGACAAATCAGTGGGGAAAAACCATCTGCAACAAAATATTAGTGTCCACAATGTATAATGAACCTTTACAAATCAATGAAGGGAAAATGGGGAAATGTGCAAAGGCTAAAAACAGACAATTCCAAGAGGAAACCCAAATAGTAAATCAGTAGGTAAAAAGCTCTGCAACCTCACAAGTAACCAGGAAAATGCAATTAAAACAACTATGAGCTACATTTCACATCCACTGGACAGCAAAACTTAAAAATCAGATGATACCCAGTGATGCAGAGGATGCAAGGAAATAAACACCCTTCCACAGTGCTGGTGGGAGTGTAAACTGGTCCAGTCACATTGGAGATATGTTGATAATGCTGGACCTAGTCGAGTTAAAGGTGCACATACCTTGTGTCAGCAATTCCATGTAGCTACCCTAGGTAAATTTTTTCCCATGTGCCTAAAAAAAGTGGATAAGAATGTTTATCATGCACTATGTGTACAAAACATATGGTATTAGCACAAAAACAGAAATACAGATCAATGGACTAGGACAGAAAGCCCAGAGATAAACCCACATACCTATGGTCACCTAATCTAAGACAAAGGAGGCAAGAATATAAAATGGAGAAAAAACAGTCTCTTCAATAAGTGTTGCTGGGAAAACTGGACAGCTGCATGTAAAAGAATGAAATTAGAACATTCTCTAACACCATACACACACACACACACACAAAAACCTCAAAATGGATTAAAGACCTAAATGTAAGACTGGATACTATAAAACTCCTAAAGGAAAATGTAGGTAGAACACTCTGACATAAATCGCAGCAAGATCTTTTTCATCCACCTCCTAGAGTAATGAAAATAGAAACAAAAATGCACTACATGTAACAGTTTAAAAATGGAAACAACTTAACTGTACCATAGAAGGGAAATGATAAAATACACATACAATGAAATACTAGCAAGAAGATAAAATGAATAAACTAAACCTATATACATCAACATGAGTAAATCTCAAAATCAGGTTTAAAAAGATATGGACAATATCTACTATTCATGTAAACTTAAAATACTCCAAAGAATTCTATGTATTATTTGCGGGTACATACTTATGTTGTAAACGTACTGGAATGACGCTTATCGACTTAAGGAGAGTGAAGTCCTCGGGGGAAGGAGAGTAAGAAAAGGATGGATGGGACTTCAAAATTCTGATGATGGTAAATGGATATCTGTTATATCATTTTCTGTATTTTTTGGTATATTTGAAATTTCATAACTAAGATTTTTTTTAAGAAAATGCATTGGTTTAATAGCCTCAATATATTAGCCTTATCACACATTAATTAAAGATAAGATTTTTCTATCTGGGAACCCCTGATAATTTAACTGAAATACTTGGAATCCAGAAAAAATTAATTGAAAAAATACTTAGAACTAAGAAAGAGTGGTTACCTCTAAGGGTAGAACTATTGAGGTACTTTTACTTTCTAATCTTTTAAATTGTTTGAATTTTTAAATGATGAACATGTATTACTTTTGTATTCAGAAAACAATAATGATATTTCCATTCTGAAAATTTTTTAAAAACAGGCAAGTAAGAAGTCAAAAAACGAATAAAGTTCGGTAAGGTAGCTCCTTATAAAATAATTGTGGCAGCAATAAAAATTTATAAAGCAATATTGGAATAAAAACACAATTCAAAAAAAGCAACCCAAATTAGTAAATAACCAAAAAATGTGCAGACATATGAAGTGAACCATAAAACTTTACATAAAAGGAGACTTGAAAACATGAAAAGTACAAGAACAAACAAGAGGGGACTTTGCTGGTGGCGCAGTGGTTCAGAATCCGCCTGCCAATGCAGAGGACACGGGTTTGAGCCCTGGGCCAGGAAGATCCCACATGCTGCGGAGCAACTAAGTGCATGCGCCACAACTACTGAGCCTGCACTCTAGAGCCCGTGAGCCACAACTATTGAACCCACGTGCCACAACTATGAAGCCTGCTTGCCTACAGCCCGTGCTCCGCAACAAGAAGCCACCACAATGAGGAGCCCGTGCACCACAACAAAGAGCAGCCCCCACTCGCTGCAACTAGAGAAAGCCTGTGCACAGCAATGAAGACCTAACACAGCCAATAAATAAATGAATAGATAAATTTTTAAAAAAAAGAATAAATGAGAAATGTTCCAGAATAGGAAGAGCTGATATTCTACAGGTGCTAATTCTCCTCAATCCATGCATGCATACACATCACAGAAATGAACTCATTCTAATCATTCCATCTTTATAAGCCAGCATTGCATACTTAATGACAATTAGTAAATCTGAGTTAATCTGAGCCACATGGACTTCTAGAGAGTCTGGGGGTCCTTAGACTTACTGAAATTAAATGCAAAGTTTCTGCCCATGTGAATTTTTCTGGAAGGGTATCCAGAGCTTTTAAGAGATCCCAAAGTGGCCCATTTCAAAGAAAGACTAAGAACCACTATTACTGATTTTTTTTTGGGGGGGGGGCGGTAACAGCTTCAATGGATATAATTCACACGCCATAAATTTCACCCATTGAAAGTGCCTTTTAGTGGGACTTCCCTAGTGGTCCAGTGGTTAAGATATTGCCTTCCAGTGCAGGGGGTGAGAATTAGATCCCTGGTCGGGGAGCTAAGATCCCACATGCCTCAGGGCCAAAAAACCAAAACATAAAACAGAACTAATATTGTAATAAATTCAATAAGGACTTTAAAAAAAAATGGTCTGCATCAAAAAATCTTAAAAAAAAAAAAGTGCCTTTTAGGACATTCTCAGAGTTGTACAATTATTGCCACAATCAATTTCAGAACATTCCATTATCCCAAAAAGAAACCGCATACCCTTTAGTTATCATCTCCCAAACACCCCATAACCCCAGCCCTAAACAACCACCAGTGTACCTTCTGCCTCTATAGATTTTCTTTTTCTGGACACTTCATACAAATAAAATCATATGTGGTCTGTTGTGACCAGCTTCTTTCCCTTTGCATAGTGTTGTCAACATTCATCTGTGTTGTAGCATGTATCAGTACTTCCTTCCTTTCTTATGTCTGACTAATATCCCATTGCATGAATATATCAAATTTTTATTTATTCATCTGTTGATGGACATTTGGGCTGTTTCAACCACATGGCTACTACAACTAATGCTGCTTCGAACACTTATGTAACGATTTTGTGTGAGCATATTTTCATATGGTCAACAAGTATCTATATTTCCTTTTCTGTTGACTATTTGGTTAAATTCATATTTCTAAACACTTTTTCATTATCAACCCCATAAGGAAAAAACTTCAATTAATTTTATTAATTATTTAAACATTATTTTAAGGAATAAGATTTATGCCTTAGAGTTGAGCCCAGGAGGGCCACAAACCTCTGTAATATCTAAGATATTTCACCCCCCAAGAATCAATCCTTGCCCCCTTGAAGGCCTATACACCCGTTGAGAATGCGTGTTTTAGAGTCTTTGCACATTTTCCCCCTATGGGGTTGTTGTTCTTACTCTTTTCATTTTTTAGGAATGCTTTATATGTTAGAGAACCTGGCTCTTCGTAATATGAGTTACAAATAATTCCCCCCAGTCTGGTAGTTTCTTGGAATTTAGCCTCTGACGGTTTTTGCCTTACAGATTTTTCAAAAGGTAGCTGAATTTATCAATCTTTTTATGGCTTCTGGGTTTTCATCACACTTACTAAGGCCTCTGCCATTCCAAGATTATAAAAACATTCATCTGTGGTCTATGCTTTCAATTCTCATATTTAAATCTCTGACCCACCTAAAATTTATTTTGGTGTAAGGTACAAACTAGGGTTCTAACTTTTTTCCCCCGATAACTATCCAGTTATCCCGGACTTATTACTGAATGATCAATCTTTCTCACACTGACTTGAAATGCCAACTCTACAATATACTAAAGCACTGTGCTTATTTGGGTCTAATTCTGAACTTCAGTCTGTATCACTGATCTGTTTACATGTGCAAGTACCATCAGTGCACTGCTGTACTTAATGTAGCCTCAAAATATATTTTATTATCTGGTGCCCTATTTCCCTCTAGTTTCCTGACACTTAAAAAATTGGTTTCCTACTTTGGTTTGTTTTTATCTGAACTTTAAAATCAGCTGGTTTCATTAAATAATATTGTTGGCATTTCGGTGGGATCGCATCACACTGTAAATTAATTTTAAAAGAACTGACATCTACATTTTGAGTATTCTAACTAATAACTTTGATTTTTAAAGTCATCATTTGTGATTCTCGGTATTTCAAAGTTTTATTTACACATGTATCTCTCTTTGTTCTTTATTTATCTTATTGGCTGTGTTGGGTCTTTGTTGCTGTGCGCAGGCTTTCTTTTTAGTTGTGGTTAGTGGGGGCTACTCTTCACTGCGGTGCATGGGCTCCTCATTGCCGTGGCTTCTCTTGTTGCGGAGCACGGGCTCTAGGCGGGTGGGCTTCAGTAGTTGCAGCACGTGGGCTCAATAGTTGTAGCTCATGGGCTCTAAAGTGCAGGCTCAATAGTTGTGGCGCATGGGCTTAGTTGCTCCGTGGCATGTGGGATCTTCCTGGAGCAGGGATCAAACCTGTGTCCCCTGAATTGGATTCTCAACCACTGCGCCACCTAGGAAGCCCCACATGTATCCTTTATGATCAAATACCGAGTATTTTAAGTATCAAGAATGTGTACACACACACATACACACACACACACACTCACACTCTCTTGACTCTTCTTTTAATTTTGTACCCAACTACATTACTGAACTACATTATTTTTATAATAGTTTTTCGGTTTAGTCTCTTGGGTTTTACAGCTATACAATCATATCATCTCATTGTATCATCTTCAAATAAAGATAATTTAATGTCCCATTTTCTTATTTTCATACCTCTAATATCTTTCTTTAATTACATTGGTTACTTCTTCCAGAACAATGCTAAATAATAGTCCAATACGATATTGAATATTTTTGTTTTATTCTCACTTTAATGGGAATGCTTTTAGTGTTTTTCCCATTAAGCATAACACTGGCTTATGGGGTGCAAAGAGTCTACTTGATATGTTAAAGAAATAACTATCTCTTCCTATTTTATTAAGTGTTTTAAAAATTAAGGATATTGAATTTTGTCAAAGGCCTTTCAGTGTTCATGGAGATGATGTTATGATCTTTCTCCTTAGACCTATTAATATGATGAATCACATTAATAGATATTTTCCCAACATTTTATTACAAAATTTTTCATTTGAAAGAATCTTACACTGTGAACAAGCATACATCTATCATCTACATTCTACTATTAATATATTACTATACATGCTTTGTTAAATAATAGGTAACAGATTTTTAAAAATTGATTTTAATAGATTTTAAGTACTTCTATCAGATTTTACAATATTGAAGCATTCTTATATAGTAAACACTTGGTTATAGTGTATTAATTTTGTTTTGAAGTACTGTTGTATTTTGTTTGCTACTATTTTAATTTGGACCTTTATATCAATATTCACAGCTGTATGAACATGTGATAAGTATGTACATCTGTGTATCTTTGCTTCATAAAAACAATTTGAACAGTAAAAAAAAATTTTTTAGGCACTGGAATAGTTTAAGTAGCATTAGAATTATCTGTCCCTTAAAACACTGGTAGAATTCCCCTGTAAAACTGTTTGGGATGGGTTATTTTTCAAGGAAGTGAGTAAATATTTAATAGCATTTTCTCTTTCCTCTATGGAAATTTATTATTTCTTTCTCTTCTGGGGTCAGTTTTGACAAATTATTTTTCCCTAATAAAAGTATTCTTCTAGTTGTCAAATGTTTTTGCACAAAGTTTAGCAAAGTGTCTCTTACAATGCTTATAATTGTTTATTTGTACTTACTTTCCTCTTGTCATGATTATTTTGTGTATTTTTACTATCTCATCTTTTGATTAGGTTACCAAACCACTAATATATTGTTTTTTCCCTAAAGAACTAGCACCTGATTTAGTAGTGCTGTATTTTTTCCTCTTTTCTAATTCATTAGTGCCTTTTTTTTCTCTTTATGATTCCTTTCTTCTGATTTTTTTCAGACTATGAATTTTCCGCTGACCACAGTTCTATTTCCATCTGATAGGTCTAATACTTAGGATTTTCACTATCACTATTTCCTAAACACTTTAAAGTTTGGAGTTTGATTTCTTTTTGAGCCAAGAATTGTGTGAAAGTTCTAAATTTTATAGGCAGAAAAATATTTTTTGCATTTGAGTACTATTATTAATTTTTGGTCATACAGATTTGTGATCAGAGAATGTTGTCTCACTCTCCCTTTGTTTTCTTTTTGAATTAATATATGGTCAATTCTGTAAACTGATAGAACCACTTGAAAGGAATGGCAGTCACTGTTTTTAATGATTAGTCAGTGTGATATTTTAGACTTACCTCATTAATTATATTTCTAGGTGTTTTATATTATTACTTTTTAATGTAAACGTCATGAACTTAAAGCCTCCTATCACTAATTTGTCTGTCTTTGTCTCTTCTTCTATCTCCTGTTGCTAAGTACACGGTATACATAATTGTGTTTTCATTATGAATTGTAGTGTTTGACATTATTAATTGCTCACCTTTGTAAATCACCTTTTTTATGGTTGAGAATACCACTGAATCATGATTTATTTAGTTACACTGTATTGTCAGACATTGAGGTTTTCCTAATTTTTCTTTAATGTGAAAGAATCCTATTAATTTGAAAAGTGCTAAATTGCATTGCTGTTTTGATTTGCATTTCTCAGTTAGCATTAAGATGTAATAGTTCATGATCATTTGCACTTATCTATTAATGAATTACATATTAATGTTGATAATAGAGACAACTTAGATGTTCAACAATAGGAAACTAGATAAATAAAATTTCAGTATATTAATATAATGGAACGATAGTTATCATTTATCATACTTCATATACACTACATCATCTTATCTCTAGAACAGTCATATAAGGTCATTATTACCATTTTCACTTGATTCTAAGATTAAATTTTTATATATCAACATACTTAAAATTAATTGCTTATGTGTCATAGTTTGGCAGTGTTTTTTTTCTTTCTTAGTGGCAAAAAAAAGGTAATTCTTACAATTGATGGCATATTAGTTTTAATGAAATATGTTATTTCTCCCGTTTCATAGATTATGGTACTGAATCTCAAGGAGGTTAAGTAATTTGCCCAAGGTCAGCCAACTTAAAAATTCCTGCAAGCCTATAGATCAAAATGTTAGAATGGTTCTCTCTAGGTAGAAGGATTATAATTAGCTTTTTTCCTTTTTGGTCACCCAAACTGTTTTCTTCAATACATACATATAACTTTTATAATAAGAAAAAGTGGAATTGTTTTTTTTTTTAAGGAAAAAATAAGGTTAGATTCCCCAATTCATGCTGTTCATCAAAATAAATCCCAGATAGATTAAATAATTAAATACAGAAAATAAGAGAATTCTAGTCATGCTGAGATTGTGGCATCAGAGTAGTTTTTCAATTACCCCAAAACATTCCTTGAAAATCAAGGTAGCAGCAAAAGGAAAAAAATCCATAGGTAATCTCTTCAACAAAACTAGGTGATAAAGATTCTCCATGAACTCCAGTGCATGGGCAGATGTGGCCCGACCACTGAGACTACAGGAAGTATGGGACCAGATGGGAGCTGTGGGTCAGGAGCACCCTGGATTGAAAGTGGATTGCTGATGGGCACAGAACCCCAAATCTCTAAAATATCTGCATGCCCAAAAGGAGAACGCTCCATCCTGAGTGGGCTCTGGGCAAGCAGATCTGAGAATCACTGAAAAAAACTGGGATGTGTCCTCCCAAAATGCAAGTTATAGGTGAGGACAGATAAGGTGATACAGAAGGATGAATTCTAACAGGGGTCTAAGTCCTCAAGGATTTAAGAGATGTCCAGAAAAGACTCACTCCCAGATGTTAAACTCTGAAAGAAAACTTCTAGGAACAAAAAACATAAGACAAGTTGAAGAAGAAAGGAACACTAGGGAAAGTGAGAGCAAAGGTTCAAATAATAGGAAGGAAGTAGTCAAGAAGAAGCAGGTTTTGCTGTATCGCAACAGCAAAATGTAAAGTCTAAAGCAGTGCTAACAGAAATACAATGTGAGCCACCAACACAACCCACTTTTGTCATTTCATATATTCTACCAGCCACATTCAAGAGTCTGTCATACAGAGTGAAGTAAGTCAGAAAGAGAAAGACAAATATTGTATGCTAACTCATATATACGGAATCTAAAAATGGTACTGATGAACTCAGTGACAAGACAAGAACAAGGACGCAGATGCAGAGAATGGACTGGAGAACTCGAGGTTTGGGGGGGCGGGGGGTGAAGGGGAAGCTGAGACGAAGTGAGAGAGTAGCACAGACATATATATACTACCAACTGTAAAACAGATAGCCAGTGGGAAGCTGCTGTATAACAAAGGGAGTTCAACTCGAGGATGGATGATGCCTTAGAGGACTGGGACGGGGAGGGTGGGGGGGAGTCGAGGGAGGGAGGGAATACGGGAATATGTGTATAAATACAGATGCTTGAACTTGGTGTACCTCAAAAAAATAAATAAATTTTTAAAAAGTAAACAAAATTAATTTTAATAATATATTTTAATCCAATATTCTCAAAATATTATTTCAACATGTAATCAAAATAAATATCATTAATGACCTATTCTGCTTTTTTTTTCATACTAAGTCTTTGAAACCTAAGCTGTATTTTCTATCTTAAATTGGATTAGACACGTTTCAAGTGCTCCATAGCCACATGTGGCTACTGGCTACCACAGTCAACAGTGAAAGTCTAAAGATCAGAGCACTGCCTTAAAGAGCAAGGCCCACAGAGCAATAGGAAACCCAGGGAAGGATTCAGGCTTACTTCTGAGAGTTGAAAAAACAGTTACACAGAGAGACCACCATTTGAGTGGTTCACAATAACAACAAAGACATAGGGAAAGCCACCCGGCCCAATTCTGCTGCTTCCATAGCAACCTTCTTTTAAAAACCCAGAAAAAAACCCACCTTTTAAATTTAAGAAATAGAAGAAAAATACAATATGACTCCAAAGAAAGGTTTTTGCAAGAAAAAAAAAAAGGAAATGGAAATAAACTGACTACTAGCGTGGCAGACAAAGAGAACATATGTGGACACAAAGCTAGATGAGTTGAAAGCAATTAAGAAAACGTGGGAAGCTTTAAAAGAACAGTAAGAAATGAGATGGCTGGACAACAGGAGGATTTTAAACAATCTGATAAAATTAGAAAACAAGAAAAAAAGTTCAGAAATGAAGGTTAAGTTAGAAGGAACACAAGGATAATAGAGGATATAAAACAGAAGCGAAGAAAATCAAACAGAAATAAAAGAAATTAAAAGGATTTGAGAGAAAGTGACAACAGAGAAAGTGACAAATACAAAAGTTAGGCAAAGGAGATCCAATAGATGCATAAGTGAAGGCCCTAAAAATAAAGCCTAAACAATGAAACAGAACAAATACTTTAAAACTGAATTAAAATATTTCCTAAAATATAAGAAGACTGAATCTAAATATTGAGAGGGCACACTCTGTCCTATGAGAATTAACCTAGAATGGTCAACACCAACACTTAGCTTAGCGATACTATTATTCCTTCAAGATAAAGTCTTTTAGGTATTCAGGTTAAAAGTCAAAGTTACTTTTAAGGAAAAGAAAATCTAGATGGCATCAAGATTCTAGACAGTAACATTCTATGTTTTAAAAATGGAGCAACATTTTAGAGATATTTAAGGGGAAAGAATGGGCCAAAGATTTTTAGCTCTGGGCAAACTCTTCTTCAACTATGAAGGCTACCAAACCAAATCAACCAGTTTGCAAGGCAGAAATAGAGACACAGATGTAGAGAACAAACAAACAAACATATGGACACCAAGTGGGGAAAGTGGGGTGGGGGGGACGGGGGAGGTTCGGGGTGGGGTGAATTGGGAGATTGGGATTGCCACGTATACGTTACTAATATGAAAAAAAATATCAAATTGTACACTTTAAATATATGCAGCTTATTGTATGTCAACTGTATCTCAATAAAAGTTCTTAAAGAAAAAAAATAAAGGCTACCAACCAAACAGTTATGAATGTGCAAGACTCCATGGATTGTGGGTCCACCAAGACTCTGTGCTAGTCTAGACCCTGTGCTAGATCCTGTGATGCTAGGGCATCACAAGGATCCATGTCAGACGTGCAGACCATACAAACCTCCTTTGCTCAAGCATGGCTCAAATGCCATCAGACTTGACTTACAAAACAAGTTCAAAGACAAAATTGTTAAGAATCTTAAGATAGCAAAAGCAGAGCATTAAGCCAAATGTGGGTCCCTTTGGAGTGCAGGGCCCTATGTGACTGCGTAGGTTCCACGCTCATAAAACCATCCCCGGGTGACAGACTCCCAGTGTCTGGTAAGGCCAGCTCTCCTCCAACTTGTATCCCTCCTCTGCTCTCTCTCCCGACACCCTGTTCTTTACACTGGAGTCAGTGGTATTCCTCAAACACAGAATTCACCATACCCACCTCCTGCTCAACATCCCCCTCCCCATTGCTCTCTTGGCACTTATGACAATATTCATAATAAGACACGTTACCTGAACCTGCCCACTTTTCTACTCTCTCATCTCTTCCTCTCCTGCCCCACACCCACACTCCAGGCCCGGGCCAACTCAAACCCAAGCATCACGTGTCCCAGACAGAATCCCAGTTCTGCACTCACCTCCTCCTGTTCTCCCTTCTCAGGAACCAGCACTTTTATATCCCTGGTTATAGAAATCTGGGGTCATCCTTGTCTCTTCTCCCTCAGTCCCCACATTTAATTTGCTCTGTCTTTCATGAATCATCTCTTGAACATTTTCCTGTCAGTCTCCTTGACATTCTTGTCCATTTGTCCTTCCTTTTCATCTACTTTGCAGTCTTCCACCCTAGAAGCAACCTGCCTTCTTCCTGCTCATACCCAACGAGAAAGCCTTTGGGGCAGAAGGTCACAGCCACAAAGACTGTGCCCCTGATAAATCACCATCTCCAGCCTCATATAGGTCCACAATTTCTCTCTTCCGTCTTTCTCAGAGGAAGTAGGGAAGTGTCCCCTGTCTAAGATTACTACCTCACTAGAAATCAACAATTAAAGGGACGCTACAGTGTCCATATGCTTGGAAACTTTAATAGCTGATACTTACATAGCACTTGCTATATGCATGCATCTTCTGTGGTGCCTTTATATGAGCTAGTACTCACTTAAATGTTACCACTATAGAAATGAAAAAAGTGAGGCACAGAGAGGTTAAGTGATTTTCTCAAGGTCAAACAGCCAGCAGTAGTGCAGGAGGGATTCAAACCCAGGCAGACAGGCTCCAGGGTCCCTAAACTTCACCGCCTATAACACAGTCCTGAAAGGATTGAAGAAGTGCTTAGAAGTAAATGATAATGGAAACAGTGCTTGTCAAAACTATGGACACAGCTAAGAACTATAGTTAGTGGGAAATGTATGGCAATCAAATAAATATATTTATTTATCAAGAAATAAGAAAATGAAAAAGAACAAAGCAGCACAAATCAAAGAAACAACAAAGACACTAACCAATGAAACAGTTAAGAAAAAAAAAATAGAGATTAACAAAACCAAAATGTTTGTTCTAGAAAAAACTATTTAAAATAGAGAGAAGTTAGTAATAATAAAAGAATATTATGAAGAGCTAGATGTTAACAAATATAAGAACCTATGCAAAATACTTAACCATATAGGAAAACATAAAACGCCAAAATTTGTGCAAAAAGAAGCAAATCTGAACAGACATATAAACTTGAACAAATAAATATTAAGAAGATTGAACTGTTGGTCAGATATCTTCTCTTCCTACCCCTCCCCCGCAACAAAAACCCTGGGCCCAGGTGGCTTTAAATGGCTCTACATATGAATTCTCCTAAACTTCTAAGAAACTGATATCTTTTACTTTATTCAAGTTTTTCCAGAAGACAGAAAAATACAGAACTTGGCCCAGCTAATTTTCTGGGATAATATAATCCTGCTTCCAAAATCAGATGGGAATGATGCAAAAAGGAAAATCACAGGTCTATTTCATTTATCAGCAGATGTAAAAATCCAAAACAAAATATTTGCTGAGTCCAGCAACGTATTAAAAATAATAATCATATTCAAGGAATACAAGGATAGTTCAGCATCAGAAAAACTTCCCATTTAATTCAACATAAATAGGAGAAAAACAATATATGATAATTTCAAATGATACAGGAAAGGCATTTGATAACTTACAATACCGTCTTATAATTGAAAAAGAAACTCTCATAAAACTTGGAATAGAAAAAAAACTACCAACTTTGATAAGTTTATATATCCCCAAATAACTAATATACATAATAGAGAAAATTTAGATATACATCTTTATGTCCTAGAAAATGACCAAGATGTCCCTAATAACTGGTACCATTTAACACAGTATTAGAAATTCTAATTAATACTGTAAGGAAGTAAGATTTTGAGGTTTGAAAGGGAATCCATAAGACTGTCATTATTTGTAGATATTACCCATCTAAGGTACCAAAAGAATTAACAGACCAATTTTTAGAACTAATTTGAAAATTCGGTTAAGGCTGCTCAGACACAAGATTTACCTACCAAAAAAAAAAATCAATAGAATTTTCTACATCAGCAACTGCCAACTAGAAAATGTATTATAAAAAAATGAAATACCAAAAAGTGTAATAAATGTAATATGTAATAAAATCATAAATGTAAGAAAATGTAATTAAAAATGAAATATCACAACTGTAACGAAAATTACATAGTATATGAGAATTAGTTCAAGAACCTGTAAGACATCTTTGAATTGAACTTGAAAATTTGAAAACCTGGGACTTCCCTGGTGGTACAGCAGTTAAGGATCCACCTGCCAATACAGGGGACACAAGTTCTATCCCTGGTCCAGGAAGATCCCACATGCCACAGAGCAACTAAGTCCATGAGTCACAACTACTGAGCTTGCACTCTAGAGATCGTGAGCCACAACTACTGAGTTCACGTGCCACACCTACTGAAACCACGCACCTACAGCCTGTGCTCCGCGATAAGAGAAGCCACCGCAACGAGAAGCCTGCGCACCACAATGAAGAGTAGCCCTGCTCTTCGCAACTAGAGAAAGCCTGTGCACAGCAACGAAGACCCAATGCAGCCAAAAAATAAAAATAAATAAGTAAATTTAGATGAAAAAGATGGTCTCGTGGTCTCCTTTAAAAATAAAAAACTTGAATAAATGACAACTTGAATAGGATAACTTATCATAATCGTCAACTTTCCCTAAATTAATTCATAAACTCACTACGATCCCAAACATAAGTACAGTTATATGTGTATATATATATGTATGTATACACGTGTGTGTATTTGCTTTAAAAACTTGGTAAATCTGCTCCAAAAATTACATGGAGTAAGGTACATGAAGAACTAAGTCAACTTAAAAAAGAAAAAAGCGGGGGTAATCAGGGGGGCAACTTTCCTATCAAATAGTAAGGCCTACTATAAAATCATCGTAATAAAAAACTGTCATGTAGCACTGGCACAAGAAGAGATAAATAGGGTGCAGTGGTTAAGAATCCACCTGCCGGGGGGGGTGGGGGGGGTGGGAATGAATTGGGAGATTGGGATTGCCATATATACATTACTAACAAGAAAAAAAAATCAAATCGTATACTTTAAATATATTCAGTTTACTGTATGTCAATCATATCTCAATAAAAGTTCTTAAAAAAAAAAAAAGAATCTGCCTGCCAATTCAGGGGACATGGGTTCTGTCCCCAGTCCAGGAAGATACCACATGCCACAGAGCAACTAAGCCCGTGCACCACAACTACTGAGCCTTGCACTCTAGAGCCCACGAGGCACAACTACTGAGCCCACGTGCTGCAACTACTGAAGCCCGCACACCTAGAGCCCATGCTCCACAACAAGAGAAGGCACCACAATGAGAAGCCCGTGTACCACAATGAAGAGTAGCCCCCGCTCTCTACAGCTAGAGAAAGCCTGTGTGCAGCAACAGAGACCCAATGCAGCCAAAAATAAAAAAATAATAAAAATAAATCTTAAAAAAAAAGGATAAATACATCAATGGAACTAAATGGAGACCTCAAAGACCTACCTCTGTATATATGGGAAATTAATAGGGACAAAAGGAGGTGGCACTGCACACCAGCGGGAAAAAGGATGGATTGTTTTGCACACAGGGTGGTGAAAACCAACTCAATCTATTAAGAAAATTATAACTGGGTCCCTGTTTAGCCTCACATGCAAAGAGGACTCCAGGTGAATTAAAGATCTCAGTGTGAAAGCTAAAAATCATGGGGTTAATAGAAACAAATGTGGGAGGGTAACTTTGGGCTCATGGAAAGGCAAAGAGGCTTATTTCACAAAACTTTAAAAGCACAAACCACACTGCACAAATTTGTTTAATTTGATTACATCAAAATTAAGAGGTTGGGTTTAATAAAAAAAAAAATAACATGGGCCAATTAACAGTCAGAGGATGGGACTGAGATTTTTTTGAAAGTCTGAAATTGACAAGGGATTAACATCTAGAATCTACAAGGAACTCTATAAAGCAACAAGAGGAGGACATCAACTCCAATAGAAAAATGGGCAAATGATATGACAGGCAATTTACAGAAAAGGAAACCCCAAAAGCTAATAAGCACATGAAGTGATGCTCAAACTCATTAGTAGTCAAAGAAATGCAAATTAAAACGAGATAGCACTTTACACCTTTAGACTGGCAAAAACTACAAAGCTAGGTAATACCAATTAATGGCAGAAATGTGGAAGATAGGATCCCTCACACATGGCTGATGGGAGTATAAGTTGGTAAAGCCTTTTTGGAGAGCGATCCCAAACTACTTATGCAAATTAAGCCTACACACACACACACACACACACACCCCCACCCACCCAGGACTCAAAGAAATTCTAGCACATGTGCACAATGGGAAATCTACAAGGATGTTTGCTGCAGCTTCCTTGGAGGAGAGATAATAGCAATCTGAGTTGGCCCTCCTATTATTATGAAGCAAAGGAGAATACATACGGATAACAACTTAGATCTTAAAAAACAGTGCCAATTGGAAAAATAAGAGAATAGTAATATGATACAATACCACTTACATAAATTATAAATACATGCACACCTTCTGGTATGCATGCATCTTCCCAAAACCTCCAGTGAGCTAGCCACTTTCTGCTTGTCTGTATCAGCATGATGTCATTGATGTAACAGATCAATGTGATGTTTTGTGCAATCTGGAAGTAGGCTGGATCTCTTTGGACTATTTGATGAAGGATTGAATAGAGGATTGAAGATTTAATATAGCCCTGAGGCAAAACTACAGAACTACAAATAACTATGGTTGTTCTGTTTCAGATTCTCTTTTCTGATCAGAATAGAAAAGATTGATTTCACCAAGTCAATGGCCACACACCATGTACCTGAGGCTTTATTAATTTGCCCCAACAATGATACCACCCCCAACATGGCAGCTGTAATCAGGGCCATGGTGATTGACAGGTGGAATGAGATTCTTTGAGGGGAGAGAGGCTGCCTCAGAGAAGAGAAGGGGCAGCTCCTCTGTTCAACCTGGTAGGAAAGAAGAGAGCACAGATCCCATAGTCAAGATGCTGGGTAGCTGAGTGGAGGGACTAAGCATCTGATGGCTTCTCTTTCCTTTGTGAAGAACCGCCTTTTACATTTCTCATTATTGGGGGAGAACTTTCCCAAATACTTAACTATTTCATGAAGATGCCATTTTTGCAGGCAGCTCCATATTCCAGCTCATCCCAATCACCTGACCAAGCCCTGGTGTTGACATGTGGGCACCACCTGGTATAGCCAGTGCTTAGCCCACATCCATGGGAGGCCCATCGCCTCCTTGAGATGCTGCACGAATGGGTTCTCCTTGCCCTGGGGTCTTGCTTCCGTGAGCTTCTTGAGCACAGCCCTGCCTATGTGAAACCCAGCTCCATCCCGCCCACCCAAGACAAGCCCTTCGGCAGGGGGCTGGCCTCCCGAGCACTGTTCCTCCAAGGATGTACACATACAGGTAGATACCCACTCAGGCTCTTCTTAAGGACAAAAAGGTTTATCCATAGACATATGGAAGCACACAGACCCATGTGAGCCCATAATGCATCCAAATAACACAAACACTCGCACAGACTTTTATACACTCACATACATACACGCTCACATAGAGCACTTGCACCTATACACATGCCCACGTAGACATACCCCCTACACACATATCCCTAGGCTTTCGGGCCCTGCCCTAGGAACGTCTATTCTGAGACACACTGGGACATATGCATGCGTTCAGTACACACACACGCATGTCACACATACATACTATTCTGGTGTCTATGACTGTCAAATTTGGTGGCATGAAGCAATAACCATTTTACCATGCTCACAAGGGGATGGCTAGTTTCTGCTCCACCACGACAGGACCTCAGCTGGGAAGAATCCCATGACTGGACGCATCTTCACTCACATCTCTGACACCGGGACTGGGATGACTTGAACAGCTGGGTGCTGGTCAGGCATCTCTCTCTCTCTACCTCTGAGTCTCACGGCCTCTCCACGTGGTCTCGCCATGTGACCTCTCTAGCATGATGGCCAGGGAGTAGTCAGGGTTCTTAAATGAGAGCTTAGAACTCCAAGACTGAGTGTTCAAGGTGAACAAGGTGGACGCTGTGTGACCTTCTATGACCTAACCTTGGAAATCGCACAGCACCACCTCCGTCATCCTATTAGGTCAAAGAAGTCACAAGTCCACCCAGATTCACGAGGGGAGGACACAGACCCCACCTCTCAATGGGAGAAATGTGAAAGAACTTGCAACCATTTTTAAAAATGGTCACACATCTGCACACGCAATGCTTATACACACACGCAGACACATATACATACCACACAACACACATCTATACATAAACACATACACACACACACACACACAGAGGCCTTGTTCTCACAACGTCTATTCTGAGAGCAGACTTAGATAGCATGTGCATATGAATACACACATAACATAGACATATTCACACAAGCACACCCAGTCATACCTGGCACACGTACGCATACATTCATGTGCTCACAGCCGCAGGCCCCACCCGGGAGATGCTCACTGCAACACCTGAAGCCACACCTGCTTGCTCCCTGCCCCGTACCTGGCTGAGCTGGGGGCCAGGATGGGCCAGGGTAGCTTGGCTGGTCTGGGGTGGGTCCTCTCTCCTCACTACCCTTCCCTTGTGGCAGGGGCCTGGCAAGAAGGGAAACAAATAACCTTGCGGTGTTTAAATAAGCAAAGTTTTGTGCAAAGCAGAGGTTAATGTACTTTATTGTTCAATGTCATGTTTATAGTGGATTGGTGGAGGGAAAAATGTGATTAATTGCCCCGAAGCCCACGGATCTACAATTATTTGGTTGTTGTGAACAAATAAAGGACTACAGTATTCATCATATTCAAATGAGGCAGCAGAATAAATGATGGCGGGCTGGGTAGGAACAAAACCCAGGCGTGTTCCCGCACAATCAGAAGGCGACTGGCGCCTTGTCAACCAGACTCAGGGTGGTGGCGGGAGCCGAACCCGTTTGTCTCTGTACTGCCAGCAAGGGCTGGGCTGACCCTGCAGGTGCTGGCGTTAATTCCTGTCACACCTCGTGCCTCCATCCTTTCTGGTATGAAAACCAGGCGCCAATTTTATAATAAAGACTTGTTTCTGACGAGGCCCAGTTTGGGGCGGGGGCACAGATCTTCATTAGAGCCCGTTCCCGGGCGCACTCGTTACAGAGCACAGGTACCGGCTAAACGTGTCCGATCATTCATCATGATTTTGCCCTCCACTTTGTCACAGCGTGGGGATTTAAGGAAGATAGATGGTACAAGATGTTGTCTCCTCCACAGACGCTTTCTGCTCTGGTAAGTGTGTCCGATGCAGAATTATTTTGCCACTTTATTATTTCCTAGTGAGTGTTTGTCAGAGCTTCGCCTCTTGGAAGGAGCGAGTTGTTTCCTGTCACTCAGGGATGTCGCGGGAGCCGTGATGCTTGGCTGGGCTCGCCAGCCAGCTGGAACCCGGGCAGGGTCCCCAGGCAGGACTGCGGGGGGTCCTGGGAGTCTGGGCCACAGGGCGAATGTCAAATCCGGCAGAAACGGGGCGGGGGGGGGGGGGAGGCCGGCTTTGGGGGAAGGCGGGGCACAGGGGCTTTGGACACACTGGGTTGGGGGAATTAAGGGGGCATCTTTCAGGACCTGGACTGGCTATAGGCCAGCTGGCTGCACAGGGAGCTGTTCAAACCGGTGTCCAAAGGGCTGTAAGAGCTTGGCCTTGAGCTGAGCCAGCTGGAGAGGGTATGGGCAAGGCTGGGGCCCGGTGGGGCTGCTGATGGCCTTAAGGCAGCGTGGCCAAATTCTCATGCCCATTGCTGGCACCAGATGAGCTTCCCGCCCTGATCAGGATGGCCAAGGGGGCACGGGGTAAGCAGCAGAGATACCGGGTAGGTGAAGATGGGGATGAGTTCAGCTTGAAGCCTGACGTCCACCCCAGAGCCCTGGGAACTCTTGGGGACGTGGGAACATCATTCCAGGCAGCAGTGGGCCACAGAGGTGTGGGCCCTGGGATCCAAAGGTGAATCTGACCTCTGGGAGAAGGTGGGGTATCCAGGAGCCACCAGCCTGTCCTCTGGTCCTTCCTCATTTGCATTTGCAGGGGCCTCTCCATTGGCCCCATCCTCCTGGGTACCTGCTTCCCACTCTCAAGGACACTCAGCTGTCCCAGCCTCTCCAGCACACAGAAGAGAAATCTACTTTCTCTTTGCTTTCCCCCTCAGTCTAGACTGGCTGGAGTGATGCAACCAAAAGGAATACTCCTTGGAGGTTCAGGGGAAACTTATGGAAACCAGCTCAGGAGGAGCCCAAGCAGAGGAGCCTGGGGTACGGGGACCTAGGAGAAGGCACCCTGCCTTCCTCTGGCCCCAGGTTGCCGTTGCGGGGGTCTACCTTACTGACTTGTCCATGCCTCCCTCCTCAATGTCTCTTCAGAGGCAAAGCATGTAGGATAAAGAGCATAGTTTTGGAACTACACAGGCCCGGGTTCAAAGCACTAACTAACTGTAATGTTTTTGAGCCTCTGTTTGCCCATCTGTAAAATAAGAACAATGAGGAGGCAGACTCCTTGGAAGCTCTTAGCGTGGTGATTCCTGGCACATCTGAAGCGTTCTGTCAACTCAGGTGTCAGGATGCCTCCCCGCCTCCTCTCTCTGGTTCCTGGCCGCTGGGAGTTCCTCATTCACCCCTGACCCGAATCCCGTGGGCCTCGGTGGCCCGGGGCATCCCAGCTGGAGTCCAGAAGGGTCTGCATAATATGGCGCTGCCTTTCTGCCCATGCACAACCCCGCCTTCCCTTTCTGGAAAGTCCAATAGGGAATCTCAACCGTTTGCAGCAGCTACCTCCCCGGCCCCTGCCCAGACCTCCCCCAGCCAGGCTCTGGCTGAGCCCTGGGACACAGGCCTTGCCCTGTGGAGTGGGGTGGCGGGAGAGAAGAAATGGCAGCAGACATTCACTCCAAACGCATGACTCTGCGGGTGCAGGTCCAGACCCAAAGTCCCAGGTGATGGGTATTCACTTACTGAGCACCCACTTCCAGCTGGACCTGGTGCTGGTGCTTTTCCCACAGCCGAGTAAGTGAAGCAAAACCGGCGGAGACGCGCCGCTCTCCCTCCCGCTTCACAGTTGGGAAAACGGAGTCGTCTGGAGATCTCACGTTAGTCAGTCGTGGAGGAGGGAGGGATTCGAACCTGAGAAGCTTCCGATGTTTTCCCCCATTGCCGGACCAGCTGATTGGATCATTGATAGAGCAGCCAAGATTGACACCCACTGCATCCAATCAGAATTCAGCCCCGTCCCTGTTTGTTTGTTTGTTTCCTCCTCTGGTCACTTCCAGAGGCCTCTCAAACTCTTCCTGGCTCCCCATTCCTGCCAGGGAAGGCGGTGGATGGTGGAGGAACCAAGGGATCACCTGGTCCGTGGAAGCATGGGACGGGCACTGTTCACCACCCAGAGGCCTTCATGCAGAGGAGCAGAGGCAAGGCCCTTCCCTCCATCCCCCAAGCACTTTCCTGGGACGGGCTGCATCCACTCTCAGCAAGCCTTCTGACTCCCCTCATCCCTCTTCTCTTTCTCTTCTGCAGCCAGAACGATTTTCCTTAAGCACAAATCTAGTGATGTCACCCTCTGCTTCAAAAACCTCAGTGGCTCCCCACTGCCACCTACTTCAAACCTAAACCTTGAACTTGGCATTCAACACCTTTCATGAGCCAGCATGAACCTACCCAATGCCACCATTCACCAGGTTGATCTTGGCCTGTCACTTAAATTCTTTCTCTACCTGTGTTTCCTCAGCTGTAAGATGGGGATAATAATAGTACCAAGATTGCATTTTCCAAAGATATCAGCCGCAGCATATATGCCATCCAACAAGCTCTTTTTAGAAGAACTATTGACTCTTCCCAGGGGACGGGAGGGCTGGTGTTCCCTCCCCTCGAACTTCAGTGGACTTTTATCACTACCTTGACAGACATGGCCAAAGCGATGCTATGAGACTCCCAGGGCTAGGTCATAAAAACCCCAGGTACTTCTGTCTTGTTCTCTTGGGATGCTCACTCTCGGAATCTGGCCGCGATGCTGTGAGGAAGCCAACCAGTCACCAGGAGAGGCCGTCGGAGGTGTTCTGGTTGACGGTCAGCACTAACTGGCCAGCCATCCTGAATGCCAGCTGCCCCAACTGATACCGTGTAGAGCTGAGACGAGCTGACCCTGCCAGGCCCTGGAGCAAAATAAATAATAGTTGTTATTTTAAGCCACTAAGTTTTAGGACAGCTTCTTACACAGCAAAAGATAAAAGAAACACCTACCCCTGTAGGGTTGTTGTAGGGTAGATGAGTGTATTAGTTTGCTAGGGCGGCCATAGCAAAACACCACAGGTGGGCTGGCTTAGACAACAGAAATTGATTCTCCCCCGATGTGGGGCAGCTGGAAGTCTGAGATCAAGGTGTCAATATGGTTGGTTCCCTCTAAGACCTCTCTTCTTGGCTTGTAGACTTGTAGACGGCCGTCTCCTCCTCCCTGTTTCATCCCGTGGTCTTCCTCTGTACATGTGTGTTCTAATCGCCTCTTCTTCTAAGGATACCAGTCATACTAGATTCGGGCCCACCCTAGTGACCTCATCTTAACGATTCAGCCTGTAACAATGTCAATACACATGAAATACTTAGAACACAACCTCACACAGAATCAACCCTCAATTAATGGCAGCCACGTTATTATTCCAACTACCAGCCCTGCAACCACCCCTGTCACCTGGGTGGCCTCAGGTCACACACACTCCCTCCCTCCAGCCCCAGGATTGCCAGGACTCCTCTTGGGCTGTCCCCTAAGCCTGCTGCACCCGTACCTTTTGTCCATCTACACAAATCCTTCCTGTCTTAGGAGAGCCGGCTCCTTTACCACCTCTGCCGGAGCCTCCCCGGTTCCCCCTCTTTTTCGTACCTTTTGTGCTGGGTGCTCTTAGTAGCAATTATCCTGGTCTGCTGTGTCTGAGAAGCTTTGCCTTTTTTGAGCTGTGCCTTTATGTTGTCTAATATAGAAATAATGTCTTTTTCTTGATTATAAAAAATAAGTTGTACTCAGTTTATAAAATTCAGAGCATACAGAAATGTTTAAAAAGAAAGTGAAAATCACCTAGAGTCAATGACTTAAGATTTGGTTTTGCATCTATCTGGAATTTTTCATATGTGTATATGTATGTATGTGAGTGTGTGTGTGTGTATTTTTCTTGATTCTAGCACTTAGTTACACAGCTTTTATGGAAAAAACAACTACTTCATTAAACATATATACTGTCATGCACACACATTTCAGAAATGTTAAAATGTTAAAAAAACACATCGCAGAGTCAAGAAAATATAAGCATATATCTGTTTTTCAAAAATGGGAATCTCTATGAATACTATTTGATGCCTACTTTTAAAAAAATCTGAACAAAACTTGGCCACCTTTTCACATCAATTAATTGATACCCACACAGTTAGTTTTAATGGCTGCATAGTATTCCATTAAATAGTAATACCTTTATTCCTCCCTGAAGCACATGAACTTGTTATTATCATTCTAATACAAACAGCTTTGTAGACCCTTGTTATTATTTGCCTTAAAGATATTCCTCCAATCAGCACTTCTGGGAGGGAGAGCTGAAGCTCTTTGCCCAGGACTTGGCTGCCACGACCCACATGCTCCCCAAGGACAGGAACTGCCCCTGAACCACCTGTGGGTCCTCCAGCATGGGGTCCTGTCACATTGGGGCCCTGGGAATGGTCAACATATATCAATTTCCTAGTAATAACAGGTCAGGAGACAGAGCTCACATGAATACCCTGCCTGGAACTGATATGTGATTAACTCAACTTTCTGCAACTGAGATTCAAAAAAATAAAAAGCATAGTTTGGGGAGTCAACCATGGTTTAAAACCCCAGTACGGCTACTAAGTGTGACTTCATCCCTGACCCTCAGTGTCGCCATCTGTACAAGGGAGATAATGCCACCTCCTTCCTGGCCTGTGTGACTGGGTGTCCTCCCCGGCTCTGCACAGCATCTCAGAGGATGGAAAGCCTGGGCACGGCCCTCCCAGGCACTGCTCTCCCCAGGAGCGCACCCCTGGGGAGGTCTAGAGCATAAGGCAGGGCAGGGAGAGGGGTGCCTGAGGGCTCCAGGGCCTCTGAGAACCAGAGTGAGAACATCTGTGCTTCAGTGGGCTCGGGGCTCCGTCAGTGAGCTTGGCCCCAAGTGTCACAGACCACAGGAAACTGCAGTGGGGTGGGGTGGGGGTACTGAGTTTCTAAGAAGAAAGATAAGGACTTACAGCTGCTATTTGCTGACTGTTATGTGCCAAGCACCTACTAAGTGCTTTATATTCATTTTCTTATTGCATCCTTTTTGCAAGGAGGAAATTATAGCCCTACTTCACAGAGGACAAAACTTAGACTTGGAGAGTGACTGGACCAAGATCTCAACTCTGCCCACTTCTCCCACCACCACCTCTTACCTCCACTCCCTGCCCCACCACCCAGTCCTACTACAATGAGCTAATTGTGACATTCCTCTGCTTATGAACTTCTTCAGTGAGTGTCTCCCCAGGGCCCTCAGGAAAAAGTTCAAAGTTCTAAACATGGCATATCCGGGATCCTACACGGAAAGTCTGGTTCCCTGATCCCCTCCAGCTTCACTCACACCCCTTACCTCTTAGTTATTGGCTCTAAGTGCTTGGTTTTCACAATATACAAGCTCCCTCCTGCCTCAGGGCCTTTGCACAGCTCTTCCACTGCCTTTAGCTACTTAATATCTACTCATCCTTTCAAGTTGAGCTTAGATTCACCTTCTTAAGGGAGCCTTCCGTAACATTCCCCCTCTGTCCTATTTTGTAACACATATACTTATCATCATTAGGGTGGATGGTAGGAAATTGCCAATAGTGGATCATTTTGGACCTATACTAACGGAAATTTCCTATGGTTCAACCTAATAAATATTTACTATGTTATCTCTTCAATGTCAAGCTCCCTAGCATTTAGGAAATGCTCACATTGATATATTTATACAGGGTTCACCATTGTATCATCCCAGCCTTGTACATGGACACAGAACAGAACATCAATAAATTTTGGTAAATGAATGAATAATGAAGTTGCAGGATGGGATTGAGCCGCAGTCTCTCTGGGACAGTGTAAGTAACTTGGCACCCAGCCTACACTAGCATGGAGGCTGCCTGCGCACCACTTGGCAGTAGTCACAGGTCGTAGAGATACAGGCCAAGGGAGGCAGCCCAGGCCCTGCTGGGTGGACAGCGCTAGCCCACAGTAGCTGGCTCCAGCTGCCACACAATCTGACCCCAGTTCTCCAGGACTGTGTCTGGTTTCACTGGGAAGTGGCCAGAATGGCAGTCGGGCTCATCTAGACGAAGAGGCCCAGGTTTTGGGGCGAGACCTCAGTGCTGTCCTTCCCCAGTGCCATTCCCACTGGCCAGCATTCCAGCCTTGTGGCCTGTGCACCGTGCCCCTGCAGCCACACGGTGGCAGTGTTGGCACCACCTGGGCTCCAGAGCCACAGGAGCCTCAGCCTGGCTCCTGCAAGATGCCCTTAGAGGCTGCGTCGCCCAAAGTGGGGGGACGTGCAGGATGGGCTGTGAGTGTACACTTGTGTCCACGTGTGTGGGCACTTGTGTCGGGGGGGAATGTTTGAGGGGGGTCTGGGTACATAAGTACAAACCTGTATTAGTATTTCTGTATGTGGGGGGTGGGGGGGGGTGGGGAGTGTCTGTGTGCCTGTGAGCAACCGTGTTCATCGGGTGTCTCTGGCTCTGGACAGGTGTCCCTGTGTGTGGGTATCTTTATGCCTAACAGGGTGTGTGTCTGACTGTGTATGGTCTCTTTCTGTCTCCATGCACTTCTGTTTCTTAGTGTGTCCGTCTTTGCTTTGTGACTGTATTAATCTGAGAGGTGTGTGTGAAGACGTGTGTGTGTGTGTGTGCACATGTGTGTGTTTCCCTGGGCCTCTGGGCACAATGAGGAGAGAGCCAGTAGTTGAGATGTGTATGTGTCTGGGTGTCAGGATACACCAAGGTCAGGGGCTTCTGGGACTTCATCTCCCCTTCCTCTGGCCCCGTCATGATACCCTGTTACTTGCATGGACAGCTACTCTGATTCTGACGCCTCAGTCCCCAGGCTCAGGCTCCACCACTTGGGCACCTCCCTGAAGTGCCCTGTTCCCCACATGCCCCCCTCTTACAACCTCTGCCACCAAACACCAGCTCCAGGACGCTCTGATATCCATCCAGGTGCACCGGCAGGACCCAGATCACTTCCTGACCCCCTTGCCCGATAGAACCAAATGTGGCCCACCTTCAGCCGGGCACAATGAGATCCTGCCACAGCTCCCCTCCCTGGGAAGCCGCACCTCATCTCTAGGTCCCACGAGGGTCCCAAAGGGACAGACTTCAGGGTGTGGCGGGTCTCCATTCTCAGACTAGAGGCACCTGGAGACGGAGCTCTGCCGCTCCCTCTGATATCAGGGTGGAATCACGTCTGATTCTCTGGCCCAGCCCTGCAGAGAATGTGGACACCCTGGTTCCTTCTCCAGGCCCCACCTCTGAGCAGGCATTTCGTACCGTGGGTGCCAGCTCCCTCCCAGGCCTCCCTTCCCCCCTGCCAGGCAAGGGCCCAGGGTGCCACGTCTGGTCACGTCTGGCCACCCTTCCCCCGTGGTTATTAATAATTGGGTATTAGGCGAGAGGCGACTATTGATTTCGGCGCAGGCGGCTCCGGGTCGGGGTAATTTATGGAAACACTGGCATCCCCGGTGATAAATAATGAGGTGATCGCAGAGACGGGTCACTAGTGAGTGGCCTCCAGCCCGCTGCCCTGTCCACTAACACACAGGCTCATAAATGGAAGGAGAGAGGGAGAGAGACCCCGAGCTGGCCATAAAGACAAAGGACATGTTGGTGGTGAGAGGCACCAGCAAGACAGGAAAAGCAGAAGCACAGGGCAGTGGGGGCCGTGTGGCTGGCCTGGTGGGAAAAGGCTGGAATTCACAGAGAGAAGGGCAGCATGGCAGACAAGGACAGGGATGCAGACTTAGAGACAAGGCAGAGGAGAGAGAAGGCAGATGTGAGGACAGAGAGATGGGCAGGGAGAGAGGGGGAAAGACAAAGCCAGAGAGACGGAGAAATGGAGAGAACAGAGCCGGGCAGGGCGGGGACAGCAACGGGGAGATACGGGGACAGCAACGGGGAGGTACAGGGACAGGACAAAGAGACACGGCTGTGGTATGAAGAGCCGGCTGTGCTGAGTGCCTACTATGTGCTGGCTCTGCTCTGGGTTCTCATTGCATCGTCCTGGCAGCCCAGAGGAGTGATTCAGAGCAGGGGCTCCAGAGCCAGTCTGCCTGGGTCAAATCCCAGCTCTCCCCCTGGCCTCGGCTGCATGACCCTGGGCAGGTCACTTCACTGTCGGTGCCCAGTGACCCCATCTGGAATGTGGAGCCAACATCCCTATGCCAATGGCGGTTGAGAAAGGATGAAACAAGTCAACATCTGTGCCCTTGGGGGCCAGTGCCTGGCACTAGTGGGTGCTCCAAAAGCATGTCTGTCCTGGTTCCTTTCAATTTCACACAATTCTGTTTGACTTGATTCTCTTCCTTTTTACGGGGTGTCTAGTTTACAATGAATGAGTCAGGAAAGATGGGATTCTGTCTGACTGAGAAGCTTTGGGGAGACTTCTTAAAAGAAGTAGGGTTTGATTTGGGCCTTGAGGTGGAATTAGAAGAGAAAGTATTCCAGGTGACAGTTTATGCAAAAACATTACAAATTTCAAGATTGAAAGGACCCTTGATGGCCTAGAGCATCCTCTAAGACCTGCATTCCCTCTAGGATATCTCTCCCAGTGTCACCGCCCAGCTTTAACTTGGCCATCTCCAGGGATGGGGGGCTCATTACCATCCTTGGGGAACTCCGACTCTGAAAGGGTCCTTCTTCAAAATCAGCCTTCACGTGCTGCCCTCGTTCTGCCCACCCCCTCACCCAGCCAGTTCAGCTCCCCAGAGGTTTTCTGGTTGTTTGTTTGTTTGTTTTGATGTAGACCATTTTAAAAGTCTTTACAGAATTTGTTACAATATTGCTTTTGTTTTATGTTTTAGTATTTTGGCCCCAACGCATGTGGGATCTTAGCTCCCTGACCAGGGATCGAACCTGCACCCCCTGTATTAGAAGGCGAAGGCTTAACCACCAGACCACCAGGGAAGTCCGTCCCTAGAGGTTTGCAGTCTGGAACTGATAGCACTTCCCAGCACCCCCTCCCCCCCCCCCCCCCACTTTCTGTTCATCAGGTGCAACCACTCTCAGCTGCTCCAAATATTCCTCCTGGGCCGGCCACTCCCCTCCCAGTACTGGCTACTCTCCTGGGCGCTCCAGCCTGGCGGACCTCTGGGGACTGAGCAAGGGACCTGCTCTGCACTTGGCAGGACAGAGGGGTCTGGACTCTTCCCTTTACCCTTGATGCACAGTGTTCAGACCCTGCTCTGGGGTTTCTTGGAGAGGCGTCAGGGGCTGCCTCTCCTCTTCAGCTTCCTCTGTGATTTGTCTCATGTAGTAAAGTGTGAAAAACCCTAAGCTACAGGCTGTTGAGGCTGCTGCCCCAACGGGAGGCAGTTTAGAGCAGCAGTGCTAATGCAGTGTGTCCTGCGTCGGTGTCCTGGTCCTGCTGCCCAGTGACCCAGGTGACCTTGCTAGGTCCTTTGACCTGCCAGAGCCCCAGTTTCCTCCAGTATCATAGAGCCTGTGTGTAAGAGGCTTAATACCAAAAAAAGTCCCTTTAGTGGTCACTGCTGTTATTACCATCTCCCCCTCCCCGCCTTCTCCACGCACACTGGGTAGGCTGGGGCTCTCTCCTCTGTCATTTCCAAATATAAACGTTCTCATGGGACCCTGCCACGTGCGTCTTGACACGGCTTTGCCCTTGTTTTGGAGCCAGCATAGGTCTCTTCCCCCAGCAAAGCCACCTCTACCTTCATGCACAAGGGACTGAGACCACCGCTGAACAGGACTGAACCCTGGGGCACACTGCCAGAGACCCCCTGTGTGGACATAGCCTGCCATATTGGTAGTCATTCACTTGGTTATTGTCCATCCCATATTTCCCTATCTCTTCTCCAAGTATGTCCCAAGAGACCTGGTCACCCACCTTCTAGGCATCTAGATGCCTCCTCTCAGCCTCCCTTCTCTAACCTACTGGACCAGCTATCCTATAGACAAGAACATGGGCCAATCAGATGTGGCCACTTCTTAGCAAACCCATCACTCTCTTGGCTTTACACACTTCCTCCTCTTAGGTGCTCACAGATCATCCCTTTGTATTTCATTCTAGAATCTTAACTGGGATTGAACTTTGAAACTCATGCAAAACTACTATTAATGAAGTGAACTTATTTACAAAAAAGAAACAGACTCACAGACTTCAAAAACAAACTTACACCGAAGGGGAAACGTGGTGGGGAGGGATAACTTAGGAGGTTGGGACTAACATATACACATGGCTATATATAAAACAGATAATCATCCACGCAGCACAGGGAGCTCTACTCAATATTCTGTAATAACCTACGTGGGAAAAGAATCTGAAAAAGATGGATCTATGTATATGTATAACTGAACCACCCTGCTGTACCTCTGAAACTAACACAACATTGTAAATCAACTATACCCCAATATAAAATAAAAATTAAATTTAAAAAAGAATGATTAAAAAAGAAACCAGCAGCTAATTAATTAATTTTTGTTGTTTTCCCATTTTACAGATGAGGAAGCTCAGAAAGGTTAAACAGCCCATTCCAAGAAATGCACTTTGTTCTTCTGTACTCTTTTAATTCCACCTTCTTCTGACTTAAAAAAAATTATACTCATGGGACATAGCTGAAGATGGGTGACCAAGCCAGTGTGTGTGTGTGTGTGTGTGTGTGTGTGTGTGTGTGTGTGTGTGTGTGTGTGTGTGTGTGTGTGTGGCTGCAGAATGAACTATGTTTAGAATAGAGGCTCAGGACCAGTGGGGAGGGCATTGAATGTCAGGTTACTGAGCCTGAGTTTTATTTTGTGGGCAGCGGAGAGCCACGGAAGCCGTCTGAGGTTACACCTGAGTGGTTGGCAGATTAATCTCATGGTGGATGTAAGATGAATGAGGCTGGGGGAGAGCAGACCCAGGAAGACCTGTGAAGGGTCTAGGGAAATAGGCCAAGTGACAGAGAGGAGAGGCCAGTGCCAGGGCAGTGGGAGCAGGTGGAGAGGAGACGAAAGGTTTGAGAGCCAGCTCATAGGCAGAACTGGCTGAATTTCAGTTGAGTGGATGGGTTGGGGGTGGGAAAGGGAGAAGTCACATGACCTGACCCCATCAATGGAGGGGTGATGCTGCCCGCCATAAGGAGAAAGCAGTTTGATTGACAGTAAAGGCCAAGGGGCACATGGGAAATTCAGTGCTGACCCTGTGGAGTTGAAGGACCTGGAAAATGTCATGTCTGGGGGGAGTCGGGGGCTTGGAGAAGGGGTCTGATGCTCAGGAGATGGTCTGGGCTGGAAATGCGACAGAGGAGGACTGGTGGTCCGAGCTGCTGGAGGGAATGAGATGCCACCGGCAGGACCAGTGCCTGCTCAGCATCACTGGCATGCTTGTCTTCCCCACAAGACTGGGAAGACAGGGAGCTCCCCAGGGCAGAGATCCTCATCTCCATGTCTCCACCCAACCCAGAGCCCCGGTGCTTAGCACAGCCTGGCACCGGGTGGGGAGGCAAGGAGGATGCAGTGTTAGAGCTGAGGAAGGCACAGTCAGAGAGGCCAGAGAAGGGAGAGCTGCAGCCAGAGGTGCAATGGGGTGGGACATCCTGAACTGGTACCCAGAGGCCATCCACTGGAGCCTTGGGGTAGGGTGGAAGGGATGCACCAGAAGACTGGATGCAAGGGGAAGCAATGGAAACAGACATTGATTTAGCTCCCACTATAAATTTTTATCTCAAAATACTCCCTCAACAACCCTGCGAGTTGTTGGAGACTGTGGACACATACTCTATGACTCTGCTTTTATAGATGAGAGAGCCAGCCAAAGATTTGAGCCCAGATCTTGGGTGAGAGAAAAGGATGGACACAGTTGGGCCCCTACCCTGGGCCTCAGTTCTGCAGGTTCCTTGCCCTTTCTGCTCCTGGATGAGCCCTCTTGTTTCCACCATCCCCACCCCTCCCACCCTCCCACCCCCACCCCTCCCACCCTCCCACCCTCCCACCCCCACCCCTCCCACCCTCCCACCCCCACCCCACCCCACCCCACCCCGGCTTCCTGAACAGAGAGCTCCTCTCCTGGCCTGTCCCTTGTCTTCTCAGGACCAGGGACAGCGAGGAGACAGCCCCAAAGGCTCGTGGCTGGTGGCTGAAGTGGGTTTACACCAGGTGCGGCAGACCCTGGGGTGCCCTGCGCCTACGGTCCCTTCTACCTGGAAGGGCTTTCAGTGCTCATCCCGAGGGATGCAGGAGGAGAGACAAGGTCTCCTGCGAAGCCTTCCCGGCCTCCCCTCCTCCAAGCAGCTCGGCCCTTTGTGCATCACTTTGTTCCCGCACCGGTCACTCCCCAAGGACAACTGTTTGTTTAGGGGTCTGTCTTCCCCATCCCGTGCCCGGGGGACCCTCGGGGCAGAAACGGGGTCCCACCAATCTCCGTGTCCCAGCGCACAGGGCCCGGCTCGGGAGGAACCCCGTGGACGTGCGCTGAAAGAACGAACGAACGAGGGACGGACAGGTCCCCTCCGGGCCCTCCAGGGGAGCGCGGGCTGAGCCCCTTCCGCCGGGTCCGCCCCCAGGTCCCCCGTCCCCGCCGCAGGTCTGGGAGTGGGGGCGCTTTATTCCCGACCTCCAACCACAGGGAGATAAAAGTTTGTGAAATATTAGTTTAATAAGACATGCTACTACTATTAAGGATCCGAGCGGTCCTTATTTATTATTCATGCGGCCGCGTGATTTAGGGGCGAGCGGTCCGCCGAGGCTCCAGCTCGGCCGCCTCTCCCCATCACCGCTTCCCCTCCTCGCGGTGCCCCCACCTCCGTGCTCCCCCTTCCTGCCTTAACGCGCCACGCCCGCCACCCCCGCCCCACCCCCGGCCCACACTGCGCAGGCGCATCCTCCGGACCCCTGCCGGGTAGGGGGACGGCTGAGACCACGGCCCTTAGGGCCCCTCTGGACTCTGCAGTCACCTTCAATTCTCTTTAATTCTAGGGAGAAGGTCCCAAGCTGCCCAAGTCCAGCGTGCAGAGGCCTCTCCGCAGCGTCGTGGACAGCCATGCGGGATGGGGTGGGGGCTCCTCTTTTACTCCATCCCTTCTGTCTTCCTTCCCTCTTCTCCTTCCCAGGTCGGGGACCTCTCCGCAGAGGTCTCCTCAGGCAGAGCAGTTGGACAGACTGGAAGGGGGTTGGGTTCCGGCTCTTCTTCTTGCCCCAACTTGCTGTGTGACCTTAGGCGAGTCCCTTGCCGTCTCTGGGTCTTGGGGCTTCCTCTAAATCGAGAGGTTGAAGTGAATGATCTGAAAGTTTCCCACCTTTTGGGGGAAAGAGGCGATCACGTACAGTGCATAGATCTGACGTGTGACGATCCTTGAATATCGATAAATGTATATACGCATGAAATCACCACCCGCATAAAGATGCAAAACACTTTCATTATCCGGGAAAATTAAAAAATCTTACTTGCTCCTTTGCAGTCCCCCTACTTTCAAAGGTAACCACTCTTCTGATTTCTTTTGCCGCAGATTAGTTTTGTTTCTTCTCGAACCTCCTATCCGTGAAATCCTATAGCATGTACTCTTGTGACTTTTATCAGTAGTTTGTGCATTTTTATTGCTGAATAATATTCCGTTGTGTGACTGACTGTACCCTAGTTTGTGAAGCCATGTGTTGATCATTGGGAGTGTTTCCGGTGTTTGGCTTATATGAATAATAGCCTCTTTGAACATTTGTACACAGATCTTTTCACAGAAGTACATTTTAATTTCTCTTGAGTAAATAGGAGCAAAACTGCTGAGTAGAATGGTAAGCGTATCTTTATCTTTTAAGGTAACTTTCAAACTGTTTTCCTAAAGGTTATGCTATTTTATACTGTCCCCAGCAAGGTTAGAGTCTTCTGGTGGTTCCACATGCTTGCTAATACTTGAAATTGTCAGTCTTTTTTAATTTTCACCATTCTGTTGAGTGTCATAGTATCTCATTGTCATATTAATTTGCACTTCCTTATGACTAATGCTATTCATCACCTTTTGGCCGTTTATATGTTTTCTTTTGTGAAGTGTTTAAATATTTTGCTCAATTTTATTTAGGCTGTTTATTTTATCCATTTGTAGGATACATATATTAAGAATAAAAGTCCTCTGCTAGATATATGCACTGTTAATATTTTCTTCCAATCTGCTTTGCCTTTTCATTTTCTTAAGTGTCTCTTGATAAGTTTCTAATTTTTTTGAATTTATTTTTTATTTTATTTTTGGCTGCATTGGGTCTTCATTGCTGTGTGCGGGCTTTTCTAGTTATGATGAGCAGGGGTTACTCTTCGTTGCGCTGTGCAGGCTTCTTATTGCGGTGGCTTCTGTTGTTGTGGAGCACAGGCTCTAGGCATGTGGGCTTCAATAGTTGCAGAGCGTGGGCTCAGTAGTTGTGGCGCACAGGCTTAGTTGCTCCACGGCACGTGGGATCTTCCCAGACCAAGGATAGAGCCTGTGTCCCCTGCATTGGCAGGCTGCTTCTTAACCACTGCGCCACCAGGGAAATCCCTCTAATTTTGACAATGTCCAAATTATCAACTTTTTCTTTTATAGTTCATGCTTTTTGTGTTCTCGCTAATAAGTTTTTGCCTACCCTAAAATTGTGAATGTGTTTCCCCTACGTTTTCTTTTTCTTTTTTTAATTTTTATTGAGATATAATTGACATAAACTGCATATATGTAAAGTGTAAAATTTGATTTTTTTTCTTATTAGTAATGTATATATGGCAATCCAAATCTCCCAATTCATCCCACCCTAACACCCCCCCACCCCATGTTTCTCTTTATGGTTGTAGATTTTATGATCTATCTTGAATTAATCTTTGTGTGTGATGTGAGGTAGGGGTTGAGGGGGTTTTTCTATATATATTTGTCCAGTTGTTTTCAGCACTATTTGTTGACAGGACTTTCCCTATTCACACTGAATAGCCATGCTGCCTTGTCAAAAAAAAAAAAAAATCAATTGACTCTATAGATATGGGTCTGTTTCTGGACTCTGGTTCTGTTGAAACGTTTATTCTATCCTTTGCCAGATTTCACTGTCTCGATTACTGAACCTTCACAGTGAGTTTTAAAATGAGGTAGAGTAAATCCTCCAACTTTTTTTCCTTTTACAAGATGGTTTTGGCGATTGTAGGTCCTTTGCTTTTCCATAAATATTTTAAAATCCATTTGTCAGTTTCTACTAGAAAGCCTGTTGGGATTTTGATTGGAATCTGAGTTTTTCTGTAAGTCACTTTGGAAAAGGTCTTAGGAGGCTACCTGCCCCCCCTCCCCCGGCTTCTGTGCCCTACCCAGCTGGTCTGGCCCAAGCTCCCAGCCCCGAGCAGCCACGCTCAGCTGCCCTCTCTGCCAACAACATTTCCTACACAAGACATTGTCCTTTACTGGAAACCCGGCCCAGAGGGTGAAGGCTGGGGTGTCCAAGGACCCAGAGCCCCAAACCCAGCCTGGAGCCTGAACTCAGAGCCCAAAGCCTGGAAGGAAAGGAACAAGAGTCATTGCCTAGCCCATGGGGGCAGCTCTAGATGAAATTGAAACCCCTTATGTCATTAAGATATTTAAAGTTAAAATGTTATTATGTCTGGGATTTCCTTCAAAATATTTGAGGAGGAGTGAATGGTAACACAGATGAAACAAAACTGGTCATGAGTTGATAATGTTGAAACTGAGTGATCAGTACGGAGTGTTCATAATACTTTGCAAGTTTGAATGTTTGCCATTTTATATGATAAAAATTTGAAAAATACACCCTCCCCCATTATTTTCCCCACGCCAGAGCCTGGACCCTGCTGCTCTCTGGCTAATGACAACCCCTTTGCCATCTGCAGCGTCCCCAGTGGCTGCTCCACTCCCCCCACGGCCTGAGCATCGTGGCGCAGACGCTGGCCCGGTGGGAGCATGACCTGGCTGTGCAGTTGGCCGTATCCAAGCCTCTCCTGATGTGGTGTTGGCAGGTGGGTTTCCACATCCCCTCAAATGAGTTTTAAGATGATTGAACTACAACAGCTGCCACCCACAACCCAAAGCAGGGCCCCAGGCCAGCCCTAGGCAGTGACAGCCAGGGCGGCTGGGCAGCGTGAGCGGGGAGCCAGGTTGGGGGGTGACGTTAGCCAGGTAGGCAGGGAGGGCTGTGGGGGGCAGGTCGCGCGGAGCTCGGTCCTGACTCTGAGGTGGGGCCCCTGGAGGAGGGCTCGGGGCTGAGAAGTGACATTTTCTGATCTTTGCTTTTTGAAAGGATGCCTCTGGCTGCTGAGTGACCTGTCTGGAGAAGCCTGATTAGAGAGGTTAGGAAGCTGCTGCAGGAATCCAGGTAGAGATGCTGTGTCCTCGCCCCAGCGGGAAGGTAGTAAAGGTGGTCAAAAGCGGTCCAATGCGGGATATATCTTGAAAGTATTGCCGACAGTTTCCTTGTGGATTGCATGTGGGTGGAAAAACAAAGGGAGGCATTAAGAATGACTCCAAGGGTTTCGGCCCAAGCAACTGGTACAGTGAATTTGCCACGTATATCACTCAGGGAGACGGGGAGGAGTGGGTTCAGGGAGGCCAAGTCAGGACCGTGGCTGAGGATGTTGGGTTTGTGGTACCTGATACACAATTGTGTGGAATGGACAGTTGGATACATGAGCCCGGAGTGCAGGGAGAAGTCAGGGCTGGACTGCATTCTGGGCACCATCAATATGATGGAATTTAAAGCTATAAGACCAGAAGGTGACTTGAAGAGTCAGTGTCCCTAGAGAAGGTGTCTGAGTCCTGGACCCGGACATGCAAATGTTTTCAGATGAGAAGAGGAGGAATCAGCAAAGGAGACCTAGCAGGAATGGCCAGAGAGAGAAGAACCAAGAGCATCTTGGCAGCCAAGTGAAGACAGTCAGATGCTGGCAAGAGCATCTGAGCAGATGAAGAACTGGCCTTGGACTAGACAACATGTGAGGTCCCAGGTGACCTTGACCAAGCTGCTCTGGGGACATGGTAGAGTGAAAGCCTGATAAGAGTGAGTCCAAGAGAGAATGTTGGACTCGTCTCCCACTTCCTCAGCACTTATTCCAGTTTTTTACTATGTCCTCAAGCCTCCTCCTTCCTCACTGCTCCATTCATTCCAGGAATCCACCGTCTTGCAGTTAATGGAAAGAACAGAGCCTCGGGTCAGAACCCTGCAGCTTCCATCTACCAAACCCACACAATCTCTTGCCCTTACCTGTTCCTCCCTGTATTCCTCCTGCCAGGGTGGTTCCTCCACCTGCGACCCAGACCCTATTCCATCTCGCCTTCCCGAGGCCTCACTCCACGAACACCCCTCCTTTCCTGGTGTGCCCTTCCACCCCCTCTGCCCACGGGTGTGTCCCAGCACGAAACATCATGCTCCAGGCTGTACTATCTTAAAAATGCTCCCCTTGAACAGATTTCTCTTTCCATCACGGCTCTCAATTTCCTTTGTCTGTTAGTTTTCTTAAAATAGTCTACATAGGATACCCTTGTGGGCTCACCTCCTGGTCAGCGGTAGGTGGGGGAGCACAGCAGGGGGTGCAGGTGCTGCCCCTGAGTTCATTCTCACAAAGGGGCACCTTTTCAGGCATGAGCTGCATAGACAAGCTGCCCGAGGATGATGTCCCCCTCAGTGGGGTCTGCTCCCTCTGTTGTGGATCCTGGCACCCTGCTGTGTCCCTCACCCACTGCAACCTGACTGTGATTTCCACTTCTGCGTGAAGACATCTAGAAAGATGCCTTTTAGCTCCTTCTTGTACCCCCTCAAGGAATGGCCAGAGATGGGGGGGCCACTTCACCAAAGAGAGAAGGCTAGACAGGATGAGAGGGGGTGGCAGTGTTTACCTAGGATGCCCCAGCAGAGACCAGAAGCCCACCACAGTGACAGCCAAAACCTGGAGTCTGGCTAGAGTAAGCTGAAAAAAGGTGTAGGTCAAGGTTAGAGGTTCAGAAATAAGGCTGTCAAAGGGACAAAGGAGGTGGAGGCCTTTTATGGGGTACATGGGTGAGATTAAACACCCAGGTTTAACCAAGACACATGAAGGACTGACAGTCTGTACCAAAGAAAGAAGCTGAATGTCAGCCTTGGGCCAGGTTCTGGGATTCAGAGCCAAGCCCTGAACCTGAGAACCAGAGTCCCTGTCCCCAAATGTGCCACGGAGGAATGAGTCAGTTAGAGTTGGAAGTCCAGCGCCCTGGCCCCCAGCCCCTATGCCCACATCCACCAATTCGGGGCCTCCTTCCCCTGCTCGGCCTCCTCCCCTTCTGTGGACATTATCCCTGCATCCCCAGGTCCTCGGTCGGAGAGGGGAGCTGAATATTCAGTATCTGGGGAGACAATAAAAATCCCAGGAAGAACCTGGCTAAGGCAATTACCTCTGCATAAATGCATATATTATTCATCCGTGGCTTTGAATATATAAATAATACTGATACAATTTGCATGCGTTAAAAGGAGATGTAATTACCCACTGATGCCTGTGAGCGCCTGGTACCCACCGGCCACATCCCGAGCCGACTGCCCCACCCCCAGAGCCCACCTTTGCCCTTTCTGGAAGCAGAATATATCACACATGGGTTTTCTGCACTGGTAAGGAAGCTAATCTTTGATGTCTTTGGGCTTTGGTCAGAGTGTGCTGTTTTTATGAACCTGTGAGCTGCTGTGGCTACCCAACTCTATTCTTAAAATTTTGGGCTATTTTAATATTATTATTATTACTTTCAAAAATCACATTTTTTGTTACACAAATAATGCACGTTCATTGCATAAAATTTGAAATGCAACAAAAGTTTGAAAAAGAAAGACTTACTCTATGTGCTGCCCAGACATCGGCATAGTCCGTATTTGTCTTATTTTCTGCCAGTCTTATTTTTCTAGGCATAAACTTTTTTTTTTACAAACTTAGGATCATATTATACGTAATGTTTTGTTACCTGCTTTTATCTTTTGCAGTATGTCATGAGCAGATGAAGAAATATAAAATGCTAATAAATGTGAAAAGATGCTCAACCTCACTAGTAATTAAGGAAAATACAAATGACAGTAACAGCGAGATATAAATTTTCACCTATCACATTGTTAAAGATTTAAAATAATAATATCCACTGCTGGTGTATGCATGTAGAAACAGGCTTCCCCAAACAGTTGTCGCTGGGGAGAGTGTAAATTGGAATACTCTTTGGAAGGCTAATTTAGCAGTATGCTTAAAAATATGCGTGTCTCTTGGCCTCTGAAAATCTACTTCTTAGAATTTAAATAATCACACAGACAGGAAAAGATGTAACAACGTGAATTGTAGTATTTTATCCAAAAAATTAGAAACAACTTTAATCGCCCCGTGTTGGGAATTAGTGTAATAAGTTATAGTCTGTGTATATAGCAAAATTCTACACAGCCAACCAATTACAGGGAGAAAACACACACACACACACACACACACACACAACACACATGCACACAGATAGACAAATACCTTATACAGAATTGTTCCCAAAATATTATGTTGGGACTTCTGGCTAAATGTGGTAGCTTGAAAAAAATGTTTTTATTTCTACTTCCTCCTGAAACCCCACTAAAATGAAAGGAATGAAAATGACATAAACCACGAGGACAAAGTCAGTGAAGGAGAAGATGAGAGATGTAAGTACATTTTTTTGGAAATGGGATGAGGATGACGAGTTAGAAAAGCTGGAAAAGATGAACATCATGAGTCAGCAGAGAGGATTCACACAAAGAGCTCCCCAAGACTTGTAGGAAGAAAGGGAGTGTGTCACTCAGAAAGCTGAGGAAAGAATGCTTCCATCAGAAGGAACAAGAAGTGCAAAGGCCCTGAGGCTGAACTGTCGGGTGAATTCAGTTGAGAGTCTGTAGAAGGAGCTGTTAGATTTCCCAACTGCTTCCTGGCCAATTTTTCTAACCCACACAGCAAGTATCCCTCCCCTACCCAGCAGGAGACTAGATGTTTGTTCTATGGACAAACCAGAAAAGCTAGACCCAGGGACCCTGGCCAAGAGGAAGGTGAGAGAGAGGCCCTATGCTGAAAACAGAATGAAACTGAAGTGTGCCTGCTAAATGGTGAGCCTCCACCTCTACCCAGCCCCTGTGCCACTAACCTCCAAAAGCTCCAACAGCCAGGAGTCTATCCCCAGGAGGAGACATGGAGGACTTTTGACCTTGTTTTTGTTTTGGTTCATTTTTTTGTTTTTGAGAAATGTAAGATCCTAGAGAAAAGATGTGTGGATACTAACATTTGGGAGTCCCCAGTGAAACGGCCACAGCCCCACCTGGTCACCGCCTGGTGAAACCCACCAGCTGGCAGACTCCACCCATGCACACAGGGCTTCTAAATTGCTTTTTCAATCCCTACGCTTAAATATGAAAGAAAATGAAAAAGCTCACCACGCCTCGCCTTTTGGTATTTAATATGGTAGACTCAGAGGCTCAAACCAACAGAAACACAGGGACCAGAGACAGTGCAGAGAGCAGAAGAAAACCTAAAAACACAATAATTAAACTCCTCAGAGGCATGAGAGAAGATATTGCAACCATGAACTATATGCTACATAAGAGAAAAAAAAAGAAAAGACAGACTTCTGCCACACGTGATCCTTCTAGCATTTGGGCTCTCAGTGTCCAAGTTCCTTTCCTCCTATGATCTCCTCCACCCTACCTCAGCCACTCGACCCTATGGTCATAGTCTAGACTTTTCATTACCAGTAGCCCATCCATAATTTCCATTTCATGCACCTCACCCTCTGAACATCACTTCTGTCTCTCCAGTGCTTTCCTTCTAGTGCCTCATCTCCAACTATCCATCGACCCCACAGAGACCTACAATCATTGTTAAATCCAATTCCTTCCCTGCTTCCAATCAGCTCAATGCAATTGGAGAAAAACACACAGCAATGACCACTGCTCTCACTTTACAATTATCAGTCTCAATGGGCCTTGATGTGGCCTAGCAATTGTACTATATTTCTCCCAGTCCATTCCTTTTCCCACCTCCTAGACCCTTTCAAACCTCCTCCAATTTCCACATCCCTCTAACACCTCATCTGCCATCCTCTCTCTCTCTGAACCCACCATCACCCCTATCTGCCCCCCCAGCATATGTACCCATCTACCCTCTGGCTTCCTTGCCATCACTCTAAATCAACTGTCCAATCCTCCACTTGAGCGTTAGAATCTACCCTTCTTCTTACTCAAGGGAATTGCCCAGTAATTCTCCCCTCTCTCTCCTACATCACCAAATTTCCCTCCCAGTCGATCATTCCCATCATCCCATGAACATGCTGACATTTCTCCCATCTTACAAAAATCAACTATTGATTCCATCTCCCCCTCCAGCTACTGCCTTACTTCTCAACTCCCTTTTGCAGCAGAATGCTCAAAATTGTTATCTATACCCATTTTCTCCACTTTCCCCCTTCCAGTCCCTCCTAAACCCACCATTCCTTGGAAACCACTCACACCCAAGCCACCAGTGACCTCCATGCTGCTAATTCTGGGGGTCAGTTCTTGGTCCTCACTTTCCCTGGCATCTCAGCAGTGTTCAGCACAGTTGCTCATCCACTTGGAAACGTGTTCTCCACTTGGCTCCAGGACAGCACACTCTCCTGGTTTTCTTCCCACCTCACAGCTGCTCACCTGTTTTGCTGAGACGTCTGCCTAACTGCTCTGTGCTTCCAGTCTTGTTCCCCCATCCATTCCACTCCCACATCCAAAATGACCTTCCCAAAACCCACATCTGATTCCTATAGACCCCAGTGAGAGCAAACCTTCTTAAACCAGTGCATGGTACAAATATTATCACCTTATTTTTGTACCATCACATGAAAAAGGTTAGGAAGAACTGAGCTGGAAATTTTCTTAAAGTATTTTTTTCAGGATGAGCCTAGGGGTATAGGCTTGCCAGGTCTTTTCCTATCTGTGAAAGCACATCAGCTGCTTTCATGCTGGAAAACACAAGTGTAAAATCTTATGCCACAAAAATCTTTCCTTCATAACTCTATAGGTTTTGCTTCATTGTCCTGTCTTTAGCATTTTGGACCAGTCTGAGCAAGTCTAATTTTGGTTCTTCAAAGACAACTTTTTAATCTGCCTATATCCCTATGGGGTTTTATTCTCGTAATAAAAAAAAACATGGAACATTTATGTGTATTATCTCTAAAAGCCAATTTGTGCATTTTAATCTGTGAGTTTACTAATTTCTTCATTCTTGAAAAGTTTTCTTCCATTATATCTTTAATATTACTTCTGATTCATTTTCTTCTCACTTATTTAAGAATATAAATTAATTCAGCAATACCTATTAAGTAGTTATTGATTATTGATTAATTGGGTCTCTCTTCTCTGTCATTTTTAGCAATCATTTTTAAAAAAAACTGTTTTCCTTTCCCTGGCTTTCAGAAAAGTTTCTCAGGTTTTCCTCTACAACATAGATTCTGTTTTATTCAGTGTTGATTTTTTTTTAAATCATTGTTGCTAATGTTGTTTTTAACTACATGATTTTATTTTTATTTCCTTTTACAATATTTCTACATCTGATGCTACTCTACTTTTATTTCTGCTAACCTCATGGCTAGATTCCTTTTTGACTCTCCTTCGTCTTATCATCTTCTGTTTTTATAATGTTCATGTTTCTTCCCCACTTTATTTTTTTGAAAGCAAAGCAAATACTTTCTAAAATTTACTTTTCTTTGTAGGGCAAAATTTCTATAAAAATGTGTGCCATCTGATGTGCTCCAAGGACAAAGAACAAGATAAAGTCAAAGGGCTAATATTGCCGGAACAAAGAGTTACAGGACTCCTATCACTCTGTCACAATGTGACCATTGCAATGTCCCAGAGCCCTCCTAAGCAGCATGCCCTGTCTCTTGCTCATACCATATAAGGAGAGATATTTGCCCTATTCTCCTGCTCAACACACTGAAAGTATACATACTCTCCCCAGTCAGCAGATGACTTGCAAGTCCCTTTGTTCCCTGGCTATAAAAACAGACAAGCAACCCATGCTTATTGTCGACTTTCCCTGGCTACCAGAAAGTCAGCCCGCTGTTCTTGCAGCAACCCTTCTCTTTAAAAAAGTCTCTCTTCCTTGCATTCTGCCTTGTGTCTGGAAATTCTTTTCCAACATGCGCTTGGACCACAACACTTCCCATACAGACTCCACATTTCACAGTGCAGAGTCTTTTATGACCCAACACTGCCCCACTTTCCTTGGTTACTCATATTTATTGTTGACTTTACAGTGAACAAACTGGAGGCAGCTCCCTGCTTCCTTGCAAATCTCATGCAGGAAGGCTGGTGCCTGTGAATGGGCCCCAGGTATCATTCTGATGGGTTCTGCTTTCCTAATTTCATTATCTAGTGCAGATGTTGTGACTTGAGAAGGACTCTCCCAGTGAAGCTGCCAGGTCATGAGGAGTACAGTATATTCCTGGCTACTCTGAACCTCTGTAGTTCCTTCCTTGCAGGAAATAATTAACAACTACAATCCCCAGAATGCACCTTTCCTCTCCTCTCCCGCTTTTCTTTCTGGTTCAGTTTCCTCAAGAGCCTCTCAACCCCACATGGTTGGCACCCAGCAGCACTTCACTGCTGGGAAACGTACTTCAGGGAGGCCTTAATTTTGGAGAGAATGATGCAGGGGGAAGGGGAGGATTCCTTGTATTGGCTACTGGAAATCTTACCCATGAGCTGGTAGATTTTTGAACAGGAGCCCTGGTCCCAAGCACTGCTGAAATCTGCCTTTCTATTCTGTGTCAGATTTGAGATGGTAGATGATTGTAAGGCCTATCTAGAAAGTCCTTTGGCTTATTTTACAAACTGGTGGAGTTTCTATTATGTTGTAGGTATTCTTAAATCCATCTCATCATTTTATTCAGAGCGATATATTAGGTAGGTACTACTATTTTCTTTTTTAGCTCTTCATTGGAATATAATTGCTTTACACTCTTGTACCAGTTTTTGAGGTACACCAAAGTGAATCAGCTATATTTATACATATATCCCCATATCCCCTCCCTCCCGCGACTCCCTACCACCCTCCCTGTCCTGGCCCTCTAAGGCATCACCCATCATCAAGTTGATCTCCCTTTGTTATACAGCAACTTCCTACTAGCTATCTATTTTACAGTTGGTAGTGTATCTATGTCTATGCTACTCTCTCACTTTGTCCCAGCTTCCCCTTTGTCCCCCCGACATCCCAACCCCATGTTCTCCAGTCCATTCTCTGCATCTGCATCTTTATTCTTGCCCTGTCACTGGGTTCATCAGTACGATTTTTTTAGATTCCATATATATGAGTTAGCATACGGTATTTGTTTTTCTCCTTTTGGCTTACTTCGCTCTGTATGACAGTCTCTAGGTCTATCCACCTCATTACATACAACTCAATTTCATTCCTTTTTATGGTTGAGTAATATTCCATTGTATATATATGCCACATCTTCTTGATCCATTCATCTGTTGATGGGCATTTAGGTTGCTTCCATGTCCTGGCTATTGTAAATAGTGCTGCAATGAACATTATGATACATGTTTCTTTTTGGATTATGGTGTTCTCAGGGTACATGCCCAGGAGTGGGATTACTGGATCATATGGTAGTTCCATTTTTCATTTTTTAAGGAACGGTAGGTACTACTATTATCTCATTTTACAGACAGGAACAGTGAAACTCAGAGAGGTTATAAAAATGCTTCCAAGGTAGCCCAGCTAGTGAGTGACAGAGCTGGGATTCAAGGGCAGGTACATAAAAATAAATGCCCATTCTTTCAGTTTCTCCCTCCCTCTCTTTGAATATAAGTGAAATCCACGTAACATAAAATCAACTGCTTAAAAATATACAGTTCAGCGTCAGGCGGTCAGGTAGCCGTCTAGGGCCTGCAGGCAGTGTTCTAGTCTTTTACAGCCGCGGGCGCCAGCACTCCAGCACCTGCGGGGATGAACGCAGGTTGCCCATGGACTCTGTGCGAGGCGCTGCAGCCACAGCTACCTGCGTTCACTACGAGGATTGCGCGCTTCTATCCAGTGTATAATGAATCACAGTATGAAGCAGAAACAAGAAGGAATCCCAGAGAATGTAAAAGAGTAGTCCTGCTCCAAGAAGAACTCTGAAGATGATTCAGCCTTCTATGGCTAGATCTCTAGCTGGAAGAGAAAACAAGTTGGTTAAAGGTTTGTCCAAACAGAAACATTGGAACGACCAGTTAATACCTAAGACTTCCAGCTCTGAAGTTGTCACTGACCCAGAACATGGTGAAAATAAAAATTTTGGAGTCACCCAAGAAACATTTGATCTTATGCTTACAGAAAATCCATCCTCTCAATATTGGAAAGAAGTGGCGGGAAAAAGGAGGAAGGCTCTCTATGAAGCACTTAAGGAAAATGAGAAACTTCATAAAGAAGTTGAACAAAAGGACAATGAAACTGCCCGCCTGAAGAAGGAGAATAAGGAAGTGGCAGAAGGAGCCGCACATGTACAGCATATGGCAGAGATAATAGAGAGACTGAATCGTGAACCTCTGGATAACTTCGAATCACCAGATAGTCAGGCATTTGATTCTGAAAAGGAAACTGGTGAGGATTCTGAAGTAGAAGACTCAGAAATTGGTACATGTGCTGAAGAATTTGTCTCTTCCTCTACAGATGCAAAACCGTGTATATGAAATTCAGTAATATTTGACTCTTGAGAAATATACTGCCAAAATTTACCTCCACTATAGGTCTTTGTAGCAGAGCAAATAACTTTATAATGAAAACTTGGAATCAAACTTCTTTGTTTGTATCCTGGGACCCTGTTATTGTATTAAAATATAAATACTATGTATTTTTAATCTATGGCGTTTTACGTAAATAACATTTTCTCAGTTGTCAGACATGACGTGTATATGATAAATAAACTTCATTCTATGGAAGAAAAAAAATATACAGTTCAGTGGCATTTAGTACATTCACAATGCTGTGCAACCACCCACTTGATCTAGTTCCCAAACATGTCGTGACCCCAGAATAAAACCCCAAACCCATTAAGCAGTCACTCCAAGTTCCCCCTGCGCACGTTCTTCATCACTCCCTCTCAGCTGTGCCGGCAACTCCATGTGTGTTGGTGGCCCTGCCGCCATCGGGGTGGAGGCAGGATGAACCCTGTCACCCCTGTCTGCCTCGGGCCCGTCCCTGATGCTCCCCAGCAGCCATGCCCAGGCCGGTCACGGAGTCACCTCACAGCAGAGGGAAGAAGCCCTCCTGCCCCGGGGTCGGTCCTGCTCCCTGCATGAGCCCTGCAGCTTGGAGCCCTTCCCTGAGGCCCTGCACTGACTGCTAGTTGCCGGCCCCAGTTTCCTACCCAGACCCAGCACTGCTCTTTCATGCAAGGCCTGGAGTCCTGCTTAAGTGAATTCCAGGCTCTCTGCCCTTACTGCCACCTCCAGATTAAAATGAGGCGTCAGAGGCTCCCTGAGGCCACGCGGCTTGGAGCACAGAAGCCACGTTTCCCAGTCCTGGTCCCTGCAGCCCAGCATCTACCCTCCCTTCTCGACCTGTGGTCCTGCGGTGCCTGCACGCCCCCCTCGGGGGTTCCACTGTGTGAGGGGACAGCTCTCAGCCCTGTGATATCCTCCTGTTACCCAGAGCCCCTCAGAGAGAGTGGTCACTGAGCCTTACACCCGGGCTCAGCACAAGTCCATCTACTTGACCATGAACACTTGTCAGTGATCCACGTGTCCCTTTAGAACCCTCTGTCTCCACAGAGACAGGCTTCTGGAGCCGAATCATCTTCAGTCTGACCTTGCTGCAGCCAGGGAGAAACCCTGTCTGACAGCCCCCAGACAGGTCACCTGCCTGTGTCTGGATTTAGTCCACATGAATGACCACACGGCAGCCTGAAGTCAGTGATGAGGAGACCGGAGGACCTCTCCCATTCGCGGGCTTGGTGGCAGCGTGGCTGGCAGGGGTCTCTTTGCCTTTGCCTTCCTGGCTGAGGCAGCCAGGTCCGGAGCCCTGCTTGTGTCAACAAGACTGCAAGTCGGGAGAGGAATGCCTGCCCAGGATTTCTGATGCTTAGCACGTGGTGGCAGTTACCTGCATTACCACGAATGCCCTGTGCAGTGGGCAAGGCCCGGTCAGTGGCTGAGGGTGGGACTTGGGCTCAGCCAGGTATCTTCAGCTGTGTCACCTCGTGTGCCTTTCCTGATGCCTCTCGGATCCCTCTGTAAATGTGTGTGCTTTTCAGAGATGCGAAGGCAGAAATGAGATGATGTGTGTGAGACGTCTGGCAGAGTGCCTGGCTCATAATCAACTAAGTAAGTGCCAGCTGAACCTGTTTAGGGTGAGCCGGCCTTGGAGGCATTGGTTATTATTATTATTGATTATAGAACTCTATACACACTGTCCGCATGGTGTGAAAGTCCGCGTACACACCTCTGCAGGGTTACGTTCCCACCGTGCACACTCACATCTACATCCGCTTGCCCTTCCTCCCTCCCTAGGTCACCAGCCCAGCACTGAGCATCTCCTTAGGGCCAGAGGTGAATTGGGGGAGATGCTGCCTGGGTCTAACGAGATCAGTATGTTGTGTGCCAGTGTCTCAGTGTATGTGAGCATGGGCGTGCAGCTGGGATGCACGTCTGCACTGATGTCTCCATGTGTCTGTTTCTGTGCATAAGTGCGTCCGTGTGTCTTTGCATCTGCTTGGGCTGCCATAACAAGATTCCATGGGCTGAACGGGTTAAACAGCAGACATTTATTTTCTCACAATTCTGGAGGCTAGAAGTCCATGATTAAGGTGCTAGCAAATTTGGTTTCTGGTGAGAACTCTCTTCCTGACTTGTAGACAGCCACCTTCTCACTGTATCCTCACATGGCCTTTCCTCTGCACACTCAGAGAGACAGAGGCAGAGAGAGATCTCTCTGGTGGCTCCTCCTTTTCTTATAAGGGCACCAGTCCTCTTAGATTAGCGCCCCATCCTTATGACCTCATTTAAACGTAATTACCTCCCTAAAGGTCCTATGTCCACATATAGCCACATTGGGGGTTAAGACTTTAACATGTGAATGGGGGGGGGGCACAATTCAGTCCACAGCAATGTGGGACTGGTGTGTGTGTGAGTGTGCGAGAGTGTGTGAGTGTGTGTGTGTGTATTTGCTTATGTGAACGTATATGCGTCTGTGCTGGTTGAATGCCCATGTGTCTGTCTGCACGTGTGTGTGTGTCTCTTCGTGCAGCTGGGGGTGGGGGACAGTGCGGAGCGGCACCTGCCAATCACCCCCTCCCACCTGAGGCTGGGGCGCCAGCGGAATCGGGCGTGGGCTCCTCTCTGCCGATCAAGATCTATAAATAAAGTTGTCTCCCTGGCATGTTCCACACCGCACGCAGCTCTTTAATAAAATTGGCTGAGATTTGTGGATAAGCCTGAAGCAAAGTCAATGCTCGGTGTCAATCCCACGCTAAGAGGGGCCTTCAGGGGTCAAGCGGCTTCTTGTATATGATTCCATATCAAAGATATGTCAGCCGGGTGCTAACCAGCTCCTGGAGCGCAGGGAGATGCCAAGCCCTGTCCAGGTTCACTCCGGGGTCCTTGGGCTGGGGTGCCAGTTGGTAAGTGGGGAGGGGGTGAGGGGACCCAGCCAGAGCTGGCTTCTGTTGGGACTCAGCGACGCCTCGCAGGCTTGGGGACTGACTCCATCTTCCCTGTCTGAGCTGCAGGAAGGAGGGGAGGCGGCTGCTTCTCCCCAGCTACTCCTCAACACCTCCATCTTCCAGGTCTGAAAGGGCCATGTTTTGAGGGTACAGTCAGTGTCTTCCCAGGTCTCTGCTACTCCCCAGAGGCTGCAAGGAGCCTCTGCCCTAAGCCCCATGCACAGTCTTCTGAGTGCACGTAGGGGTCACCTGGCTTTCCCAAGCTCTCCGTCGATGGCTAGAGGAATCGAGGGTGCAGAGTCCCGGGGGGTTCTGTCCACTCTGGGCCACTTGGGGAGGAAGAACATCTAATAGGCATGCTGGCCACAGTCAGTGAGGCAGAAAGAGGGGAAATCAAAAGAAGTTTGGTTTAATTAAGTATCAGGGAAGATTTATGTAACTTCCTCTCCTTGTCATAAATATTAATGAGGGCAGCCAGCCGCTGGTTCCCACAGCATCCACAACCCACTACCAGCTGGGGAGAGTGGAGGAGGACGGGCTGGAGGTGAGGAGGGTGGCAGCTTCCCCTCCACACACACACACACACACACACACTCAGAATGGGTCTAGAAGCTCTTCCCTGCGGCAGATGGTGGCATGAGTCCCTTTGCAAGTATGTGGCCCCTTGGCCAGTAGGTCCAGGAAAGGGAGGCAGCCCCTTCTTGCCCCCTGGTCAGGCTGGAGTTTGGGGCAGGGCTCCCCTCAGCAGCCTTGCCCTTGTCCCTCTTGGGACCAGGTCAGCTCTGGCCTGAGGGGAGGCATGAGTGTGACAGCGAGTGATGGGTGGGAGTGTTTGAGGGACCAAGAAGCAGCATGCCAGGGTCAGGGGTCGGGGAGCGGCGTCGGGGGTAGTGTGTGAGCGTGAAAGTGAGGGAGTAAGGAGGGGAAATGAGGATTCCCATGGAAGAGCTGCATCAGGGTGGAAAACCGGGTACAGGACGCAGTGGGGCAGGAAGGGAGGGGACCGAGCCGGCTGTGACAGTGAGCAGCCCCACAGAGGCCACTGCTTGTCAGAGCTCCCCGGAGAAGCAGAATTGACAGAGGTTGGTTACAAGGAACTGGCTCCCAGATTATGGAGTCTGACACATCTCAAGGTCTGCAGTCAACAAGCTGGAGACTGAGGAGAGACAATGGTGTCGTTCCAGCCAGAAACCAACAAGCGGAAGGGCGGGTGTTTCAGTCTGAGTCTGAAGGCAAGGAAAATTGATGACCAGGTTTAGCAGCTCAGTCATCAAAGAGGAGCCTCCCCCTTACTTGCGATAGAGTTGGCTTTATTCCTAGCCAGGCCTTCAACTGATGAGATGAGGCTCACCCACTTACCCACACCAGGGAGGGCAGTCTGCTTTACTCCGTCTACCAATTCAAACACTAATCTCATCCACAACACTCTCGCAGACACACCCAGAATAATGTTTGACTGAATATCTGGGCATCCCCAAGCCCAATCAAGTTGATGCATAAAATTAACCATCACAGCAATCTTGGTTCCATTGAGCAAGGGAGCTCGGGGACAGACAGGTCACACCTGGTGTCCTGATCAGAGCAAGGCTGCTGGAGCACTCACCCCAAGCCCCAGCACCCTCGGTCATCGGTTAAGGTGCTCTGTGCTCTGGGCATAAAGCCAGTCAGGGGCTACTGTCAGGAGAGGATGCTCCGGGAGCCAGTGCACTGAGAGTGGTAAAGGAACCCAAGGGGCTGGGGACCCCGGAAGGTCTGCTCTGCGTGGTCCTGTTCCTGTGTGGGGTCAGGGTGGCACAGAGATCGAGAAAGCGGCCAAGGGGAACAGGAACTAGGCTCTCCTTTACTCACTGGACAGATTTTTGATAGAGCACCCACTTCATACCAGATACGATTCTCCTAAGCCCCTTTGTGGCTGTGCCCCAGGCGTGCTGCAACATGGCTTGGGAACCCACAGCAACTTGCCGACAGAACTGCTGTTGTTCTCACTGTTACAGGTGGTGGGGCGGGGTGGGGGGGGTGCCCAGAAGGGTTTCCAAACATGCCCACGAAGTAAGCGGGGGCGAGGACTAGAACTCAGGTCTGCCTGGCTCCAGCAGTGGGAGCAGACGCCTTAGCTGAGGACCCCGTCCCCTGGGGATCTATGTGTCTGGTATGCATCTGTCTAGGTCTACTGGTGGGACCTGGGAAGATCGGGCTTCTAGACCCCCTCCCAGGACTGCAGGGGGCTGGGGGTCAAAGATGGAATCGAAGACATAGCCACCAATCCATGGACTCCCTCCATTCCCACCCCCACCCCCAGGCCAGACCAGTATCTCCCCTTCTGTCACCCAACAAGGTCAGTAAAGTCCAGACTGAAACCTCCCCCACGGATGCCAAAGTCCCTGGAGATGGACAACAATTACTCATAAATTTTTGAGGGCTCCCCAGATGCCAAGCACATTAAATACATCTTTTCACATAATTCCCAGAATAAGCTTTGAAAGGAAGATGACCATCATCCCCATTTATTGATGAGAAAGGCAAGGCTCAGAGATGTTATGTGACTTGCCCAGGGTCACACAGACATAAAGGATGGATCAAGTTAGACCTTTGGGGTCCGTGATGCCAAAACCCTGTGTTTAAGTCCTTGATTGCAGAATGCTCCCAGCTCAGCATCAGTGTCATCTGGGAACTTGTTAGACATGCACATTCTCATGTCCTTCCCCAGACCTCCCGCATCAGAACTCTGGGGGTGATTTCGGGACCCACTCAAGTTTGAGAACCATTGACCCAGGGGGGCAAGGCCACCCAGGCTCACCCTACAACACGCAGGGCCCCAGAGCAGGGGGAGGGCTGTTGTCTCAGGGTCCTGTCTTCTTTGAGCCAACAGGGAGGGCATGGAAGAAGCAGACCTGCACCCTCCACCAGATAGTATCTTCTCCTAAGATTTATTTGCCCATATGCCCGCCCCCCCCCCACAAGTCCCACCCAACCTTCTTGCTCTGTGCACATCCCTCTTCTCCTTTTCTAGAGGGAAATGTGCTTGTCTCCCATCTTTCCTCTTTATCAACAGTCAGAGACAAAGGTGGCCTCGTTTCTGGGTCCTTTAGACCCAGGCTTCACCCTGGGCTTGGGCCAGCCCCTCACAGCCCCCTCTGATTCCCCTGGTCAGGGGGCCCCACGTGCAGGGCTCACTCTGATGAGTAGCCTCCTGTGGGTCAGTCCCAGAGCCAGCGGGGGTCCAGGACTTGCTATACAGCAGCTCTGAACTGTGGACCACTCCCACCTTCCTGCCCCCGAGCCTCTTCCCAGCATCAAACATGAGCCAGCCTCTACCAATACGAGGGGAAGGCAGCCTGAGGCCCCCCCAGGCACCTCTCTGTAGCTATGCTGTGTGACAAATCACCCTAAATCTTAGTGACTAAAATAACCACTATTTGTCATCACACCCTCTTCTATAGGTGGGCCAGGCTGATCTAGGGTAGCTTCTCTCCTGTGTCTCCAATCAGAAGTGTGGAGGTTGGCTCGAGAGCTGACTAGCCTAGAGACGGCCTTGGATGTGTCTGGCACAGCTGCTGTCAACTGCTGTCAGTGGTGACTGGGAATTGGCATGGCACAGCTTCTCCTGCATTCTATTGGCTAAAGCAAGTCACAGGCCAGCCTGGATTCAATGTTCAGGCAATAGAGTCACCTCCTGATGCGAGGAGCTGCCAGGCCACATCCCAAACGGTGTGGATACAGTGAGAGGTGAAGAATAGAATTGGAGGCATTTTTGCAATCTCACCCTCGAAACTTCCAGTCTTTCCAGACCCTGCTTTGGCCTGAGGGCTTTACCCACTGGGTGTCATTCCAACAGAGAGTGACCAGGCCCCCAACATTTGGACACATCACTGTATTAGAAGCTCCAATGGTCCAGTCCCCCTCCCTACCAGCCTCAGCCCCATCACCATTTCCCATTACTGCTCCCCCTCGGTGGATTCTGAGCTGCCATGTGGCCCATGCAGGAGGGGAGGAGATTGGTAAATACATGTCAAGGTCCAGTGCTGGGCCTGGCTAGGACACAGAGGTCAATTTCTCCTCCTGCGGTTCCAACCTACAGTGTTTGGGCAACCCCCCAAGGGACTACAACTTCTGTGCCAGATTCACTCGGTATTTGGAACAGGGGTGGGCAAGAGCCCTATGCCAAGCCACCTGCTAAATGTGCCCTGGTGCTGTCAGCCAGGGTGGGGCAGGGCACAGCCACAGCCCTGCCCCACCCAAGACACTGCGTGGTGTGCACCTGGCTCCAGGCCTTCCTTGTGGGCCCGCGGTTAGGGAGCAGGCAGGCCATAGCCTGAAAAGCTTTTGCACAGCAAAGGAAACTATAAACAAAACAAAAAGACAAACCACAGAATGGGAGAAAATACTTGCAAATGATGCAACCATGGTCACCTCACAGTGGTCAGAATGGCCATTATCAAAAGTCTACAAATAGCAAGTGCTGGAGAGGGTGTGGAGAAAAGGGAACCCTCTTACGCTGTTGGTGGGAATGTAAATTGGTGCAGCCACCATGGAAAAGAGTACAGAGATTCCATAATAAGCTAAAAATAGAATTACCATGTGATCCAGCAATCCCACTCCTGGGCAGATATTTGGAAAAGACAAAAACTCTAATTCAAAAAGATACATGCACCTCAATGTTCATAGCAGCATTATTTACAATTGCCAAGACATGGAAGCAATCTAAGTGTCCGTCAACAGATGAATAGGTAAAGAAGATATGGTACATATATACAATGCAATATTACTCAGCCATAAAAAAGTATGAAATATTGCCACTTGCAGCAACATGGATGATCACACTGAGTGAAGTAAGTCAGAAAGCAAAAGACAAATATTATATGATATCACTTATATGTGGAATCTAAAAAATAACAGAAATGAATTTATTTACAAAACAGACTCACAGGCATAAAAACAAACTCTTGGTTACTGAAGGGGAAAGGGTGAGGGTGGGGGAGGGATAAATTAGGAGTATGGGATTAACAGATACACACTGCTATATATAAAATAAACAATAAGGATTTACTGTATATCACAGGAAACTATTGATATATTTAATATTTTGTAATAACTTATAATGGAAAAGAATCTGAAAAAAATACATATATAACTGAATCACTTTGCTGTACACCTGAAACTAACATAATATTGTAATCAACTATACTTCAAGAAAGAAGAAAAAAGAAGTAGCTTGGCTTAGCTGTGTTTCTCCTTTAGGGAATATTTTTGGGGTGGGGGAAGGGAGAGAAGCCACAGATAAACATGAAACTTTTTCCTCATGTACCTATTACATACTTCAGGATTTTCAGGAAAAAAGTTTTAATTTAATTGGTAACTCATGAAATAACTTTTAAAACATTGTTTTTATATTAAACATATGTATGTGTGTGTTTGAATAGAAAGATAAATGAAATAGAATGCAAAATGCGTGTGACTTTTTAGAAACAAATAATCAATATTCCCTTGCTTGCAATAGGCCACTGTAGGCTGTGCCCCCCCAGATCTTCCAGAAATACTTTCTCTTCTTTTGTGCTTGAGGGGCACTTGGGTAGAAATGTTTGATCCATAGACCTAGTGTTTCATTAGAGCCACGCAAGATCAAATTCCCACTCACCTCTCTGAACTTGTTTTCATCTATTGAATGAAGCACTTCAATTCAATTTCAATTCAAATCATAAGATTATACGTGACTTTACGATGGGACTGTGTTTCATTCATCTCTGTATCCTTTGGGCCCGTTACAGCGCCTGGCACATAGTCGATGCTCAATCAATAACTGCTGAATAAAATTAAGTTGAAATTTGGCTAGTATTTCTGTAGAATAAACTAAATGTTAAATTTCTAGGTCAAAGGGTATGTACTTTTTTAAAAAAGGATTTTTTTAGAGCAGTTATAAAATTGAGAGGAAGGTACAGAGATTTCCCACATACCCCTGCCCCCCATACACGCATAGCTTCCCCCATTATCAACTTTCTCCACCAGGGCAGTCCATTTGTTACCACTGATGAACCTATACTGACACATCACGATCACCAAAAATCCACGGTTGACATTAAGGTTCACTCTTGGTGTTATGTATTCTGTGTGTTTGGACAAATGTATAATGACATTTGTCCATCGTTACAGTACCATATAGAGTATTTTCACTGCCTTAAAATTCCTCTGTTCTCTGCCTGTTCATCCATCCCAAAGCTCCTGCCCTTGGAAACCACTGATCTTCTTACCAGCTATAAGTCCTGCCTTTTCCACATGTCATATAGTTGGAATCATACAGTATGTGGCTTTTTAGATTGGCCTCTTTTACCTAGTCATATGCATTTAATGTTCCTTCAAGTCTTTCCATGGCTTGATATCTCATTTCTTTTTATCACTGAATAATTCTCAACTGTCTGGATGTACCACTGTTTATTTATCCACGCACCAACTGAAGGACATCTTGGTTGCTTCCATGTTTTGGCAGTTATGATTAAAGATGCTATAAATGTTGGTGTGCAGGTTTTTGTGTAGACGTAAAGTTTCAATTCCTTTGAGGAGATACTGAGGAGTGTGATTGCGGGATTGTACAGCAAGAGTATGTTTAGTTTTGTGAGAAACCACCAAACTGTCTTCCAAGGTGGCTGTACCATCTGTACTCCTACCAGCAATGAATGAGAGTCCCTGTTGCTCTAGATCACTGCCAGCACTTGGTGTTGTCAATGTCCCAGACTGTGGCCATTCTAACAGGTGTATCACTATACATTTCACTGTTGCTTTTTAATTTGTATTTCTCTGACAAGGTATGATGTAGAGCAGATATGTACATTTTTAACTTTGAAAGATTTTGCCAAATTACTTCCCAGAGATATTTTATGCATTTACATGTTTTCTTACACTGTCAACACTATGCTATCAAGATTTTGATGTTTGACAATCTGATAGATGAAAAAGGGTATTTTGCCATAGATTCCATTTCTGTTATTATGAATAGGATTGAGTATCTTTTCATTTGTTTAAGAGCCATTTGAATTTGTCTTTTTAGAAACCTGACTCTTCAAGTCTTTTGCCCTTAGTTCTTCTACTGAGTTGTTGGGTTTTTAAAAATTTATTTGCAGGCATCCTTTATATTAAAAATTAGTCATTTATTGATCAATATGTTATAAATACGTTGTGTGTTATTTGTTTTCTCACACTATTTTTTCCTTGTACATTGAAATTTTTTCTTTATTTTAACTAATAATCATTCTAATAACTTTTATGTTTTTCAATTTTTTTATATTTAAATGTTTGAGATGTATGGAATTTATTTTGATGTAAGGAGTAAGGTAGGGATCCAAGTTAACTTTTTTCCAGATGGTTGCCCAGTTATCTCAATGCCATTTATTAGATACTGATTTTCCCCCTTTGATAAGAAATGCTGCCTTTAGGTAAATCTCCAAAATATATAAGCAGCTCATGCAGCTTAATACCAAAAAAGCAAATAACCCAATCCACAAATGGGCAGAAGACCTAAATAGACATTTCTCCAAAGAAGACATGTAGATGGCTAACAAACACATGAAAAGATGCTCAACATCACTAATCATTAGAGAAATGCAAGTCAAAGCCACAATGAGGTATCGCCTCACACCGGTCCGAATGGCCATCATCAAAACATCTAGAAACAATAAATGTTGGAGAGGGTGTGGAGAAAAGGGAACTCTCCTGCACTGTTGGTGGGAATGTAAGTTGGTACAGCTACTAAGGAAAACAGTTTGGAGGTTCCTTAAAAAACTAAAAATGAAACTACCATATGATCCAGTAATCCCACTATTGGGCATGTACCCAGAGAAAACCATAATCCAAAAAGAAACAAGTACCATAATGTTCATTGCAGCACTGTTTACAATAGCCAGGACATGGAAGCAACCTAAATGCCCATCGACCGATGAATGGATCAAGAAGATGTGGCACATATATACAATGGCATATACTCAGCCATAAAAAGGAATGAAATGGAGCTATATGTAATGAGGTGGATAGACCTAGAGACTGTCATACAGAGCCAGAAAGAGAAAAACAAATGCCGTATGCTAACTCATATATATGGAATCTAAAAAAATGGTACTGATGAACCCAGTGACAGGGCAAGAATAAGGATGCAGATGCAGAGAATGGACTTGAGGACACAGGGTTGGGGGAGGCGAAGGGGACAGGGAGGGTGGGGGGGAGTCTTGGGAGGGAGGGGATATGGGGATATATGTATAAATACAGCTGATTCACTTTGGTGTACCTCAAAAACTGGTACAAGAGTGTAAAGCAATCATATTCCAATAAAGAGCTTAAAAAATAAAGGAAATGCTGCCTTTATATATGTTAAATTCTCATTTCTTACAGGATAAATTTTCGGACTCTACTTGACCAATCAGCCAGTTTTTCTGTTCTTGCCCCATGACCAGTTGCCGCTATGTCCTAACAACAAGTAAAAAACTGAGCACACTGAGAAATCAACACCTCTTCTTGGATCTGTAAGATAGGTGAGGATACAGAGGCAAACAGTGCTCCTAAGATTAGAAGGAGAGTGAGGCGGATGTAGGGAGTCACAGCTTACCAGAGCAGAGATCCGCATGGAAGCCACAGCAGGAACCAATACCCAGGAGGAAACCCCGGAGGTTAACTGACGAATTGCTGGAGGCTCCGTGTGGGCAAGTCTGAGAAGCAAAAACTCCAGGGGCGCCCAGTCCTGGGGGACCCCCACAGTTTTGTAGGCTCCACGAGGTCGACCAGGTTTCCAGTCAAGATCGGGAACGAATCTCCTTGTGCTTCTGGCAGGCGGAAGAGAAGAGGGACCATTTTGAAACATGCCAGAGTTCTCTGACCTTCTTAACAAGGCCAGCCCTTCCTCAGGGGAAACTAGTTAACCAGACACTAACTGTGGGGGAAGGGAGATACCCAGTTCCAGCCCACGCTAGTCACCCTGTCTCACCTAAACAGAAGAAAAAATTTGAGAAACTTCAGACATGAGTATGAAGTTCATAAACCAGAGGCACGGGCTCAGTAAAAGACTGAGACCTGATTGTAGGACAAAGGAACACTTCCCCTCCCCCAGCTCCTCACCACCACACCACCAAAGGCCTATTTACAGCAGTTTCTTGTACCTAGTACATCATGTCTGGCTGTCAAGGAAGAAAAAGTCACCAGGCATACTAAAAGACCAAAAACACAATTTGGAGAGACAAAGCGAGCATCAGAACCAGATATGGCAAGAAGGTTGTAATAATCAGACCAGGAATTGAAAACAACTATGATTAATACGCCAAGGGCTCTAGTGAATGAAATCAACAGAATTCAATAACAGATGCACCATGTAAGCAGAGAGATGAAAATTCCAACAAAGAACCAAAAGGAAATGCTGGAGATCAATAAACTGTAACAGAAATAAAGAATGCCTTTGATGGGCTTATAAATAGAGCGGACACAACTGAGGAAAGGATCTCTGAGCTTGAGGATACATGAGTAGAAACCTCTAAAACTGAAAAGGAAAGAGAACAAAGATTGGAAAAAGCAGAAGAGAATATCAAAGGACTGTGGGATGACTACAAAACAGATACCATACACATAATGGGAATGCCAGTAGGAGAAGAAAGAGAGAAAGGACCGGAAGAAATATCTGAAACAATAATGACTAAGACTTTCCCTAAATTAATGCCAGGCACCAAACCACAGATGCAGGAAGCTCAGAGAGCACCAAGTGTGATAAATGCCACAAAGACTACATGTAGGTGTATCACTTTCAAACTACAGAGAATCAAAGATAAAAAAGAAAGCCTGAAAGAAGCCAGAGGGGAAAAAACACCTTACCAATCGAGGAACAAAAATAAAAGTTACATCCAATTTCTCTCAGAAACCATGCCAGCAAGAAGAGAAAGCTGTGAAATATTTAAAGTGTTAAGAAAAAAAAAAAAAAGTCACCAACATAGAAGTACATTCTCTTTGAAATTATCCTTTAAAAGTGAGGGAGAAATAGAGTCTTGGGGTTTTTTGTTTGTTTGTTTGTGTTTTTGTTTTTTTTTTTCCAGATATATACCCAGGAGTGGAACTGCTGGGTCATATGGTAGTTCTATGTTTAGATTTTTGAGAACACTCCATACTGTTTTCCACAGTGGCAGCACCAATTCACATTCCCACCAACAGAGTATGAGGGAGGGTTCCCTTTTCTCCACATCTTCGCCAACATTTGTTACTTGTATTTTTTTTGATGATCGTCATTCTGGCAGGTGTGAGGTGATATCTCATCGTGGTTTTGATTTGCAGACTCACAGATGTAGAGAACAAACTAGTGGTTATCAGTGGGGTGAAGGAAGGGGGAAGGACAAGGTAGCCGTAGGGGTTTCAGAGTTACAAACTATTAGGTATATAATAAGCTACAGGGATACATACACAGGAAATATAGCCAACATTTTATAAAAACTATAAATGGAGTACAACCTTTAAAAATTGTGAATCACTGTATTGTACACCTGTAACATATAATATTGTACAGCAACTATACTTCAATAAGAAATGTTTTTAAAGTGAAGGAGAAATAAAGACTTTCTCAGACAACCAAAAATTGAGGGAATTTGTTGCCAGTGACCTGCCTTGCAAGAAATGTTAAAAGAAGTTCTTTAGTGAGAAGGAAAATAATATAAGCCAGAAAAGGTGGGAAGCAGTACATTAGTCAGCTATTGTCACAATAATCTTATGGAACAAACCACCCCCAGACTACGTGGTTTAAAACAACAATCACTCTTGCTTACGTGTCTGTAGGTCACCTGGGCTCCAAGAAATCTCATCTTGGCTTGGCTCAACTTGGGTCCATGCTGCAGCTAGGGTCAAGTTGCATTCCATATGTCTCTCATTTTTTGGACCAGTAGACTAACTGGGGTATGTTTTCTTATGGCGATGTCAGAATCACATGAGGCAAACACACTGCACAGCACATTTCACATTTCTGCTCTTAAAATACCCACGCACATTCCATGGGCCAAAGCAAGTCATATGGCTGAACCCAATGCCAAAGGGCAAGACATACACACTGCTCACTACAAGAACATGTCTAACTGTAAAGATTCAGGTCCGTAATTCAGTCTAATTCAATTTACCTTACCTATTTCATTTTATAGAGCTAGTGAAACCTGAAGCCAACACTGAAGATGAATCTAATCACGCATTTAGATGTGAAAAATCCTTTAAAATCAGTAAATTAAAGCCAGCAATGATATTCCTAAAATCATCTTTCACAACCAAGTCTGATTTATCCCAGAATTTCAAAGATTACTTATATGTAAAGAATCCAGTAACATAATGCACTCTATCAGGAGGAACAATTTTTTTTTCTTTTTTTTTTTTTTTAATTTTTTTGGGGGTACACCAGGTTCAATCAACTGTTTTTATACACATATCCCCGTATTCCCTCCCTTCCTTGACGCCCCCCCCTCGAGTCCCCCCCACCCTCCCTGCCCCAGTCCTCTAAGGCATCTTCCATCCTCGAGTTGGACTCCCTTTGTTATACAACAACTTCCCACTGACACTTTTACAGTTGGTAGTATATATATGTCTGTGCTACTCTCGCGCTTCTTCTCAGTTTCCCCTTCACCCCCCGCCCCCTCCCATACCTCGAGTTAGGAGGAACAATTTTTTTAAAAAAGAGATAACCTCAATCAACGCAGAAGAGAGAGAATAAAATTTGACACTCATTACTAATTTATATAAAGTCTTCCAAAACCAGGAATAGGAGAATATTCATTAACATAAAGAATACTTATCTTAAAACAATAGAACTGTATTTATGGGGACATAATAGATGTCCTATAAAATTAAGAGCGAAATAAGCATGACTTCTTCCATTTTTATTCAATATTTTTTGGCTCCATGCAATAAAATATGTAAACAGAGATAAGAGGTCTAACTATTAGAAAGGAGAAGATGAGATCATCATTATTTACAGATGATACAATTATATACCTAGAAAACATAAAAGTATCAACTGAAAAACTCTTAAGATAAATGAGCAGTCAAATACAAGATAAATACTTGAAAATCAATTTTTCCCATACTCTAGCAATAACCAGTTATAAGATATAATAGAAAATAGATTCTATTTACAATAGCAATAAAAGCATAAAATATTTAGCAGTAACCATAAAAAGAATTGTGCAGAAAGTACATGTGAAGAATGCTACCAACATTTATTCACAGATATAGAACACTGGAAAAATGGAAAGGTATACCATGCCCAAGAATGGGAAGATGAAATGTTGTGAAGATATGAATTCTTCCCAAATTAATATGTGGGTTTAATACAGTTCCATTCAAAAGATGAAATGGGTTGGACCAACTTGAGAAGTAATTCTAGAATTCATCAGGAAGAATAAAATTTTGAGTATAGATAGGACATTTTTTAAAAAGTGAGGTAATAAGGGGGTACTGGCCCCATCCAATAACAAAACTTACTGCACAGTAATCATTTTATTTTATTTTATTTATTATTATTTTTTTATCCAAGTATCAAACACTTTATCCTGGTTCCTGCTAAGTGGAAACAAACAAATTATTCCAGTTCCCACAAGGAAGGTTGATCTGAAAGAGGAAAACTCCCCACATTCTTGACCTGGACATCAACGTTCCAGGAGAGTGAAAAGGGGGAAGAGGAAGAAAATTTAACTAAGATGATGGTTTTTAATGGGAACCAGAGGTATGGTTACAATTACATAGTCTGACACAAAAAACCCATGGGTCATCAGGAGTTAGAATTTTACAAAATAATGAGGGTAACACTGGGTACAGGAAGAAAGCTGCTCCAGAACCTCAGGAGCCAGGCTAATACGGCCTCTCCCTGCGATCCTGTCTGTGCTCACCCCTGGAGTCCATCTTGCCAGGGCCAAAGCCACCTCTGTCCCCAGCACCCCGGCCCCCTCGGAAGCCCCCACGGTCCCCGCCTCGGCCTCGGTAGCCACCCCGATCGCAGCCTCCTCTGCCACCACGACGATCACCTCCGTAGTTACCCCCCATGTGAGAGCCTCCTGGTCCCCCTCCTGGGCCACCTGGTTTAGGAGCCTTACACTGGTTGCATTCATTCCTCCAAGAGAAGTTCATGTTCTCGCAGGTAGGATTAGGAGACTTCCCGTCCCCCGCTCGCTGCTGTCTTCCACCGCCACCACCGCCACCGGGGAATCCTCCTCGGCCACCGCCACCACTGCCACCACCTCCACAGCCTCCACGGCCCATGGGTCCTCCTCGCCCCCGGCCTCCAAGACCACTGCCACCACCCTGGTTGAAGTCTGCTCGCCGAGTAGCAAATGAAACCTTGATAGGATTCCCAGAGAATTCTTTACCATCAAGCCAGTCAATAGCTGCTTTAGCAGAAGGTGGGACATCAAGTGATACTGTTGCCTCTCCCTTCAGCTTGCCCGTTTCCCTGTCTGTGTACAGATTAATCACGGGCTGTCCCATTTTCTTACTTGTCTTTTTTTTATTGGTATTTTATTTTATTTTTTTTTATTTTTTTTTTTGGCACACGGGCTTAGTTGCTCCGCGGCATGTGGGATCTTCCTGGAGCTAGGATGGAACCCGTGACCTCTGCATTGGCAGGCGGATTCTTAACCACTGCGCCACCTAGGAAGCCCTCTTACTTGTCTTAATGATACCAATCTGCTGGAAGTAATCAGCTGCAGACTCAACTGTCACATTCTCGCCCAGGCCTTGCACGAAGATGGTGTTGTTGTCTGGATTATCCTGTTCAGAGTCATGACGTGATCCTTGGTCCCCAGGGCCACCAAATTTATTGAAGCCACCATGGTCACTTCCACCCATGCCGCCTCTGCCTCCACGGCCGCCTCCACGACCTCCGGGTTCACAGCCACCACTGCTGCGGTCGTAACCACCACCACCGCCGCCCTGGCCACGGCCCCCACGGTCCTGCTGGCCTCCCCTGGAGCCGCCGCCACTCTGGTCCTGATTGCCATAACCGCCGCCCCTCATGGAGGACTGGTCTTGGCCATGGCTACCTCCACCACCGCCTCCACTGCCGCTGTTGCACTGGTTCTGCTGCCCGCAGCCCAGAGGGGGATTATAGCTCTGCTGCCGTGCACCACAGCCAGACTGCTGGCCACAGCCGTAGCTCTGGGGCTGCCCACAGCCGCTGCTCTGAGAACCGCCACCACAACTTCCCGCGGTGCTGCTAGGAGCTGGCTGCTGGCCTTGGCCATGGTATGAGGGCTGCTGTCCATAAGACGACTGAGAACTCTGGCTACTGCCATAGCCACTAGCTGAGCCACGTCCCTGGGGAGCTGACTGTGTGCCACAGCCTGTGTTCTGGGTCTGTCCGTAAGAACCCCCATAACTGCTCTGGCCATAGCCTGAAGTGTCCGCTGACTGGCCGTAGCCACTGTAACTCTGCTGTCCGTAGGGCTGACTGCTCTGCTGGGAATGGCCCTGCCCAGGCTGGGTTGGGTAGGCCCCCTAGCTTTGGGTCGCTTGTTGGCTATACTCGTTTGAGGCCATGTCCGCACACAGGCCGACAAGCAACAAAGTTCCAACATCACAGAGCACCGAAGCCTCGGAGACGCCATAATTTTAAAAGTATCATTGTTACTGTATTTGACAGAGACCTCAATTGAACATGATAAACAACTTGGAAACAGGTTTTAATTATAAGAACTTACATGTAATGTGTTCCATTAACATATAAGTCCCATTAACATATAAGTTGCATTTGCTTGCACATAAGTGAAACCTGATTCTTGGTGTTTAACTGCTGCCTGAGGGCATTGTTTCTCTTATGAAACAAGCTGGCCAGAGCTGGACAGGTCAAGGATGAGGCACCTACATCAGGAGTAGAGTTTCTTCCTTCTTGCTCTGCCCTGCCTGGCATGATCTTGCATCCCGAGGTTGCAAAAATGGCCACTCCACCTTGAGACATTCCATCCACATTATAGACATAGTAAAGAAGGATGAAAGGAAAGGAGGGAAGGAAGCAGGGGAGAAGGGAAGGAGGGAAGGAGAGAAGAAAGAAGGAAGGAACAATACCTATATCAGTATCTGTACCGAGAAGCAGAATTCCCCCTAGAAGTCTCCAGCAGACATCCATTTATAACCCATTGACCAATGCAGTCATGCTGCCACCCTGAACTGTGAGGGAAACTGAGAGAAATACTTTTAAAAAATAGATGGGCACCATACTTTCCCAAACAAAATATAGATTCTTTTGATAAGATATGCTGTATTGCTATTTACAATTGCCAAGACATGGAAGTAACCTAAGTGTTCATCGACAGATGAATGGATAAAGAAGACGTGGAACACAATGGAATATTACTCAGCCATTAGAAAGAACAAAATAATGCCATTTGCAGCAACGTGGATGGAACTAGAGATTATCATACTAAGTCAGAAAGAGAAAGCCAAAAAGAGAAAGACAAATTTCATGATATCACTTAATATGTGGAATCTAAAGTACGACACAAATGAACTTATCTATGAAACAGAAACAAATTCACAGACATAGAGAACAGACTTGTGGTTGCCAAGGCTGAGGGGGAAGGGGGTGGGAGAGGGTTGGATTGGGAGTTTGGCATACCAGATGCAAACTATTATATATAGGATGGATAAACAACAAGGTCCTACTGTATAGCACAGGCAACTACATTCAATATCCTGTGGTAAACCATAATGGAAAAGAACATGAAAAATTATACATACACACACACACACACACACACACACACACACACATATATATCTGAATCACTTTGCTGCACAGCAGAAATTAACATTGTAAATCCACTAGATTTCAATAAAATTTTTACAAAAGGAAAAAGAAATGTTGTGCTGTAGATAAGCAGCAATGTCTGCCACAGAAAGCATCCAGATGGTTGTGAGATGGAGGATAGGAAGGGACAACTATTTGGCTGATGAGGTTAGAGAAACTGTCTAACACGTTTTTGTTAAAAAAACAAAACAAAACAGAATACTCCACTTAAATGTTTATCTTATACCAAATACCAGTATAATGTCCATAGGAATTATAGAATTAGAAGTCAAATAGGAAAATTAGAAGAATATATACGCAAATAAAGAGCATACTTAATCTCATGGAAAGGACTTTCCAAGCATAAGCAAAGGAACAAGTATCATAGGAACATATTGATAAATTTCACAAGTCAAATAATTCAATTCTATAAGTTAAAAATCCTATTGACAAAATTAAAAGGCAAACAACAAACTAAGGGAAGAATCAGAAAGGCTTACTAGCCTTATGATATAATATGGATTAATTAGGGAAAAATTAAGACCCCAATAAAAAAATTGGACCTGAGCCCATAATTCATGAAAGACAAGACACTTCATAAAATCACAGGAAACAATGTGCTATTTCGAATAAACTGATAACAATTCAGAAGTACCCAAGTCATTTATTTTTTTCCAGCAAAAATATAATCACACTTGTAGAACACTAGGAAAATGCAGAATAGTATGAAAAAGAAATCAAAACTCACAGAGCTTTAACAACAAAGAGATGATAGCTTTTTGGTACGAGTCAGTACAGTGTTCTTTTTCCCTCACAAATACCTTTTAATTAGTTCATTTTTCTCTGTTGTCTTGTCTTTTGTTTATCTTTCTTTTTCTAATTGCCTCGCACGTCACTATACTTTTGTCAGTTACTCCCCGAGCAGGGCATATTACTGCTCCTCTCAAACTTAGCCTCCCACTGGGGAGGCTGGATGTTGGGCAAGCAGTTAGCAGCATGGTCCACAGGAAGCACCGTGTGGCTCCAACTTGACTGTGAAGGATGCTGTGAAATGTAGAGGCACCCATGCCACTGATATACACTTCCTGCCACTACCACACAAGTATGTTGAAACCTAGCACTTTATGGTTTTATTTTTATAGTTTCCATTTGTTATGAATGGTGAATGGTAAATGTAAAACTCTGGAGAGTTTCACTCCCCCTGGACTTACCCATACACAGGTAATAATGATAAATTTGGTACAAAATACAAAAACCAACCCCCTAAGCACTGGAAAGTGAATAGTTTCAGCATTTTCTACCCAAATGTATGGCTAATTGTCCCAATATCACTTGTTGAATCATTTTTGAACTACTTCAGTCCATTTTTAGATTCTAGTCTCTTCTATTATTTTGTGTATCTACTTATGCATTGGCCCCAAACTGCATTAAGCCTGTAGTTTTAACATGCATTTTTAATATATGGTAGGACAAATGTATCAGTTATATATTGGTGTATAATAAACAAACCAGAAACTAATGGCGTCAAACAAACAATAACTTATTTCCTCATGACTATTAAAATTAAAAGGCATATTTTGTTGAACAGATTCTGAAATTAATCAATATCTTTACCCTACTCCCAAACAATACAAGGAACATAAAATACCAACTCAGATAACCCCTTCTGACTTACATGCTATTTTTATCCAGCATTTTCTTCTATTCTTTTGTGATCCTCCCACATTTGATATTATTCTTTATATTGTTTTATGCAGTAAATGTTTATTTAGATATACCCATATATCACCATTTCCTTTGCTCATAATTCCTACCTACACCTCAAACTTTCCCTTTACAGTCATTTTTCTTCTTTTTGGAGTACATTTTTTAGAAGGTTCTTTAGTGAGAGACTGTTAACATGAGGTCTCTGGGTTTTTAATTTGCTTTAAAGTGCCTTTATTTGATATCTCTAACTGTTACCTCCCCCTCCATTCTCTTTATTATCTCTTTCTGTGCTTTGAATACATGTGTTTTTAGATCTAATTTGTGATGTTAAGATTGATCAGAGCTCAGGTGTTGTCACCTTGGTCACACATGAGAGAGTGTTCTATTAGCTTGACTTTGATCATTGGTTGGTTTTCTCTCAGAGGTCTAACTTAGAGGTTATATACTGCCTATTTGCTATTACATCCAGGCCTCAGCCCGTCTATGCTCTGGTCTGAATCAGGGCAGGGGTGGGGGCTGCCCCATACAGACTGCATTTCCCAACCTGCTGTGTCAGCAGGATTTTAGCTGGGTAAATCTAGTAAGGCACTGGCCAGAGACGGAGGGCTGCAAGAGGGTGGCTCTCCTCCCGTGTTCCTTTAGATGTCTCCACCATCACCTGCATGTTTTCCCTGGCTCTAGCTGGACCACAATGCTCCCTGGTCCTGGCCTCTTCCTGGTGACCTCTCCCTGTTCTCTCTGGCAACACACCTCTTCCCTTTGCCACGGTCTGGGTGGCCTCACTGTCCACTGTTTGGCTTCTCAGTGCTTCCATCACGTGGGCAACCAATTCCCATTTTAAATTCTCTCTGACGCACCCAGACTGATTTCTTTTTCCTTCCTGGACCTTGAGAAGTATTACACTGGTTTTGTTTTTTAAAAGAAAAGAAAAGAAAAAGGTTTTCTTCTTTCCGTACGCTCTAGAAGAATTTTAAAACATTGATATTATTTGATCTTAGCAGGTTTGAATGAAATCACCTTTGAAATTGTTGGGACCTCAGGCTCTTTGAAGCAGGAACCTAGAAAAATTTGTCAATTTCTCCCATGGTTGTGAATCTACATAAGTTTCAGGTTATTTTCAAAGCAGAAGAGCAGATTAAATATCAAATCATCCTTTAAAAGCTACAGATACAGGTAATGTCTTTTAAGGTAGATAACAGATAACAAAAAATATATATAGAGGTTTTTTGTTTTGCTTTTAACAGTAGATTTTCCTGCCTCTAGATCTGGCTTAAGCCCAAAGAGTCTTTCATAGTGACTAGAGGGATTGTCTCAGGATTAAAAACTGGCATTAAAGACTCCTACAGACAGTCAGGGGGTGACTCAACTAAGTCACAACAGTCTGTGGAATTTAAGATGTGAATTGCACTGGCACTGAGACTAAGTTAATAGGAGAGAGTTCTCTTACCTGCAAGATTCCTGATCTGTTCTTCCCAAAACATTTCCTCTCACACCTCCTACTGCTAAATGTATTTCTAGAATTCCAGGAGTAATTGTTAAGAGTGTACAATTTACTCTTGCTTCACATTTTTATATGCATAAACCATCATGCTAACTTTGACCAGTACACAATCTCCTTTTATAGCATTAATTTATTCATGAATTCATTAAACATTTACTGAGCAAAGGCAGTGCCAGGCAGTGTTCTAGACACTGGGGCTACAGTGACAACCACCACAGGACCCTGACCCTGCCTCATGGAATTTACGATCTCACAGGGAGAAGAGAACGTGACCCCGTGATTGCAATTTTTGGTAAGTGCTTGGCAGTCAAAGTCCCTGGAGCTGGGGTTGGGGAGCAGGTCAAGGAAGGCTTCCTTAAGAAAATGACATTTATGCTGAAACTTAAGGATGAGCAGGAGTTGACCAGCCTGGGTTATGTGTATGAGTGTTATTTCAAGGAGAAACCAGAATTCAGTGTGTGTGTGTGGTGGGGCGGGGTGGGAGGGGGCTGGGTAAATAGGAACCCTGGTTTTCTTGCTGCAGTCCCTTTTTATTAAAACTTCTTGTTTTTAGTAAAAAAAAAATCTTCTTAAGTGAAAAGACCAGGAAGGAAGGAAGGAAGGAAGAGAAGGATGGGTGGAGGGAGGGGGGAAAAAAGAAAGAGGAAGAAGGGAAGGAAGGAAGGGAGGGAGGGAGGAGAGCAAGAGAGAGAGAGGAAATGAGAAGATTAAATACCAACAACATCCTCCCTTCCTTAGCGTTCTCTCCATCAGATTTAACTGTGTGGCTTTGGCCAGGTGACCAGATTTCTCTGAGCCTCAATTTTCGCCTCCGAATGACGGGCTCCTGTTACACCTTGCAGGGCTGTCATGAGCACGGAACAGAGCAAGTTTGTGAAAGCATCTTATAGCTGAGATTGGATCACCTCCGTGTGCAGGAGTGTTTTGTTTTCTTTTTTTTAATGGCTATTTACATTTGAAGAACTACTTGGGAACTACAGCCAGAGAGTTGGTGATCTAAGGCTCTCAGAGGCCAAAAATCCAGGAACCTGGGCCCAAGGGGAGGAGACCCCCTGCCCCGGGCTCCCTGCCCGCCCCACCCCACCCCAGCATTTGCGAGCTTTCCCCCACTCCGGTATATGAATGAGGTGATCTTTCAGCTGCCCTTTGTCTTGGAAAAAAATTAATTCTCATTTGCATTACCTCGTCTAAATGTCACCCACCGATATTTTGTTAGACATTAGCGGCGCTGGCAGGGAGGGCCGCGGGGTAATTGTGTTCTGCCTGGTGCTGGGATTTACATAATTTCAGACAGCAATTAAAGAATCCTGGGGAATTTTTTTTCTCTCTTCCAACCTCTCCTACAAAGAAAGTGTTCGTTTACATTAAGCACTCAGCTCCTCGCTGTTCATTTGCATAAAATTAAAGGTTTTTGTGTTCCTGAACAGCAGGGTAACATTTAAAATTCCGTTTTAAAAAGCTCACCTTACAATAATAAAATGTTAATATCATTTCATAGGCAATGCAAGGTTGCCAGATGCCTTTCACTTCCAACTTGGATCCATTGCTAACTGTCTTTCCCTCCCTTTCTCTCCTCCTCTCTCAGTCTTTGTCCATCCTTAGCCTTTCCCCAAGTCTCCTCCTCAGCCTCACCCTATCTCCCTATCTTTGTGATCTCTCCTTTTTCTCTTTCCCAGTTATTCTTTTCCTAAATGGAATCCAAATGTCCTCAACACTCACCAGCCTGAGGCCATGAAACAAAGTCAAGTTTCCTGATAAGCCCATGAATAATGACTAAGCTCAGCTGCCAGGTCCCCAAGAGGCCCTGTTTCTACACTGATTTCCTAGTCACCACCCATCCAGTCCCACATCCCATATGTCCCCGAGGCCCCAAAGCCAGAGACAGTCCTGGTTACTCTCACCTCCCTGGGAAACCCACGTGCTGCCCTGGTCACCATGGACATCCATGATGCCTCACTAATGGTCACTCCTCAGCCATCGCCGCAGTACTCCAATGGGGCCTGGGCCCCAAGTCCATTCATTCTTTCTCCATGTCAGATAGCATTGAGGTGGTTGTGTGAGAAGATGCTGACAGCAAGGACCTCTGCAGAACCCCTCTCAACCTCTCACTGCCTAGTCCTGGGGCTGAGTCTAGGCTACCAGACAGGCTCCCTGACCCTTTTCCCAGGAAAAGCCTCCCCTCAGGTCCTGTTCGCTTTTTCTGACACCTGGACCCCCTCAGTCCACCCCAGTCCATCAGACAAAGTTTAAGAACCTCAAAATTCCAAGGGGACAGGAAAGGGGTGTCCCTGATTCTTCTCTCCTCTGAGTATCCAGGAACACGGTGTCAATTTTGTTTACTTGAAGGGCCAATGTCTTCACCTCATTCACCAACTGTCTAACCCCAGCTGGTTTTGGTTTTCAGGAGTAGGCATAAGCCATAGACAAAGGGTCTTGGCCAGAAAGATAAAGGGAGAACCAGTTTTCTCACGTGAAGAAGAGATCACTAGCTGGAGGGAGGAGAGGAGAGAGAGAGGGACACAGGCCTGTCGCCCGGAGTAGAAGAGGATGGGCTTCATCAATAGTGGAAAGACAAAGGGAGCCCAGCAAGGCAGCTGTGTGGGATAAGGTGAGCTTTCCCACACCCTAGGCACCATCCAGAAGGATGCAAGGGTAGGGGTGAAGACCATGGGATTTTCCTTTCCCCTCCACATAGCACATGGATTGAGAGCTCATAAGAGCACTGACCCTGACACACAGAAAAAAGGAAAGGAAAAAAAAGACAGTTTTGTTTATTGCCTAATACAATTTTAGAACTGATATTCATACTCACAACAAATGGGTAAGTTTTTAACATGACAGAGGCTCTCAGGCATAGGGAGGCACTGAGTGGTGGTGGGTTCATTCTCTCCAGCAGAGGGATAAGCATGGGTACAGGTCCTGAGGAGGGGAGAAGAGTAGTTTACTGGAGGCTGGGCAAATGGAGCACAAAAAGCAAGGGAAGAGGCAAGCAACGAAACAAGAAAGTAGGGCTCATATGCGGGGAAAAAGCAATTAACAGAGGCTGTGCCTGTGGAAACCCAGACACTGGACTTACTAGACAGAGAATTCCAGTCAGCTATTCTGCATACAGCCAAAGAGCTCAAGGAAACCATGTCCAAAGAACTAAAAGAAATCATGAGAATATCTTACCAAATGGAAAATACCAATGAATACACAGAAGTCACAAAAAGGAATCAAACAGAAGTTCTGGAGTTGAAAAGCACAATAACTGAAATGAAAAATTCACTAGAGGGGATCAATAGCAGATTTGAGCAGGCAAGAGCAAGAATCAGTAAATCTGAAGATAGGTCAACTGAGATTATTCAGCTTGAGGAACAGAAAGAAAAAAGAATGAAGATAACTGATCAGAGCCTAGGAGACCTGTGAGATACCATCGAGAATACCAACATATACATAATGGGAGTCCAGAAGGATAGGAGAGAGATGGACGAGCAGAAAAAAATATTTGAAGACATAATAGCCAAAAACTTCCCAAGTTTGATGAAAAACATGAACTACACATCCAAGAAGCTCACAGAACTTCAATTTGGATAAATCCAAAGAGATACACGCGCGCACACACACACACACACACACACACACACACACACACACACACACAATGGAATACTACACAGTCATAAAAAAGAATGAAATAATGCCATTTGCAGCAGAATGGATGGACCTGAAGATTATCATATTAAGTGAAGTAAGACAGAAAGAGCGAGTCAAATGCCATAGATGATATCACTTGTATGTGGAATCTAAAATATGACACAAATGAATTTATCCACAAATCAGAAACAGACTCACAGACATAGAGAACAGACTTGTGGTTGCCAACAGGGAGGGAGGGTTGGGGAGGGATGGAGTGGGAGTTGGTGGTTAGCAGATGCAAACTATTATATGCAGGATGGATAAACAACAAGGTCCTACTGTAGAGCATAGGGAACAATATTCAATAACTATGATAAACCACAATGGAAAAGAATATAAAAAATGTATATATATGTGTAACTGAGTCATTTTGCTGTACAGCAGAAATTAACAAAACATTGTAAATCAACTACACTTAAAAAAAAAGCAAACCGAAGATCCACCCAGAGACACACAAACTGTAGAAAGACAGAGACAAAGGGAGAAGTGACCAGTCACATACACGGGATCTTCAACATTAACAGTCACTTCTCATTAGAAACCATGGAAGTCAGAAGGCAGAGGGATGAAGTATTTAAAGTTCTGAGGAAAAGAATATCAGCCAAGAATTCTATATTCAGCAAAACCATGCCTCAAAACTGAAGGAGAAATTAAGAACACCAAGGCTGTTCAACGGGGGAGAGAATGGTTCCCGCAGTGAATGGCACTGGGATAACAGCTAAAGAATGAAATTAGACCCCTTACTTCACACTACACAGGCAGACCTCATTTTGTTGCACTTTGCTTTATCGTGCTTCACAGATACAGGGCTTTTTACAGATTGAAGGTTTGTGGCAACCATGTGTCAGGGAAGTCTATTGACACCATTTTTTCCACGGCACTTGCACACTTCATGTCTCTGTGTCACATCTTGGTAATTCTTGCAATATTTCAAACTTTTTCATTATTATTGTATGTTATGGTGATCAATGATCAGGGATCTTTGATGTTACTATTGCAAAAAGATTATAATTCACTGAAGGCTCAGATGATTTTTAGTATTTTTTAGCAACAAAGTATTTCAAGTTATGGTACGCACACTGCTTTTTTAGATGTAATGCTGTTAACACACTTAATAGACTAGAGGATAGTGTAAATACAACTTTTACATGCACTGGGAAAAAAATTCATATGACTTGCTTTATTGTGATATTTGCTTTATTGTTGTGGTCTGCAGTATCTTTAATGTATGCCTTTATATGAAAATTAACTCAAAATATGTTAAAGATCTAAACATAACAGCTAAAATGAGAAAACTCAGAAGAAAATACAGATGTAAATCTTTAAGACTTCATGGATTAGGCAATGGTTTCTTAAATATGACACAAAAGCACAAACAAAAGAAAAAAATAGATAACTTGGACTGCACCAAAATTAAAAACTTTTATGCATCAAAGGACATTATCAAGAAAGTGAGAAGAAAACCCACAGAACGAGGGACAATATTTACGAATCATATATCTGAAAGAGGTTTTATATCCAGAATACATAAAGAACTTTCATAATTCAACGACAAAAAGGCAAATAATCCAATAGGCAAAGCGCCTCAACAGATATTTCTCCAAAAAAGATAAACAAATGGCCAATAAGCCCAGGAAAAGATGCTCCACATCATTAATCATTGTGGAAATGAAAATCAAAACTTCAGTGAGGTACCACTTCGCACTCGCTGGGATGGCTATAATGATATTTTTTTAAACAGAAAATAACAAGTGTTAGCAAGGATGCGGGGTCAGTCGAACTCTGTTGCATTGCCAGTGGGAATGGAAAATGGTAGAGCCACTGTGGAAAAGAGTTTGTCAGCTCCTAAAAAAATTAAGCATAGAGTTATCACATGACCCAGCAGTTCCGCTTTTAGATGTGTACCAGAGAGAACTGCAAACATATGTTCACACTCAAATTTATACACAAATGCTCATGGTAGCAATACTCACAATGGCCAAAAAGTACAAACAACCCAAATATCCACCAACTGATATTCGGATAAACAAACTGTGGGGCACCCATACAACAGAATGCTACTCAGTCGTAAAAAGGAATGGAGTCTGATACACACTACAGCACGGGCGAACCTTGAAAACAGTATCCTGTGTGTAAGAACCCAGAACCGAAACGCCACATATTGTATGATTCCATTTACACGAAATGTTCAGAATGGACAAATCCGTATAGAAAGTAAACAGAATAGTGGTTACCAGGATCTGGGGGAGGGCGAATGCGGAGTGATGCTTAATGAATACAGGGTTTCTTTTGGAGGTGATGAAAATGTCCTGGAATTACATAGTGGGGATGGTTGTACAACATGGTGAATATACTAAAAACCTCTTAGTTGCATACTTTAAAATGGTTTAAACCATTTAGAGAGACAGAGGGCACAATAATATAATAAGGCAAATGAGGCAAAATAAGAATGGGTAAATCAGAGCAAAAGGTATATAGGTATTGTCTGCGTTATTCTTTCAATTTTTCTATAAATGTGAAATTATATTTTAAAATAAAGGCTTGAAATGATAAACAAATGTACAACTAAATAAATAAAATGACCATCAGGAGGAGTCTGGGGCCTGGGAGAAACACGTGACTCTATATATTTGGGCAGAAAGAAATCAGAATGAAATGGAGAAGGGAGAATGGTGTGAGTGAGGCAGGAGGACCCTGGTGAGTCTGGGCCCAGTTACGACTCTGCGAAATGGGTACAGGAGCACACACATCCTGGGGTTTGTGAGAGGATTCAGTGAGATACAGCAGGTGCAGTGCTAGGCCTGGGGCCCAGCAAGTGGTTAAGAGCTCAGTAAATGAAGGTAGTCATTATGACAGTTACATTACTCTTATACAGCACTTAGACACATCCAGCACTATTCCAAGCATTTTACAAGTACCAGTTCATTTAACCCTCACCAAAAAACCTTATGGGGAACAAACTACTATTATCAACATCCCCATTTTATGATGAGGAAACTTAGATACAAAGAAATTAACAACTTGCCCAAGGTTGCAGAGCTTATAAGTGGTGGGACCAGGGTTTGAGCCCAGCCAGCATGGTTCAAGAGGCCTTTATACAATGCACCAATGCTTCCCTAAATGACTGTACAGCCTTGAGGGTTATTAGCTTTAGAGTCAGAATTACATTCGGCTAGCCTCCCAAACTCCTCAAATCTTCCATTTCAGAATCCCATGCTATAGTCTCTGAGCTCTCACGTCTCTGTTCAGAGGGGACAAGAGTACTGAGCAGGAAAACCAAAGCGGAGGGCATCTAATGGGGATGAAGCCTAGGTGGGCTGAGGAGGCTGAGACCCTGCTGGGAAGGTGCAGGCCAGCGTCTCTCGCCAGATGCACTGGGAGTGTGAAGGGTGATCACTGTTCCCCAGCCTGGTCAGGGTAATATGAGTGGGGAGGGCCAGGGCTATGGCTGAGCTGGGTGGGCTGGGCTAGCTGGGTGCTATGGTTTGAATGAATGTGTCCCCTCCAAATTCATATGTTGAAACCTAGCCCCCAAGGTGATGGCATTAGGAGGTGAGGCCTTTGGGAGGTGATAGGTCTGAGGGTAGAGCCCTCATGAATGGGATTCGTGTCCTTATAAAAGCAGCCCAAGGACTTCCCTGGTGGTGCAGTGGTTAAGAATCTGCCTGCCAATGCAGGAGACGTGGGTTCTATCCCACATGCCACGGAGCAACTAAGCCCGTGCACCACAACTACTGAGCCCGCACGCCACAACTACTGAAGCCCATGCACCCTAGAGCCCGTGCTCTGCAACCAAAGATGCCACCACAATGAGAAGCCTGTGCACCGCAATGAAGAGCAGCCCCCGCTCGCCACAACCAGAGAAAGCCCGCGCGCAGCAACGAAGACCCAATGCAGCCAAAAAAAAAAAAGCAGCCCAAGGAAGCTCCCTTGCCTCTTCCACCATGTGAGGATACATGGAGAAGTTGGGAAGTTGGCAGTCTATAACCCAGAAGAGGGCCTTCATCAGAGCCCAACCATGCTGCTATCCTGATCTTGGACTTCCAGCCTCTAGAACTGTGTGTAGTAAATTTCTGCTGTTTACAAGCCACCCAGTCTATGCTGTTCTGTTAGAGCAGCCAGAACGGACTAAGACCGTGGGCTGAGATGGGCTGGGCTGGCTGGGCTGGTGGGCTAGCTGACACAACCTGAACACAACAGTCACCATTTTTTGAGCATTTACTCAGTGCCCAGATCCACATTAAGAGCTTTAGCTGCATCATCGCATTTAATCTCTCAGTAGCTCTTTGGGGAGGTACTGTGATGCCCATTTTACAGCTGAGAAAGCTGAGGCTCAGGCTGATGACCTGGCTTGCCCAGAGTTCCCAGGTGCACAAGAGGCCAAGTGGGATGGACCCAGGCTCCTGACTCCTCCCTGCTCCCCTGCCCAGCCCGGCACACGGATGGCTGATCCACTACCCACGAGCTGATGGGAGTGTTTGATGGGAGGTTACTCGGGGCGTCAGACTCCTGGCCTCAGCCCCGGGCTCTCCCCTGGAAGTCCCCATGGAGGCTGGCAAGGCCTGAGGGCAACACAAAAGCCAGGGGACCTGCAGAAACTGCCCCTCCACCCTGGCATGGATGCAGAACCGCGAGATGGGGGCTTCTCCGCTCCTCAGTGGAGGGCGGCAGGCAGCCTCGCTCCTGTGCTCGCCTGGTTAACGCCGGGGCTGGTTGGGCCCTGCCCCTGATCTGCTGCCTGAGAACCTGCTCTTGGTGGCTCCTCACGCCTTCTGGCTCAGAACAAACAGCCCTCTCATTAGCCGCAGTAAGTACTCATTTTAGCTACACGGTTCCAGGGAGCAAGTGTGCATGTGGAATGCACAGGGGTTTATTACGTTTGCAGCAATAACACTTAGGTAGCTGAAGGAGGCGAGCAGCCCAGGGAAGGGAGTTGAAGGCCCAGGGAGGGCTGTCAGTAGCCTGGCTTGCCTGGCCCCTCCCTGCCCCGGCATGCCTGCCTCCTTCCCACAGCTAAGCTCTCACCTGGGACGTTGCCTCCGCAGGAAGGCCCTTCCTGCTCCCTCTCCTCAATGTCCCTGCCTTTGCTGGCCTCTGCCAGGCACAGCCCTGAGGACCCCACCTTGAGGGGTCAGTCATACTAGCCAAGGCCAAGGTCCAGGGCCACATGCCCCAGCAAACACGTACCTGTGCTGCTCCGGGTGCAGCATTCAACCTGCAGAGCGGCGGGCACCCCCAGGCCCCATTTCCCGTCACACTGTCCAGCTCTCAGACTTGATACCTGCCTGTAAGAGCCACTGACGTTTGTGTAGGGTCAGGCTCACAACTTTCGAGCAAGGCACTTTCTCTTCCTCCAAACAAAACCCAAGCAACCAGTGGCGCAAACCTGATTTTCACTGCTCCTCAGCCAAGTAGCCTCCACCAACCACTCAGTGATCCTCACCAAGAAGCCACAGAATCCTTTTCTCCTCTCTCCCAGCAAGACCCCAAAACTGAGGGTCTGAATGCCACATTTACTGATGGTCTAATTCACAAAAGCCTATCTGAAATTGGCTCCTGGACCACGTGAAAGAGAGCTCCCAATGGCCAAAGCTGGAGGAATCTAAGCAAAATGAAGTAGTACTGAATTATAACCCAAAGTATAAAATAAATATCCATGAGCCCATTCTCATATAAATAAATGACTGAATTAATAAATAAATGGGGGAGAAGAGACACATCTCTCATGCAGAAGAATCCAAATAATTTGTGTAGTCATCCTGCCCTCAAGGAGGTGGAACAAAACTCCCCGCTCCTTAGGTGTGTGCTATACAGGGTGACTCCGTTCCCAAGAGCACAGTGTGGGAAGGGTAGTAAGAAGGGCAGCTGCAGTGGAGACACCTGACAGTCACCCCTCAGCCAGGGGACCAAGGTCAACATCAACAGCGATCAGCCATGTTGATAGTATGCACACTTGACAGGATGTGATGCAAAAATGGCACTTGACCTCTGCACTCTTCCTCCCCCAAACCCACAACCCCAGTCTAACCATGAGGAAAACACCCAACAAATCCCAACAGAGGGACATTCTACACAATACCTGAGCAATGCTCCTCCAAACGGTCAAGGTCATCAAAACCAAGGAAAATCTGAGAAACTGTCAGAGCCAAGAGAAGCCTAAAGAGACATGACAACCAAATGCCACGTGGGATCCTGGGACAGGAAAAGGGCATTTGTACGAACCAAGGAAGTTAAATAAAGCATGGGCTTTAGTTAATAATTATGGGTCAATATTGGTTCGTTAATTGTGACAAACAGACCATGTTAACCTAGGGTACTAATAATAGGGAACACTGAGTATGGGGTATACGGGAACTCTCAGTGCTCTCTCCTCAATTTTTCTGTGAATCAAAGACCATTCTAAAATAGAACATTTATTAAAAATATCACTGGAGGCCCCTGGGGCCCCTGTGAGCTGGCTTCTCTCCCCGCTCACCCTCCACCGACACCCTCCTTGCCAGTCCATGGAGCCCTACTGTTCATGGTCAGGACCTTCTGTGTGTGACTCCACTCCTAGCTCATGCCTGCCTGACTCCCCGCCTCTCTAGATTCGGCCATGTCATGGAGCACTCCTGGTTCTCTTGCTACTATTTCGGCCATCACTCCTGTGCATCCTTTTCTGGCCTCCGAGCCGCACCTGTCCCACAGTCCTCCAGGGATACCTCTTGGCCCCTCTTCTCCCACATTCTCCCTGGTGAGTCAGGTGACTGAGGTCAACATCAACAGTGATCAGTCACTGGAAGCTGGGGTCCTAGGTGTGCCTCTCCAGCAGAGATGGCTTCATGGTGACTCAGAGCCGTGTGTCCATCTCCTTCTTCCGGCATCTCCATGTGGAGGTCAGCTGTGCCAAACTTATGTGTTCATCTTCCCCTAAGCCCTTGCCCCTCTGTCCTCTGTCTCACTGAGTGGCATCACCATCTGTCTGGGGGCATGAGGCTGAATCCTGTATGTGGTCCTGGGCTCTTTCCACCCCTCATCTGTGACACCCCATCTGCTCCTGGATCCCTGGAAGCTAGCTCCTTACTGCTGGCTTCAGGTGCTCTGTCTACCTCTGTGTCACCACCCTGCTGTCGCCACTCTCATCATTTGCCTGGGTGTCTGCTCCAGCCTCCTCACTGTCTCCTTGACCAAAGCCTCTTCCATTTACTCCATTCTCTACACAGCAGCCAGGGTGGTGATTATAAAATGCCCATCTGACCCCGTGGCCAACTGCCTGCAATGCTAGTGGATCTAAAACGCCTCAACTTGGCACTGTTGCGCTCCCCTTTCTCTCCATCCTCACCTCCTACCTCTACCTTAACACCATCTCCATTCCTGCACAGCTGGCCCACTTGTCATTCACTGGCCCACACTGTGCCCTCGGTCTGGAACACTCTTCCCTCCCTTGTTTGGTGACTAATGTCTGACGGTCCTTCAGAACTCGGGGTGGGGATGGGGCAGCTCTTCTGGGAAAATTCTCTCACCTGCTGGCTGGCCTGGTGCCTCCTCTGTCCTCAGAACACCATGTACTTCCCCTGCTAGAGAGCCTACCCCACTAAGCAGATGCCACCTGCTCACAGCCAGCGTCCACCTCTCCCTCATTCCCTCACAGCCCATGAGCACCCCCAAGGCAAAGGTTGTATCCCATGAATCACTTTACTTCCAGGGCTCCCTGGAGATGCTCAGTAAAAGTTATGACAACAGCGAACATTTATGGAGCACCTACTATGCACCAGACACAATGCCAAGCACCCGACATGCATTTTCTCATATTTATCTTTCACAATAACGAATGAGGGTAGGTGCTCTTATTTCTGCTCTTTATCAAAGAGGAAACAGGCACAGATGACACACAGCCTACGGTCACACAGCCAAAGTCATAGAGCTGAACTGGGAATCAAAAGGACGACGGACTCCATCACGCGTCCTTTCAATCACATTGTTATTTTGTTTCCTGTTCTCTGCCTCACAAGTCAGTGACCCATCCCAATGGGTAGCATCCATACCATTGTTTTAGTGTCCACAGCACTCCACCATATTGACGCAACGTACTTTGCTTGACTGATCCTGTTATTAGTATATGTCCAATTGTCTGAGTTTATTTTTCCAAACAGCCATTATCCCAGCACTAGTTTAAAGTAATTCATGTGTTTTCCTCCTAATTCGAAATGCCACCTTTATCATATAATAAATAGTCATATATACTTGAGTTATTTTCGTACGTTGGCTCATGTGTTTAATTGTGCTAATTCATACAGTTGCACATGGTTACACCTCTACAGTGCATTCTCATTCATGCACTCACTCACTCACTCACTCACTCACTCTTCAACAAATATGGATCGAGTAGTTCCGTGGACCACGTGCTGTTCTAGGAGCAAGAGTGGACAACTGTGGAAGCAGGGGCAGCATCACCCTCCCGGTACTTGCATTTTAATACCTGACCTTGGAAGTGCTTCCCACCTCGATCAATTTCATTTATTAAGTTGTTCTTAGGCATTCTTGCCTATTTGTAACTCCCAGTGAACTGATGCTGACAGGTAATAAAATACATTTGGGGTTTAATTGGCACTGAATTAAATGTATGGATTAATCTTAATGGAATTGACAATTTTTAATCTTCTTTTCTATGAACACAGCAGGCGTTTCCATACAGTCAATTCTTATTCTTATGTTAAATTTAGTCTCACACGTTTATTGCTAAGTTTGTTGCTAAGTATTTTATATTTTCGTTGCCATTGTGAATGTCATCTTTTTTCCATCATATATTCTAGATGATTAATGCTGGTACATAGGAAAGGTATTGATTTTTTGAATATTTCTTTTAAGTCAGCATCTTACTGAATTCCCTGATTAATTATAATAGTTTTTAGTTGATCTTTTGGATTTCCTAGGTAAATAAGCATATAATAATTTCTCCCCCTTCTTTCTTGCAGTTTTTCCATTCGTTTGTTTTTCTTTTATTTTCTTTTGTATTGACGAGTGCAAGATTTCCAAGGTGTGCTAGTAAACATTTAACAACCAGCTGTGCAGGGAAAATAACCCTGATTCGTACCATTTGCCAATTTCCATGGTGTAAATATCCCCACCATGGCCAAGTTCAGGCTACCAAGGCGATGCCACTGGGCACGTCGGGAAGAGATGCACACCTCTCTGGATGCCCTCAAATACCTGGCCTCCCATTGCAGATGGCTGCACATCAATTCTTCCCTGGTTCCCTGGCCAGCACTCTCCATTCTTGTCAACTTTCTCCACTGTCCTCATACTGCTCACCTCATCATCCTCCCCTCCCCCTTACCTGGTGATGTTGCAGCTTCTTCCCGTTGAACCTACTCGCTTACCTCCATCAACATCCATCATTGCCTCCTTCCCTCCTGGATGATGGAGGGGCCTGGGGCTTCCTCCTACAGAAACTCATCCCACACCAGTACCAGCTGCCTCTACCTCTAGGGGTCCAGCCCACTGATTACCCCATTCCTTCTCCCTCTACTAGAGCTTTTTCATCAACATTTAAACATGCTTAAGTCTCCCTAATCCTAAAAAACAAGCAAACACCTCCATATCTCTCTTCTGTACTTCACGGACAATATCCCCCAAAGAACTGTCTGCTCTGCTCTCTCTTTTCTCCCACTGATTTCTTGACCACTGTCTTCTCCCACCTCGTTACAGAAACAACCCCCATCAGTGTCACCAATGATGCTACTGCTGCTAAATCCAATAGATGCCTTTTTGCCCTTAGCTTTCTGACATCGTGGCAGCTTTTGATTCAACTCACAGCTCCCTGCCCCATGAGACGGTCCTGCTGGGGGTGGTGATTCTACACTCCTGGATTTCTTCCTGCTTCTTACACTACTGGGCTCCTTCGCTGGTTCCTCTTCCAGCCCTCTGGACATCCCTCAGGATCCCACCTGGTCTCCCTCCCCCATTGACCCACACTTTGTCTTCCTTAATGTCAATCTCTACCCCTACACTCTGGACTCCAAGCCCAGGCCAGATATTTGAAAATGGCACTTGGTGGGCCTCTGGGGAGGAATAATTGTGATAATAATGGTGACATGGTCACTGGGACGGTCAGCCAAAGCTTAAAGCAATGAAATTATGGTTCTGGAACAAGAGCAGGGCCCCCGCCTTGCACATCATGCTGCCTGGCCTCCACCCTAAGACTGCAGGTAGGTGGAAAGAGGTTCTCTGGGATATGAACCAAGGATGACACTCCATTGTTCCCTGACTCATCATCCAGGAACGGACCTCATTTCATTGCTGCACGCAGGTCACATTTTAGGGTCCTGATGGGAGAGTCCTCTTCCCTCCACCTCAGCGACAGCAGCCAAGAGAGGAATGACATGCAGGAGAAGCTGCAGCGTCAGTGCTGGTGGCAGCGGGCTCCATCAGCAGACCGTGTGGAAGCAGCTACACCCTGGGCCTGCTCTCACTCGCTGAGACTGGCTCCCTGGGGACACTGCTGTGGGCGAGGTGGACCCTGTGCTCAAACTCCCTCCTGCGCAGGCTCTGATGAGGGGATGGGGAGTCCCAGCGCTTCCACTGGGTTAAGAGCTCAGAGACAAAAAGGATTACGTTTTCTGTTGTAATTGACATCCCTAATTATTAACTGGTGTCCTTGAGTAAGTGAGCTAACCTCTGGGACGCTCCAGCTTCTAACCTGTGAAACGGGAATACGAATATGAGTAGCTTACTGGTTGTTATCAGGAGTCAGTGAGGTCGTGGGGACAGCGGCTCCCTGCATGGCGCCTGCCAGGCTGAAAGAGCTCAGTGCATGGCAGCAGGTTCTCAGCATCATTACTGGTTGCCTGGAGAAGCCAGAGAAAGGGGGCCCCAGAAGAGCCAGACAGAGAAGCCAGCAAGTGTGTGCAGGCTTGTGGACCTGATTAAAGCTGCCCCCTCCTCTACGACTGGGGGAAGGACGGACCCCATACTCACAGATGGGGGTGAAGCGCTCCCTCCCCGGCAGTGTGGGAACTCTGTGCCCCCTTTCCTCTGTCACCAAGGCCTATATTAAGAACACTAAATGTCAGTGCAGACGCTTTAACTGCTAATGTGAGGGTGAAACGCAGGTGGAGCGCAGGTGTGTTGGAGGGAAGAGAGGAGTCAGGAGGTAGAAAAAAGCGAGGAGGAGGCAGAGCAGGGGGTGGGGCGGGGAGAGAAAGGCAAGATTAAATTCATTAGGATCTGCGGCAGGAGGACGCAGAAGCTGGAGGAATGGGAGGACCCGTCACCGGGACATTCGTGACCAGTCCAAGAAAGCTGCGGGGTCTCAGGGCAGCCTGACTCCCCAAGGGTCAGGAAGAGACTGTTTCAAGGCTTGGCTTCAGACCCCTGCAAAGATCTGCACTTGAAGAGTGGATGGGGCTGGGGAAGGAGCCTCCCGGAAAGCAGACTGTCTGTGACGGCGGCTGTCAAAGCAAGCGCTGTTGCTAAGGGAACCGCCTGGGAAGAGCCTCCTCTGGAGATGAAGTCAGCCCACCTCCAGCAGCCGTGGGGTTTGGGAGGGGGCCCAGCGATTCATCCAGGTCTCCCCAGCCAGGCTTTGGTCCCTGGAGGACAGAGACCCTGCCTCCTCTGACCATGCCCTGATCCGGCGACTCATCAGCAGGACGGGGCCATGTTGATGACTATTACCAACAGGGATGATCAGAGAAATGTCCCTCAGATAAAGGATCCCTGGAGCAAAGGAGCTTGGACGGGAACAGGGGAACAGTGACACTGCCTTCCAAGGGTCCTCTGGTGCCAAAGCGGTTCCAGAACCCCAGGCCACAGCCCTACGGGAAGACACCTGTGACTCCACACAAGGGTTAAGGTGACTCACAGGGTTATCAATTAAATACGGAGGAGCAGTCCCATTAAATGGGAGTATGGGCAGCGCAGCAGTGCACACAAACCCTCCGAGGCCTGGGCTCGGAACCAACACGGGGGCTCGTCCATCACGTTCCACTGCACAAGTCACAAGGCCAGCCCAGCCGTGAGGGGTGGGGACTGGACCCTCCACTCTGGGACACCGGGAGGCATGAAGAATTGGGGCCATTTTTGCCACCAAGCTACCACAGTGGCCATGAAGAACGTGGGTTGGACTCAAATTCTGACTCACCACCACTTGCTGGGTGATCTTGGATAAGTTACTTTCCTTCTCTGATACTCCATTTCCTCACCCCACAAAAATGGTCAAAGCAAATTCCTCCTCCTCCAAGAGTTCAGTGGCAAGTGAGAGAAATCATGCACTGGAATCACCTGGCTTGGCGCCTGGGACCCGGGGGCGCCAGCATGTGTGGCTTCCTCCCTTTATTCCAGGAGACTGGGGACCTCACTGACCCGGGCAGTGCATGAGGACGTGAGACGTGACTGCTTCCCGCTGTGCAAGAAGAGGCTGGGAGCCCAGCTGGGGGTCTGTTCCACCCCCATGCCCTGCCCGCCCTTCATCTTGCCCCCTCTGGAGCCCTCCTGCTGAGAACTAGAAGCGCCCGGGGTCTTAAGGATAGTTAAGTAGCAAACTATGTGTTCATAATAAAATTTGCCTGCTCCTCACAGACATCCAATTTGCTTACCATCCAAAGAGAAGAATTGGGTGCCTGCTTCCGAAATTGTTTTAATCTCTGCCACAGTATGCTTCTGGCAGGGTTTTTCAACTGGAAAATAGGAAATGAGTTAGAAACAATGGAGGAACGTGAATAATCTCACTTAAGATGTTTGATCTTGAGATGAGATGAAGTTGAAATCGATTTCCCGGTTCACAGCCAGACAACAGCGGGTGGGAGGGGAGAAGGCTGGGGGTGGCAGGTCGTCCAGGCCTGGCTAGGTCCCAGATCTGTCCAAGGCAAGGGCCCTCCCATCCACCTGGCCCCATGATCCTTGCAAAATGCTATATTCTGGGTGGGAGACAACCTCAGCCCCATAACCTGAAAGGTAGGCGTGAAGAAAGCCTTTGGTTTCTCTATGTACCCGTATCTTACATTACAGAACCAAAACACGCATCTATTCAGTAGATGTTTGCTGTGTGCCAACTACGTGTCCTGGCTTGTCCTAGTCACCAGACCTCCAGACTTCCTTATCCTCAAGGAGCTCGTGAGAGTTGCCTGAGACTAGGATGGAGAGTTAAGAGCTAATGTTAACAGAGGCCTGGACCAAAGATCCTGCCTTTATAAACCTATTACATCCTCACAGAACCTGTGAGTTGGGGATTCTTGTGCCCTCCTTCCAGATGGGAAAATGGGCTCAGAGATGAATGACTCTTCCAAGGATGGGATTCAGATGTGACTGCGGAGTCTGTGCCCTTTGCCAGGGGGGAATATTCTGCCCAGGCAGGTAGCCTGAGCAGGAGCTGCGTGGAGAGGTGCAAAAGGGGGAGCTCAGGGAACAGTGAGAAGCTGCAGGCAGTTGCGACCCTGGGGAGGCAGATCCTAGGCAGCAGGGAGGACACGCTGGCTCTGGTCCCACTATGTGGAGAAGCAGCCCTGCCCTTAGGTCAGAGACGGGACATGCCCTCCAAGCCAAGCAAGGCAGGGTGTGGGGGTACCTACACCCTAATCATCACACAGACACACTCACACATCACCCAAACGTGTAGACCTAGACTGACACACACGTTTATACATAGACACACAACACGCACCAGCTAGATGCGTCTGTCCGCACCCATGCTCACACGTGCTCTAAAAGACTGAAAACTCTCTTGGGAACAGGGACCATGCGGGTCTTGCTCACCACTCTGTCCCCAGTACTCTGTCCTGGCTCATTGTGGGACCCTATAAATAATGATGAAGTCGACTGCAATTACCACACATGTGCACACAGACAGACATACCTACACGTGATCCGTGTGCATGGCAGCGGATGTGGGGGGTGGGGTGGTAAAGTTGCTGCAGCCCCTAATGGGCTTGGACCTTTGCGGGTGGAAACTGGAGGGCAGGCTGGGTCTTGGGGGGGCTCGTGGCTCTCTGTCACTGCTCCTCCTGTCTGGCTAGGCTTAGGGACCAGCCCATCCAAAGGTCTCTGTCCAGCCTTCCTGCTCTCAAGGCTCCATGGGGTGACCCAATCCCCCTCCCTTATAACAGCTTCCACCCAGGCCTGGCCTCTCGGGGTCCTGGGTTGGGGGTTTAATGCATTATTGATTTCCCCAAGAAGGGAAAGTGCTGCAGCCACGGGTCCAGGTAGCTTATTTTGTGCGTCGATGACATTCAGGTACTAGTGAAAAATTATACCAATTATTAAATCAGCCATTATTACTTCAAAGTGCAATCAGTTGTCACAGCGGAGAGAGCTTGCACGGCGCGTTATTAGTCGGGCTGTGTGCACAGGGAAAGTGCTGAGAGGGGAGACTTTAACCAAAGGGCAAATGCATGAAATTTACTTAGAAATAGCGATTTATCACCCCTGGGTTTCCTACTGCTCAAATCCAGGCAGACACTTCGCTGGCAGGAGACAGGCGCCACGGCCGCCCCTGCCTCCTGCAGCCCCCACCCTGACAGGAAATGAAAAATTGAGAAGTCGTTGTAACAGCTTAAAGATGCATTATCCTTTTTGATGTGCAATTTGAGCTTCATATCTAAAGGCAGATGAAATCACCGGCACCCACGCCAGGCAGAGCGGAGAGAAGCACCTTTCTGAGTTCCGGGTGGGGGTGGGTGGGGAGAAGGCGCCCCACCCCCCCCAAGCCTGGCCTCCACCTGCCCGGCCGTCTATCCAAGCCCCAGGAGACCAGGGGGACCAGAACCCGGGGTCAAGAAGAGGGGATCTCGGGCTGGGGTGGGAGCAGGGAGGGAAGAAAGAGATGTAGAGCGAAGAGAGGAAAACGTAAGGAGATAGAGACACAGAAAAAAAGAGGGAGAAAGAGACACAGAGAGAAAGAGGGAGAAAGAGACACAACAGGGTGAACGGGAAAGAGAGGAAGAAATAAAAGAGAAATAAAAGATGAGGGGAGGTGAGAGCCAAAGACTCAGAGAGAAGAGAGATGGACAAACAGCAATGACCAACAGAAACCAAGTGTGAGCAATGGCCACTCACTGTAGGGGAAGGGGTATGTGTGTGTGTGCGCGCGTGCTCCCGACCATGCCCGCTGGCAGGGGAGGGCCACACCAAGGGCTCCCCACCTCCAGCGCAGGCATATGCAAGAGGAAGTAGAAATAACGTTTTTACAATTTTTTATGGTTACTATGTATCCATCCTCCATTAGCACTCGGGGTAGTGAGGCCCCAGAACCACCCCCATCACCACATTTGCCAACCACCCCCTACACATGGCATCGTGCATGGCATGGCCCCTCTCACCTCCTGACAGGCCCAGGTTGAGGATCACCTACAGCTGAGGGTCAACTAAAGCCCCCACCTGAGCTGCCAGCGGAGACTCTCACCTCCATGGCTATGTGACCTTGAGCAAGTGATGACATCTCTCTGAGCTTCTTTTCTTATTTGGCAGAAGGGCTCGCGGAGTTGTGAGGAGAGCTGAGATCCTGTGTGGGCACCACACCTGAAAGAATGAGCCAGTCCTGGGGTCCTAGGGCTCTGGCCAACCTCAGAGGGCCTGGTCACAGGGCAGCCACAGCTCATTGGGGCCCCAAGACAGACCCCTGTGCTTCCATTCTCCAGGAAGTCTTCAGACCCATTTACCTGACACTACTCCATGGCCTTAAAAACAACCTCCTTATCTGAGAATATTGGATAGCAGGGCAGGGCTCACAGGAGAGCGTCTAGTGGACGACAGGTCCAAGCCCCCACTGCACACACTTAAAAAGGTGCACGCGAATCCCCAGAGATATATAGCACGTAGCAGAGAGCACTGGGTCTGGAGCTGACAGATCTGGGTGGCGTCCATCCACCTGAATGTAAACTCCTCAAGGGCAGAGATTTCTGTTCATCTTGCCCATCACTCCAGTATTTGTTGAATGGACAAATCATTTGCCACTCAAGCTGAGTGACCTTGGCAAGGTACTTCATCTCTCTGACCCTGAGCTTCATGCTAGCAAGAGAGTTCCTGCTTCACGGACCAGATTAGGCAGGTGTGATCATCTGATGAAAAAGAAAGGAGAGTGGCTATTTTTATTATTATCAATAGAAAGAGAAAAAGGAAAGAAGGATTTATGTTAAGGCAAGTTTATCTCTAGGTGATGGGATTAAGTAATATTTTTATTTTCTTGTTTTTCTTTGTGGTATTTGTCAAACCCCAAAACCTGAAAAGAGTAATACATTTGCTTTAAAATAAATAAGAAAACTGCATCCTAAAATTCTCAGAGAGGTTGAGTGTCTGGCCATTGAGTCTGGGGGCTCCCCCCAGTTTGCATCCTGGGGGCTGAAAGCTGTCCTTAGGTTCAAGTGTCCAGGGATACATGTGGGGCCCCAGAGTCCCTGACTCCATCTTGGTGGTGGAGGGTCTCCCTGGCATGTGTACCAATTAGATCCACCTGTTCCTGCCAAGCAGGCTCACAAAGCCTCCAAAGCCGAGTTTGAGGTCCTTTCTAGGTACACTGACACCAACGTGCGGCACAATGTCATGGGTCCTTTAGCTGCCTTCCCAGGAGATGGAAAAACAGACATTGTCAAAACAGACAGGCCTCCCCCAAGACCACCTTGCCTTTACTGCACCCACCTTCTTGGTTCTTCCAATCCCCACCAACTCTTACAACAAACCCATGAGGTAGTAGTATTACCCCCATTTTAAAGGTAAGAAAGCCGGGGCCCAGACTGGGGATGAGATTTGCTCCAAGTGCCTGCCTGACCCCAGGCCTGTGCCCTTTCCGTGACACCATCTCCCGCTAAGGGATGGCGGAGAGAAGGCAGAACTAATCAGCTCCTCTATTGATTCCAACTCCTCCAACGAGGGGATCGACCCTCCCATTAGAAAGGGGCAGGCAGATGGCATTAGAGGGAATTGAGGGTCCTGCTCAGTGAGGCGGCTGGCAGCACTGTGAACACTGCCCTGAGCTCAGGTTGCCAAGGCCCTGGACCAACAGGTTGCAGAGCCCCTCGGAGGTGCCTGACACCTGGCCAGGGAGAGGGTGGGCTCTGTGATCCACTGCAGTCATGACGGGCCACAGGCTCTGACCTAGTCCATCTGTCAGTCCAACCATCTGTCCATCCTTCTATCCATCCTTCCACCTCTTTAGTCCCCTAACTTTTTATGATTCCTCCTCTGTGCCCTCAGGTGATGGGAACTCACTACCTAGCCAGGCAGCCCACTCCACGGCTGGATGGCTCTCACGGGTGAGTCCCTGCCTGGGCTGGGGCGTTGCCCACCACGAAGTTTAATCCTTCATGAAATAAGTTAGATCGTACAGCTAAAGGCAGTGACTCTTCTCATCTGTGGATAATGTGTCCCTGCAGCCTTCATCTGTTCTCCTCTGCTTCTGGGTGGTTCTGAGCCCACTCTGAATTACCAAGATATTTCTTAAAGTGGGATCCCCTGAGCAGGAAACACTCTGGGGAGCACTCTGGGTAAATTCCCACGAATGCAGAAATGATCAGCCTCCTTTGTTCTAGACTCTATACACCTACTTATATAACCTGACATCAGAGGTCAAATGATCTAACATGTGCTCTGTGCTGTGTCTGGCATACTGTTATGCAAGATTGTGCTGGGAGGGGTTCAAGAATCACTCAGACATATTCAGAGCCAAACAAGATTCAAGGCCAAAACAAGCATGGGATATTCATGCTGCAGAAACAACTTAATAAAATAAATGAGATTAAATAGGGTGACAATGCAGGGGCACCCAGCACAGTGTCTGGCACGTATTAGAGAGCTCCCTTCTCAGGGGGTGTCACACTTTAAACACATGCTGGATTTGACTTCCACTTAAACACCCAGATCTTCTTCTCATGAACTGGATCACAAACTCACCCTCATGCTGCCCTCGCGGTGTTGTTAATGGCCCTCACGTTTACAGAGCACCCACTGCGCGCTCAGAATCCAGCTCAGTGCCTTCCTGCCATCATCTCTGCTAAATTTCATCTCGGCGTGGGGAGTGCTTCGTTCCTTTCACTCACCACTGTGTGCCATGCCATGAGCTAAGGGTGGGGAGGTGACGGTGAGCAGGACAGCCTTGGTTCCTCCCCCACAAAGCCCACAGCTCAGGTAAAGTTGGCAGGGAAGGAGCTGGAAGTTTTTGCTGGGCTGTGTCCAGGGGAGTTCATCTCCCAGAGATGGGCAGGGGGCTCCAGTCTCCAACCAGGGTGAGGAGAGTGAGGCACTGAAGTTAGGAGGCACTCGTTCTCTCAGGCATACAGGTGCGCGCTCAGCTCCAAAGAGTAAGTGCCTTCTTAAATTCTGCACCTTCAGCACCTCACTGGCCTCACCCTAGTCCCCAGCCCAGGGTAGGAGATGCTGTCCACAGAGGGAGGAATTGGCTCTCCTGGGGACAGCACCGTGGAGGGGGCCGAGCCCTGGCCAGGGGGCTCAGCTGGCTGCAGCAGGGAGGTGGAGATGAGGTCAGGGGTACAGAGGCAGCTGGGCAGGCAGTAGGGTGGAGAGGGGGCACTTATCTTCCAAACAGACACAAGTCGCTCAGTCATTCAGCAGCAAAAACTACTATTACTCGTAATCATGCAGGACCAATCACGCCTTCCCCGGAGGGAGGGGGTTCTCATGGGCTCTTGGCACTGGGGCATCTGAGATCCTCCCCATACCTGCCAGCCCACCCTTCCCCCATCCCGTCAGCAGCTGCAGAGGGAGGCCTAGAGCAGGCAAAGGCTGGGAGGTGGGAGAGAGAAGGGGCAGCCTGACTACTAGGGCCGAGGAGATGGCCCCAGAAGGCCCCTGGGGGCCAGGGGAGGGGGCTCCCAATTACCACCTCAATCAGGCCTTGGAAGGCTGCGCCGGGAAATGAGAGCCGGAGCAGGCAATCGCCTCTGGCACATGGAAAACTCCAGATCTATAACTTCCTGGAACATAATTAGCTGCTAACTTCAAAGATGCATTGGGGTTTGTGTAATAGGCACCGGGGCACTCAAGAACTGCAGAAACGGGGAGAAAAATGGGGCCGTCTGGCTTGGAAATGGAACGAGACAAAAGGTTTTCAATTCAGGGCTTCCTTCAACAGAGACCTGAGGAAAATAATAATTATTATGATAACTCCCTTTTATGGAGTGTTTACTGGGTGCTGAGCGCTCGGCTAAGTGCTCCACAACCGAGCTCGTCTAGTGATCACACATCTCCACGAGGCAGGCTTTATTGTCAGGAATAACAATGGCCATCCAGAGGTCACAGACACACACAAGTGTCTGTCTTCAGAGTCCCAGCTCCTGCCCACTGTCTCTACTGCACAGTCACAGCTCCAGAACCTCTGGGTCCTCAAGTCACTCACACCTTCCTGGGAAAGTGTGGGTCTGGGGAACCAATGCTTAAAAACGACCTCCTCCCTCTTCCCCCTGGACACTCCTCTAGCCCATTCTGTTTTTTTTTTTTTTAATTTATTTATTTATTTATTTTATTGGCTGTGTTGGGTCTTTTTTGCTGTGCGGGGACTTTCTTTTGTTGCGGTAAGTGGGGGCTACTCTTCGTTGTGGTGCGCGGGCCCCTCATTGCCGTGGCTTCTCTTGTTGCGGAGCACCGGTTCTAGGCGCGAGGGCTTCAGTAGTTGCAGCACATGGGCTCAATAGTTGTGGCTCATGGGCTCTAAAGCACAGGGCTCAGTAGTTGTGGCACATGGGCTTAGTTGCTCCACGGCATGTGGGATCTTCCTGGAGCAAGGATTGAACCCGTGTCCCCTGCATTGGCAGGTGGATTCTTAACCACTGCGCCACCTAGGGAGCCCTCCTCTAGCCCATTCTGACGGAGGGTGGCAACCAGACAGAGACTCTGAAAGCAGAGACAGGATATGACCTGGTTCCTCTGGGGCCTCCATCCCAGGGGATATATTATCTAGGGCAAGTTACACTCACTACTGTAACAAGCATCTCAGCAGCTTCACACAATACAAGTGTATCTCCCACTCAGGTAAAGCAATTAAAACCACTGGCATGGGGAGGGCTACGTGCCACTCCACACGGTCATCCAGTGACCCAGGAACCTTACACCTATGGCTCTGCTGTCCCCTAGGGCCTCAAAATTCTCTATGGGATCTTCTACACCTGGCAGCAGATGGAGGAGGAACACAGAAGGCTGCACAGATTAGCCCTGGAAGAACCTCACTTCCAGGGGTACCTACCTTGCTTCCAGCCACATTCGATTGGCCAGACTTAATCACCTGGCCATGTCTGCTTGCAAGAGAAACTGGGAACACAGGAGGAAAGGGAAATGGCACTTGTTGAAGTGCCACAGCAGTGAAGTCTGTCCCATTCACACATCCATCCATCCATCCATCCATCCATTCAAAATGCAATGAGATCTGCAGTCTGCTGGATACTGTGCAGTCTTTTAGACAGAGCAACAAATGAAACAGACCATGACCTTGTCCCTATAGAGTATAGAACCCAGAGGGAAAGAGAAGCATAAATTCACAGCAACGACATACATTTATTCTCACTAAAATTATAATGTGCTACTAAGAAGCACAGGGGGCCGTGGCAGCATGTGACACTGGGGCTTGAGAAAGACTGAGGAATCCAGGAGGGCTCCCCTGAAGAGGAGATTTTTACACTGAGTTCTGAAGGATGAGTAGGAGTTGGTTGAATGTGTGGCATGAGAGTTTTCTAGGCAGAGGAAATGGCACATACAAAGACCCTGAGACGACTTGCTCCCACTCATTGTGGGGGCCACTGCTTCCCCAGGCCTGCCTAGATGTGATTCTAAAGGACTTTCCTCCCCAGACCCCCAGGGAGGGCTTTTGGATGGCTGGGGCTCTCCCTGCAGCCTCCATACCTCGCTCCTCCTGGACACTGCTCCCACTCCATAGGCTTGCCTCACTGAGTTCACTGTTAGACAGACAGGATGCTACCCTAGACCAGCTCCATCCTTGACTCCATCCAGCCTGCAGGCCTGTGGAGCTGGGATTCAGGCCACTCTTCGAAACTGGATCTCAGGTCAGGCATAGCCTTTAACCCTGAAGACTTAAACTGACCTCCTAAGAAACTGGGCCCTGCTGAGCTGCCTTGGGCAAGCCCTGACCACAGCACCCCTTGTCTAGTGCCCCTCACCCCACATCACACCAGCATTGGGGGGGGGGTGGGGGGGTTCTTGACCAACACCTCCATGACCTTTGAGGCCCAGCCACCTTCCAAAGCCCAGCCCAGAGGGTTGTCTATACCACTAATGGAAATAATTCCATCTCCCCAGAATGGTGTGCATTGACTATAACCACCCTGATGAGCCCTTTGGAGTGGGGATGACACGCCAAAAAGAAGGTCTTGCTAATCTGCCTTCTAAAGAGGCTGGGCCTTGCTAACCCAAGGGCCCTCAGCTCCTCCGAGCACATGGTGAGTGAGGGAATAACACGGCTGGAGAGAGAATCTGGGACAGAGCTGCACTGCTCTATGTCCTAGAGGGTAGAGAAAACTGAAGTTCGCGGAGGCATGGGATTCATGCAGAAAACCACACCAAGCTGGCCACCAGGAGAAGGAAGAAGAGAGCAAGGAAACCACCCCCCCACCCCCCAGAAGAACCACTGAGGAGAGTCTTGGGGTTCACCACGGAGACGGTGGTGTATCACCCTCTCCACAGTCCCTAAAAATGTACAGTAAACATTATTGACTAGTGCTTTTATTTGGGGGTGCTCATGGAGGAGCTGAATTCTGCAACCAGGTTGGCATGGGACACAAAGCAGAGAGGCAGCATGTGTCCATGGGGGCTCAGAATGAAGGGATGGCCACACCTGTGCTGCTGGCTTGATGGGCGGTCCTTTCAATGCAGTGCCCGATTGGCCCCAGTGACTTGAAAGGCAGGTGTCTTCTCAGTGGGTTTAGGTTGGCAGATGTGGTAGGCATGTCAGTGCCTCACCCACATGCCCGAGGCACTCACACTAGTGCTGAAGCCAGTGGTTACCACCAGGCAAGGTGTGCCTTCCCAGGTCCCCTGCAAATCAACAGCATGTCACGCAGCCAGTGTAAAAGCACAGATCTGCCTGATCTCACTTCACCCCATTTCCCTTTCTAGATCCAGACCTTGGGGTCTGGACCTTAGGAACATCTGTCCCGCAGGGCAGCAGAGACTCCCCTCCCTGCTCTCCACCGAGGAAGTGGTTCTAAGTTAGCTTTCTCATAAACGGTTCTCAGATGGAAGAAAAGCAGCTGTCGCTGAAACCACGTCAATCTGAGTGGTAAAAGGTTTGGGCAAAAACATATTTTATTGTTCTTGCTGTCAGAAACATAAAGATTTAAGGGGCATGTGACTCGGTAATTGCTGTGGACTTTTTTTTCCCTTGACAATAAACATAAAACTTAAAACTGTATTAAAATCATTTGACAATTTTTATGCTCAAAGAGCCCAGAATGAATAATGGGTTTTTTGCATCTAAAATGCACTCTCTCGTCAACCTATAAAACTGTCAGAAATAAATTCATCAAAAGCAGATTATATAATTAAAAGTCGCTATTTGTGTCTCTGCCCAGTTGGGATTGGAGTTGTTTGTCTCTCTCTTTCTCACCCTCCTTTTTAAATTTTTAATTTTTTTTTAAGTTCTAGATGACGGCAGACTCAAGCTGAGCTACTTTGTCTGGGGGAGATGAGACAATAAGGGCTTCCCTCAGCAGAGCCCAATTTCCTGTTCCAGCCAGTCCCACCAAATCCTATCTCAGCAGATATATGACTTCTCCCAACCAATGCAATTTTGGGGTGAGTATGAGGGGGAAACATGCCACACTGGGGACAAGCTCCCTTTCCCGATGGGGCAACACGGAAGAGAGGCTTCTAGCGTGCGCTCATCTATTTCCTCCTTCTGTGCACCCTGGAGGATTCCACCCCCCAGCCCCCTGCAGTCAGCAGGCCTATGACACCACTTGTTCTGCCCAGTGGTTTGTGAGCAACGGGGCTGTGTGTTACTTCTGGGCTGAAGCACTGAATTGCTGGTTTTAAACTGTGCTGCACTTTCCCGCCCTCCACAGTGACCACAGGTGCGTGATCCCGCATGAGCAGCTACCAGAGGGTGGAGCCTTGGGCAGCCTGGATCAAGAGTCACTGCATGGAGGACAGTGCCCTGGAGAATTCCCTAGACCAACAACAGCTTTGTGGGTTAAGCCACTGACTCTCGGAGGCCTGTTTGTTACTCAGCATAACCAAGCCTACCCTCACTGTTTCAAAATGTAGGTTTATTATTATCCGGGTGAGGTGAGGCCAACAGATCAGGAGATGACTGCCACTAAAAAGATAGTTTGTTATATTCACAGACCCCAAGAGGAGGGGATGCATCACACCATGAGGAGCACCAGGGTGGGTCAGCAGGTAGAAGGAGTGAGTAGAAACAGAAACCCGAGTCTTTATTGGCGTCCATGAGAAGAAGGAAGGGCGAGGCAGAGTGAGCAGGTTTGAGATTGGCTGGTCTGAATATTCCAGCAAGCTTTGGGGCCTAGGGGCTCTCCCTATGTCTGGCACCTGCCCTGGGGTGATTAGGTTAGGCAGATGGTGGCCCAGACGGTTGAGCCCCATAAAGGAGGAGGCTGGCTATGTGAGCTCTGGATCAGCTGTTAAGCATTTGAAAGGCATGCTCCCTGGCAAGTCACTGACTACCTCCAGGAACTAGCTAATGCTGGGAGGGACAGTCCCTCCAGAGTCAGCAAGGCCCCCAAGATGTCAAAGCATCAGGATATAGAAAATAACAGGCACAGTTGATACACTGACTAATACAGGGGATTACTGTGATGCTCTAGCAGAGAAAGGACTAAATGCTAACTCTCATGGGCACAGCATGGGCAGAGGTGTGAAGGTGGGGGAGGCATAAGGAAAGTCTGGGGGTGGCGAAGAGAGCAGAATGATGGAGCTTAGGGTCCCGGTGGAAGAGAAGGCAGGGTGCAGCAGCAGGGACCTGAGGCTATGGGGCAGCAACTCCAGACTTTGTCCCCAAGAGAGGAACCCAGAAGGAAGAAGAAATTAGCAGGAGGCTGACTTCCCAGAGGAGCACAGAGTTCTCTTCTCCAAGCTGGTGTCTGCTTACCCTGGGGCCCCCTTGTTAGGCCAGAGTGTGGAAACCTCCCACAATGGGACCAGCTGTCCAGATGAACCTCATGGTTTCCAGAACTTCAGGACTCACTGACCTTGGGGAGTCCCCCAGGCCAGCACCCAATCAGGCCCTATGCAGCTACCTTCCTGTCCTTGGGTACTAACTCTGGGGTCTCCCCAAATTCCTCTACCTAGTGGGCTTAATTGGGGTAAGGAGACTAAGCAGGCCAGATGTGGGAATATGGAGGGATGAGAAAGGAGAGGAGATTCAGGGATGGGAAGATGAGGAGAAAGAACAAAGGGAGAGATAGGGAGGAGGGAAGTGCTGAGTAAGAAATATCCTTTGAGATACACGCACCCCAATGTTCATGGCAGCATGACTTACAATAGCCAAGACATGGAAGGCACCGAAATGTCCATCGACAGATGAATGAATAAAGAAGATGTGGTATACACACACATGCATGCGTACGCGCAATGGAATACTACTCAGTCATAAAAAAGAATGAAATAATGCCATTTGCAGCAACATGGATGGACCTAGAGATTATCATACTAAGTGAAGTAAGTCAGAAAGAGAAAGACAAATATCATATGATATCACTTACATGTGGAATCTAAAAAAATATACAAATGAACTTATTTACAAAACAGAAATAGACTCACAGACATAACAATCTTTTGGTTACCAAAGGGGAAAGGGGAGGAGGGATAAATTAGGAGTTTTGGATTATCAGATACAAACTACCAAATATAAAATAGATAAATAATAAGGTCCTACTGCATAGCACAGGGAACTATTGTCAGTATCTTGTAATAACATACAATGGAAAAGAATTATAAGTACGTATAACTGAAGCACATTGCTGTATACCAGAAACTAACACAACATTGTAAATCAACTATATTTCAATTTAAAAAAGAAATATTCTTTGAGCCTTTGCTGTGTTCCCATGGAATAGAGAATCTTAACCCCATTTCACAAATGAGAAAATTGAGGATCAGAGAAGCTCAGCAAGTGGCAACAGATTGTCTAACATGATACAGCCATCCTAGTCTATCTGGTCTAAAGTGTATGCCTGGAAAGCAAAGTATTTGGCTTCTCAGGATGGGTGAAATGTTTTCCCTCAACACAGTCAGAGAAGTGGGGACATGGGAATTTACTCTCAACTTGAGGCAGAGGAGACAGGTGACTGGAGGGGACGCTTTCTGGCTTCAGAAAGTCCCCAGGCTGTGCTGCCTTCCCCTTGAAGGATGGGAGGTTTCTATAAGCCTTTCTTACCATGTTAAAGATTAATCCTTCTATTTTTATTTTGCCAAGAGAGGTTTTTCTATGAAATGGATGCTGAATGTTATCAAATGCCTTTTTATCATCCTTGGTTTTTCCCTTTTGGCCTATTAATATGATGAATTATATTAATAGAGTTCCTAAAATAGAACTGTCCTTGCTTTCCAATAATATACCCTACCTGGTCATTGTGGAATATTCATTTTATATATTGCTAGATTCAATTTGCTAATATTTTATTTAAGATGTTTGCATCTATATTTGTAAATGAGGTTAGCCTGAAGCCTTCTTCTTTGTGCTATCTTTTGTTGGGTTTATTTAGCTTTGTAAATGAGTTGGAAGGTCTTCTGGTTCTGGAAATACTGCGGACCAGATATCCCCAAAATCGTCCTGTCATAAATACCTAGAAAATGTTCAGTACAAAGAAACAAACAGTTGAGCTTACAGAAACATAGAGGACTTTTCCAGGAGCAGGAAATAAAGTGAGAATTGAAAACCAGAGAGGTAAGCACAGGAGCTGTCACAGCAGGGGGCCAGGGAGAGGGGTGAGAGGAGGTGATGCTCTCACAGGGACAGGAGACAAGACTTTGGGTCTGAGTTGGGAGAGAAGTTGGACCTACCATCCCCAGGGGCTGTGCTCCCAGGGAATGGTAAACTTGGGGAAAAAAATATGCCCTCTGGAACAGGCTCAGAAAAGCAGGAATAAAGAGAATGAGAGAAATAGCCTTCAAGGAGAGAATGATTGAGAATTATCCAGAAGAGATCAAAAATACTCAAAACTCACCAATAAGCACATGAAAAGATGCTCAACATCATGGATCATTAGAGAAATGCAAATCAAAACCATACTGAGGAGGAGAAGAAAGATGGCGGTGAAGTAGAAGGACATGGAATACATCCCTCTCCACAGATGCATCAGGAATACACCAAAAGATGCAATAATTCCCACAGAGAACCAGCTGAACACCAGCAAACGACCTCGGACACCAGAAAGGACTGCAAAGATCCTGACATAACTGGGTAGGACAGAGGGGGGAAAAAAAAGAAGGAGAAAGAGGAGGAGAAGGAAGGAAAGGGTTGGGTCCCACATCCTGGGGCAGGGGGATCTGAAACAGAGGGGAGAGTGCTGAATTCGGGGAAATGTCCCTTATCTGACAGGGAAACCCCTTCTCCAATGGGGAATTTCCCTGGGTAAGAAGGGAGGCATTTGGGACTCTTCAAAGAGGGTGAAGCAGCTGAGCTGTGGCAGATGGGAAAGAATGAGAAACACATGGAGGGTCCGCACCATGGCTCACTGTGTCCGGACTGAGATGCTGGTTCACAGCTGAACAGGGGGTCTGGGAGCTGGAACGTGGGAACCAGAGAACTGGTTCAGGGTGAGAAACATTGTTGGCAGTGGGGAGACGGACTGAGAAGATAGGAGGGAAGAAATCCACAGTGAAGTGTGCCTACCACGGAAAGCGGGGCGGCCATGGCAGCGGCTCAATACTGCTGACTTACAAGCAGGGGGGAGGAGCCGTGGGTGTAGCCTCTCTTTCGGAGCCTGCAACAGACAAAGGAAGGACCCCCGGGCCTGGCTAACACACTCAGGAGTAACAAAGGCCCCCAGGTGGGGCTGGCCTAGAGTGCCTGCAGCCAGGAGCCAAAAGTCCACACAGTGGCTCAGCTCTGGAGACATTCTGTTTACACCTGAGCCACCAGCATCCCTCTGCAACAGGCATTGCCATGGCTGACTGAGCCACCGTGACCCAGGCAGGGCACCACTGCTCACTCACCCCCAGGGGAAGGAGCCACTATTGTACCCGCTCTCTCCCCACACACCAGTGCTTACAGATGAACAATAAAGGAAGCTCTGCTGGTCACAGAGTAATACAAAAAGCCCAAGGTGGGTAGAAGGACACTTACAGCTGAGACCCCAAGGAAACAGCAATATTATTTTTAATTCTATTGATCTGGTAAATTCTGGGGTCAGTTCTAGTTTTTTTTTTTAATTTTTATTATTATGATCTCAGTCCTAAGGGATCTACACATTTTATAACATATTTTTTATTCTATTTTTTATTGTATTTTTAGCATTTTTATATATTTCTATTTCTAGCTAAGTTTCTTGGAGTGCTGACTGTATCTCTCCTACCTTCTTTTCATCTCTATCTTTTATACATTTCTATTTCTTTCTTTCTCTTTTCACATTTCCAGTCACACTATGCTCTTCTGTTGCCCTGTCTTCTATCCTTTTTTAGTTTCTTTTATCTTAATATACTTATAACCAATATTATCACTCGGCTCTGTTTTTTGTTTTTTGTTTTTTTTTTTTTTGCTTTATTCTCCAGATGACACACTCCTTTGCTTTTTATTATTAGGTTTGGTCTTTATCTTTGTTCTGATTATAATTGTGTGATTTTGTTTTAGGAATCTTCAGTCCATCTGATTGTACTCTCACTCTTTATTATATTTGGTCCTAGCTTTCAAAATTTCTCTGGATATGTGTTTGTGTGTGCATGGTTTTTTTTTTTTTTAATTAATTACGATCTTAGTCCTAAAGGATCTACACATATTATAACATACTTTTTTATTCTTTTATTCTATTTTTCTTCTATTTTTATTTTTAGACTTTTACATATCTCTATTTCTAAGTTTTTTTGTAGTGCTAACTTTATCTCTTCTACACTCTTTCCTTCTCTGTATTTTATACATTTCTATTTTTTCTCTCTTTTCTTTTTTTTTCATATTTCCAGTCACACTATGCTCTTCTGTTGCCCTCTCTTCTATCTTTTTTCAGTTTATTTTATCTTAATATACTTACAAGCAATATTATCGGTCTGCTCTGTTTCCTTGCTTTATTCTCCAGATGACACACTGCTTTGGTTTTTATTATTAGGTTTTGCCTTTATCTTAGTTCTAAGTATAATTGTCTGATTTTGTTTTGAGAATCTTCAGTCTGTCTGGTGGTACTCTTCCTCTTTATTATATTTGATCCTAGCTTTCAAAATCTCCCTGGATATGTGTGTGTGCGTGGTTTTTGTTTGTTTGTTTGGTTTGGTTTGGTTTTTTCTGTTGATTTTCTCTTTGATTGTCTGATGGCATACTGGGGTTGTCCTGTCAGGTCTTTCTAATGCCTTATGTTCTATTGGATTCAGTATTTGTGTATCTTATACATGTATGTGTTTCCTTGACTTAGTATTTGTTTGACTCAACATTCTACCATTAGTCTGGGGCTTGGACACTCTTCTTTAAATCCCTTTATGGCCAAGACAAGCAACCTCTGAAGTCTGGACTACTCCATCAGAAGTCAAGTAGGAGGCTCTGGGGAGGGACCAGTGAATCCAGGATGCTAGACTAGTAGGGAGTCCTCAGACACAGGGAAAATTAACTGCAGGGAACTCTCACAGAGCCCTGTATCAGAGTCTAAGACCCAGCTTCATGCGACTGTCTGCAACTGCCAGTGCTGGACACCTCACACCAAACTACAAACAAGAGAGGAATACAAACCCTCCCATCAGCACACAGACTACCTAAAGCCATATTAACCTCACAGACACCCTAAAACACACCACCTGACACAGCCCTGCTCATCAGAGAGAAAAGACACACAGCCACACACTGGAAAGCAGACACCAGACCGCTCCACCAGGAAGCCCAATCAAGACACTGGACAACCCCACCACAGGGGGCAGAGGGCAGAAACAAGAGGAATTACTACTAGGCAGCATAGGGAAAGGAGACAGCAAATCCTATAAATTAAACAAAATGAGAAAACAAAGAAACACCATGCAGGCAAAGGAGAAGGAAAAAAACCCACAAGAACAAATAAATGAAGAGGAAATAGGAAAATTGCCTGAAAAAGAATTCAGAGTAATGATAGTAAAGATGATCCAAAATCTTGATAACAAAATACAGAAAATACAAGAAACAGTTAATAAGGACTCAGAAGAACTAAAGAGCAAACAAACAGTAATGGACAACAAAATAACCAAAATTAAAAATACTCTAGATGGTATAAAGAGCAGAATAATTGAGGCAGAAGAATGAATAAGTGAGTTGAAAGATAGAATAGGGGAAATAACTGCCACAGAGCAAGAATGAGAAAAAAGAATAAAAAGAATGAAAGAGTCTCAGATACCTTGGTGACAACATGAAGCACACCAACATTCGAATCACAGGCATCCCAGAAGAAGAAGAAAAAAAGAAAGGGTCTGAGAAAATGTTTCAAGAGGTTGTAATGGAAAACTTCCCCAACATGGGAAAGGAAATAATTAATCAAGTCCAAGGAGTGCAGAGAGACTCATACAGAATAAACCCAAGGAGAAATACACTGAGCCACATGTTAATCAAATTAATGAAAATTAAACACAAAGAAAAAATATTAAAAGCAGCAAGAGAAAAGCAACAAATAATATATAAAGGAAAACCCATAAGGATAACAGCTGATCTTTCTGCAGAAACACTGCAGGCCAGAAGGGAATGGCAGGATATACTGAAAGTCCTGAAAGAGAAAAACCTACAACCAAGAATACTCTACCCAGCAAGAATCTCATTCAGATTCGATGGAGAAATCAAAACCTTTACAGACAAGCAAAAGTTAAGAGAATTCAGCACCACCAAACCAGCCTTACAACAAGTGCTTAAGGAACTTTTCTAAGTAGGAAACACAAGAGAAGAAAAAGACCAACAAAAACAAACCCAAAACAATTAAGAAAATGGTAATAGGAACACACAGGTCAATAATCACTTTAAATGTAAATGGATTAAATGCTCCAACCAAAAGACACAGACTGGCTGAATGGATACAAAAACAAGACCCTTCTATATGCTGCCTACAAGAAACCCACTTCAGACCAAGGGATACATATAGACTGAAAGGAAAGGGATGGAAAAAGATAGTCCACGCAAATGGAAGTCAAAAGAAAGCTGGAGTAGCAAGACTCATATCAGACAAATTAGACTTTAAAGTAAAGACTATTACAAGAGACAAGGAAGGACACTACATAATGATCAAGGGATCCATCCAAGAAGAACATATAACAATTGTAAATATCTATGCACCCAACATAGGAGCACCTCAATACATAAGGCAAATGCTAACAGCCATAAAAGGGGAAATCAGCAGTAACATAATAGTAGTAGGAGATTTTAACACCCCACTTACATCAATGGACAGATCACCCAAACAGAAAATAAATAAGGACACACAAGCTTTAAAGGACACATTAGACCATCTCAACTTAACTGATATTTATAGGACATTCCATCCAAAAATTACGAAATACACTTTCTTCTCAAATGCACACAGAACATTTTCCAGGATAGATCACATCTTGGGTCACAAATCAAGCCTCGGTAAATTCAAGAAAACTGAAATCATATCAAGCATCTTCTCTGACCACAACTCCATGAGACTAAATATCAATTACTAGAAAAAAACTGTAAAAAATACAACCACATGGAGGCTAAACAATATGCTATTAAACAACCAAGAAATCACTAAAGAAACCAAAGAGGAAATCAAAAAATATCTAGAAACAAACAACAATGAAAACACAACCCAAAACCTATGGGATGCAGCAAAAGCAATTCTAAGAGGGAAGTTTATAGCAATACAATCCTACCTCAAGAAACAAGGAAAATATCACATAAACAACCTAACCTTACACCTAAAACAAGTAGAGAGAGAAGAACAAAGAAACCCCAAAGTGAGCAGAAGGTAAGAAATCATAAAGATCAGAGCAGAAATAAATGAAAAAGAAAGGAAGGAAACAATAGCAAAGATCAGTGAAACTAAAACCTGGTTCTTTGAGAAGATAAACAAAATTGATAAACCATTAGCCAGACTCATCAAGAAAAAAAGGGAGAAGATGCAAATCAACAGAATTAGAAATGAAAAAGAAGTAACAATGGACACCACAGAAATACAAAAGAGCATGAGAGACTACTATACGCAACTGTATGCCAATAAATTGGATAACCTGGAAGAAATGGATACATTCTTAGAAAAATACAATCTTCCAAGACTGAATCAGGAAGAAATAGAAAATATGAGCAGACCAATCACAAGTATGGAAATTGAGACTGCAATTAAAAATCTCCCAACAAACAAAAGCCCAGGGCCAGATGGATTCACGGACAAATTTTATCAAACATTTCGAGAAGAGCTAACACCTATCCTTCTCAAACTCTTCCAAATTATAGCAGAAGGAGGAACACTCCCAAACTCATTCTACGAGGCCACCATCACCCTGATACCAAAACCAGGCAAAGATGTCACAAAAAAAGAAAATTACAGACCAATATCACTGATGAATACAGATGCAAAAATCCTCAACAAAATACTAGCTAACAGAATCCAACAGCACATTCAAAAGATCATACACCATGATCAAGTGAGGTTTATCCCTGGGATGCGAGGATTCTTCAATATACACAAATCAATCAATGTGATACATCATATCAACAAATTGAAGGATAAAAACCATAACATAATCTCAATAGATGTGGAAAGAGCTTTTGACAAAATTCAACATCCATTTATGATAAAAACTCTCCAGAAGATGGGCATAGAAGGAAATTACCTCAACATAAGAAAAGCCATATATGAGAAACCAAAAGCCAACATCGTTCTAAATGGGGAAAAACTGAAAGCATTCCCTCTAAGAACAGGAACAAGACAAGGGTGTCCACTCTCACCATTATTATTCAACATAGTTTTGGAAGTTTTAGCCACAGCAATCAGATGAGAAAATGAAATAAAAGGAATCCAAATTGGAAAAGAACAAGTAAAATTGTCACTCTTTGCAGATGACATGATATTATACATAGAAAACTCGAAAGGCCCTACCAGGAAACTGCTAGCACTAATCAATGAATTTAGTAAAGTAGCAGGATACAAAATTAATGTGCAGAAATCTCTTGCATTCCTGTACACTAACAATGAAAAACCAGAAAGAGAAATTAATGAAACTCTCCCATTTACCACTGCAACCAAAAGAATAAAATACCTAGGAATAAACCTGCCTAAGGAGGCAAAAGACCTGTATGCAGAAAACTATAAGACACTGATGAAAGAAATCAAAGACAATACAAACAGATGGAGAGACAAACCGTGTTCTTGGATTGGAAGAAGTAATATTGTGAAAATGACTGTGCTACCCAAAGCAATTTACAGATTCAATGCAATCCCTATCAAATTACCAATGGCATTTTTCACAGAACTAGAATAAGAAATCTTACGATTTGTATGGAAACCCAAAAGACCCCGAATAGCCAAATCAATCTTGAGAAGGAAAGATGGAGTTGGTGGAATTAGGCTGCCTGACCTCAAACCATACTACAAAGCCACAGTGATCAAGACAGTATGGTACTGGCATAAAAATAGAAAGGAAGATCAATGGAACAGAGCAGAGAACTCAGAGGTAAACCCAAGCACATATCAGCACCTTATCTTTGACAAAGGAGGCAAGAATATACAATGGAAAAAAGACAGCCTCTCCAATAAGTGGTGCTGGGAAAATTGGACAGCATTATGTAAAAGAATGAAATTAGAACATTTCCTAACACCATATACAAAAATAAACTCAAAATGGATTAAAGACCTAAATGTAAGGCCAGATATTATAAAACTGCTAGAGGAAAACATAGGCAGAACACTCTATGACATACATCAAAGCAAGATCCTTTTTGACCCACCTACTAGAATAATGGAAACAAAATCAAGAATAAACAAATGGGGGGCTTCCAAGGTGGCACAGTAGTTGAGAATCCACCTGCCAATGCAGGGGATATGGGTTTGATCTCTGCTCCAGGAAGATCCCACATGCCGTGGAGCAACTAAGCCCGTGTGCCACAACTACTGAGCCCATGTGCTGCAACTACTGAAGCCCACGTGCCTAGAGCCCGTGCTCTGCAGCAAGAGAAGCCACAGCAATGAGGAGCCCATGCACCACAGCCCGTGCACCACAACAAAGAGTAGCCCCCACTCACTGCAACTAAAAAGAAAGTCCATGCACAGCAAAAAAGACCCAGCACAGCCAATAAAATAAATAAATAAATAAATAAGTAAATTTATTTTAAAAATTAAAAATTTAAAAAAAAAAAAACAAATGGGACCTAATGAAACAAATACTTTTGCACAGCAAAAGAAACCATAAACGAGACAAGAAGACAACCCTCAGAATGGGAGAAAATACTTGCCAACAAAGCAACAGACAAAGGATTAATCTCCAAAATATACAAGCAGCTCATGCAGCTTAATTACCAAAAAAGCAAATAACCCAATCCACAAATGGGTGGGAGACCTAAATAGACATTTCTCCAAAGAAGACATACAGATGGCCAACAAACACATGAAAAGATGCTCAACATCACTAATCATTAGAGAAACACAAGTGAAAGCCACAATGAGGTATCACCTCACACCGGTCAGAACAGCTATCATCAAAACATCTAGAAACAATAAATGTTGGAGAGGGTGTGGAGAAAAGGGAACTCTCCTGCACTGTTGGTGAGAATGTAAGTTGGTACAGCCACTATGGAAAACAGTTTGGAGGTTCCTTCAAAAACTACAAATAGAACTACCATATGATCCAGTAATCCCACTCCTGGGCATATACCCAGAGAAAACCATAATCCAAAAAGAAACATGTACCATAATGTTCATTGCAGCACTATTTACAATAGCCAGGACATGGAAGCAACCTAAATGCCCATCAACAGATGAATGGATCAAGAAGATGTGGCATATATATACAATGGAATATTACTCAGCTATAAAAAGGAATGAAGTGGAGCTATATGTATTGAGGTGGATAGACCTAGCATCTGTCATACAGAGTGAAGTAAGCCAGAAAGAGAAAAACAAATACCGTATGCTAACTCATATATATGGAATCTAAAAGGAAAAAAAAAGAATAAGGATGCAGATGCAGAGAATGGACTGGAGGATACAGGGTTGGGGGGGCGGGGGGAGAAGGGGAAGATGGGATGAAGTGAGAGAGTAGCATAGACATATATACACTACCAACAGTAAAACAGATAGCTAGTGGGAAATTGCTGTATAACAAAGGGAGATCAATTCGATGATGGGTGATGCCTCAGAGGGCCAGGACAGGGAGGGTGGGAGGGGGTCGCGGGAGGGAGGGGATATGGGGATATATGTATAAATACAGCTGATTCACTTTGGTGTATCTCAAAAGCTGGTACAAGAATGTAAAGCAATTATATTTCAATAAAGACTTTAAAAAAAAAAACCATACTGAGATATCAACTCACACCTATTAAGACGGCTATTAGTAAAACAAACAAACAAAACAAAAGTAGAAAATAACAAGCATTGGCAAGGATGTGAAGAAACTGGAACCCTGTGCCCTGTTGGTGGGAATGTAAAATAGTGCAGCCATTTTGGAAAGCAGTATGGCAGGTCTTCAAATAATTAAAAACAGAATTACCATATGATCCAGCAATCCCACTTCTGGGTATATATCCAAAAGAACTGAAAACAGGGGCTTAAAGAGATATTTGTATACCCCATGCTTATTGCAGCATTATTCAGAATAGCTAAGAGGTGAAAGCAATCCAAGTGTCCAATGACAGATAAATGAATGAACAAAATGTGGCAAATATATACAATGGAATAACATTCAGCTTTAAAAAGGAAGGAAATTCTGACACATGCCACAACATGGATGAGCTTTGAGGATATTTTGCTAAGTGAAATAAGCCAGACACAAAAAGACAAATACTGTATGATTCTATTTATATAAGGCACCTAAAGCAGCCAAATTCACAGACACAAAGTAGATTCTCTGGCTTCAGAAAAGTGGAGTATACCTCCCCACTCTTTAAAATGTGAGCTGAACATAGTGAATTTCTTCACATAACGAATCTCTTCCAAAGAGCAGATAAAATATGGAGAGGGAGAAAAAGAGCACCTTTACGGAGGAGAAACCTCAGCCAGGTGATCGAGATTAACACCAATGGGGATAAGTTATGTTGATATCCTTGATGGGATGCAAAGCAAAAATGGCACATTAAGTCTGTGATTTTCCTCTCCAAAATCCATAACCCGAGTCTAATCGTGAAAAAAGAAAAATTCCAGTTGAGGGATTTTCTACAAAATAACTGACCAGTACTCCTTTAAATTGTCACTGAAAACAAGGAAAATCTGAGAAACTATCACAGCTAAGAGGAACCCAAGGAGACATAAATGTAAGGTGGTAACTTGAATGAGATTCTGGAATAAAGAATTGTGGGTAACATCTAAGGCAATATGAATACAATATATACTTTGGTAATAACATTGGGTTGATACTGGTTCATTCATTGTAACAAAGGAATCATCCTAACAAAAGATGTTAATAATAGGGAGAACTGAGTGTGAGGTATATGAGAACCTCTATTCTACCATCACAAATTTTTTCTGTAAATCTAAAACTATTCTAAAATTAAAAGTTTATTTTCAAAAAATTTAAAAGTAACCACTCTAAGACCAGAAATAGATGTAGAAAGAAGAAAAGAAGAAAATGAATATAAATTCAACCAATCCAAAAATGATAAGAAAGTAAACAAATAAAAAGTATGGTAAAAATAAAAGTACAAAATTATACTAGAACTAAATATGGACCAATTGGCAGCTTATAATAAATGTAAATGGACTAAATTGCATCCAGTTAAAAATGAGACTTTCAGACTGAGTTTTAAAAATCAAAATCTAGTTATTGGCAGACAAAAAACTGAAAGTAAAGAGATAGAAAAATATCAACTAAATATTAAACAAATAAATGTTGCAGAAGCTATATTAATATTGGGGGAAAACACTAGACTCTAAGACAGAAACCACCATGATGTATAAAGAATATCAACAGTACATAATGATAAAGGACCACCTCACCTTATAGATAATAATTATGTTGTATTATTATAAATGCACCTAACACCATGGTCTCACAAAATATATAAAGCAAAAATGTAATAGATTACTTTTTAATTGAAAAATCCACTATATCATAGTGGAAAAATTTAAACAGACTCAGTCAGTAATTTACAGATGAAGCAGACAAACATTTTGTAAGGGACTACGACATTTGAATAAGACAATTAACATGCTTGATATAATGAACAAACATAGAACCCAGCAACAAACAATTACAGAAAAACTATTCTTTTCAAGCACATAATAGATGTTTGCAGAAAGGACAGATACCAGGCCATAAAGCAAATCTCAATAAATTCCAAGGAGTTGCCAGCATACAAATCATATTTTCTGACCATAATGCAATTAAATTAGAATTAATAAAAAGATTAGCAATGACACTGCATGTTACAGCACAGTTGTAAATAACTTATGGATCAAAGAACAGACTGGATATTTCAAATAGTACATATCAAAACTTGTGTGGTGCACTTTAGCTAAAGTGTACTCTAGCTAAAGTAGTACTTAGAGGGCAAGGTTTAGAATTATGTTAGATAAGAAGAGAGAATGAAAATTAATAAATGGAGCACCAACTCAAGAAATTAGAAAAAGAATAATGGAGTAAACCAAAGAAAGAAAAATGAAGGAAATAATAAAGATAAGAGCAGAAAATAATTAAATTTAAAACCAAACAACAATAAAATCATAAAACTAAAACCTAGTTAGGAGAAAGAGAAGGCACAAATAAATGATGTTAAAAATTAACAAAGAAAAGAAATAGAGAAAACAGTAATTCTAAAAATCATATTTTGAACAAATTTATGCCAATAAAATTTAAAACCTAGTCACAAATGGCCTATTTCCAAGAAAATATAACTTGCCAAAACTGTCCTAAGAAGAATTAGAAACTCTAAAGAGATCTATAATCATTACAGAATTGAATCACTAATGTAAAATCTACCGCTCTCCCATCCAAAAACCCCACCAGGCCCAGATGTGATAGTCGACTTCTACCAAACATTCAATTGTATTAGTCAGGGTTCACCAGAGAAACAGAAACAACAGGAAATATGTATATGTGTGCATATGTTGGCAAGCTGAGACCCAGGAGAAGTGATGGTGCAGTTCTATCCAAATGCTGGTAGGCTTGAGACCTGAAAAGAGGTGATGTTTAAGTTTGAGACCAAAGGTGGGAAAAAACCAATATCCCTGCTAAAGGCAGTCAGGCAAGAGAGCTCCCTCTTGCTTGAAGAAGGGTAAGCCTTTCTGTTCTATTCAGGCTTTCAATTGATTGGATGAGGCCCACCACATCAGGGAGAGCAATCTGGTTTATTCGGTCTACCAATTCAAATGTTAATCTCATCCAAAATACCCCTGACAGATACACCTAGAATAATGTTTGGCCACCCCATGGCCCAGTCAAGTTGACACAAAAAATTAACAATCACACCAGTCTTAGACAAACTATCTCAAAGAACAGAAGAGATACTGTTCCCCACCTCTTTCAAGGAGGCTGGCAATACCTTAATTAAAAAACAAACAAAAAAATGATAGTATGATAAAAGAAAAGAGGACTTTAACCTCATGAACACAGAAGCAAAAATCACGAATGAAATATTAATAAACAAAATCCAGCACTGTATAAAAAATGACAAAGTTGGATTTAAACTTTAATTTATGATGAAGAAATCTATGTAATTTACTACATTAACAAATAAACAGAGAAAAACCATTCAGTTATTTTAATATATCTAGAAAAAAGCATTTGAAAAAGTTCAATACTCATTCATGAAAGGAAATACTCTTAACAAAAAAGGAATAGAGAAGATATAGAGAATGTACCAAAAACCTATGCAAACATTCTACTTAATGGTGAAATGTTAGAAGCATTTCCTTCAAAATCAGTATAAGGCAAAGATAACCTTTATTACAATTTCATTTAACAACGTATTAGAAGTTATGGGATCACATAAGACAAGAAAAAAAATATAAGGATTGAAAGAATAAAACATTATTTGCAGGTGATATGATTATCTACACTAAACAATCAAATAAAATCTAGACACAAACTATACAGAAGTATATAGAAGGGTTGAGCAAAATTGCTTAATACAATATTAATATACTAAAGTGATCTTAAATATATTTTATATTTTTATATATTTTATTTCTATGCTCCATTAACAATTCAAAATTTTTTATCATTGTAAAAAAGATATAGCAAACATATTGTAAAACATATAGAAACATATAGTAAAAACAAGGTAAAAAAAAAAACCCCACCTTAACCCTTTTTAAATGTATGGTTCAGTATGTTGAGTGTATTCACATGGTTGTGCAACAGATATCCAGAACTTTTTCATCTTGCAAAACTGAAACTCTTTATCCATTAAACCACAACTCCTCATTTACCCCTTTCCCCCAGGCCCTGGCAACTACATTCTACTTTCTGTCTCTATGAATTTGAATATTCTAAGTACCTTATATGAGTTGAATCATACAGTATTTGTCTTTTTGTGACTGGCTTATTTCATTCAGCATAATGTCATCAAGGCTCATCCATGTTGTGACACGTGTCAGAATTTTCTTCTTTTTCATGGTTGAATAGTATTCCACTGTATGTATTTGCCACAATTTGTTTATCACTCATCTGTCAGTGGACATTTGGGTTGTTTCCACCTCTTGGCTATTGTCAATAATGTTGTTATTAACAAGGGTGCAAACATCTCTTTGAGATCCTGTTTTGAATTCTTTTGAATATACCCAGAAGTGGGATTGCTGGATTATATGGTAATTCTGTTTTTAATTTTTTGAGGAACTGCCATAATGTTTTACATAACAGCTGCACTATTTTACATTCCTACCAACAGAGCACAAGGGTTCCGATTTTATCACATCCTGGCCAATGCTTTTTCTTTTCTGGGCTTTTTTTTTTTTCCTGTCATTTTGAGAAAAAAAGTACTGAGAGTGGTTTGATGAAGTCTCCTACTAGGGCTGTGTTTATCAGTTTAACTTCACACATCTCTACTGGAGATGGCTCCTTTAACTTGCACTAATGTCTGTATTCTAAACATTGTCTTCTCATCTACCATCCTGCCTTATGTCTTTGGGTACCAGAATAGCTTAGTTTTAGTTATGGAAGACTTTAACTGCTATAAGGTTAGTACACCCTCATTATTCTCACTTTTATGTTTTTCATGTGAATTTTAAAATCAGGTTGTCTAGTTTTTCTTTTTTTTTTTTTTAAACCACATTGACATTTTAATTAGGCTTGCCTTAAGTTTATAAATTAACTTGGGGAGAAATTACTTTTTTTATAATGCTGCATCTTCCTATCCAGGAGCACTGTATATTTTTTCCATTAGTTCAAGTCTTCTTTAGGTCCTTCAGAAGTGTTTTAAGTTTTTTTCTCACAGGTTGTATAAATTTCCAGATAAATTTATTGCTGGATTTTTTCTGCTATTATAAATGAGGACTTTCCTTCCATTATATCTTCTAACTAGTTGTTTTTATATATAAAAGCAGTTAACTTCCACGTATCAATTTGTATCCCACTACCTTTTTGAATTCTCCTGCTGTTTATAGTAGTTTTAAGTTTGATTTCCTTGTGTTTTCTGGATAGATGAACATATTAGCTGCAAATAGTGTTGTTTGACTTCCAGTCCCCATTTTTTTTTTATCCCTTTAATTTCGTTCTATTGGCTGGTAACTTCCCCTCTACATTCAGTAACAGTATTATAGCAGATATTTTTGTCTTGCTCCTAGCTTTAGCAGGGATATTCTAGTGTTTCCTCATTAGGCATGATGTTGACTTTTGTACCAAGACAGATGTGCTTTATCATGTTACGGAAGAATCCACCCATCCCTTTTTCAAGAAGCATTTTGATCAAAAATGAACGCTGAGTTTTTTCAAATGCCTTTTTGGTGTCTATGAAGAAGTTAATATAAGTTTTCTCCTTAGATCTATTACTATAATGAACTATATTCATATATTTCCTAATATTGAACAATCTGTAGATTCATGAAATAAACCCCATTTGGTCATTATGTAATGTGTTGTTAGATTTGGTTTACTTAAGATTTATTGAGGATTTTTTGCATTGCTTTTCATAAGTGACTATGGTTCTCTTTTTCATGTGAAATCTTTCTTACATTTGGGTATTAATATTCTACTTGCTTTATTAAAATAATTAGAAAAAATTCCCTTTTTAAAAAGTCTGAAACAGTCTAAATAATGTTGGACTTATCTGCTTATTAGAGGTTTGGAACAATTTCCCTGCAAGACCACCTGGGCCTGGTAATTTTTAAGGCGATAACTATCTACTTTAACAATTTCTATATGAAAATGTTTAGATTTTCTGTCTCTTCCTGAATTGGGTTTGGTCATTTATATTTTGGAAAAAATTATCAAATTCATCTAGGTTTTTACATGTATTTACATAAAGTTGAACAAAGCAGTTTCATGATTCTTTACTTTCCTCTCTTTCTGTGGTTTCATCATTTCTTCTTTTGTGTATTTAGGCTTTCTTGTCTTTTAATTTAATTAGGTTATCTTGTGGTTTATCTATTTTATTGGTTTCCTCATAAAATGACTTCTATTTTTCTGCTTATTAACTTTTATCTAAGTTTTATCTTTCTAAGTTTCTTGCTCTTTTCTTAACTTCTCAAATCAGATGTTTAATTTTCTCATTTTCATCTTTCTTGTTTATTGATGTCAATATTCAAGGCTTTTCCTCTGAGTATTATTATAACTATTTCCCACAGATTCTGATATGTAGTTTATTTTATTTTCTAGTTTTTCTGGAGTTTCTGCTTATATCCTCTTTGATCTGCGTACTAATTAATAGAGAATTTTAAAAATTTCTAGATGGTAAAGAATTATTGAGTTAGGTTTTTTTTTTTCTCATTTTAGTGTTAATTTCCAGTTTTAGTGCATTGGGATAAGAGTTATCCAATAACCACTCTCTTTTCTCCAATGATACCAAAACCCTAATATTTAGCCAGGCACATGGCTTCTCAGAATAAAAACTACATTTCCCAGCCACCCTTGCAGCTAGGAGTAGTCATGTGACCAAGTTCTGGCCAACGGGATGGGAAAAGTATTACATGCAGAACCTCAGAGTGGTGATTTTAAAAGGAGGAGGGGGAATATGCCCTGCTCTTTTTATTGCTTGACTCTGCTGCTTGTAACAAGGATCCTTGCAGATGAAGTTAACACCCTAACCTAAGAATGGCAGAGCAACAAGATAGAAGTCTATGCTCTGCTACTTCAGAGCACTGGGAAACCTCATAGAGCAGAGTCCCCACGCAAACCTTCAATCACATACTTTTGTACGTGAAAACAAATATTTCATACTGTTCTAGCCATTGTTATTTTGGCACTCTGTACACATTGCCAAATATTTTCTACAACTAATACAGCTGGCAACATTTTTCTCCTGCCTGTATACTTATAGGATTTTCCCCTTTAATCCTTGAAATTCAGTTATTTCACCTGGCTATAGGTCTCTTTTCATTAGCTTTACCGAATGTTCAAAGGGCAGCTTTGCTTTATTATTCCTTTGATTATTGCTGATTTTATTCTATTTGTAGGGTCTTTCTGCAAGGTGTCTTTTCACTAATCATGTCCATTCCTTTATTCTGAGTTATGGAAAGATTGTTCAATCTCCTATTTCCTGCCTCCTCTGCCTTTATAAATACAATTGCACTTTTTAGCTGAAAATAATCTTTTCTAGTCTCAGAGTATACTTTTTTCAGATACACAATATCCCTCTGAATCTCCCTGGGCACACAAATTGGAGATTTTCTAAAGACTTCTGTTGATTCTGGCAGGAAGTTTATCTCAGAGGGAAACATCTGCATCAATTCCTTCCTTGTGAACGGCTATATTTTCACGTGGCCAGTGGTCTTAACTCCCAGGTCTTAACTTCCTCTGGTCACTCATCCTCACAGTGAGCATTTCTCCCTCCCTGGGGCTTGAGATGAGAACCCTCTTTCTAATCTTCCAGACCCAGATGAGGAAACATTTGGGTTTGCTGAAGGTTTAGTTTGCTATGTCTGAGTTTCGTTGTCTGAGGGGAGTATGAAGGGTGCGATACTAAGACACATACATCATGGGAACACCTGTGCTCTGCCAGTGAGCCTCACTTCTGAAGCTGCGGATGCAGCTCCAAGTAGCTTGGGCGCTGCCCTCCACCTCTATCTGGCATGTCCGGTCATGCCAGGACCCAGCTGTTGTTGTAACTCACTCTTCTGAGCCGTCCTCCAAGGAAAGCTGCAAGCTGGCACCTTGGTTCGCTGCACGAGGCACTCACAGAAACTGCTCCACCCAGCCCACCTCATCTTCAGGCTCTGCCCCCCTGTGCTTAGGTGAGTTATGGGGTTCTGATGGGGATCCCTTACAAGTAGGGAGGCCACCTAGCCTGGGAGGTAAGACCATGGGCTCAGGGGTTAGATGGGCGTGGCTTCAAGTCCCAGTTTAGCCACTTTTTAGGTGTGTAGTTATGAACAAGGGACAGACTCTCTGGGCCTCAGTTTCCTCTTGTGCAAAATGAGGTCAATGATAGCACCTCATCCCTGTGTTCTGATGAGTGTTCACTAGGTATATGTGACTTTTCTCGGTCCAGAATCTGGCACACAGTAGGTGCACCATCACTGGAAACTCTAATAACTCCTAACAGGACTCCTCCTTCTCACACAGTGTGTCCCACAACCAGCCCTTTCTCCAGTCAGTTTCCTTCAGTATCGGCAGAAATTCTTCCAGTTTCTAAGGCATTAGTGTCACTCTCCTTTGTGTGCCTGGTGGTAACTGTCCTCTGTGCTTCCCTATTTTTATATCCCTATATAAACAAGTATCCCTATATAGTAATTTCAGAAGGAATGGGAGGAGGGGAGGCAGCAGTTAAACAAAAAGTCTCAGTTTGCCATCTTGTTCGCCATCTGATTGTCCAAGTTCCTTACAATCTTCCTGAGCCACAGGACTTGGCTTCCCATCTACCCTGTGCCATGGGCTCCTCAGGCTTAAGACCACATAGCTTAGGGGAGAGAGTCACCCTCTTGATGCCCTGGCCCTACAGTACCCCACCAGCTGGGCCCTCCCAGCCCTCCTTCCTTCCATCCCAGCCAAGATGAGAACTAGAGAGAATTCTCAGTCAGTCATTAGGATTCTGTTTCGCAGACCAGGAAGATATTTTGGAGAGAGGCTGAGCAAAGAGGTGATGGGCAAAGACTTAACTCACTACCTTCTTTGGGTAGGCAGCACTGGGAAAGAGCAGAAAGGCAAGAGGCACAGGGACATATAGAGATTAGACCCAGAGCAAATCACCCAGAAGAAAAGTAACAAACAACGATCAACCACCAGGATTTGTTGAGTGCACACCATGGGCTAAGCACTTCCATCCACTTATTCTCAGTCCTGTGAGATAGGACTTTTATTATCCCCATTTCACAGATGAAAGACCTGAGACCCAGAGGAAAAGTGCCTTGTCTGGGGACACACAGCCAGCTAGTGGCTGATCTGGGGCTCTCCCCTGCATCTGTTGGATTCCCACGTCCATGCACGTAACCACTACCCTAGACCAACTCATTCTAATCACAAAACTTTGGCCAAATCTGTTTCTCACATTTGCCCCAACCATCTGTGGGGCACTGAGAGACTAAGCACGCCACTCAGTCCTCCAGCTATGACAGCACTTCTAGCTTCCTCCCTCTCTCCCTGCAACTAAATCTGGAATTCAAGGGGTGGCCAGCCCAGGACCACCCACACCCCCTTTGGACTACTCTGCTCCAGCCACAGCTGCAAGGGGCAACATTCCCAGAGCTGGAGCATATACCAGTGGGTTTTGCAATAACATCTGACTTGGCTTTTAATTATTGGGAAGTGATTGTTGATTTACACAGCAATATTTATCCAGCAAATTGCTAATTAATGCACTGAAAAATGCCAAGTGGTGTCAAATATTTGCTTTTTATTTGCAGTACCAAAATATTTTTATTTTCAGTGAGGAGCAGAGCCGATGCGAAGGTACTAAAGTGTTTAAACAGGGTATGTAAAGTTTAAGCTGAATATTAAACAGGGAGGAAGGCTGGGCTTCATGGCTGGGGCTCTGGGATGTTCTGTAGACTGGGGGATGTTCAGAGATAGTCCTGAGAGCAGTGAGTCCCAAATCTCTTCTCAGAATGTGCCACCCTTGAAATGCAAAGGGCACCAGCTAGCCACAGACAAGGACATCTGAGTGACTAGGATCATCCTAAGTCCCCCGCCCCCTGCATCATCTCATCATCACCTCCATGTCTCCCTGATGCCAGCACGCCCACCACCATCATTTTGTCCATCACTGTCCGTTCATCCACTCATGCTTTATATATTGGATGCATGCTATGTGCTGGCCATTATTCTGTTGCTGGGGAGAAACGTCCCTTTGCTCATGGGGTTTGCGCAGGATTCTGATACCCAGTAAGCAAGAATATAAATAAATGAATAAAAAAATTTCAGAGGGTGATAAGTGCTACAAGAATAAATCTAGGGGAGTAACAGGAGTTGTCACTTTAGATTGGTTGGGCAGGGAACGTCTTTGTTGGGAGAAAAAAGGCATTTTAGCTGGAAGAACTAAACCAGCCATACAAAGATATGGGGACAGAACTTTCCAGGAGCATGAACAGAAAGTGCAAAGGCCCTGAGACAGGAAGGGACCTGAGGCAGGGGAACCAACACGCAAGGAGCAGAGTGGCTATGATATTGACAGGGAGGCGGGCGCCCCACTGCCCCACCGCCCACCCAGGAGTGAAGCAGATGGGGTTTTATTCTAATCTCAAGGGAGCCATCAGGGAGGCCTGAGGGAAGAGTGACGGCTCGGGTTTACTTTGTCCAAGCTCCTTCTGGCTGTAGAGTGGAGATTTGGTCAGGGGCCAAGCGTGGAAGCAGCACGCTCCTGGCAGCCGTGACTCCTCAAGGAGGACCCAAGTGACTGGCAGCCAGCTCACAACTGGGTGGGGACGTGGAGACGGAAAGAGGGAGGGGCCCAGGGGTGGGGGTGGGGCCCACAGTCTCGCGATGGGAGGGGATATGGGGCTGCGCGTTGCCGGGAAAGAGGAGTCATGGCCCCGCCATCACCCCTGCATCTCCTTCACAGCCATTTCATCGTCCAAAACCACAGCAGCTACTGTTGACTGAGGATTTAGGCAGGGATATTTACTTTGTGAACCGATCTGTCTCCAATGATCAACAGCGCCATGAGGGAGGTATTATTATGCCTTCTGTGATTTACCTGGCCTTGCCAACCCACTGAAAAAACTGAACGTGGAGCTGGAAATGACCACTAGTCACTCATTTAATCAAGAGCAGGTGTGTGGTGCCTACAGGGCGCCAGGCCGGGGATCTGCGGGCCCCGCCTCCCCGCGTCCTCCCACCCTTCAACCAGGAATACAGCCACCTGAACAAGAACAAAGTGCAAACACCTTTGTTGCGCCTCTGTGAGGTCGGCGTTATTACCCCATTTTACAGATGAGTGCATGGCCTCCCTGCATTTAACTCTGTCCGTTCCACCATTCACCAGCTAGAACGGTCCTTCGGAAGCGCAGATATGACTACAGTCTGCCCCTGCCCCACCTCCCACAGCTCCCCCTTCTCCCAGTGCCCAGAGCCTGCACTGCAGGAACTCCAGGACCTTGCCTGGAACCTCCTTCTTCCCTCCATCCCACCGCGCCCCACTGCTCCTTCTCCTGGCCAGCTCCCACCCCACCTCCAGGTCTCAGCTCAAACTGCCCTCCCCAGGGGTCCACCTCACCACAGACACCAGCTTGGCACAGCCCTGCTTTATGACACTTGTGGGCACTTGTAATTACCCAGCTGCCCTGTGCTGGTGATGATATTCATAAGCCCCCGGAGGGCTGGGAAGTTTCCTGTCTGCCACCCTTCCCTCCACCTTCACTGTTAAAGGGGAAGAGGGGGGAGGGGCTCTGCCTGGCCACACACCAATGCAGGTGGCTTCACTTCCTTCATCTGTTAGCCAAATGATCCCCCAGACCCCAGACCAGTTATAGCCCACTCCCCACCCCAAAACCAGGCTCTAGGGCTAAGGGGGGAAGAATTGGGGCATTTTGGAGTTCTGAGCTTTGGCCTCGTGGGTGCCAGATGTCTGCTAAAACCTGGATGCTGAATATCATTAAATGCCATATGACAGGCGGTCTCCCAAGACAAAGGGCAAAGGCAAGAAATCACAGGTTCTCTTGCTGATGGGCCATCTCTCCTCCTTCCTTCGTCAGGAAGGAGTGGAAAGTCACTGTGGTTTGGGGGTGGTTGTCTAAGATGGTGATAAAAGCCTCCCTCCATTACCCCACACCCTTGGACCAGTAACTTGGACAAAATGTGGTGTAGTCACACAGTGGAATAGTACACAACCATGAAAAACGAACTACCAATACTCACCGCCCTGTAGGTCAAGTTCACAGACAATGTAATGCCATAGAAGCCAGATGCAAAAGAGTATAGAGTGTCTGTGATTCTATTTATGCAAAGTTCAAGAACAGGCAAGATGAGCCTAATTTGTGTGGAAACCAGGAAAGGTGGGGTAGAAGTCAGAGGGAGACTTCTGGGTGCCAGAGATGCCCGTCATCTTTATGGGTGGTGACACAGTGCTCACTGATTGTACACTTAAGACTGTGCACTTTTCTAGAAGTTTTACTCAATTAAAAAAAAACTTTTTAAATTTAGGGTGAGTTGACAAAGCCCTTGACTCTAGCCTGAAAGATACCAAATTGAAATAAAGCGGGGACTCATGGAACTTAAAGAATTAGTAAGAACATTTATCAGCAGCTCCTCATAAGAGATCATACCTAGAAGATTACATTGTCTTAAATGGTTTTCTAACTCTTTATATTAAAATCAGAGGAGCAATAGTAGATAAAGGGATTATATGTTCATACATATTTAAGATTTTACAATATTTAATCATCTAAAAACAACTTATGGATGTTTTACTCTTGATTTTTATTTGCTGAAAAAATATTATTAAAACAAAAAGGAAAAACATCTCCCTGAACATGTTATTACCCTCATGATTCTTGCTCCCATGTAAATATTTTACTTAGTCATCATATCTATGTACAATTTTTATTTTGTATCTTACATTTTATATAATTTATTATGCTGTCTCTTTAAAATTACTATTCCCAAGATCTAATAAATACCCAAATCCATTCTCTGCTAGATTTTTCAGTATTTGGCCTTTTTCTGAATTTAATTTTTTTATGCAGATAGGATTGTTTTTACATGAAGTATAAGGTATATCTAAATTACAAATTATTTTTTCAAGTTGCTAATCAGTTTTTTTCAGCAGCATTTACTAAATAATTCATCACCCATGCATTGTTTTGGAGTGATTTCTTTATCATATTTAATTGTTACATGTGATCTCATCTATTTCCAGGCATTCTATTCTAATCCATTAAAATTTCTTTTTTTCCATCAAGAGTCTCATTGTTCTAATTATTGCTTCTTTATATATTTTAATATTTAGTAAGGCTCTACATCAGTGTTCTCCTTTTTAAGAATATTCTTTGATATTCTGACCAATGTTTTTTCCAGATGAATTTTAGAATCATTTTATCAAGTTCCTTTTGCAGGATTGTTTGGTATCGCATTAAATCTGCAAATTAACATGGAGGTGGTTTGACATTTTTACAATATTCGGTCTTCCCATGCAGAAACATAGTATGTGTCTCCATTTATTCTGGTCTTCTTTTATTTCACCAATAAAATTTTGTAGTTGTCTTTATATAGGTCACACGCATTTCTCATTAAGTTTATTCCTAAGTATTTTTCCATTGCTTCTGGGAATGGCATCTCTTTTTTTCATTAGTTTCTGGAGGACTGTGGCTGGAACACAGGAGAGCATTGACTGGGGTAAATAGGTCTTGTCTCCGGCCACTTTACTAAATGATTATTTGTTTATATACATTTGAGTTGCTTCCTTTGGATTTCTGGTCCCAAGTCACATTGACAGTGAATACTGTTTGTCATGTTGGCATTAGATGGGGCTTTAAGCCTGGCACCTGGTAGGCCTGGGGGAGCTGTTGTGTTACCAATACCCACGACTTTGTCACCGGCCTGCTCACTGGGCTACAGCCTCACCGCGGCTGGGACTAGAACCAGCCCTGAACCCCAAGCCCTCACTGAAGGCACTGACATTCGTCCTTCCCCTCTGTCCAGTGGCGCTCTGTCCCAGCTCTCCCAGGGGTCTCCTCTCAACTCTGATGGACTCCCCGTGGGTCCCAGGTGCGGGCACCATATTAGTCAAAGCCTATAGCTACTGGATGTGTCCAGTCCTTTGGTCAAGCCTTCCATTATATCTTTATTTTTTAAATTCTTGAAGAGCATGTATGACTAACCAGAGAGGTTAAAGGGCTTTCTGAGATCACACAGCTATTAAGTGGCAGATCTGGGATTCAAACATATTGCTTCTACTCCACCATGTTTTTACCCTCTGCGGTACCGCCACACACTTACCCAACAGGCAGGCCCCAGAGGATTAATGCCTTGCCAGCCTGGACTCCCCAGAGTCCACCAGGCCACGCTGGGCACTGCAGTGTGAATCCCAGGAGCCCAACCAGCTCTACCTCAACCTGCTCCCACCTGCTCCAGAATCAGGCCCAGGTCCCCTGTGTTATAAGAGTTTGTTGACCACCTGGAAACTTTCCCTGTTAAAGAAAGTGGTCTTTACAGGCATCCAAGTCCCAGGCTCCTTTGAGCAAATGCTACCCGAATATTTATCATATCAAAGGGCAATTTTTGTAGTAGTCATAGTGGCAACAGTAGCAGCCAACATTTACTTGGCTGTCACCATGGACCAGACACTGTTTCGCATATGATATACATGATCTCATTTATCTTCAGCACAATCCTGTGAGTTAGGAACTTTGGTATCCATTGTACAGATGAGAAAACTGACGCTCAGGGAGATAAAGTTGTTTGTCCAAGAACACTCTACTTATAAATGGCATAACCAGAATTTGAAACTTGAGAGCTTGCTCAGAAGTCTAATTTTGTTCAAATGCTTTATTTCTGCACCTGGAACTTCCCATATTGTTCAGACAAATGGTGTTATAAAGCAGTAGTCCCCCCAAGCTGCTCCACAAACTGGTGTGTCTTCAGCATGAGCAGGAGGCCTTTATACACTGCAGCAGCCCAGAGCCTATGTTTTTTTTTCACAAGTCCTTCACAGAGTCTGGTGCCCAGCCAGGTCTGATAATGACTGTCTCAAGAAGCCCTCCTTTGCCATCTAACGATGTGGATATTGCTTTATTTTTTAATGAATCCTAATAGTAATAAATATTAGTACAAAAGAAGCAAAGGATTCAGCCATAATCGGTGAAGTATTTTTGTATGTTTGGCAAATGGGGAGGAATTTCTAAACGAAGGTGCCAAAATCATAGACACTGTTCAGAAAGCAGTAAATATCTGTATGATATAAAGAGTCAGTACAAACTATAAGAAAAACATCAGATGGAAGATGCCTTAGAGGACTGGGGCGGGGAGGGTGGGGGGGACTCGAGGGGGGGAGTCAAGGAAGGGAGGGAATACGGGGATATGTGTATAAAAACAGATGATTGAACTTGGTGTACCCCCAAAAAAATAATAAAAAAAAAAAAAAGAAAAACATCAAATCCTAATAGATTTCCTGAAGGACATGCACCAAGGCCAAGAATCTGAATAGGTCACTCACCCAGAAGGCAAAACCATGAGTAAATCAGAGCACAGGAAAATATTCCACTCCATAAATGATTTTTTTTTTTGAGATTAAATAGTGAGACGCCCTTTAAAGTCTACTAAATTATAAAATAACATTTTACCATTTAAATAGCCAAAAGACTAAAATGCATGGGCTTTGGAATTAGCCCTCCCTGAGTTCGATACTGACCTCCCCCCCGCCCACCTCCCCACTCCTGTCCTCGTCGTTGCCGCTCTGGTTGCTATTCCTGATGCTTCCTTCAACACAGGGCTTCTCACCTGGATGGGAAATTGACACCCCTGTCGCTGAAATCTAGCCTTTCCTTCCTTTAGGAATGTTGTGTTACCAATACCCACGACTTTGCCACCGGCGGAAATCACAGATGTTTTCATATCACATCACGGTTGCTGCCAATTTCTCAGAATATCCTTTACACTTATCACCACCTTGAAATCAGGACGGTGATGAGACCTGCCACCAGATCCTGCTATTTAATGTGTTAATAAAGTAGCATGGGTACTGCTATATCACACATTTTTATATTTTGATAATTATTTTAATAAATCAGTTCCTTTTATAATTCTGTACATATGATTTCATGCATTTAAAAACAATTGTCCTGGGAAGGGACCTACCGGCTTCCCCAGACTGCTAAAGGTGTCCATGGCATATAAAGGGTCAAGAGCCCTTGCCTTAGGACCTCTGCAGTAGGTTCCATCATTCTCTATTTTGCAGATGAGAAAACTGAAGCTTGGGGAGGTTAAGTCACTTGTCCAAGGGCTGCCAGCTAGTGAATGATGAAGCATCAATTTGACCTTGGCATTCCCTGGAGTCAGTACCTAACCCTTATACCACCCGCTTCCTCTGCAGCCTTATTCTGGGGGCTGAGAACAGACAGGGCTCTGGCATGGCCCCTGCATCACAGGAGGGCCCAAAGCATTGGGAAGACAGATCCCTGTATAATCCTAACCCAGGACTGGAAGCCTTTTTCATTATAGGCTCCAGGAGATGCCCTGATCTGATTCCTCTTTGGCCGATGGGGTGGACCCGAGGGCTCAGTTGGGGTATCCTGACATCGGTGACTGACAGTGGGTGGATCTGGGGATGAGCCCCTAAAAGCAGGCCCAAGAGAGGGCCCAAGTTGTCCAGCCAAAAAAGACAAGGCTGTGTCCAAGCCTGAGGGCTGAGGGACCAGGGAGAGGATGGGGGTAACCAGCTCCTAGCCCAGTGCCTGCAGGCCATTTCACACGGCTGTTAGAGATTCAGGAAACCCTCGCGGATGGGCTGAATGAGTGAGTAAATGAACAAATAAGCAGGTTCAGCCCAGACCAAGCAAAGGCTGGATTGGCCAGGGGTGTCGTGTGGGAGTACAGCGACCACCCTCCCAGCCAGTCATGATATCTTTTTTGTGACCCTTTCGGCAGGGCCTAGCCCCACTCACCCCTGTCTTCACCCCTGCAGAGAAGCGGCTTCTCTTGCTCTCAGAAAGCCTGACCCCTGGAGACTTTCCCTAGGGGGACAGGAAACCAGAGCTGGAGGAGCCAAGCCCCTCCCGTCGGGGTGACAGGGTGAGGAAAGAAATGTGAGCCCCTCTGCACCCCAAGAGCTGACTACTTGCCTCCCCAAGGGAACACTCCCTGTACAGAAGCCAGTCCTAGGTGCTGAGCTCCAGACTGCCCCACAACCCCGTTATTAATGCATTCATTCATTCATTCATTTATTCCACAAATGTTTGTTAAGAGCTTACTTCATGCCAGAGAGTTCTAACACTGGGGATACAGCAGGGAACAAAAGAGATATGGTCTCCATCCTCATAGGCTTTGGAGGGGCCTGGGAGACAGGGGGGGAGATGGACGGTCAATAGGTAAGTGAACAAATGAAAGAAGAAGAGACTTTTTTTAGATGGCAGTAAGTTCTGAGAAGCCAGATCGCTCATGGTGGTGAGACTGTGTGATCCCTGCACTACTGTTCACTTCTCTATTACAAGGTACACAGTGTTGCAAGACATTTAAATCACACCTGAGGCTATTTCTCCCAAAGTTTGCAGAGATTAATCGCATTAAACCCATCGCCTTTCATTAATGCAAACAACCATTCTCTGCCTGGATAATCTTAGCAGAGAAGGAAACTAAAAAAGATATCCAGGTCAGACCCAAAAAAGGAAAGACCTTGAATTGCACTGTTCTTAAAAGCACTTAAAAGGGATTGAATTAAAACTGAGACAAAAAAAAAATTGGCCCCTGAATCCAACTCCCCCTGACACCAAGTTAGAAAAATAGCTGAAGGAAAAGGATGTAGCGTGTCAATCAAGTTATGATCGTTTTATTTTTAAAAAATGAGAAGCCTTTTGTTTTAAGAGGAGCAGGCTGGCAATTTGGAGGTGCGGAGGCAGCGTCAGAGCGAAAAGCTTTCATATTTCCAGACAGAGAGGATTTGGCTGCTGATAGAGAAGTGGAGGGTTGCATAATGAGATCCAGCTCTGTTGAGGTTCCCCTTCCCAAAGAGAAGGGGGATCTCAGCCGTCTGGCTGATTGATAGAAATCCAGGTAGGGCACGCCAAAACGGGCAAGTACAATCTCTCCTTTGTTGGTAATCAAAGTCAGCTGAGTGGGACTCCATCCTTTCTTATTCCTGTGTACCAATTTGAGAGGCTCAGATGAAATGTGTTGCATTACACCGGCACCAATAAGTCACACTATCTATGTTGTGACACACCGAATATTACTAATTGTCAATCACAAACCACAAGCCTTGTCAAGACACTCCCTTCTCGACGGGCTGGTTCAAACCTGAAGTGATTTTTAATCAAGTGTTAATAATACAGCATCTGTCAGTGGACGGTGGGTATCAGGCAATCAGAAAAGTGAACCTATGACACGGCAAATTTTAATGTTTTCATTTTCCGTTCTTCCCAATTATCGGTGGGATTTCTGTCAGCCTGGAAAGCACACTGACATTATTGCAGGTGAACTTCACTGTAGAAAAGGGGGAAGGTGGTTGTCAGGGCTCCTATGGCAGCGCTCTGTCCCGGCCTGCAGGAGAGGGTCTCGCCACCCTTCTGGAAGCCCAAGGGGGCCTGCGCTGGCGCCAGGGGAGAGGGAAGCTTCGGGTCTGGGGCAGAGGAGCCCCCACCACTACAAGCACACCTGGATATTAGGAGCAGTGGTGCTTCTTCCCATCACAGGGTCTGAGGAAGGCAGCTAGGCGGAGCCCCCATAGACCCCTACCCATCGGGCACATATACACTCCACCTCACTGAGGAGGTGCCCAGGCAGGGACTGGATCACCACGCTCAGACACGAACAAGAATTGACCAGAGCTCTGATTTGCTTTTCCTTTTTCCTAGGTTTCCCATGACATGTGCTGGGGACTGTGATTCCACTGAACACAGAAGGAAAACGCAAGGCCACAGGGGAGAGGGCATGAGGCACTTTATGCCTCACCAAGCTGGGCACGACCCTGCTCCTTCCCTCCTGAAGTCCTGCCTGGGCCCCTCTGTGTGCTCATGGCAGAGGTCTGAGGATTTCCTGCTCTTTGTGCTGGCTTGTGGCTTCCTTCCCATCACGCTCTAGAGCTCAGAGCCAGAAGGGATTTTGGTGGATGTTGGATCCATTTCCTACCCACTGCCCGGAATTCTGACATTTAGCTGTGCAGCTTCTGGCATGCCCCCAGCACTGGGACATTCGTTACTCAGCAGATAGCCCACTCCTCCACTGTTACTCAGCTGTGGTTATGAGGACCTTGTCTGTAACATATTCCCAACTCCGAGTGGAACATGTGTGGACAGTGCTCTCGTCCCCTAGATGAGCTGACTTGCTGTCCTGTGATGGGATTGGGAGGTAACCTGTGGGCCTGGGGCTGCTGCTGAGTCAGCCTGCTGGACACGCCTGTCCCGCGGGGCTCCATCCCTCCCACCCCCACTGGGTTTCTTCCCAGCGTCTGGCAGTACCAACCCCTGGTCCACCTTGAAGCTTCCTCCACGCCTGGCCTCCACGGTGCCACAAGTAACTCATTCCCCTGCCCACGCCTGGCTGATGCTTCTGTCTCCATTTCTGCCCATCTCTTTAATGGAAGAGTTCTCCTAGGCTTTGCTCACTTCTCTCCTGACATCACATATATTCTGGGCAATCGTATGCACTCCTGTGACCTCTCTCTCTCTTTTTTTTTTTTTTTTTTTTTTTACCATTCCCAAGTTGAGGACCTAGCCCAGATTTCTTCCTTGGAATTCCATCCAGGTCTGTAAATGCTGTATCACCTGGACATCTCCAACTGGACATTCTCATAGGCACCTGAAATTCAATTTCAATCAAATTTCTTTTCGGGCCTCCCAGCTTGGTGAAAAACACCACCATTGTGTCCCCCATCCCCACATCAGGGAACTGTGGGCCATCCTGGAGTCTTCCCCCTCCCCCACTCCCATGCCCAGACTGGCCGCTGTTCCATCCCTGTTGCCTTCCTAGCTTCACCCCTCACCATCCCCATGGCCCTGCCTCAGCTCGGAGCTCAGGGCTATTCTCCTGGGTCAAAGGAGCCCCACTTCCTGCCATTTCCCTCTGGCCCATCCTCTACCCAGATGACTGGAGTCATCTTTCCAAAACCCAGATCAACATCCTTCTGGAGGCCCTTTGTACCTGTAGGATAGAGTTCAAACTCCTGAGACAGTGAGGACAGTAATGGCCACTCCCAGGGCTGGGAGAAAGTAAATAAGGTGACGGACATGCAGCAGATGGAGGGTACTGGACAGCCACCAGTTTCTTTCATTGACCACCCAGAGGGACATTTTTTCCATGCTGAAGACAATGCATTTGTTTTCCTGTCTATTTTGCCAATAGATGGTAAGAACTTGTCATCTCTGTGTGCCCTGATCCAGCCCAGGACGAGACTCAAGGTCTGATCCCACATACCCTCTTGACCAGAACCGGCAAACCTTGTCCTTCAACCTGTGGCATTTCTGAATCATTTCAGCTTTTGCCTTCTTTCCCCAAAGTCTGGGGAATCTGAGGCTGATCAAACTTTCCAGCCTCATTTTATGAAAATACAAAACATTATTTTAGTGATCTGTGTAACAAGAGACTCTAAAACTTGGTGACTTAAAACAATGAACATTTGTTATCCCTCCATTTCTGAGGGTCAGGCATCCAGGCACAGCTCAGCTGGGTGGTTGTGGCTCAGGGTCAGGCTGCCCCTGGGGCTGCGGTCAGCTGGAGGGAGCTGGCGGCGCTCGTGTAGTTGTTTCCCTCAGTTTCTCACACATGGACCCCTCCATACGCCGCCTGAATGTCCATGGGACATGCTAGGTGGCTTCTCTCAGCATGGGCGATGAGAAAGAGGAAAAACAAGATGGAAGCCACAGTCCTTCATAACTTACTCTTAGAAGTGACAAACCATCATTTCTACCATAATCTACTGGTCACACAGACTGGTACAATGTGAGCAGGCACTACACAGCAGAGTGAATACCAGGAGACAGAGGTCACTGGGGGCCACTTGGAGGCTGGGTACCATAACCAGCTTGATCCCCAAATCTGCTTCCAAGTGATACCTGACTATCTGCAAAATTCAGATAAATACAGCCTTGAACAGAAAGCATTTGCACCATTCGGAAAATAAGGCCAAAGCGGGGAGAAGCCCACAGAACAGGAAGGCCATAAAGCCAGCTGAGAATGCCTCCAACTCAATGCACAGTCCAGGGCAAGTCACAGCCCTGCTAGGCCTCGGCAGCCCCAATTTGGACAATGGGGGTGAACTAGATGATGCTGAGGCCTGTGAGATGCCGTGGTCCCATGCATCTGCGCTCTGGAATGGTGCTTCCCAAGGCCTTCAAGGTGCTCTGGGTGTTGGCAACATCATTAGAAGAAACTCCCTCTCACAGGGGACCACTTTGCAGGGATCAGCGCTGCCCAGTCTGGCCTGGTGGTCTCCCTCTATCACTTTGTTTGGGAGTCTCTAGGACTACAGGTTTCACATCTCTTTCCCACACATGACCTGCTGAACAGGGGCCTGATAGGTGAACAAAGAATCCTGGGGGTTGGGGAGGAGACTAGAACATCATCCCTGCTTGTCTGCCCAGACCCCTCCCAGTCAGGTTTGCCAAGTCCTTTGAGAGGATCTGCCCCTCTGAACCTTGGCCTGAATAGCGCAGGGGTCCCCAGAAGAGGGTCTAGAGGAAGTCTTGCCATCACAGCCCCCACCTGTTTGTTGGGTCAGATCATGTTGCTGAGTATCTGTCTTGGCTGCCCAACTGCAGCTGCCTGGCTGTGCTCCAACCCCCTCCTGCAAGGCCTCTCCCCTAGAGCCAGAGGACACAGACAGACAGACAGACAGACAGGGAGATCCACTTTAGGGAGAGCCCGTTGTCCACAGGCTCTGACCACCCCCGCTAGTTTGCTGCACACACAGGTACACAAGGCCATAAGCACATGTGGACACAGACACACACACATGCAGGACACACTCCTGCTCATCCACCCCCAGATCCACAGGGCATCCCATGTTCTGGGCAGGCCTCTGGGTGGGTGAGAAGCACTGGGTCACTTCATGGGCATAGTAAGTTCAAGCTTAGTGGTCCACCAAGGGAGAGATACTTTAAAAGAAGAGGGGGGAAAATAAAAGAATTTTTAATAAAAGTAAATAAGCCATAATGGGAGAAGTCAGAGCTTGGTTGGACTTGTTACACTAGTCTTATAGTTTAGTATTGTTTTTATTTTGAATCTTATATGCACCCTCCCTCCACCCTTTTTGGTCCTCAGGGCCTCTATACATTCTAATCAGGTCTGGAGTGTGGGGTGAAGGTGGGCAGGGCCTCACCCCACTGTGGGGTCCCAGCCTGCTGCCCTCTCCATCCTCAAATCCCACACTGCCCCAGCTCAGCCAGGGGGACTCTAGCTGCAGAATGGGCTCACACTGTGCTCCCAGGGTTCCTCCCTCCACAGTGGTCACCTGATCTGAAGGCTCAGCTGCCACCCCTGAAGAGAGTGCCAGTAGATTTACTTTACTATATGCAATTTTACCACCTGATCTTGGAGGTGACCCATCATTACTTACTAAGTTGAACCCAGACACCCCATCCTTCTGCTTATTTGAGTGAACCCTAAAAGTCTTGAGTCTGTTGGCTGAGTTGGGAGAAGGGGATTCATTAAAGCACAGAACCCTTCCAGGCACAGATGGAGATGAACCAATGGGACTTACCTGGTTGGGACAGGCGCCGAACCAAATGCCCCAGCTATGTTCTCAGTGTCCTCTATCTAAGTCCATTACCACCATCATTGGGATGGTCCTTCCTTTAATGCTCTGGCCTTGTGAGGTCCCACCCTTCCCTCTAGTCCCCATAGCAGAGCTGACCCACACATCTCTAAAGAGACTTAAAGGCATAATGGCTAAGAAATAAACACAGGTGGGAAAGAGCATGAAAAGAGCTAAGTTCCTAAAAATTTGCTTTCTGGTCCTAAACTAAACTCATTAGCTGCTGAAGGTCTTTCCCCTCGCTGCCTGTCCCCTAGGGCTAGCTCCATCTGCTGCATACCATATCCTCCAAAACAAGCCCCTACACACTGAGCATGCAACTTCTCAGACCCAATGAGGTCTTTGTCCTCTGCTCTGGACCAAGGTCTTGGACAGCCAGCCATCAGTCCTCCCTTGTCAGGTCACCAGCTGTGAGGTTTTGCTCAGGCAAGTGACTCCCACATTCAAGGAAGCTGTACTGGTTGGGTCTTTTTGGTTGAAAGTAACAGAAACACAGTCAAATGTGAGCTTAAGTAGGAAAAAGAGATACAGTTTTAGGATGGGATATCTCACAGAAGCCAAGGGTTTCCAGGAGGATCTGGAACTGGGAACTAGACTTTCTCTCCCTCCTATCTCTGCTTCTTCCTTCTTCCTCCCTGCACACCAGCCTTGCTCCTTCTCCAGGTCACAGAGGAGAAGATGGCTGCCCCGCTGTTCTTGAGTGTCCAGGTTGTAGATCCAGTTAGCCTCCAACACTATCTGACCTTCTCTTCTTCACAGAGGGGAGACTCTGACCTGCTGAGCTGTGGTCCAATCAGCTATGGCTAGAGGGTGGGCCCAAGTAGCATCAATATGGCTCTGGGGGCCCACCCTATGCCTCAGGGAGCAGATCTCCAAGAAGGGTGACCACTGTGATTTGAGCAAAAGACTCTCTGACATTACCCCAGCCAGCACAGAGCCCAGGACACCACACTGTTGCCACCCCCATGAACATCCCTACAGGAAAAAAAATACTGTTAAGGGAACAAGAAGATTATTCTTTTGTGAGCTCTGATCAGGTTGTCACCTTGAGACACAGGGCCACCATCTCTACCATTCCCTAGAGGATGGAAGGAGGGGGCCTCAATAAATACCATCACAAAGGTCCAAGCTAGAGAACCCTTAAAAAGTTATATGGATGGTACCAGAAAAGTGTGACTTATTCAAGATCACAGAATGAGAAGGTGGCTAAGGTAGGACTTGCCTTTGCCTCTCAGTCTAGTACTCTGTCCACTACGAGATGAGCTGCCCCAGCAAGAAGGATTCTCTGTGACAACAGTGAGTTTGTCAGAGGCCACCAAGGACCACTGGAGGTAAACTGTCATTCATCTCTGGTGGTGGAAACATGTAAGGACATTTTCATGGGCTATTGGAGGAATTTAGCAGGGAAAAGGGGTGTACCTGAGCCTTGCTTCCAGGGTGAGCCCTGTCTTGCCCCTGTGAGCCATGCAGCAAAAAGACAGATTGTACACACACACACAGGCACAGCGCCCCCCCCACCTCTCTCTCTCCTCCCTGCCCCCCACCAACACACACACACACACACACACACACACACACACACACACACATATCCCAGTTAATCTGGTCTATAAGCCCACTAAGTTTCAAAGCACCCTATGAATACTCCAGTTGGAACAGAAAACTTAGCGTTCTCCTCTGAACTAAAAACTCATGAAAAAGTGAGATCGACTCTCTGGGTTCAGAGAAATCAGTCTGGCTCCCAAGAGTCAGTAATTTCCAAAGCAAAGTAGACCAACAAAATAGATATAAAACCCTCAGAACCCTCCCAGTCTTCCTCGGTGATGGCCATGTGCTGGGAGCTGTCCAGAGTGCTGACCAGGCTGGCACTTTCTCTAACCAATGCCATGAGCATCTCTCATCATCCTCCCAGAAATTTGCCCTGTGGACTCGACCACAGGGGTCTTGGTTCATCAGTAACCCTACAGGGTGTTGAACGGTGTAGACAACGGGCACAGGTTGCCCCTAGTCACCCACGACCAGGGCTCTGGGCCAACAGGACCCTCTCACCCCTGACTCCTTCCAGGCTTCCTGGCAGAACCATCCCCAACCTCACCAGAACAATGTCATGAATTTTTCCTCCTTGATGAACTTCAAAGTCTTTTAATGACTCTTCATAAAGGAACAGTGGGGCCAAAAGTTGAGCAAAGGAGATGATTAAAGTACCTTATTAAAAGCAGCCTTGTAGAATTCTCCACATGAAAGCAAGCACCATTATGAGGGCTTATCCTTATAAATGACGCTTCGCTTTTGCGAACATGCTGAAACCTGATTAGAGTGACAAGCACTGACTGATACTGCAAACCTGTTAATAACATGAAAATTAGAAGAGGCTCATGCAAAGAAGGGAGATTAATTTAGCCGGAGTACATCTCGCGCAAATTGCAAAGTTGTGAATATGTTCTCAGATAATGAGCCTTCCCAGTCATCAGCTCACTTGTCATTTTCTGTAATTAATGTTAAGGAAGACGCCTTCCTGATGGTTCGTATTACTCATATACCAAGAAAATTTCTTCAGAGAAATAATTTACATTTATTATCATCGGTCTGTTTGTGTGGTTTATTTCGTGCCGGCGTAATTTATTGCAGGACCGTTTGCCATGCCTTGATTAGTCGCTCGTCAGGACAGGATGTAATTTTTTTTGCTTGATGGCGACGTCTAAAACTTGACAGTGGTGTAACACTTCTTCTTGTCTCTGGGTGGGTTTTTTCACTTAAATAAACTTTGGGGCTGAGCGCCCCAGGCTGCCTTCCCACCAGCTGAGGCCTCAGCATACTGTTTGCCTGCCTGACTCCAGAAGCAGCAGGGGACTCAACACTGGGACCCTCTAGAACGTTCTAGGGCACCCACCTCATCTATGGCCCTGGTTAGATCTTAAATCCAAGAGTTTATTTCATCCTACTCCTGTTCAGTATGAAGAGAGGTTTGCTCTCTGCTCTCAACTCCACACCTGCCCTGCTATTTGTCTTCTCCCTCAGGCTACATTCTATTGGAGTTTCTCTGCAATTGCTTTTTTTCCCATACCTGGTTGTATATTTCAAATGGCTAAATGTAAGAGGAAATGCTGCAGACAAGGTTTTGTTCCCAAGGCCAGGCAAATCTTTAATTCCACCTTGAATTTCATTCCCTGGCAACAAAGCACCAAAGAATATGTCTAGTAAACTCAGCTACCCCACCCCCATCTCTTTTTTTCAGATCCCACAAGACCCAGAATGCTCAGGAGGAGGGGATCAGAAAACAGATCCTTATAGAACAGGTCTGAATTCATCTCAGCGTGACACCTTGAGCCACATTTCGCTCTGGGCTCACCCCCTATACATTCTGAGTCCTCACGGAGCAAGGACGCTGGAGATATGGCTCTCTGGGATAAATCCTTCACTGTTCTGTCTGACTTCCATTGAGCTTAAACAAAAAGGCCCTCAGGGGTGCTCAGGGTGCACATCTAATGTGCTGAGCTCTTTGGATGCATCAGCTCACTGGATCTTTACAACCACTGGATGTAGGTTTTATTGAGACTGTTCTATAGGTGGAGAAACTTGGGCTTGGGGAGGTCAAGCAATTCGTTTAAGGGCTCAAGGCTATTGCAAAGAACACCACCACCATCATCACCCTCATCACACTAATGCTGACTGTGTGCTGAAGTGTCTCATAGAAAGATATGGTTGTGATTCCCATTTCACCTATGAGAAAACTGAGACTCAGAGAGATTAACTCACTTGCCCGAGGTCTCCTAGCCAGCAAATTGTGAGACTGGGTCTGACACGCTCCAAAACTCACAGCCATGCCCACTCCACTCACTGCCTCTCCAGAAACACAGCCCTCCGATGTGATCTTTTCTCCCCTTCCCCCAATTGCCTCATTTCCTTCCCCAGGTCCAAACTTGAGAAGCATCCTGCCAATCTCCCCAGCAGGGGTGGCCAGGCCGTGAAATGCACAAACAGAGGCAGTTAGCGTGAGTTACTGACCCCTGCACTGCAAATGAGGCAAACGATACAGATCAGGGTTTGCAGACAGAGATAATGATTTTTTTTATTGGACGTCTTCATCCCGAACCAGTGGCGTGGCGCTGGGTCGGCCAGCAGCGCACCGCCGGTGTCGGTTAATGATAATCTATATTTATAAAACGATAGTCCATCAAAGTGGGATGAATATTTTAGAAGCTGCGGACAAATCAAATTGTCTTTGTCAAATGGGTGCGTGCTCTGGCGCTGAGCGTGTTTTATGGCTCTTTCTGGGGTGAGAAGTAAAGGGTTCTTCTCGCTGGCTGGAGCGCAGGCTGCCTTCCTCGTTGTGGCTGGGAGATGAGGGCTGTGTTTCTACTATTTTAAAAAACCCAATGAGCTGTGGAGATTGACATTAGTGCCAGAGAATTGTACTTTGTTTGATGAAGTTAACAAATAACGAATGAAACGACATATGTGGTGTCTTTGCGGGAAAGAGTCCATTTATACTTGGAGAAATAAATTAGTTCCTTTGGAAGTCTGAGTAGGGAGGGAGGGAAGGAGACAGGAGACAGGCAGGGGGCCCTGGACTTCAGAGAGGAGATGGAGCAGGTGGCAGGGTCGGGGGAGGTCAAGAGGAAGAGGAAAAAGCATGTGCTGGGGCTGCACGTCACCTCCAGGGCAGACAGAGCTACTGGGGCAGAACCCCACTCCCCAGAGTCAAGAACTCCTGCTCTATCACAAAACCAGCTGGGCAAGTCATGTCACCTCTCTGAGCCTCAGTTTTCCCATCTGCCCAATGGGAAGAATAATATCTCCACCAGAAGCATTAAATGAATGGCCTGGCCTGAGTAAAACCCCCTCCCAGTCACCAGCACATAGTTGCTTAAATGAGTGTGAGTTGCCTTCCTCTGCCCCATAAAGTGGGGCCCATCCTGCAGGAACCCAGACACCGGCCTGCTATTATTTGAGCTCTGGCCTCCACCTACTCAGGACAATATTTACAAAAGTAATAGATACCATTTATTAGGGTTTTTTCACATGCCAGGTGCTGTGCTAAGCACTTTACACACATTCAATTTTCTGAAGACCCTACGTCAACTCTGTCCAATAAAATATAATGTGAGCCACATACATAATTTTTTAAGTAAAAATAGGGAAAATTAATTTGAATAATATTTTTACTTAACCCAAATAATACAAAATATTGTTTCAGTATATAATCAATATTTAAAGTACTGATGAGATCTTTCACATTCTTTTTTTTCATACACGTGTGTATCTTATGCTTATAGACTCTCCTGATTCAGGCTCACCACATTCCGAAGTGTCAATAGCCTCACGTGGGTAATGACTACTGAATCTGACAGCACAGAGATAGAACGTTTCCATTGTTATTAAAGAGTTCTTAAAGAAGATGTGGTACATATACAAAATGGACTATTATTCAGCCATAAAAATGAATGAAATTGGGTCATTTGTAGAGACGTGGAGGGACCTAGAGAGTGTCCTACAGAGTGAAGTAAGTCAGAAAGAGAAAAGCAAATATCGTATAATAACACATATATGTGGAATTTAAAAAAATGGTACAGATGATCCTATTTGCAAAGCAGAAATAGAGGCACAGACATAGAAAACAAATGTGTGGATACCAAGGGGGACAGGGGTGGGGTGGGAGGAACTGGGAGACTGGGATTGATGCATATACACTATTGATACTATGTATAAAATAGGCAACTGATGGGAACATACTGTGCAGCACAGGGTGGCCTGAATGGGAGGGAAGTCCAGGAGGGAGGGGTATCTGCATGTGTATATGCGCATGGCTGATCCATTTTGTTGTGCAGTGGAGGCTAACACAACACTGTAAAGCAACCATACTCCAGTAAAAATTAAAAAATAAAAATAAAGTACTCCCCCCCCCAAAAAAAAAAGTTCTATTGGAGAGTGCTGCTCTAGAAGAGATATACAATTATTATCCCCATTTTCAGATGAGGAAAGAAACTCAGCGATGCCCAAGGTCACATAGCTGGTAAGTGGCAGAGCCAGGAAGTTGTGTCTGTCACCAAAGCCCAGGCTCTGCTTAGCTACACCATCTTCAGAAACCCTGACCTCTGTCTGCCTCCCTCAGGGCTCCAAGTGCTGGCCAGCTGACCTCTGACCTCAACTGCTTAGGACATCCTAACACTCAAGAGGCCTCGAGACAGAGCACAAAATATACGTGTTCTCTGTCTCGATCATCTATTGCTACATACCAAACCGCACCAAAACTTAGTGTGGCTTAAAGCAACCACCACTTCATTTCTCATGATTCTATGGGTCCGGAATTAGGGGAGGGGTCTGCGGCTCATCCTTGCCCCACACAGTGTTGGCTAGGGTGGCATAACCGGGGCAGGAAGGTCCAAGATGGTCTCACCCACACAGCCAGCACCTCGGCTTGGGATGCCCAAATGTCTGGGGGCTGGCTGGGACAGCTGGGCCACTCTACTCACAGTGTGGGCTGGGGCCCCAGTTTTCATTCCATGTGGTGGCTCATCCCCTAGCAGGATGACCTGCGCTTACCTCCATGGCAGCTGGTGCTTCTCTGAGATTATGTGGATGCTGAAGACCTCTTCCCTTCGTTTGGTCAAATCAAACTAGGCAGCCCAGCTTCAAGGGATGCAGAAACATATTTCACCTCTTGATGGGATGAAAGCATGGCAATTCCTTGATGGGAGGAATTGCCAATGGCCATCTTGGCAGACAAACTCTCACAGTATGTTTCTGGGCCATGGGCACAGGAGTTGGAATTAGGGGCACCTTGGCCCAGCCTCACCCGTTAACCCTCTGAGCACCATGCCCTGTATGGAATAACTTACTGACATGTTGAGTGGAGAAGCTTTCTTGGAGGAAAAGAGCCTTAAACACCCTAAGAAAAGGCTGGGGTGGGGATGTGGGGGATGGGTTAGTTTGCTAAGCTCTTCCTCCAGGGATGCCAGAGGTGAGCAGGAGTCTGGGGACCACCTCAGAGAATGAAACAAGAGCCACAAACAGAAGGTTCTAGAGGATTCTGGAAACATAAGGTCTCCATAAAGATAATAAAATCTTTAACATCAAAACAGTCTAGAAGTTTCTCTTGGGAGCAGCTAAGAAAGGGACAGCTGGAAGTAAGACAACCCAATTCTGGAAGAGAGACTATAGGTTTGAAAGTAGAGCAAAGAAAGGATTGGGGTCCATGAGAAGAAAGTTGAGGGTGCCTGGAAACTGGGTCTTGGCCTGGGAAGTGGACCCCAGGACACAACCTTTAGAACATCTATTATGTACCTTGGCCTTAAGGGCAAAACATTCTTATTTAACACTGAACTTTTTCTTTGTTTTCACTATCTAAGATGTGGTTAAACATAATCATTTCCTTTGAACTCATTCCATCCCTCAAAATGATTGCCTTCTGAGCTCAGCATTGCTCACTTCTAGAATGATAAGACTGGGATTGAGGAAACTGAGGTGCATGGAGGGACCTTCCGAAACCAGAAGCAACCTGTGTCCACATCATGCTCTGACTTTAAGACCTGGGCAGTTGGGTGATGAGGGAGACCTCACCCTAGGCCTGTAGCTCCCAGCCACTGGGCAGAGTCCTAGACCTGAAGGAGGACCACCCTCTCTCCGCTAGCTGCATATACATGCTCCTGGCAGCTCCTTTTACTGAGCTGCCTGGTTCCTGCACTGGAAGTCACCTGACAACCATATTCATCTGCTTCTGACCATGGCCATTCTGACTGTGGGGGTTCTGGGCCAACAGACCTCCTGAAGACTCCTGGTTTACCAGTTGCCCCCGTCTAGATTCCAGGCCAACTGCATTTCCTGACTCCTAACCTTCACACCTCCCAGGGCCTGGGCAGTGGCCCTGTGGCTCCCATGGCTGACCACATTAACCACCAACCACCCCACTGCCTTTTGGCTGAGAAGTCTCCCCCTCCCCAACACACACCAGTGGAAATCCAAGCTCCCTGCTGCATGCTTGGGGCAGAATGGTCTTGTGGTTACGAGTATGGCTGTTGATAGAAATAGCCCTGGGTTCAAATCCCAGCTTATCTTTTTAATAAGGATAGATGGTAGTAAGGATAAAATGCATAGCCAGTGCTCAGCAGGGTGCCTGGCATAGAGTAAGCCCTCAATAAATTTAGCCATTTTCACAGGAGCCCCTCACTCTTGATTCTGTAAGAACTGCTTAGAAGTTTAGAAAATTTATTAGCAAGTATCTCAGCAGTGCAGTGTCCACCTGGGTGGGTGATCAGTAAAGGAAAGAATAAATGAAGATCCCTGGAAATGTATGAAGTCTTTTCACAAGAAACTTGGAAGTCAGATGGAGGTGGTCTAGGCATCCTGAATGCGGCCTGCCAGGTTGAGAGACAGAGGACCGGGAGTTACTGATTTGTTCTGTTTAAAACTTTTTTGAAAAATTTTAACCCAAGTTCATCACAGAGAGTTCCACATTTCTATTTTGATCACAGAAAATATTACTGTACAAAATTATACTAAAGTAAACAATATAATCATGCCCCACCTCAACAATTCTCAACTTGCAGACAGTTTTATTTCATCTATAACTCCCATTCCCAACTCCTAGTTAAGTTTAAATCAAATACCAGAACTCATTTGCTCTTTCAGTTGTATTTCTACAAGATTTTTTTAATGACCAAATACCATTATCACACCTAAAAAATTAATAATAATTTTGTACTATAATAAAATCTAATCAGGGTTTATAGTCACCCAATTGCCTTACACATTTTTCAAACAGTTTGAATTAAAAACTAATAAAGTCTATATATTTGAACTGATGGACATGTCTCTTTGGTTGCTTTTAATCTATAGCTTCTGCTCCATTCTTTCATTTCCTTTTAATGTTCCATTGAGGAAACCAGATCAGAATATCAGAATATTCTACAGAATATCCCACTCGTCTGATTTTGCTGATTGCATCCCCACAGTATCATGCAGCGTGTTCCACCATCCCCTATGTTTCCTATAAGTTGGTAGTTGCTCTGGAGGCTTGATCAGATTTGATTTTATTTTTGGCAGCACTGCTTCACGAGTGGTGTTGCTTCTTCCATCAAGAGACATGTACATGCCTCGTTACCTTTTCTTTCCTTTTGAAGGTGTTTGCAGCTATTGAAGCTCATTGCCTAGATCCATTATTTTATTAGAGGTTACAAAAGAGTAACATTCTAATTTATCACTCCTTCTTCACTTATTACCTGGATAGTTTCTATAAGGAGAAATTTCCCTTCATCAATTAACTGGTTACCTGAGGAAATGCTCATATGTTAATGGCAAGACGAATACCTAATTCCTCCCCTTTATTCACCAGTTTTCAAAGTAATGCTAACATCCTCCAAAGGTGACCTATCAGAGTTTTTTTTTTTTTTTTATGTCACTGATGGATTTAAACATATTTGATGTCTTAGAACATCACAGCTATTATCCTTGTCTGTGTTCAAATTGACCCATTAATGGCCATGGGAGCCTTTTCCAGGTTTGCTTCTCAGTCCTTTTGAATATTCTTAGGAGTATTTGATATTTCTTTGCTTTCTGGAAAGACAAACTAGTCCAGGGTCATCTTGTACATTTCTTACCCTAGACCTGGAATCTACCCTTTACCCAATCAATCCTGGTTTCTTTTAGAGGAAATTGGCATTTAGAGACCATACTCAGAGCACTAGGGATGCTCATAGCTACTGAGTTGTTAAAACATTTTTAGTGCTTTTCAATGGGCAGAGATAGGCAACATGTTTCCTTTTTTTAAATTTCTAGATAAAATGCATCCTGAATTTGTATCACTTCCAATTCAAATTCAGGACTGCAAGGTTTTTTTTTTAAAGTTCTTTATTGGAATATAATTGCTTTACACTGTTGTGCCAGTTTTTGAGGTACAACAAAGTGAATCAACTGTATTTATACATATATCCTCATAGTCCCTCCCTCCCGTGACTCCCTCCCACCCTCTTTATCCCAGCCCTCTAAGTCATCACCCATCATCAAGTTGATCTCCCTGTGTTATGCAGGAACTTCCCACTAGCTATCTATTTTACAGTTGGTAGTGTATATATGTCTATGCTACTCTCTCACTTCATCCCAGCTTCCCCTTTGCCCACCCCCCCGTCACCACCCCGGGTCCTCAAGTCCGTTCTCTATATCTGCATCTTTATTCTTGCCCTGTCACTGGATTCATCAGTACCATTTTTTTTTTAGAATCCATATATATGAGTTAGCATACTGTATTTGTTTTTCTCTTTCTGGCTTACTTTGCTCTGTATGACAGACTCTAGGTCTAACCACCTCATTACAAATAATTCAGTTTCATTCTTTTTTTTTATGGCTAATATTTCATTGTATATATGTGCCACATTTTCTTTATCCATTCATCTGTTGATGGGCATTTAGGTTGCTTCCATGTCCTGGCTATTGTAAATGGTGCTGCAATGAACATTATGCTACATGTTTCTTTTTGGACTATGGTTTTCTCTGGGTATATGCCCAGTAGTGGGATTACTGGATCATATGGTAGTTCCATTTGTAGTTTTTTAAGGAACCTCCAAACTGTTTAGGACTGCAAGGTTTTTAACTTTATAGATCTTACATCTGTTTTCCTTTCTCCCATGCAAAATCTCTTATTCCTCAAAGACACCAACATAATTCCTCATTTGCTTTATTTCACTATATGCACCCAAGAGCCCTGAAAGACAGGACTAACACTTCACCAGCAATGTGATTACTGAAATTAGTTTTAATATAAAAAAGATAAATAGTCAGTGGGAAGTTGTTGTATAACAAAGGGAGTCCAACTCGAGGATGGAAGATGCCTTAGAGGACTGGGGCGGGGAGGGTGGGGGGGACTCGAGGGGGAGCGTCAAGGAAGGGAGGGAATACGGGGATATGTGTATAAAAACAGTTGATTGAACCTGGTGTACCCCCCCCCCAAAAAAAAAAAGTAGCCTTGGTATGGGATACATTATCTTCATAATATTTATTTGTATTTTTCTCCATGAGAGATATAATTCATGCATTCTCCTTTATGCCAGAAAAATTAAAAAGGGCATTTGCAAAAAAGAAAAAAGATATATCCAAAATCCTGTATTTTAAAGTCACTTGAGATAGCTTCTCTTTCTGTGATTGTGCTACCAACTGGACACATATGTAGGTTCACCTCAGCAAGTCATTTCAGCTCCCAGAGCCTCACTTTCCTCATCTATAAAATGGGGATAAAAGAAACTCCCTGGCAGAACTGGCAAGAGAGTTAAGAGATGTACCAAACATCCCAGGTGCCACCAGTCTGAGGACAGATGTGGCCCTGTCAACATGAATTCCCAGTTAGATTAGCACTATGTGCTCACCTCCACTGCAGGATCCCCCCAGCACATGCATACACACACACACACACACACACACACACACACACACACACAGTTCTTGCCGGAGTGAGTAACAGAGAACACATGTGCAGGCTTCCTGTGTGCCAGCCACTCAAGGAACATTTTACAAAGGTTATCTAATTTAATTCCCACAGCAGAACACCCCCATTTTGCAGAAGAGGAAACGAAGGACACAATGGAGAAATAATTTGTCTAAGGCCACAAAACTAGGAAATGGTGGAGCCAAGAACAGAATTGGGCAGGCTGGTTCCAAAGCCCATGGTCCTGAGTACTAGGCTTGCCTGCCTCAACAGTGAGCCCCCTGCCCCACCAGGGTGCCCCACAAATGCAAGACCCAGTCCTCTTGGGGCTTCTGCCTCCTCACCTCCCCTGAACAAGGGAGGGGTCCACTGCAGGTCTCCTCCGCTGCCCACCTGCCCACAACCTCTGGCACAAGGTCCCTGCTCTAGGACATGGCATCCCTTGATGTGTCAGCTGCCAGAGCCCTCAGGAGGCAGGTACTGCCCTGGGGTCTCTGGTGGGGACAGGGAGGATGCGAGGCTGCTTCCCATGCGGTGGGTGCTCCGTCAGTGGAAGCCACATTCTTATGGTTTTGATATCCCCAAAAGAGGCTAGTGAGGGTCAGAACTGGGGTTTGAACCCTAAACCATCTGTTCTGCAAGCTCATGCCCTGACCTAGCCTGGGGTGAAGACAGGAGGCTTTCCCTTCTACCATGACACTGGGTGACGTGGTCCCTTGTCTCCAAAACGCTGTCACTACATCCTTCCCTCGCTGAACATGTATGCTACTCTCCCACCAAGAGGTGGAGTCCATCCCCACCCCCTTTGAATCTGGGATGGTCTGTGACAGCTTTGACCAACAGAATCTGGCAGAGGTGATGCTCAGCCAGGCCCAAGCTTAAGAAGACTTAAAAGGATGGACAGTTTATAATGGAATGTTCGCTCTGGGAAGCCAGCACCATGCGGGAAGTTGAACTAAATATATACCCTGAGATGACCATCTTCTAAGAAAGTCCAAAGAGACAGGAAGCAATGCCAGCCCAGCTCCCTGTCCAGCCATCCCAGCTCAGGTGCCTGACATGTAAGTGAAGCAACCACCTGGGCATCTCAGTCCCCGTAGATGCCATGCAATCTCAGCCAAGCTGCTCCAGCATCTCCAGGCCCAGAAATAGGGACCAGAGAAGGGCCACTGCCTTGGTGCCCTGCCTGACCAGCTGGTGGGTGCCTGAGTTCCCAATCTGCAGAATCAGGAATATCGTAAAATGGTTGTTTTACCTCCTACATTTTGAGGTAGTTGGTTATGTAGCACCAGGTGACCAGAACAGAGGGGAAGCAGCCTGACCAGCCATGCAACTGGGGTGCTGGGGGCCCTGGGAAGCAGCCCCCAAGAGGCTGGAGACCCGGGCCCTGGTGGTGGCAGGAAGCTGAAGTGGCTGGAGAGGGAGGGCCAACCCAAGCCTGTGGTTCCCTCGCCACTGGGTTTCACTCCAGCACCACCTCTGAGGATGGTTTCCCCAGGGAGTGGCCAAGAGGAGGAGCCAAGTTCCAAGGTGAGGAGCTTGTCCAAAGTGTCAGCCCCTTCTCAGGCTTCCCCAGGGGAAGGCTCCACTTGGTGGTTTCTATTCTCCTGAGAACAGAATTGAGAAGGCCTCCTGGCTAAGCGGGCCCAATGGAACCCCCGTCACATTGGTGTGGGTGGACCCTGAGCCCACTTCCCCAGGATGCCTCAGGCAAACGCTCAACCCCTCCGACCCCGAGGAGGCCCCCTCCTTAACAACCATGCTTCCTCTGAGCCCCAGTGGGGGCCTCGCACATCCTGATCCAAGTGCACAGGACCCTCTCCCTGCCGTGTGAGACTCCCCCAGAAAGAGACAGAGATGTAAAGAGCCAGAGACGGAGAGAGAACCTGACCAAGACAAATACAGAGGCAGAGACAGAGACACAGAGAAATGGAGATATAGCAAGAAGGATAGAAATAGAAAAACTAGAGAGACAGAGACAGAAATGCAGAGGAAGAGGGGAAAGAGAGAGACAAAGAGAGAAAGAGACAGAGGTAGAGACAGACAAGCAGAAACAGCAAAACAAATGAAAGAGGTGATGAAAGCAGTGAGATAAAACCACAGAGAGATAAGAGAGACAAGAACAGCAGAGGCCAAGACAGGCGGTGCTCCGTCTCCCAGGACACTGGATTTACATCCCCTCCACGCCACACTTTGTTGCTTACGTCTCCCCACAACAGACCCCCATCTCAGCTCCCCAGCTGTCCCAGCACCCCCTGCACTGCCCAGACACCACCCCCGCCCCTGGGAGGACCAGGCAGGGCCCCGAGCCTCCAGGTGTGCGCTCTTGCCACCCAAAGCACATCTCCAAGCCTTTAAAACCCGGAAAAGCCACCGCCCTCAGGACATCCTAACAAGCTGCCCCCACCTCTGGCCATCTGTCCCCACAAGGTCAAGTCCCAGGGCAGGGACCAGCCCCACCTGTCACCCAATCCTCCCTCCATGGCTTTGGGGAACGTTCCCTGGGGCACCGCAGCTGAGGGCAGGAAGAGACAAGAGCTGCAGCAAGGGACAGCGGAGGGGGGTTCTGGCCTGGGGTCCTAAGGGCCGGGAAAGCCACCTCCTAGGGAGAGTCTCCCCTCCTCCCCCTCCTCCTCTTCCCCTACCCCTCCCTCCATGGATGGAGGTGTAAAACCAAGAGGGTCCCCCTGCGCAGGCTCCATAACTCAGCCAGCCAGAGGAGGCCGATATTTAAATCATAGCTTACTTTGCTTTGTGTGAGGGAATTTATTAGCCTACCACATAAATGTTTTATTCATTAGGCCGCGTAAATAATGCATGCCTGTTTCCATGGAGACTTAACCCTTTCGCTCCCAGGGCCCAGGCCTGCCCTGGCCTCCCCACCTTTGTGTTATCCTGCCATTCCCCTGGTTCTGAATCTGCACAACCTCACTAAGAGCACCAACAAAACACAATCCTAATCAATATTATTAGTATTAGTATTATCACTTGCTATGCCCTCTGGGAGTCAGACACTGTGCCCAATGCTTTCCCCCCGTGGTGTCACGGTCACACGTACCTCCACCTCCCCCGTGCTACAGATGAGAAGACTGAAGCTCAGGATGGAGGAGACACGTGTCCACAGTCACACAGGGCCAGGTATGGAGCCAGGATTCATACCAGGTGTGATCGACACCAAAGCCCAGCTGTTTGGACACTTGTCCCCTCTTCTTTGCCTGGCTCAGGGCCCCCTAGACTGTGCAGGGACGCTGCTTAGAGGCACCTCCCAGGCAGGAATTCTCCTCTGCTCAGCCTTCCTCTGCCCCATTGCTCTCTGTCTGCGGCCCACAGGATCCCAGCCCCCAAAGGCTGAGGTCATGGGGATCAGCCAGACCAACCCCTGGGAACCAACATGTAAACTGGGGCCCAAAGTGGCATAGGACTCGCCCAAGGTCACATAGCAAATCCCAGCAGAGGCAGCCCTTGAACCCAGGTTCCCTCCTTGAGCCCTGAGCTGCCGCTTTGGGCCTCCTGAGGTCCAAAGGTAACAGTGCTTCCCCTCACTTTACTGATGGAGGTGCTGAGGCACTGAGGTTAAGAGCCTGGCGCACGGTCACTCGCAAATTGTCAAGGAGAGCGCACTGGGCGGCCCGGGCAGGCCCCGTGCTGCTCCCGTCATATCTCACTGCTCTGCTCAGTGAGCGTGGCAGTGCCCAGGCCACCTCCGCCACCTCAGCTGCTCATTAGGCAGCTTCCACGGGTGCCCGCGTGGCCCCTCAGTGACAGCAGAGCATGGAGGCCACCACGGCTCCCTGGCCCCCTCCGCCGGCTTTCTCAGACTTTGAAAACAGCAAAATCATACGTGAACCCAGAGCTGCTTGTGCAGAAACAGCCTGATCCAGTGGGGTCTGAAAATTACACCCCTGAATGCTACAATCCTGGCTTTTCTCCAGCCCAGATGTGGGCCTAAGTCCTCCCTGACCTGCTGAAGATGACACAGAGCCTGGGAAGTTGGCCAGGACTGCGGGAAGCCCTTGAGCCCTTCATCTCACCGTTCCTCCAGCAGTCCTAGGAGGGGTGCCTGGTTTGCCTTCCTTTCAGGTGATGAACTTAAGGCTCAGAGAGGTGGAGGAACCTGCCCAGGCCTCACAGCTGGCAAATGGCAAAACCCTGGAGCTGAGCCCAGCTTGGAACGTCTGTCTGTCCTCCTTGCCCAGCCCTGACTGCTGCCATGGTGCCTCCCAAGGCGGCATATGGGCTATTGGTGGGCAGTAAAGCCCATTGCATTTTCAGTGGGGAAGTTATTTTCCTTTTAACTGTTTTCAGACCTTCTGCTCAGGTCCAGAAGTAAGCCTGTCTGGTGCTGGCTTGTGGAATGTCTCTCCAACACCACAAATCGCCCTTTTAAACAGAGACTGCAGGGCCCAGCCTGGGAGCCCCCTGCAGGCTGCACGAACTGGCTGGAATTTAATAACCCTGTTGCATTTTCATTATATTTATTTTTATAGTTGCCCCCATTTATAGCAAATAATGCTGGTTTTCCACTTAATAACAACAACGATAATACTATAGCAAAGACATAGATAGCACTTACAATGGGTCTGGTACTGTTCTGAGCTTTGCATATTTTAACTCATCTAATCCTCAGAAGACCCTATGCGGTACAATCATTACCATCCCTGATGAAGAGATGAGGAAGCTGAGGCGCAGAGTGGTTAGGACTGTCCCCAAGTCACACAGCTTGTAAGTGTCCAGGCTAGACTTGGAATCCTTTGTAACCAGTGTCTCTCCCACAGTGAGGTAAATTTTGCTCTTAAAATAAATTATTGTAAAAGAAAAAGGTCAATTTGTAACATGTACTAAGAAAATAATCATACAGGGAGAACACGGACGTGCCAAAAACTGTAAAGGTGGTTATAAACTCAGCACGGCCTGGGCATCCACAGGGTGTCATCCCCCGTAAGCTCCACCCCCGGGCTTAGAGCCAATGAGAACAAGACCTGGCTTGGGACTGACTGTTCTTTTGGAAGGTGGGGCCCTGGAGTGTCCCGCTATCCTGAGTTCAACCCGCAGAGGGAGAGGCGGGCGCCATCTCAGGGACTTCTTACAACGGCCCACATTTCCCCGCACGCCCCCTGCACCCCTGCACAAGCACACTGGTAGCTCTGCGGTTGCCTGGGGTGGGGGCTACAGATGCCAGGTCACCCACACACTCTTCTGCTCTACCCTGGTCAGGTCTGTGTCCCTGCCAAGGGGCTGCCCTGATGCCAATAAGGTTCAAGTCCTCCTGGCACCAAAGAACCTCTGTGTCTCCTGCAGCCCTCGCTGAGCAGACACCATGCAGGGTTCATTGCAGATTGAAGGGGAAAGCACCTCTCTGAGCCCAGAGCAGCTCAGCCAATGGCCCAAGTCACCAGCATTCCTGGTGAAAATGGTGGATCTTCAGCTCCTGCCTGGACACCATCTCTCCCTGGCTCAGATGTGAGTCCATGGGGCCAGGAGGTGACAGATATATTCTTGTCTCTCACCCTCAACCTACTCACACCAACCTCCTCCTTTCCCTCAAGGCCACTGATACAGGCCCTGGTGCTTCAGACACACCCGGGAGTGCCCAACCCCCAACACACACTCATCTACCATTTACAGCAGACTCTGTTCTAGATACAACTCCTGGGGACAAAATGGCACTATCCCCATTTTACAGAGGAGAAAATTCATCAGAAAGGGCAGAGAATGTGCCCCAGGTTACACAGTGTCTAAATGGAGCCCAGGTGCAATCCAGACCTGTCTCCATGGCACTGTTTATGGTCAAGGAGAATGGGAACCGTCCTGACCCCCGGGTCCAGGATTGCTGGTGCAAAGCCATGCTCTTCTCTCGGGAACATGGGAATCAATCCCCAAGCCCTTCGGCCCAGCAGAATCCAGGGCCTCCCAGAGCCCTGTGTGATGATGAAACTCCCCTGAGAATCTTCTTGCTGCACACACACCCCTCCAGCTCCCCCTTCCCCTCCCAGCAGGCTCTGTGAGCCACTGCAATTTCCCACCAGCTCAATTCTAGTCCCTGGCCCAAGTCCTCAGCCCCTTTACTGAGTCGGGATAACCAGGCCACAGGGGACCCAATGACCGCATAGCCTCCCAGGAAGGGTCACAGTCCCACCTCTCAATCCCCTTGTGCAACCCCTGCTCTGCTGTCCCTTTCGACATCAGGGACTTCACAAGTTCAGCCCCACACAGACTCTGAGCCAGCCCTGGTCAGGGTAGGAGGCAGATCTGGGGGCTCAAAGGATCAGAGGTACTTTATCACCATCCTTGAGGTCTCGGTGCGAGGGGTCATCCTGAAGCTTTCCCTCCCCCGCTGAGTCGGCCCTGTTGCTGTGCCAGGTCTCCATCTGCTTTGCCCCGGCCAGCACTCCAGCTCTCTGCTGGCCACAGCACCCTCTCTGATCCCGGTGCAGCCAGAAGCTCTGGCTACTTATTGGATCCCCAGTAGATGCTCAATAAACATTCACTGATGTGAGAAGAAGGGATCCCGGGTTGAGAAGGATTGAGCACAAGTCCCTGGCTCAGTGCTTCCTCCCTCCTCAGGCAGTGACCCTGGCTCAAAGCTAGACAGAGTCCCCATCACCAGGAGCAACTGGTCACACCCTCAGGCTCGCCTGAATGTCACCTGACAGCTCCCTTAGACCCTTGTCACCTGCCTGAAGATTCTCACTGATGGACACAGCCCCATTTCAAATAACCTCTGTTCTCTCCTCAGCCTAGAATACTCAGCCAAATCTTCTCATCCCCACCTGCCTGGTTCCTTCTTAATCCCTTAGGTCTCTGCTTAAATTCCCTGATTCCATAATTAAAATCTGGCCTCCCTATTAGATATTCTATTAGATACACACACACACACACACACACACACACACCAGTCATCACTGTTTAGCAGTGGTTAGTGGAGTGACAGTTTGATTGACGTCTTACTCCACGAGGCTATCCCCTGTGCCAGCTGCAATCCCTAGCACACAGTAGGCCTATAGGGAATATTTGATGAACGAATGAGTGGGAAGCTGCCCAGGATACCTCAGTCCCAGGAACAGTCTAATTACTGTACCCCAAAATCATCCTAAGAAACACCACCAGAAATACTCAGGCCAAGGTCTTAGATGAAGTCATCCCCTCTGTACGATGATTTTTCTAAGCCGGAAGGGACAGCTTCATCCCTGGAGCTGACAGTTCTGACCATTCCTTCTGTGACAGGACTCAGGCCCCAGTCTGAAATGGTTCTTGGGGTAGTGGTCACTCCCTCGCATTCCTAACCCAGGCCCTGGTTCCCAAGGTACGAGGTTACCCCTTTGAACGTGCCACCCAAGTCCCTCCCGCCCTGTGACCACAGCCCCTTGTCCTCAGCAGGACACTGTCAGAGTCTCAGGGACCCTCTTAAAAGATGCTATGGGTCAAATCGTGTCCCTCAAGAAGATACGATGCAGTGTTAACACCACTTACCACAAGTGGTACTTGTGAATGTGACCTTATTTGAAACTAGAGCCTTTACAGAAATAACCAAGTTAAGATGGGGCCACACTGGATTAGTGTGGACCCTTAATCCAATTTCACTGGTGCCCTACTGAGGAGAGGAGAGACAAATGCCATGTGGTGACGGAGGCAGACTGGAGGGATGCAGCTGTAAGCCAAAGGGTGTCAAGGATGGCCAGCAACCAGCAGAAGCAAGAAGAGTCAAGGAAGGATTCTTCCGGAGAGTCTTCAGGGCCACATGGCCCTGCTGACACCTTGATTTCAGACTTCTAGCCTCCAGAACTGAGAGAATACATTTTGTTGTTTTAAGCCACCAAGTTTGTGGTACTTGACGTAGCAGCTCCTGGAAACTAGTACAGGAAACTGTGGGTCAGGGGCCAGAAGCTGAGGTGGAGAAAGTCCCTGTGCTTTGCCTGGAGCCAAAGTGTGTAAGCCCCTCCTGGAGCCCAAGTGTGTGAGCCCCTCCCATCAGAGAATGGTGGGGGTGCCATTGCGTCTGAAATGGGAGGATAACGTAGCTGCCCAGAGGCCATCCGGGTGCAGGGCTGCTCACAAAGCTGGTCCTCACAGGGCATCAGGAATGGGCTGTGGTCAGCTAGTCTCTTCAGAGACCACGCCTTCTAGAAGGGACACCAGCTTCTCCCCACCTAAGCCTCTTTGCCCAGCATCTCACAGAATACTTCAGCCCTGAGCCAAGCTAACAGCCACACAGAGCAGAGCAGTTGACAAGAGATGTGTTTCTTGGACAAAAGGATGGATGCCAATAACATTAGCCACACGTATCAAGCGTTTACTCTGTGGTAGGCACTTTGAGTGTGTTATCCAAGTCCCCCCTCCCACGGAGGTGTATCAGCTTCCCCACTTTATATCTGAGCAAACAGGGGCCCAGAAGAAATTGGTTCCAGCTCCCCTAGCTGGTGATGATAGAACCAGAATTCAAGTCTAGGCCTTTCTGACTCCAAGACCATCATGTTGTCCTGACTCCTCAGGGATGGAAGGACACTCTGACCTTGGACACCAAAAAACACATGCATCGTCAAAACAGGACTGAGATAGGTCAGTCAGCTGGAACAAGGGGTCGACCTCGGGGCTGTGCTCAGGGGAGCATGACGTGCACCAGGAGTGGGGCCACGTGCCGGTGTCAGCACCCACTGCCCCAGCCTCCCACTGCTGCCCCGGGGGCTCCACCGCACACAGGCCTAGACCAAGGAGCGCCTGACTGAGTGGCAGGCCCAGGGGCCCTGCTGCCTGCGTGGGGCCAGGAAGCGAAGGCAGCTCTCTGAATCTCACACCCCGCCCCTCCAGGGTGTAGCCATGATCTTCAGCCTGAAGCCTCCAGGTCTGAGCCTCACTGACACCCCCAGTTTGCCAGGCCTGTCTCCTCATGGGGGTCTCAGGCTGGCGCCTGCCCAGTTTTCCATAATCCCAACCCCTCTGGTCAGTCCTGGAGCCCACTTCTGACATACACCCATGCCTCTTTTTGATCTTTGCAACAGACTGTCTATGGACTTGCATGTAGCCGACAACTCTAGAGCTGTGTGACCTGCTCCCCCTTATTCTAAAAGTTGCCCTCCCAGGGATGGGCTGGCTACCATGTTCAAGAGACAGTATAGAACTGCGTAGTGCCCAGGCTCACAGATGCTAGGCTCAGACAGTCACACACTAGTTGTGTGGCCTTGAGCATGTCTCTTAAATGCTCTGTGCCTCATCGGTAAAGTGAGGCTGATAATGACAGCACTTACATCATAGGGTGTAGCATGAAATAGAGGAATTAAATACATAAAGCACTTAAAGCTGCACACAGTAAGTACTCAGCAGGTGCTGGCTGCCAGCATCGCCATCATCATCATTCCCACTGCCCTTGTCACCAGCATGACTACTACTATGTGGCTCCAGCCACAGCTGACTGGACCAGAGCTGCACACCTAACCCAGCCTGGGCCAGTTGGGTTCTCATTCCCAGGAATGTGGGATCTGTGCTCAGGACACAAGGCTCACCTGGGTGACCTGAAAGTACAGAGTTCAGGATGCAGCCCTGTTTGTCCACAGTCTTGGAGAAGCAGGGAGAGCCAATGCACAGAGAAGAATGAAACAGACACACACAGAGATGTTCAACTAAGAGGCCATTCGGCTCCAGACACAGAGCAACATGGAGGTTGAGGCTGCCTGAGACCCCAAGGTTCTGTGACCCTGTTCCCAGGCTGCATGTTCTGCCCTTGGCCTCTGCAAGACACTCTGGTCCTTGAGAAAAAAAATCCCCCTTGAGCTTAAGCCAAATAGAATTGGTTTGGTTATTTGAATCCAAAAGGGCAGACATCATCCCAGCCCTAAAACACAAAAAGAGGGGGAAAGGATGACGCTGGGGAAGAATCTGAGTCCTGTTAGTATGGCCACATGTGCATGTCTGCATGCCATGTTTTCAGGGGAAGCAAGGCCCTGACGTATTATCCATCCTCCCTGGTGGATTCTTCTAGAAAATGTAGGTCCACACTGTCCCAAAAACGGCACGGGAACATCCCCCTGCTGATGAGGAGGGAGACGGACATCCAGCAGCCTGCTACTTCCAGCCTAGCTGGAAGTGTCCTAGCTGTCGTCTCCAAATGGCATCTCCTGGTCCCAGCTCTGCACTGGCTGGCTATGTGACCTCAGCCAGGACACCTTTCCTCCTGCAACCTTGAGTGTCTCACGTTCATTGTGAATACTGTATGCCCTGCCTGCCTCTCCCACAAAGGGGACCCTAGGGGAGAGGGACGGACTCTGTTCTCTCAGCCCGCAGTGGGGACTGAGCTTCATGGATGGGAGAGGAGGGGACAGATCATCCACCAGGAGAGAGATCCCTCTCCACACCTCGTGGAATTATCTTTCATGCACTGCTAGCTTCCTCCAGCAAAACCTATGAACCTTTAGGGTCCCATGGACTGGGGTAGGAGCCCCTCCCTCACATGCCTTCACCTCTGAGGGTCACCAAGTGACACCAGGAGGACCCCACACGGTGTCCCTACAGGCAAAGGCAGGGCCCAGCAGACAGGAACGAAGTTAGCCTGCATCTCAGATCACGGTGGTGGGGCTCTGGGAGGTCCACGGGTCCACCCTTCTGCATTTGGGTAAACTGAGCCAGAGTGCATGGCTATGTCAGGGACCTTCTCTTCGGGAAGAGGAGGGCTCTGCATGTGAATGTATATCTGCGTCTGACTTCCCTCTCCCTCCTCCCACACTTCCGGATTGTTACCGGCCATGAACCTTTTTCAGTTCCCATCTGATTTTTTGCAACATTTCACTTTACCAACCACTTACCTCTTCTTGAAACACTGTTCCGCCCTGAGCTCTGTGACATCACACCTTCCTCTAGTCCTCCCTCCTCCCCAGCCACTCTTCTCTTTCTCCTGCTAGAGTGGCCAGCTGTCCTCAATGTACTGTCGTTGGGACTCTCTTCTCTCCACACACTCCTTGGATGGTCTCATCCACTTCCTGGCTTCTCCCCGGACCTGAGTACCAAGGATGCCCAGATCTGTCTCTCTAGCCCAAACCTTCTCTGGGGCTGCAGACCCAGGAATCCAACAGCTTTCCCCAGAGCCACCTGGTGTACCCAGAGGCTCCCCAAACTCAAAGAACTCATCACTGAGCACTTCCCTCCCATTAAAGTAGGACCGTCTGTTCCCCATCTCAGTGAATAATGTCCTCCAACTTCTAGTCACTTTCACAACGAACACCATGATGCTTCATTCTCTCTACTGCAAATAAAACCCATTAGCTAATCCTGTCTCTTCTACCTTTAAAGCATCTTTCTAATCTGCCTGGTCGCCCCATCTCCTTGGTCACAGCCTCAGATATACATTATTGTCCACCTGGGCCTTGCTATCAGATGTTGATGCTTAATAAATCTTTCTAAATAAATTAACCTCATTTAAAGTTTAAAATACAAGAACTAGGCCCTACCTGACCTGACTCAGAACAATTCAGAGTCAATCAGAACCCAAATCTCGACACAGAGCTCGGAAATGAAGGCTGATGTCTAGAGACTAGAGCAAAATTCTCTCCCAAAACTCAGAGGTCAAAGCCCAGAGCCCCACACCCAGCTCATTTTTCCATCTAAAGAGCCACATGTGGCTCAACCTCTTCCACCAAGATCTCTTATTGTATTTTTCTTAAAGAAAAACAAGTGTCGATGGGGAGAGGGTTAACAGTTTATTCTATTTTTTCTGAGTGATTTTATCACTGTCGTTAGAACATTCATTGAAGTAAGTGAGGAATCCATCACAGGCTGACAGCAGTGTGCAGACTAATGGCTGTTAGATGGTAATAATTTTTAATATGATTTTTATTTCACTTAATTTCATATGTGCTTGACAAAAGGTCCCCAGTCACTGGGGAGCAGTGCGGAACTGGGAATAAGCTCACAGGAAGGTCTATTAAGCCAGGTGCTGGAAGCGTTTCAGAGAAACAACTTCGCCATTCGGGGGGGAACATCGGGAACTTGGTCGGATGAAGGGAGCTGGTTTCTGGCACAATGTCAGGATCACACCCCCACAGACAATGATGTATCCATGCTTCATGATACTGCGAGTCAGAGAGACAGGCACATACATGATGGGCATGGTCCCAGCAGTGCATGCGCACAGGCCAAGGCCCTTGTACATAGATGTAGCTTATGTTGGGAGAGGACACACAGCCACACCCAGCAAGTCACACTCCAAATTTTCAGGAAAGCACATAATAAGTGTAGATTAGATACATAAATGTTTTCAGGAAAGCACATAATAAGGGTAGATTAGATACATAAATGTGCATTTGCAAAGCAGAGAGACAGAGAGAGGGAGAGAGAAGGAGAAAGAGATTGAGACTCATTTCTTGGCATGACCTAGTCTCACCCAAGGAGACAGCTCTTACACACACACACAATCACATACAGAAAACATACAGATTTAGCCCCATAGAGAGTCACATCTCACATAGATAAAAATAACCGTATATAAAATGTCTCTCACAACCACCAAAACAGACACACACATCCTAGCTACTGGGTCTGTCCTACAGCCTGTTAATGGATCATGAAGCCCTTTGGGGTCTCCTAAAAAATTTTTTTAACTGTTAGAGAAAATGTTGGGGAAATAAACCCTATCCCCAAAGGCAAGCCTCCAGAGGTGGCCAGGGGATGGGGAGAGAGAAGAGTCTATTTCGAGTAGCCTCAGCTTCCCAACATTCGAGGAGCTCCTGGCAGGAATGGGGGACAGGCTGGCACAGGAATAGCTAAGAGTGAAACCAAATCTGACTACAGCCCACGTCTAAAGTGATCTGGGGTGGGATGGGCAGAGTCTTGGGGTTGCTGGTTTGGGGCATCAGGTGCCCTCCCAGACATACATCAGATCAGAATGACCCAGCCCAGATTCCGAGGTCCTGGGGGGATGCTGGCAGCCCCTAGTAAGGGGATCCCAGCCACAGGAAGCCAGGCTAGTCTTGGGGCCTGCTCTCACACCAGCAGGGACTTGAATCAAAATCTGGTTCCCAGCCCAGGAACCAAGTGGGTTCTGGGTTCCTCCAGAAAAGGGAGGAAGGAAGAGAAGCTACAGTCTTCAACCCTGCAGTTATCTATTCACTAGACCTCAGACACAGAGGCGGAATACACATCACAAATCTCCTGGGGAGGTGAAGAGGGCCCCCATGTCACACCCTGCCTACTCTCACTTGCTCCAAGACAAGGCCTAGAGGACACTGAGAAGAACTGATGGGGCTCCATCTCTTGTTTGGCTCTCCCCTAGAGGAAGAATAGAGCACTGCCCGCCACAGCCTGCTACAGCAAGGCATTATACAGTCCCAGCCACTGGAAAGAGTGGGAAATGGCTTTTCTTGGGTTCTCTTAGCACAGAGGGGAATTCCTTGAAGGCTGGTGTAGTAATCTCATGATGTCACTCCTCCTCCAGCTATCCTCTTATTCAGCCTGACCTAGGGTCCCCAGTGCCTGCCCTGCAGGATGGAGGGAGGAGTCCTAAGTCAACTTACTGAAGTCAACTGCTATCTGATCTGGGTCCCCTCATACACACACACATGCACACAAACACACACACACACACACGCAAACATACACACATGCATTCACACACACAGAGGTTTCAGACGTTCCCCCTAGTCCCTAAGTAGCTGCACCTCCAAAGTGAGAAGCTGGCCTGAAAACTAATAGCACCATGGACAGCAGCAAGCCTCTGTTCAGGGTGCTGACTGGGGCTTGTCCACACCACACACTCACCCCTTCCACAGCCTAAACAGGAGGTGCATGAGGACATTTATCTGGAGACTGAGATTACAGGGGGATCAGAGTTATTGATTCATTGGTAAATTCTAGGTCTAAAGAAATTATTTTATAGAGGCGACTGTTGGTAGGTCCAAAGGCAGCCCTATTCCTTTGTCCTGGGGGCATCTCCAACCTCCCTTTCCCTGGACTATCCCAGGCCAGGATCCACAGTGGACTGAGAAATGGTCCAAAAATGAAGTCTTTATCCCTGGCATCAATTTGTGCCAGGGTCTGTGCTAAGCCCTTGACATACATTATCCCAGTTAATTTTCCAATAAGCCAATGAGGTAGGTGCTATTATCACCTCTGTTTTGTAGATAAAAATCCTGACATTAGACCATCAGTCCCTCCCATCAGGAAGCACACACGAGCCTCCTAGATAGCCTCCTCCACAAAAGGGCAGACAGCAGAATCAAGCAGTATCAGCAGTATTTTGTTTTGTGGAACTGAAAACCATAGCCACAGAAAGATAGAGGAAATGAAAAAGCAGAAGACTTTGTACCAGATGAAGGGACAGGATAAAAACCCAGAAAAACAACTAAATGAAGAGGAGATAGGCACCCTTCCAGAAAAAGAATTCAGAATAATGATGGTGAAGATGATCCAGGACTTTGAAAAAAGACTGGAGGCAAAGATCGAAAAGTTTACCAAAGACCTAGAAGAATTAAAGAGCAAACAAACAGAGATATGCAACACAATAACTGAAATGAAAAATACACTAGAAGGAACCAATAGCAGATTAACTGAGGCAGAAGGGCGAATAAGGGACCTGGAAGACAGAATGGTGATAATCACTGATGTGGAAAAGAATAAAGAAAAAAGAATGAAAAGAACTGAAGACAGCCTAAGAGACCTCTGGGACAATGTTAAACACACCAACATTTGCATTATAGGGGTCCCAGAAGGAGAAGAGAGAGAGAAAGGACCCGAGAAAATATTGGAAGAGATTATAGTTGAAAACTTCCCTAACATGGGAAAGGAAATAGCTACCCAAGTTCAGGAAGCGCAGAGAGTCCCAGGCAGGATAAACCCAAGGAGAAACACGCCAAGACACATAGTAGTCAAACTGACAAAAATTAAAGACAGAGAAAAGATATTAAAAGCAACAAGGGAAAAACAACAAATAACATACAAGGGAACTCCCATAAGGGTAACAGCTGATTTCTCAGCAGAAACTCTGCAAGCCAGAAGGGAGTGGTATGATAGATTTCAAGTGATGAAAGGGAAGAACCTACAACCAAGAATCCTCTATCCAGCAAGGATCTCATTCAGATTCGATGGAGAAATCAAAAGCTTTACAGACAAGCAACAGCTGAGAGAATTCAGCACCACCAAACCAACCCTACAACAAACGCTAAAGGAACTTCTCTAAGCGGGAAATATAAGAGAAGGACCTACAGAAACAAAAACAGAACAATTAAGAAAATGGTAATAGGAACATACATATCGATAATTATCTTGAATGTAAATGGACTAAATGCACCAACCAAAAGACACAGACTGGCTGAATGGATACAAAAACAAGACCCATATATATGCTGTCTACAAGAGACCCACTTCAGACCTAGGGAAACATACAGATGGAAAGTGAGAGGATGGAAAAAGATATTCCATGCAAATGAAAATCAAAAGAAAGCTGGAGTAGCAATACTCATATCAGATAAAATAGACTTTAAAATAAAAAATGTTACGAGACAAAAAAGAACACTACGTAAAGATCAAGGGATCAATCCAAGTAGAGGAGATAACAATTATAAATATCTATGCACCCAATATAGGAGCACCTCAATACATAAGGCAAATGCTAACAACTATGAAAGAGGAAATGCAAGGCAGAAATAGAGACACAGATGTAGAGAACAAACATATGGACACCAAATGGGGAAAGTGGGGAGGATTGGGGGGGAATGAATTGGGAGATTGGGATACCAAATTGTACACTCTAAATATATGCTGTTTATTGTCTGTTAACTGTATCTCAATAAAAGTTCTTTAAAAAAAGAAAGAAAACAATGAGTAAAAGTGGGAATTTATAGCCAAGAAGCGGGGGGGGGGGGGGGGGAGGGGGCCAGTGGATAAAAAATTGCTAAGAAGAAGGATCAGGGATAAAGAGGATTCTGACTAAAGTGACCTAATAGAACTCTTGCTGAAGGCAGGGAAGGGGCCTCAGACATCACCTGGGGGATGATGGAGGATGAAGAACCTGATTAGATTTGAGGGTGATCAGATATCGAGGATGGGGGATTAGGTTAAAAAAAAAAATCCTGACATTAGAGAAGCTATTGGCTCACCCAACTTCAGAAGGAAGCAGGGGAACAGGATTCACACATGCACATCTAGACTGTAAACCCCAACAATTCTGTCTATCTTGGTGATTTATGTGTTTATCCCTGTTGCCCAGACCAGGCAAAGAAGAGATTCTCAATGAATATCTGTTGAATGAATAAATGAAAAACTCCACAGTCAGTGTCCTAGCTTCTTCATTGCTCTGCCTCCCAACTGGGAGATCTGGTTCACCTTCAAAGTTGTTTCTTCTCCCACATATTTCTATTGGCAGGACCTCTCCTCCCACCACCCCCAAGGAGACTGACAAGTCTCTATTGTCCCTCTGCAGGACTGGACCATCTCAAACCTCCTGAGATCACAGCCTGAAGGTCCTGAGATCTGGCTCCCCATAGTCTGGAACAGGCAGTGCTGGTTAGGCTGCCAGGAGAATACCTGCCAACTCTGACTCTTCTGCTGAAGCTCCTGCGGGAAGTAGTAAGTGCCTCACTAATGGCAGTGACCATCATCATTCCTGTGGAACATCAAGGTTGTCTTGGCATCTTCAGGGGACAAATTCAAGCTAGTTTTCAAGCTGGAGACAGATCACAGCCTAATAAAAGGACTTTTGACTCACAGGGTAAACAAGATTCCACAGGAGTCTCCACCTTGCAGTGTATGCACTCAGAAATTATCCCATAGACTCGTGATCCAGAGGTTCATATGTGGGTCATAACCCATCTCAATATAGGTTAGATCTTTCCAGAACCATGTGTGTAAGCCTTCAGGGAGGCAGGTCAAATTCTAACCTCAAAGAATGTAGTGAATATGAGTCCAGACTTGTGTCAACAACAAACAGCAGGAACAAGTCACTGTTAGTTTAGTGTCTGCTGTGATCCCAGCACTATGCTAAGTGCAAGACATACGAGGTGAACCAGACAAGGTCCTGGCCCTTAACAATCCCAAACATTGACCAAAAAGAGATACAACTCAATGGACAATTTATGCCAGACAAGTCTCTGTCAACGATGACTGACAAGGAAAAGGGTTGGTGTTCTTCCTGGGCCATGTTAGCTGAGTGAGTCTCATCCCCTGGACAGCCTTCCCCAGACCCCACAGTGGATCCACTCACCAACTGCCCCAGCCCCACATAGCATAGCCAGGTAGAAGCAGTAAAGTCTGGTAGTTGTTAGAGGCACAGATTCAGGAGAGAGACTGCTTTTATTCAGTCCATCTATTTATACCTATCTCAGGAAGCATTGTAAGGATTAAATGAGAGATGGCTAATAAAGAGCTTAGAATGGGGCTTGGCAGGTAGCAAAGGATTTAGAAGCACCAGGTGTTGTCATCCCAGCACACGAGCCAGTCAGAGGCTGGCACCAACATGGGGGAAACAGAGTATGGGACTCAGCCTACACTACTCCTGATTTTGAGCTATTCTCTGTCCAAGCTCACACACATGCCAAAGGCAGGGCCTCACTACAGCCTTGCCTTCATCTCCTCTGAGCCTCTTTTCCCAACTTCCTGTGTATTAGCTCTTTCAGCTACCATTGATTGGGTGCTTACTTTGCCAAGCAGTTGGCATACATTATGCCACTCCAAGTCCCATAACCCTTTTGAGGTGGGTGCTATTATTATATCCATTTCCCAGAAGAGGGTTCTGAGGATCAGTCAGGTTTAAACCCAGCAGGGTGACTCCAGAGCCCAAGCTTGGAATCATTCAGCCAGACTGACTTTATCCACAAAGGATGCAAGGCAGCCCTTCCCCATTAAATCTTCTAGCTCCCCCACTATCCCTTGGAGCTCCTTCAAGCCCTGCTGGGCTGCAGGATGGCATACAATATCCCCAAGTCCCCCCTTCCTACCGCCCCCATGGCCCTGCTCACTTCCGGGTTTTGCTGCTGACACTTACGGGATCCCAGGTGGGAATTACAAAGGGGCAAGTTGAGTATCCTGGACCATGGCTCCCAAATCCACCTTCAGATAGGCTTAGACCACTACACTTCTGTGGTATCATGGAGGGGGCAACACCCCCAGCCTATACTTTCAGGCACTCCTCTCTCTGTCAGAGTGACTCCTTCCTCCAGGGAAGGGTTATTAGAACAGAGCTACCTCTTAGTTTCTATAGGTCTCTATACTGGGAGGCCTTACAGAGCCATTCCCAAGGTATACTGCCTTATACAGCCCCTAAACTGGACTTGCCCTAGTTTTCGCCATCTACAGCTGTTCCTCCTCTGGATGGGAACAGTGTCATCCAGACAGGAGTGGATTACCCTGTGCTGCACCCCACCCACTCTGGTGGGCCTGACTGAAATCTTCCTTAACCAGCCTGGCACACGCCATGGCCCTCTCTGCGACGTCAACCACTGCCATTTCACACACACACACACACACACACACACACACACACACACACCCCTGACTTTGGATGCAAATGGAGAAGGAGTCGAATTCTAGCTCTACCACTGGTTTGCACATGGCACTTCTCTCTCTGGTCCTCAGTTTTCCCACCTATAAAGTGGAGGAGAGGGCTCCATCTCTCAGAGGCCATCTGATCCAGCGTTCCTGGGCCTACAAGAGGAATCTGAGTCCAGTAATATGCCCATTCCCTCCTGAGGGAAGCCCCAGTAGCTGGTAGAATAAAGGATCAAGAGGTCCAAGGAATAATGGAGGAGCCCATTGCCTCCTCCTCTTCACATCTTGCTTCCTCCCACAAGGAGGAAGTGGCAGTACAGTTTCCAGGTTAAAATTAATGCTGGAGAGGGTATGGAGAAAAGGGAACCCTCCTACGCTGTTGGTGGGAATGTAAATTGGTACAGTCACTATGGAGAACAGTATGGAGGTTCCTTTAAAAATTAAAAATAGATCTACCATTTGATCTAGCAATCCCACTCCAGGGCATATATCTGGAGAAAACCATAATTCAAAAAGGTACGTGCATCCCAATGTTCACTGCAGCACTATTTACAATAGCCAAGACATGGAAACAACCTAAATGTCCATCAACAGATGAATGGATAAAGATGTGGTACATCCAAAGAAAATCATAATCCGAAAAGAAACATGTACCATAATGTTTATTGCAGCACTATTTACAATAGCCAGGACATGGAAGCAACCTAAATGCCCATCAACAAATGAATGGATACAGAAGATGTGGCATATATATACAATGGAATATTACTCAGCTTTGAAAAGGGATGAGATGGAGCTATATGTAATGAGGTGGATAGACCTAGAGTCTGTCATACAGAGTGAAGTAAGTCAGAAAGAGAAAGACAAATATTGTATGCTAACTCACATATACGGAATCTAAAAATGGTACTGATGAACTCAGTGACAAGACAAGAACAAGGACGCAGATGCAGAGAATGGACTGGAGAACCTGAGGTTTGGGGGGGGCGGGGGGTGAAGGGGAAGCTGAGACGAAGTGAGAGAGTAGCACAGACATATATATACTACCAACTGTAAAATAGATAGCCAGTGGGAAGTTGTTGTATAACAAAGGGAGTTCAACTCGAGGATGGAAGATGCCTTAGAGGACTGGGATGGGGAGGGTGGGGGGGACTTGAGGGAGGGTGGGGGGGACTCGAGGGAGGGAGGGAATATGGGGATATGTGTATAAAAAAAGATGATTGAACTTGGTGTACCCCCCAAAAAATAATAAATAAATAAATAAATAAATAAAAAGATGTGGTACATACATACAATGGACTGTTAGCCATAAAAAAGAATGAAACAATGCCATTTGCAGCAACATGGATGGACCTAGAGATGATCATACTAAGTAAAGTAAGTCAGATAGAGAAAGATAAATATCATATGATATCACTTATATGTGGAATATAAAATCAATACAAATGAACTTATTTACAAAACAGAAATAGATCCACAGACAGAAAACAAACTTATGGTTACCACAGGGGAAAGGGAGAGAAAGGAATAAATTAGGAGTCTGGGATTAACATATACACACTACTATATACAAAATAGGTAATCAGAAAGGACATACTGTATAGCACAGAAAACTCTACTCAATACTCTGTAATAACCTACATGGGAAAAGAATCTGAAAAGGAATAGATATATGTATATGTATACCTGAATCATTTTGCTGTACACCTGAAATGAATACAATATTGTAAATAAATTATATTCCAATATAAAATAAAAGTTCAATTTAAAACATTTTTATTGTTAAAAAAGCAAGGATTTTGGAATGAGATAGAGTTGGGTTCAAGAGTCAACTCTGCCCCTCACTGGCAAATTACCTGGCCTTGTTGAGCTTCAGTGTTAATTGTAAAAGGAGGTAAACAATACCTTCCTTACTGGGTTCCTCTGGGGATTAAACAGGATCACAAACAGGAAGTGCCTGACCTCCATGCTCTTGGAGGTAAGTGCTGAGAAGAGTCATGGGCTCAGAGAGCCTTAACCAGGGTCCCACCCCACAACGCTTCTCATGATTCAGCCGGGCTCCCCAGCCCCACCCCACAACATGCTATGGCTGATGGGAGCCCCTTTGGAAAGCACTTCCTGACAATTTTAAACCTAGGGTTACCATATGGCCCAGCAATCCAACACTCAGGGGTACCAAGAGAATCAACAATACTTGTGCACTAATCTGTACATAAGTATATCACTTGTACAGGAATGTTGTGTATGTTGTACGGCAGCATTATTCTCAGTAGCTAAAAAGTGGAAACAACTCAAATGTCCACTGGGTGATGAGTGAATAAACAAAATGTGACGTACTCATAGAGTGGAATACGATTTGGCAATTAAAAGAAATGAAGTACTGATACACGCTACAACATGGATGAACCCCCCCCAAACAAAAGCCCACATGTCATATGATTCCATTCATATGAGATGTCCAGATGAGGCAAATCCATAGTGACGGAAAGTAGATTGGTGGTTGCAAGGGTCGAATGGACTGGGAAAGGGGCGTGAGTGATGAACGGGTTTGGGGAGTTTCTTTGTGGGATGATAAAAATGTTCTGGAATTGTGATAATAGTGATTATGGTTGTTCACCTTGTAAATATATTAAAAATCGCTGAATGTTCACTTTTAAAAGGTGAATTTTATGTTATGAGAATTATGTCTTTTAAAAAAAGACTTTGGTGGATGGGAGTCTGAACACTGGTCAGTGCCCTGAAATTCCTCCTCACAAATTCAAGGAGCCCTGCAGAGCCTCAGAAAGCCCTGGACCTCAGTGGAAAGGTGGTCACTGGCCCTGACCACTGTTAAGGGCCAGGGGCAGGGCCAGCACTGGAATAGGCACCCCTGAGAAGCACAGACAGCAGTGAAGACCACAGCCTGTGAACCAGGCAGACTCGCATTGAAATTTTCCCTCCATCACTTATAATCTTGTGACCTCAGGCATATGCTTTAACTCTGAGTCTTAGTTTCCACATCTGTTAAATGGGAGATGATAATATTTCCTAGTTCACAAAATTGTTGTGAAAATGAAATAAGACCATCAGGTAAACTGCCTGACAGAGCGCTAAACACAAAGTAAATGATAAATACACGTGGGCCGCTGACATCACTGAGCTCTCACTAAGTCCTACCAAAATTCCTAACAGGCAAGAGTTACTATCCCTATCTTACAGATTTTGCCTGTGCTCCTCTCTGAGCTTCGGGAACACTGGGATGAATTGTAGGGCTTACGGGGGATGCATCTGGACTTAGGGGCTAGTGGGAAGGCTGCTCTGGACAAGTCAGAGAGAGATATCAATGGCTTGGCTCAGGACAGTGATGAGAAGAGAGGAGAGCAGACGTGAGAAGCATTTGGAGGAGAACTTGACAGGCCTGGGTGACTCTCTGGCTGGGGGCAAAGCAGAAGGTCTCATCAAGGATGACCAGGGTCCAGCTTGGTGACCAGTTGGGTGTCAGGGCTGGCTGGACCCTGAGGTCAGGGCCACAGGGGGATGAAGAGCCTAGAAAATCCAGGTTCATGGGAGAGCTCAGAGTTGGAGGCAGATATGTGGGGATCCCTGTGATGCTGGAGGAAGGAGGCTGGGTGGGTGCAGTGATGCAGGAGGGAAGAGCTCTTGCAGGAAGAATGAGGAGAAAGAGCAGGGCAAGGGCTGGAGAACTGGCCTGGGGGAAAGCTGCAGTTAAGAAACCAACAGAGGAAGAGGAACCCAAAGGAGCTGGGAAGATGCAGTCAGGGATGATGGAACCCAGTCTGGGGCTGTGCCCCATGGGAGGCTCAAGAAGTTACAAAGGACCCAGCCTTCCCACCCCTGCTGAAAAAAAAAATCACAAAGGGAATGGAATCCAGTGGTGACTGGAGAGCTGAGAGGTGGGGAGGACGTATGTCCATTATAGCACCTCTGGGGGCAACTGGATCTACTGGGCAGCAAAGAGGGGATAGAGGGTAGTGGTCCAAACCTGCATAAGTAAAGAAAATTGTTATGGTGAGAAGATGGGGTGGGTGACCTAGGGAGGGGTTGGGTTTATTCAACATAGCTTTGGAATTTTTAGCCACAGCAATCAGAGAAGAAAAAGAAATAAAAGGTATCCAAATTGGAAAAGAAGAAGTAAAACTGTCCCTGTTTGCAGATGATATGATACCATGTATAGAAAATCCTAAAGATGTTACCAGAAAACTACTAGAGTTAATCAAAGAATTTGGTAAAGTAGCAGGATACAAAATTAATGCACAGAAATCTCTTTGCACTCTTATACACTAACAATGAAAAATTAGAAAGAGAAATTAAGGAAACACTTCCATTTACCACTGCAACAAAAAGAATAAAATATCTAGGAATAAACCTACCTAAGGAGGCAAAAGACCTGTACGCAGAAAATTATAAGACACTGATGAAAGAATTCAAAGATGACACAAACAGATGGAAAGATATACCATGTTCTTGGATTGGAAGACTCAATATTGTGAAAATGACTACAGTATCCAAAACAATCTACAGATTCAATGCAATCCCTATCAAATTACCAACAGCATTTTTCACAGAACTAGAACAAAAAATTATACAACTTATATGGAAACACAAAAGACCCTGAATACCCAAAGCAATCTTAAGAAGGAAAAACGGAGCTTGAGGAATTGGCTCCATGACTTCAGACTATACTACAAAGCTACAGTAATCAAGACAGTATGGTACTGGCACAAAAGCAGGAATATAGATCAATGTAACAGGATAGAAAGCCCAGAGATAAACCCACATACATATGGTCATCTTATCTTTGACAAAGGAGGCAAGAACATACAATGGAGAAAAGACAGCCTCTTCAATAAGTGGTGCTGGGAAAACTGGAGAGCTACATGTAAAATAATGAAATTAGCACACTCCCTAACACCATACACAAAAATAAAATCAAAATGGATTAAAGACCTAAATGTAAGGCCAGACACTATAAAACTCTTAGAGGAAAACATAGGCAGAACACTCTATGATATAAATGACAGCAAGATCCTTTTTGACCCACCTCCTAGAGTAATGGAAACAAAAACAAACAATGGGATTTAATGAAAGTTAAAAGTTTTTACACAGCAAAGGAAACCATAAATAAGACAAAAAGACAACCCTCAGCATGGGAGAAAATATTTGCAAATGATGCAACTGACAAAGGATTAATCTCCAAAATATACAAGCACCTCATGCAGCTCAATATAAAAAGAAGCAATTCAATCCAAAAATGGGCAGAAGACCTAAATAGACATTTCTCCAAAGAAGACATAAAAATGGCCAACAAACACGTGAAAAGATGCTCAACATCACTAATCATTAGAGAAATGCAAATCAAAACCACCATAAGGTATCACCACACACCGGTCAGAATGTCCATCATCAAAAAATCTAGGAACAATAAATTCTGGAGAGGCTGTGGAGAAAAGGGAACCCTCTTGCATTGTTGATGGGAATGTAATGTGATACAGTCATTACGGAGAATACTATGGAGGTTCCTTAAAAAACTAAAAATAGAATTACCATATGACCCAGCAATCCCACTACTGGACATATACCCTGAGAAAACCATAATCCAAAAAGATACATGCATCCCAATGTTCATTGCAGCACTATTTACAACAGCCAGGACATGGAAGCAACCTAAATGTCCAGCAACAGATGAATGGATAAAGAAGATGTGGCACATATATACAATGGAATATTACTCAGCCATAAAAAGGAACAAAACTGAGTTATTTGTAGTGAGGTGGATGGACCCAGAGTCTGTCATACAGAGTGAATGTAAGTCAAAAAGAGAAAAACAAATACCGTATGCTGAGACTTCCTAGGTTCCGCAGTGGTTAAGAATATGCCTGCCAATGCAGGGGACATGGGTTCAATCCCTGGTCCAGGAAGATCCCACATGCTGTAGAGCAACTAAGCCCGTAAGCCACAACTATTGAGCCCATGTGCTGCAACTACTGAAGCCCATGTGCCTAGAGCCCATGCTCTGCAACAAGAGAAGCCACCGCAACGAGGAGCCCGTGCACCACAATGAAGAGTAGCCCCTGCTTGCTGCAACTAGAAAAAACCCATGTGCAGCAATGAAACCCAATACAACCAAAATAAATTAATTAATTTAAAAAAGCCCACCATGAACACCTTTGCCTGAGATTATTTAAAAAAAAAAGTATGCTAACACATACATATGGAATCTTAAAAAAATGGTACTGATGAACTCAGTGGCAGAAGAAGAATAAAGACGCAGATGTAGAGAACAGACTTGAGGACACCAGGGCGGTGGGGGGGGTGGAGAAGCTGGGACAAAATGAGAGAGTAGCAGTGACATATATACACTACCAAATGTAAAACAGATGGCTAGTGGGAAGCAACTGCATAACACAGGGAGATCAACTCGATGATTGGTGATGACCTAGAGCGGTGGGATAGGGAGGGTGGGAGGGAGGCTCAAGAGGGAGGGGATATGGGGATATATGTATAAATACAGCTGATTCACTTTGTTGTACAGCAGAAACTAGCACAACAGTGTAAAGCAATTATATTCCAATAAAGATCTGGAAAAAAAAAAAAAGATAGGGGAGACCTCAGGTAAGATGCTGAAAAGGCAAAAGAGAAAAGCAGGCCAGAGTCCACTGTGGCTCTCTTGACCTTTCAGGCAGAGTTGGCTCCTTCCTCCTAGAGACCGCACGGTGCTCTCCCCACCCATCCCTCTGATCACTAGGATGGGTGTTGCTGTCTCTCCAAGCAGGACATGAGTGACTCAAGGCTTGGCATCTTCTAAGGCAGGGGTCCCCAACCCCTGGACCTGAGGTGAGCAGCCGGCGAGCAAGCCAAGCTTCACCTGCTGCTCCCCAGTGCTCACAGTACCACCGGAACCATACCCCACCCCACCCCCCACCCATGGAAAAACCGTCTTCCACGAAATTGGTCCCTGGTACCTAAAAGGTTGGGGACCACTGTTCTAAGGTACTTCTGCAGCCCCGGAGCCTGGTACAGAAGGAAGGACAGAGTGCCAGGCAGGGAGGCTAGCAAGGGGTCAGACAGACAGACAGACAACCTGGCTGAGATGCATCCAGACAGACAAGCAGGCCCACAGACAGACAGGCCAACAAGCAGCTGAAAAAACAGCCACAGGGACAGGCAGCAAGGCCACTGAGATGTCTCCCCATCCGCCCGCCGCCACCCCCCACCCCCACGGCTGACACAGCCAGGCCCAGAGCATAGATTTATCTCCAAATGCTACCACAATCCCGCTATTGGATTTGTAATCACAGGCTCCAATGTTCACGGGATAAATATACTAACAAACTAATTGTTTGTTAGCTCTGAGGTTGGAGCAATCAACACGTCCAGCATGAGATATGGGCCACTCGCCCACTGGCGTTCAGGCCACCCCAAGGCTCAGGGCCTGGCGCCATGGGCACCGCAGGGGCCCAGCCGGGCCGGCCCGTTGTGCACACACGGCCCTGAACCTTGGGGCCAGGGGTGGTGTGGACAGGAGGGTGCCGTGTGCGCTGGCACGTAGCCGTCGCTGCCCCTGCCTGCGCCTCATCAGTGGCAGACATAAACTAACTCGGTTCCTGGGGACCCCAGAGGAGCAGCAGGAACTGTTTGGTAGAGAATTATAGCTGTGGGTGAAATTAGATGTACTCTGAGCCCCAAGGCTGAGAGAAATAAAAAGCATTTTAAATGGAGTGTAGAATTCATATTCCTCAGTCACCTTCCAATAAATAAATCTTGTACCATTTTTTTCTGTAAACAGTGGTTACACTCAGCTTCTATTGTCTCCACATTCCATATGCCAATTGGCGAGGAGTGGTGGAGCCGTGCTGGGGTGGGAAGGAAGACACCAGGGCATGTCTGAGGTTTGGGGGGGTTGGAACCATGGTGACTGCCCTAGAGGTGCCCTCAGCTTTAAGGAAGCATTGGGAGTGTCCCCCGGGTCATAGTCCAGCCCTGGACATCCCTCAGGGATGCCCAAGGCCAGAGGCCTGAGATAGAACTCCCAATCCCCAAGTTTTAAGACCCAGGGGTCCAGGGTCTGAGGCCATGGAGGACAGGACAGCTCTCTGGGTCCCCCTCTCCTGGAAAATGAGCAGCCACTGGGGCTGACACCCTGGGGGACTGGGTGGGGGAGAGCCCTGCTTGCCTGGCCATGGCAGCTTCTGTTGTTTCTGGTTCTCCAGGTGCAAAAATGACACCTCCTCATGGCCAAAGACGCAGAAAAAATAGAAAACCGCAAAGAAGAAAAATATCACCTGCAATTCTGAAAAAAAAATCACTTGATATTTTGGCAGCTTTCCTCCTAGACTTTCTTCGGTGTATATATGCATATAAAGAAATATATGTTTTACAAAAAAGAAATAAGCCCTACATTTATTAAGTGCCCAACACATACCAGGTACTAGTCTAGGCATTTTGAATATATTATCTCTGATTCCTACAATAATCCTGCAAAAACAACTTCATATTAAATATCGGTCCTAACCTAATCACTAAGAGAAACAACTCTGGCTCACATTTATTTGGCACTTACTGTATACCTTGCTTGTTCTGCTGAACACAAACCTGCATGATCTCATGTAATCCCCTCCACAACCCTGCAAGGCGGGCCCCACTGTGATCCCTCATCCAGGGGAGGGAACTCGTCCAAGGCCACAAAGAAAGTGGGTGGCAGAGCCGTGATGCAAACCCAGGTTTGTCTGACTCAGTGTGTGCTCTCAATCACCCCCCAACCCCCACCAAAGCTCTCTTTCCTACTTGCACCAGTCCTTCTTGGACCTACAGGAATTGTCCATTTTCCAGAGTCAAAGACTGAGGTTTCCGTAGACCCTGTCCTGCCAGCTCCTGAACTGGGAAGCAGCAAAGAGAGCTGACAAAGAGCATGGGTTTGGGCTCAGACAGGCATGACTTCGGTCCCAGGTCAGCCTTTTAATAAGCTCTGTGTCCTTGGGGACATCACTGCCCCTCTCTGGGCCTTACAGTCCTTAGCTAGAAAATGGAGATACTAAGAATACTCACTCAACTGGGCTATCGTGAAAACCAAATGAGATCATTACGTGAAGCACTCATCAGTACATGCAAAGGGCTGCAAAATGTTAACTATCTTTCAAATTAAGAAAATGTTTAAAGAAGCAACAAACAAAAGAAAAAGAAAGAAAGAAAAAAGCCACAACTAGAACAGGACACTGGGACATGTATCCTGGCTCTGCTCCTGCTTCCTTCTCCCTTCTCTACTTGAATGTATGCTGCTATGAATCCATTACACAGGATGCCGGGGGTGGGGGTCGGGGTGGTGAGGAGTGACTTAAAGTCAGGGGCTGACTCCTGAACAACAAGGAAAAAAAAGAAAAGGAGAAGCTGCCCACTCACAGAGCCTCCCTCTCTCTCTCTCTCTCTCTCTCTCTCTCTCTCTCTCTCTCACACACACACACACACACACACGACACTTTGTTCCTGGGGCCAGTCCTCCCATCACCCTGTGACCTTCTTGTTCCCACCAAAGGAGTCAGTTGATGCAGGAATATTAGTTCAGAGGTGCAGGTTGGTGCTGGTTCGTTTTTAACCGAAAAGATTCACCACCCAAGCAGATGGAGGAGATGCGAGGAAGGCTTGGCACCCAGCTCCACCCCAACTGCCTGCGATCCAGGGTCACTCACTGGCACCTTGGGCAGTGGCAGCCCAGGAGGCCTTCCTGGGGAAGGAGGGCAACAGGAGGATCTCAAGACAGGAAGATGGGACAAGTCTGGGTGAGGAGGAGGACTGGGGGCTGCAGCCCTGGGTTCAGGGGCCACAAGATTAAGTCCCAGGTCACTTACTGACTCCCATGGGACTCTCAGCAAATCCCTTCCCCTCTCTGGGCCTCAGCTTCCCGGTCTGCAAAATGGGGATGATAATATTCCACTGGAACAATAAGGGTTGTGCCTGTGGGAATGAATGATGCGCAATGAATGAATGAGTGATGAGCAAGTGAGTGGTTCCACTCTGAGCTCACAGCAGCAGCTGACTCTGCAGTGGCCGGGACTCTCTTCTTCCTAGAGCCCTTGGTCATTTATTTTTGGTTAATTAAATGGTAAGATTTTCATATCTGATTATTTACTGCCAGCCAGCTTCATTACTGGCTCCCCCATAAATCACAGCAGGGGAGCCAGGCTCCAGCTCCCCGCCCCCACGCCCACTCCCGTCCCTGTGCCCCAGCAGAGGTGGGCTTTAGAGGATCCCAGGAGAGATGGAGTTGTGGCATGTCCTGTCCTGGAGAGCTGCGCACAGACTCCTCCTGACCCATAGGCACGTCACAGCCTCCTGACAACCAGAGTCTCAGAAAGGACTTGCTCGTTGCCAAGAGCTGCGTCCAGAAGACTTGACCCCGGCAGCCTGTCACTCTGTGCCAGGCTCTTCACGAGCCTGAGCTCACTGCTGTGATTAGACCCACTCTCGCAGAGGACGGTACCAAGGCTGGTCAGAGGGGGAGCGAGATTAGAATCCAGGTCTGGCTCCGGGGTCTGTGCCCCAACCACCCTGCCTCAATGACAAGGAAAGCACAGACTTTGGAGTAAAATGGACCCGGATTCAAATCTCAGCTCTAATGTCTACACCTGTATGACCCTGACCGTCACTCCTCTGCACCTGAAATGCTGAGTACAGGAAGACCCCGAGGGACAAAGGTCCTCAGTGTCCCTCTGCTCCAGCCTTTGCCACTGGACACAAGTGAGAAGGGGGCGGAACAGACTATCAAGGCAACAAAGGGAGTCAGCTCCCCATCTGACTGTGGCTCCAGGAGGCGGGCTGGGGCCATGGACCTGGTCCAAAGCCCCACCCCAACCCCCAGCACCCAGCCCAACACAGAATGAGTGCTCCGTTCATAACTGTTGGTTGACTGAACAAATAAGCGAATGAACAAATCAACAACTCAAAGATAAATACGTGATGAATGGATGAATGAAGGAACAATCAAAGGATTGAACAAATACATAAATGAAAGAACAAAAGTCCAAACAAATCACTGAAGGAATGAATGAATGAATGAAAAATCTGATGGATGAATGCATGGATGGGAAAATATGAGAGCAAACAAATGATCAGATAAACAACTAAATGAATGGAAGAATGAATAAACAAAAAGGAATGACAGAATGGAAGAAGAAGGAGGGGACAGGAAGGGAGAGAGGGTAGAAGGGAGGTGGGGTGGGAAGGAAGAGAGAGAGAGAAAGGGGAAGAGGAGGACGGCAGTGAGGGCAGGCCTGCACAGAGCAGCTCCCTAAAGGCAGCAGTCCCCTGCCTGTCCCCCTCAGCCCCAACCCCTCCACCAAAGCCCGTGGGAACCTCACCGCGGCCTCCCCAGCTGGTCTGGAGCTCAGGGAGGCCCCTCGCTGGCAGCCTTGAAAGCCGGCTGGGGGGCAGGTGGGCTTTGCCAAGTCCTCAGCCTCGTCTTTAACTATTACATTAAGCATCTGCTTTGCCATTCACGGCTCGGATAGCATTTTACCCCTGAGATATTTGATTTTATTACCTTCCAGGGAGAGGGCCAAGCAAGTGTTCTTATTGATTTGCACATTAAATATATTAGTAATAAAACAACATCTCTGTAAACCAATTGTAAAATCAATATTAATTGGTACCAAAATATCACAAGTAGTTGAATTACAATTAAGAGAGGGGGGAGCCATGCCTCAGGGCACAGGGTGCTACGGTCCCAGGAGGGAAAGTGGTTGGGGGACCAGACTTCAGGTCGAGCAGACCTGGGTTCCCCTCTCTAAGCCTCAGTTTCCTCATCTGCTCAATGGGGATAATCACTCTAACAGCCACTGTTTGGTGTGGACTAAATGAGGCAATGTTTGTACAGTGCCTGGCAGCAGCAGGTGCCCAAGAAATGTTCTCCTCCCACCTTTATCCTAGTCCCCACTGAAGGCAAAAGTAAGTCATTCCCGCTATAGTGAGAGAAAGGGCAGTACTGGCAGTGGTGGGGAGAGAGAGGCATGGGCAAGGGAGAGAATAGCAGGAAACGCAGGGAGCTGCGGGGTGGGCTACACTAGTCTGGGGGGATCTGGGAGGGCTTCTGGAGGAAGTGACTTAAAACTAAGACCTGAAAGCTGGGAGAATTGCCGATGGAGGGCGCTCGGCATGTTGAAGGAAGGCCAGGGGCCGCAATGCCCTTTTATTACTCGAATACGAAAAAACAGGGCCGCTTGAGACCCCCTGCAAGGGTTGGACTGAGGTGCTGGCGTGGGAGTTTGGGGTAAGCGGGGACCCTGGGTGTTGGGAAGCCCAGGCTGTTGGCTGCTCTCAGGAGCAGGGTGACCAGGGTGCTGGGGAGGACCCTGCCTACCAGGGCCAAATGCAGAGGCATTGGCTAACTCTCCAGGACCTGAAGGAGACCATCCCAAGGGTCACCATGGGGTCACTACAACAGCCACAGAAGAGCCATTCTCTCCAGCCCCATCCTGTACCACTCACAACCCCCAGTTCTCCCAAAGTGCTTGCGTGTCCCCTGGAGGCATTTCACATGGGCTTCAAGAACCAGTCCCCTTGGCTCCCTAGAGCCTGTGTACATGGCCTTGTATGTTTTTGGTTGGTTGGTTGCTAAACTTCCTCAGTAACAATTGCTTTTGATCCTCACAACAGCCCTACAAGGAAACTTTGACTTTCACCCCCATTTTACAGATGAGAAAACTGAGGCTCAGAGAGAAAGCACTGGCCCAGGTGTACAGGCAGCAGGTGGTGGGGTGGAATTCCAACTGACTCCGGAGCCCATGTTCTCTCCTGCTCGTAGTCCCTGCAGGGATGCTGAAGCGGGTGGTGACTGCTCAGGAACCTCAGCCACTGACATGTAACTCTGGCCCTGCTCCAGAATCCAGATGGGAGGCACAGTTCCCCACCAAGGGCCCTTCCTCCAGCACTGCTGACTACTGCACTCCCAGCAGCCCATGGGTGTTCTGGGTCCCTTGGCTCTTTAGCGATGACAATAAGGACAACACAAATATTAACACTGGTTACACAGAGCCTGTTGACAAAGGGCCTTGTGCTCTGCTAAAAACTTCACCCACATTTTCTAATTTGATAGACTGCACAGCATAAGAGTTGAGTTTGCATTTTCTGGCCAAAATCATTTCAGTTTAAACCTCAGCTCAGCCACTGCTGGTTGTGCAACTGTATCGGTCAGCTATGGCCACAGTAATGCTACATAAAACCTCAAAACTCAGTAACTTACAATAATAAGTATTTAATGCTACACTCATAGGTCTGCAGGTTGGCTGTGGTTTAGGCAACCTAAGCAGAGTTTGACTTTAGGCTGCTTCACACTGAGGGTCAGATTCAAGCCTGTTCTGTGGGTCTCTTTTCATTCTAGAAAAGGCATCTACACAGGGCATGTTCCCATGGAAATGGCAGGAGAGCATGAACGAAGTGAAACCAATCAGCACATCCAAACCACTGCTCATGTCACAAACACTAACAGTCCACCTGCCAAAATGAGTTACATGACCAAGCTCTACAACAACAGGGCAGGGAAATACACCCCACCCGTGAGGGGAGTGGAACCAAAGATTTGCTGAACAAGAATCTAAACTATCACAGTAAACTCGGACCTCTGTTTATTCATCTGCAGAATGGGAATATTACCAGTTTCTACCTTACTGAGTAGCTGGGTGACTCCACTAAGGTCATGTACATCAAGCTCTTAGCACAGTGCCTTCTGTGTAGCAAGCCCTGTGGGCTGTGACACTTGCACGCGCCCAGCTTAACCAAGAGCTGAGTCAGCGGTAAAGCATCCCGTTCAAGTGCAAGAAATCCCATGGTGCATGCCTTGGCCTCACCAAGGCTTCATGATCCTGCAATGCTTTGTTCTCTGGCCCCAGGATGTTGGCAGCCTTGTGGGGTGGGGGAAGCTGGCATCCTGGGTCCCCACATCATCTGGGCCATTTACTGGCTGACTGACTGGCAGCAGGTCAAGTGCACTGCCTGTGTCCAGAGCTCACCTCAGAAGACTTGTGAGAGCCCTTCCCTGATCAGTTCCCAAGGAACCAGGTCAGGCCCGTTTCAGTCTCCCACTACGCACAGCTCTTGGCACAACTGTGAATCAAGGGTTATCGGACACAGGTTCAAATTCTGCCTCCTGGCTCACAAAGCAGGGACTGGGTCTGCCTTGTCACTGCCAGACCCCGGTGCCCAGTACTACAGGCGTGAACCTACATGGCGACCCTCACCCACTGAAAAAGAAATGGTAAGGGGTGGGGGGGACTGCTATTGGCAGAGCCCCGAAAGTGGCGGGACAGGCGGCTAGACCCCACGAGGCAGTAGGGCTTGAACAGAAGAGGCACTGGTGCCAGGGAGCAAACCTGCCGCCTGCCTTCCCTCGGGGTTCCTGCTTCATCCTCCTCTCTCCGCACGCGGCCTGGCCTTGACCCCACGCAACTTCAGACACCCAGCAGAGGCCAGCCAGATGCTGTGACTCAAATGCAAATTCCCAATTCCCAGGAAGGACACTCAGGTGTCCTCTGGCTCACGGCTGCCAGGGCCACCCCTGGGTCAAGGGGACAGATCTCAAAGAGGAGGTGAGCTTAACAGACACCCAGAAGTTCGCACGCCCTCCCTCCGCCTCAGATTCCTCCTTCATGAAATGGGATAAACCATACCACCTCCTGGAGTTGTTGTGCATGTCAAATGCTCTAGTACTCGTAGATAGTAATAATTCTTAATATTGTCACAGATGCCACCAGGCCCCAAGCTTGCTCTGTGCCAGGGACTAGGCTTGGCCCTTTCCCTGCATGATCTGACTGAATCCTCAGAACAATCCCTTGGGTTTGGTTCCTCAGCTGTTGCCACTTTACAGAGAACACTGGGGAACAGAGAGGGCAAGAGACTGTGCAAGGTCACACAGGGTTGGGAGGTCTCTCTGCCTCCCCCGGCAGTATTTTCACTCCCCGTTCTGCTCCCACTTTGCTAAGGTTGAGGTCGTAGCTGACCCTGGGAGAGGGCCTATGAGAAAGCACTTTGCAGATGCCGAGGAAAGACCCACGTTTCTCACATCTTGCTGAGGCCTCTCATCCCACAGACACGACATAAATCCCTTGGGGGTTTCTCCAGGGACGTTGGCCTCACGCCCTCCTACTCCCCCGTTCTCCTGGCTCCCCTCCCAGGGCTGCCTGGCCAGAGAGTCTTGGGCAGAACACACTCTCGAAAGGTACCCATTTCTCAGAGCAAGTGGCCATCACCTGGATCAGTGACTGGCCCCTCACCCCCAAGCATCCCACCTGGAGGAACCACAGCTGACACGAGAGCCCTGGGGCCCAAAGCACCCCACCACTGAAAGACGCCAACTGGAAGGCTTGGTTTCCATCCCAAAGAACCATGGGGAGTGGTCAGCTCTTCTTTTCCTTTTTTCATTGGTCCAAAGACGTCCACTTTCTCTGCTGGCAGCCCATGCTAGGGAGGGCAGGTCATGGGGCAAGTGGCGTGGGAGGGGCACAGAAGGGCAGAGCTGGGGCACTGACCACGGGCAGGCTGTGTGGGACACACCTGACTTCTCAGCTGTGAGGCGGAGGAGTCGGGGGCCTGAGAACTCAGAGCTTTGCTGAGCTCCAGCCTCAGCCTCAGGGCCCTCCACCTCCCCTCTGGCTGAGAACAGCCCAACGCCACAGCCAAGCATCAGGGCTCAACCTCCCCCAAGGCCCACCGACCTGAAGGCTCCCAAAGAGACCTCAGCCCCCACGGTGCTGGCATTTGCAAAAATACAAAGAGTGGGGGAAGCGGGACCAGACGCATCCGTGGCCAGCACTGCCCACAGTCCCACCTGTGCCTGCCTGTGTGTGCAGGTATGTGCACACCTGTGCGTGTAAAAAACAGTTGTGCATTTGTGGGCCTCAGATGTGTGCCCATGCTTGGGTACATGGAGTGCACACTTAAGTGAGTTCACAGACGTGTGTGCCTGTGTTTGTGAGTGTATATGTGTGTATATAAGCACGGCATAGCACTCGTGCATGTTTGGTTGTGTGCCACACAGGACTGCCTTTGTACATCTGTGTGCTCTCATGTGGCTGAGACACGTGCATCTGACAATGAATGTGCTTGCTTGCCTGGGTGTGCACAGATGCATGGGCCTGTGTGTGCACACAGGTGAAGCCTAGCACCTGACCTCTGCTGCCTTCGTCCAGTTAATCTGCCCCCCTGCCCAATTCCAAGCTTTCTCTAAATTGAAAATGTTTAATGCAGTGATTTGCTATTAATTATTGTTTAAATTTTTTTTTCTTTGCAAACTGCCACCTCTGCAGCAGTTACCAGCTGAGCTTTGATAAATCATTCCAGCCACTGGGATTCAAGCATCCCTAAGAAAAGAGGAACACAGGACTCCCCCCGATCCTGCCCGCCTCTCTCAGCCCTATCACCAGCAAGGCCCATGGAAAAGGAGGCAAGGGGTCAGTGGTCTCACCCAGGTCTCCCCAGTCCCGCAGCCTCTCCCCGGGGCCTGAGGTCTGGAGCCCCGCTCCCTTGCCAGGAATACAGCAGCTGTGGAAGAGACCCAGGCCTCTCCTTGGGGATGGCCGTAAGGGTGTCAGGCACCTCCCTCCCAGCATCCCCGTGTTGTAAATAATGCCGAAAATGAGTAGTTTTTAAAGAGTGTCCAGTGGGATTCTGGAGCCTTGCTTTAATTATACAAAAGCAGCATGGGTGCTTGGGCAGATGTTAGCGCTAATTGTTTTGAAAGCAAGCCCTCTTGGCTTCGCAGAATCCCTCACTTGGGCACATTTTTATGCAATTCCCCAGCCAGGCAGGTGAGGTCATCCCCTCTGCTGAGCAGGCGGGAGTGGGCTCCCACATGCACCTACATCCCCGCTCCACGCACGCATTACATCTAGATCCTAAGCAGTCCTGGGGGGGAGCAGGGGCATTGGGATGAAAGGGAAATCGGCGTTGGGCAGACCAGGGGTTTGCACTCAGGGCCCCTTTTCTCCCAACCTCACCCCTACCCCCTCTGGGCCCTGGCCTCGAGGGACCCTCAAAGCAGTGAAATGAGAGGACACAACAGTGCTGGGGGAAGAGGCAGTGAATAAGGATGAAAGAAGCCAAGGAGGGCGGGATCCACCTTATTTCATCCCTACTGTGCACCCAGCCCTCTGCGTACAGTATCCAATTTCATCGTGCCCAACAGTTTCCCTACATTAGCAGCATTACCCCATTTAGCAGGTGAGGACAAGAAGGCTCGGCCACACGGCTAGCCAAGGTCACACAGCTAGAGGGCCTCACAGTCAGGATTGTGATCTCAGCTCTTCCTCCTGCACGGGGAAGCTGGAAGGGCCACGAAGAACAGAGATCCGCCAAGGAATGTCAAGGAAGGGGTGAGTGGACCATCAGCTAGATGAATGTATGACCGAGGGGTGGACCAGAGGGAGAAATGGCTGCCCATGGTGTGTGCTGGGAGAAGAAATGGGGAGGGGGGGGCGCAATGTTTGCCTCTATCAGGTGGGGTGCCAGTGGCCTAAGAGACTCCTTCTGAGACAGCCTGACTGGGGGGCTATGGGAGGTTGCAGCCGGGCGGTCCCACCCCCGAAGGAGTCAGGCAGAAATCTAACAGATTCAGAGAACAACGGGGGAGCTCGCAAATAAACACAAGAAGAAGAACACAGAGAAAGTGGGACAAAAAGACAGACGCAGAGGCACAGAGGGACAGAGAGCAGGCACCAGGGAGCCAGGCGGGGCGCAGGGGGCTGGCGGGCCCTGCGGAGGGACAGGCCTGGACGGGAGGAGGTGATGGATGGCGCGCCCATCAATTTCTGAAGGCCAAGGCTCGGAGAGCAGCAGAGTCAGTGAAATTTACATTATTAATCTCTTGTAATAATCTATGACTCAAGCAGGCTGAGAAAATAGCAGCGGCTACGCAGTGACCAGCCTATATAAATAACGGCTCCGCGCTCAATTTAATTGCACTCTGGTGAAAGTGCTCCTCTTGTATCTTTCTAATTACTTTAGTTTCATTAGGTCTAGCAGAGAAAGAAAGAGAGAGAGAGAAAGAGAGAGAGAGAGAGAGGGCGGGAGGGAGAGAGCGACTCCATTGAGCGCCGCAACAATGAAAAATTCATATTCCGATTTTTTTTTTGTTCTGTGAAATATTTAAATGTTAATAGCCATTCAGTCCCTGACATGCTATCTCACCAGTGTGGAGTTAAACAGAAAATCTATTTAATCTAAGGAATCTCATTAAATGGTCGTGGCAAGGCAGTGGCTCGAAGGTAGTCGATAGCGGGGGAGAGAGGGGAGAAAGAGGGAGAGAGAGAGGGAAAAAAGAGCTCGCTAAGATTCTTTAATTTAATTTATTGTCGTGCATGAGACACCAGGAGAGGCGGAGAGATGCTGGTTCCTGTGCCTCTGTTTGAGTGGATAATGATTAAATGTTTTCTATTGTGCTACAGCTGCTTTGTATTATCACAGAGAGAGTGAAAAACACAAACTCTCAGCAATTTTGACTGCTTTCCAAATATTAGCTCCTTTTAAAGCCATTAAAAGATTATCACTGATTTAACCAAATGTCTGTTTGGAGCATTAGCAACAGTCTGTTCTCCGAATCCCCAGAATGCCATTCCTCTCTTCTCTCCTCCGATTATCTCATCCACCCAGCAGTATTTAATTTCATTCCCATGAATATGCAATGAATTTAATTTTGAACACTATTTTCATCTGCTCCTGTAATCACAAAAAATGCTGGTGTAATTAGTTTCTAATTACTTGCTTTAATTGTTGTAGTAATCATTTTAATTACCCAAATGCACAGACATCAAATGCTAAAAGGAAAATAATCCTCTTGTACCTCCTACCTTGTCTTTTTACACTTGGTGTTTGATATCTCGATTTTGACACGGGCAACCTTCACCCAGCCGGGGGGTGCTCGGGGGAGGGGGGTTCTGGGGAAAGGGGCCGCGGGGGCCCAGAGAGGCCGCTCCAAGCCCGGGCCTCAGCGCAATCTGCTCACTGAAATTTGCATGCCCCCCAAAAAACCATTAAGTTAAAATATACAGTTATTGTACCTTTCTGGGCCAGGCGCCATGCAAGAGCTTATTGCCGAAGCCCAAACCGGCGCGAGCAGATGGTAAATCATGAAATTTTATGAAATTATTACGCCGGCGAGGTGTTTTGAATAGGAGCAGCTGTGAAGGAGATGGGACGTTATAAACACTCACAGGTGTTACCATCTCCCCCACTGCCAGCCGCAACATAAAAAAAAAAATTAAATTATAAACAAACCGGCAAATGTTGTAATCTCTCTCCTCGACACACTCCTTACAGGGAAATTGCTTAAACTAAGCAAAGAATTCAATTTTAATTTGCATAAAATATTTATCAAGGCTTACGCAAATTTCCGCGCGGCTCCCTTCCTGCCAAGTTTAAAATTGCTCAGACGTACAGAGGTGCAATAGCGGCATGTGAGCAGACCATCGGGCCGGCCCTCCCGGCCACTTGAGCCCGCACAGACGGACACGCGCCTCCATTAGCAGCCAGCCGGGCCCTGCCAATTTTTCCTTTTTTTTTTTTTTTTCTTTTTTTTTTTTCCGCAAACAGATTGTTTTTCTCATTATGTTTTTATATCTACCTAAACTGTTAATTAGGCACTTAGAAGATTTTTTATTGGGGCCTAAGTGTAACAAGCTGCTTTGTTTGCAGGCACATACCTTGCTGTCGTTCTGTAAACATGAGCTTTTTTGCTCTAGAAGCCACGCTGTCAGCCTATCACAGGGATGGCGGGACGTGCTGGGGGAAGGTGGCCCTGACCCAGGCTGAGAACTCGGGTCGGGGCCTGGCCTGGCCACAGGGGAGAGGAGAAAGCAGAGGAGGTGGAGAGGAGGTCAGGGAAGCTAAGGAGGCGACTCCAGTGGGCACAGTGGAACGCTGAGTCTGACCCAGTCTCGCTGGACGCCAGCCTCTTCTGAGCCCCTAAACCCTTAAGGCCTAACTCCAGAAGGCAGACTCTTAGCAGCTGCTCCTGAACTTCTGCTTTGCTCCCACAAACAGGGCCCTCACCCTCCAGCCACTGGCCTTTCTGTCCTTGAATTCAACCAAGCTCATTCTCACCTCAGGGCCTTTGCACTAGTTGGTCCCCCCTCCTGGGATGCTCTCCCCCAAAATCTTCGCAGTGCCGACTGCTCAGCTCACAGGACACCTCTCAAAGGAGCCATCCCTGACTCCCCAGTCACTTGCACGTGGCCCTGGAGACTTTCTGAATTGACCTGTCAAGTGTCTGTTTATCGTGTCTGCCCTAGCAGGGGAGAAGCTCCATGAGGCCAGGGATCTGTTTATCTAGTTCAGCACTCATAGTACATGCTCCACGAATGAGTGAATGAATGAATGAGTAAATAGGAATAAACTCCGTATATAGACACACGCACAAAATCTATAGGCATGCAGCCTTTTCTTAGGGAAATGCACCGTGCAAAGCCTGGCACCCTGTAGGTGCTCCATCACTGCTGAAAGAATGGATGACTACTTGGGGGCCGTTCCCTTGATGCTGCCAGATGCGTCAACTGCTGGCCAAGTAAAATGAGGATGCCCCCCACACCAGGCCCGCACATGCCATGGCCTCTGCTGCCCACACGACCTGCCCTCCTGCAGCCGACTGAACTGCAGCAGGTTCAGCCAGATGCCCGAAGGCCACGCTCAGAGGTGCCCGTCAGCATCAGGGTGGCCGCTGCAGGGGGAGGGGAGAGCACCCTTCAGGAGAAGCTGGGATCAATGGGAAGAGTGAATTAGCCGTGGTGAGTGACTAATCAGGAAATAATCAGGTTATACACATCACAAAAATGTCTGCACGTCAGATACAGAATCGGGTTTATGGGAAGACAGGGGAAGCTTTGGGGGAGGTGTGTGTAGTGGCGCGAGCAGGGGCTCTGGGGTGAGACGGCCCCGTCACCAAGCCCCACCCCTGCCCCTTAGCAGCTGTGTCTGTGGATATTAACAGGAGCAGCCTCATGGGGTTGCTGGAGGATATGGTGAGACCACGCATGGAAAATCCTCAACGCTCCATAAACGTCAGCTCTTAATATAGTCATTAAGACACCTTGCCCCAAGGACCTGCTCCTGGGCTCCCAGTGGCTGTGGTGTCCCCTGTGCTGAGTACCCTGCCCCACCCTCACCACCTTCCCCAGGCCATGAGTGTGAGCCCGGTGGGTACCATCGTTCCCATTTAACAGAGAAAACTGAGGCTCGAAGTCCCACAGGGACAGAGGCCCCGGAACCCTGAGCAATCAGCAGAACAACGGGAGGGGCCAGAGGGCTGCTCCAACAGAGAGTCTAATTTAGAACCTCCTTAGGTCACGGTTGGTCTCGGCAGAGGTCAGTCCAGGACTGGGAGCGTCCAAGTATGAGGCTGGACTGGGTTGAGGGGGGTGAGACCTGACGGTCCGGGCTTCTAGGAGATCAGCCCTTCTAACAGCCAGAACTCAGGGGCTGGAGGGACCAGGCAGGGTCTGGACAGCACCAGGAAAAGCAGTAAGAACAGCCACGGTGTAGGGAGCCCTTACGCTGGGTAGTGTACAGCGCTAAGGGGCTCACAAGCCGGATCTCACTGGATTCTGGCCCCAGCCCACAGTGCGATCTGAGGACCCTGAGGCTCAGAGAAGGGACATCACCTGCCCCAGTCACACAAAGGAGGCACGAGAAGCAGCACTGGGTTTTGAACTCGGGCCTGAGGGACCCCGGGGCTTTTGCCTTTGCCATTACAGGATGCTGGTGATGTAGAGGACAGTGTGGGGCAGGCCTGACTCAAAGCCCAGCCCAGGAAATTACTGTCCATGTGACCTCACATGGTTCAGCAGTCCTCACATGCAGGGCTAATGTGGAAACATCAAACGTCAAAATTCAAACACGCTTTAGGCACGCAGGAAACATCCTTTGTGATCATCATTCTCTCTTTCCTTTCCTTTTACCTCCAACCTTACATTAAGCCAGGGTCAGTTCCGGGTTCCCATTCTAGTGGAAGGAGGCCAGGTAGGGAAATGCAGGCAAGTGGCAGTTACTGCATGAGGCGGAGTCCACCCAGATAGGATTAAGAGGGGGCTGGGGATGCGCGAGGGGTGAGCCGACTGACGCCTCCCCCACCTTCCCTCCGCCTCTGACCCTGGGGGCTGGCTTGGGTGCTGGGATGGATGGGGACGCCCTGCGTGCCTGCTGCTCGCCCTATCAGAAGCCGCTTCTCAGATTCTTCCTCCTGCCTCCTCAGGGCCAGGTCCCGGGCTGGACACTGGGGACACAGGACAATCAGACCCAGACCCCCACCTGGAGGAAGCCCTAGGGTGGTGGGAGAAGCAGGCTGGACCTGGGCAGTTCTAACCCAGACTGACCGTGTGAGCCAGAGGAGACCCAAGTGTCTGCCTGGACACAAGGGTGGCTTCATCCCTGCCGACGGCCCCTGGGGGCCTGGTGGGTATGCGGCAGGCTGAAATCCCAGCTCCTCAACTTACCAGCAGTGTGAGCTGAGTCAGGGATGTTCCTTCGCCTCTCCATGCCTCATCTTCCTCCTGGCAAAATGAGGACAGCCTCAGCACCTCCTCGCGGGGATAAGAGCACTCCACCAGCTGACACCAGCCCACACCAGGCTCGGTCCTACTCCTGAGGGCAGGGGTGCTCACAACTTGAGCTGTTCTGACCCACTGCACACACAGGTCACGGAAGGCTCCAGGAGCACGGTGACCTGCTCAAGCCCACCCAGCTCCTGGGTGACCCTGCTGGCTCTGAGGCCAGGCCCCCAACTGTAAGCTGCATGAGGACAGGGACCTGCCTGTCTTTATTGTTGAGCCCCCATGCCCAGCCCAGGGAGTGGGGAGGGACACGAACGGGAAGGAAACTGAGCTGGGTCATCAAGGATTTCAGCCTGGAGGAAAGGATGCGGAAGACATGCCAGGCAGAGGGAACAGCATGGGCAAAGGCAGGGAGCTGTGAAAGAGGCCACTGTGTTCAGAAAGCTAAAGTCACCTAGTATTCCTGGGTGGGAACGAGAGGCAGGTGACAGAGCTTAGGGCAGTGATGTGCTGGTAAAGCTTAATTGGCTCTCTTTTACAAGGGATACGGGAGAGGAGAGAGGCCCTGAGTTGTAGCATTTGCCAATTTACATGGTATAAATTCTCCCACCATGGCTGATTTCAAGCTACCAGTGGGACATCCACCAGCTCCCAAAACTGAAAATTTAGCAACAAGCTCTTGTGAGCCAGTACAAGCAGAGGAGCCTGGGGGAGGGCAGGGCTGTCTGGCTGGACCACGTGGGAGGCTACTTCCTGGCACTGATGCCTCCGTGGGTCTCCATGGAGCAATGGACTATTGGTTCATAGGCAGCAGCCGGTCCAACAAGGCGGTTCCAAGTCTAAGTCTAGTGACATCTCCATCTGTACTCCCCTCCTCATCTCCATTTAGGGCAGAAGTAGGGTGATGGGCTCTGAGAGGGAGGCCAGAGCCCTGTCCAGGCCCTGCCCACCCACTGTCCCCCACCCCAGCTGGGGAGCTATGGGCCCCAGCCCAGAGGTGGTGGCAGGGTCACCTTGGGGAGAGTTATTGGGGCCTGGGTGGCAGTGGGGAGATATTATGCACCGAAGGCCACAGCCCAGAACACTCATCTGAACAGACAAGGAATCAATGGGAATTTCTATTTAGGGAGGAAATCAATAGGAATTTCAAGGTAGGAAAAAGGGGAATTACCTTTCATTGGCGTTCTCATCCAGGTGGGTCTCTGGGGAGGCCAGGGCTCATCAGGTCTTTGAGGGACAGCCAGACCGGACCCCTACCCTGCCAGGGCCCTGCCTGGTGTACCTCCCAGCAGGTAAGAGACCCCCTCCTCTCACAGAGCCCTCTGGCCTCTGGTTAGGAAGCCAGGGTTGAGTAGGCAAACGGAGGCCTCTGGAATCAGGCACTCAGAGCGCCACTTCCTTACCTGTTGCGTGGGGACAGGGGGGCCCTTGCCTTGTCAGTGAGAAGCAACTTTCAGATGTGTGAGGCACAGAAGTTTAAACAATTTGCCCAAGATCTGAACCCAGGCCAACCTGGCACCAGAAGCTGGGTTCTAGCCACTGTGCTCTGCTGGCCCGTGAGAGGTGTTCAGTCCCCCCAGGTGTGTCCTAGATTGTCTGTGTCCCATCTGGGGGAAATCAGGTGGTTGGGGGTGACCGGCTGGGGCCCTGGGAGAGCGCAGGGCAGGTTCAAGCCTCATGGGACGGGCCCTGGGACTGGCTGTCCCCACTGCTGCCTCCCCAAAGGCACATGCACACACAGACACCTCCCGAGGCCACGTCCCCACAAGGAAGAGGACACTCTTAGGAGGAGGTCTAGGATCACCCAGGTTCCTAAGCAGACCCCACCAGAGGGCAGATCTGGCTTCTGGACAGTGCCTGGCACATAAGCTGCCGTGGAATCATGGAGCCCACCCCTCCCCCAAGAATGGTGGCCCCATTCTTGATGCTGGGGCCACCTGGGGGGGGGGGGGGCCTGGGCCGGGGTCACGGCAAGAGACCCCGGCCCAGGCTCACACAGGCTTCCCCCCATGGAGACCCTCACTTGGCCTCTCTGTTTAGAAAACGAAGGCCGAAGGGGAAAGGGGACTTGCCCAAGAGCACGTGGCTGGGAGGAGGCAGCAGGAGTCAGGCCCAGGCTACTCTCCCGCAGCCTGCATTGCCCTACTGGGCCTGAGGGTACAGCCAGCCAGGGCTTCTGGGGGTTGAGGGGGAGGCACAGAGAGTGGGCAGAAATTAAGAGCCAGACCCAGAGCCCAATCTGGCCCCCACGGAGACCTGGAGTGCGGGGCAGGGAAGCTGAGGCAGGTTGAGTTGTAGGGACAGAGCCAGCACGGCAGATGCGTGGGGAGTCCCCGACCCCCACGTCCCTTCCTATTCCGGCCCCAACCTGCAGGGGGTGCCAAGGAAACAGGGGCCCTGAAAGGGCTGTGGGGGCTGATGGGGTGGGATTCTGCCTCAGCCCCTTACTCAAAGACAAGGGCTTGGACCTCAGTTTCCTCATCTGGGAAAAAGGAACATCAACCCTTCCGTACAGGTTGTCATAAAGACCGGAAAAAACACGGAATGTAAGGTGCTGTCCCTGAGGAAGTGCTAAGGGACATGTGCTGAAGGAGGTCCCTGGACCAACGGACAGACAGATGAGCGTGGCTGAGCCGACGAGAGGAGAACCACGTCCTTCCCTGACCACCCAGCCGGGCAGAGAGGCCCCCAGAGTGGTGCCCCCGCCCCACCCAGGCGGTGGGCACGTGATCTGAGCGTGGGCACGCGTGGCCCGGGACACGGATCTGGCCACTGTCTGCTGTGCCCACCCCTCACGTTCCTCTCGATTCTTTAGGACACAAGCCTCTGCTGGTCCCCCCACTCGGGCACAGTTGGTCTGGCCCGTGTTGGAGAGCAGAGGCCCAAACCCAAAACGAACCTCAGCCGAGGGACCGTGGAGGGGGCCACCCTGGGAATCTAAGCCAGCCGCGCGCCACGGAGGCCCTCGCTCTGGGCACCAGGCTCTTGTTTCATTCTTCTTCCCAAACCTCAGGACAACCCACAGGTGTGAATTCTGACCCCTGCTTCACAGATGAGGAAACAGGGCCAGGACAGGAAGCGGCTCGTCCAAGCCCCCGTGGGCCCCGGTCTGTCTGATTCTGCCCCGTGCCGCCCTGTCTGGGCAGGGAGGGCTTGGGGTCTGCGTACAGCCCTCCTGCACCCAGGGATGTGGGGAGTCAGCCTCTTTGCCCCTTCCTCTGCACCCCTCACCCAGACCTGCCCAGGTCATAAACAGATATGAGGCCTGTCCCTGCCCGATCGGGTCAGCGGGGCTCAGCTGGAGCTGCCGGTTATTGGAAGCTGCCAGGGCCCTGCTCATCTCATTAAGTCCAGGAGCAGGGTCAGCAGCTTTTACAGGCCCCATAAAGCATCGCTCGTGGCCTCTTCAGCACGCAGCTCGCCCTGGCACCCTGTCCCTCCCCGGGCCAGGGAGGATGAGTTTCTTCTTGGAAGAGCTAATCTCCCAGACTCGTAAAATCACCAGAAATGCCACGGGGGTCTGGGCCCTGAAAGATAATTACAGGGGGACACCTCTGGCCTGGAGGTTGGTGTGGAGGGAGCAGAGTCCACTCAACAGAGGCCCCAGGCTTGTCCATCCTCACAGGGCAGGCCCTGTGCTGATGAGAACTTTGTGCCAAGTATCTAATTACGGCCTCACAACTGTCCTATAGGGGAGAAGGTATTATTAGCCCCATTTTACAGATGTGGAAACTGAGGCTGGGAGGGGTGAGCCACTTGGCCCAGGTCGGGGAGGCAGAGCTGGAATAGGAAACCAGAGCCAAGCTCCTAAGGGCCCTGTGCTGACGGCAGCCCCCCTCGTCCTCCAGCTTCAGTGAGGAACCCCAAATGCCCCAGCGCCCCCACTTGTGTGCGTAAATGAGGCCACAGCAGCAACAGGACAAGATTCTCGCTGGTTCCTCGCCCCGCCTGCACGTTGCAGAATCTCACCAACCCCCGAGGACACCCCAGGTCTTTCTGGGAGTTCCCAGAGCGTGTCTCGTATGGGCTCGGAAGACTGTCCCACTCAGGTCCCTCCCACCGGCCCCCGTGTGGATGTCCCCAAGTTGGCCATGGCTACCGGGTCGGTCAAGTCCCCTCGCGTCCAGCGCCTCTGCTGCTCTGCTCCTGAGCACGCCCCCCCCACACACTCTGAGGGCCAGGACCTCACCTCCGAGCATGGGGCAAATCCTGTCGCCTCGGCTGGGGCCGTGGTCCAGCCCTGGCTCTGTGGCCTGGCAGCTCTGGTCCAGGCTGGCCACCTGGGCGAGGCTCCACGCACCTGACTTGCCTCATCTGTAAACTAGAGGCAGCTGAGAGCAACCGGTGCGTGAACCCAAGTCTCGCGGTGCACGGGGCCTGTGGCTCCTGCTACCCAGGCCCCCCTCCGCCCCACTCTCCCCCTCCCGCTCTTCCCCTCCCCGCCCTGACTGCCTCCCTCCTCGCCAGCCCCTCCCACCCAAATCTCCTGCCCCAAAGGGGTCCCCAGCCCCGAAGGCCTCTCAGACGCTGCTCCACGGGGGATGCTCTCTGGCTTTTTCTTAGATCCCGAAGCGGCCCCCTCCTTGCCAGATATGTCCTACACCCCCTCCCTCCCCACCGCACCCCTCCCCAGACCGGGCTGGGGGTAGGAGGTGAGAAATAAGAGGAGGCCACTGGCTGGGAGTCACAGCTGAGGCCTTAAGGTTTTGAAAACCAGGGTACCCCCCCCAGGTAGGGGAAGGAGGGGTGTAGTATCTCCTGCTCCACCCACCCCCACTACTTCCTCAGTGTGGAAGGCTTGCCAGGAAGCCCTAGTTGGCTGCAGTTGTCACAGAAGGGGGCTGGGGTGGAGGGCTGGGGCCACGGTATCTCCAAAGCTCAGTTACAACAACATGGGACACACACCTTGTCCTCTGGCCATGCAAGTGCACCCACACACCTACACAAGCACAGAATCCTTTGTGGTCCAGCTTCTCCCCACACTTTACTCCCTCATCTGCCACCCAGGCACACTTGTTAACAGGGAAAATCTCACCCAGAACATCCTAAAATTTCAGACTTGGCACATGTGTCTCTGCCACATGTGTGTTGATGCACGTGTACAGGGGTGAGCAGCCATGTACAGGACCACAAACAGGTGTGCATGGTGCAGGCACGGGTAAAACGCAAGCATCCTCTTGTAGGCATGGACAGGCACACACACACACATGCGCACACAGGCACATATACACAAATTCAGAGGCTTGCACACCCGTGAGCCAGCATGCATACATAATCCAGGCACATACAGTGAACCTATGTACACACATGCACTTCCAGATGGATGTACGCATACGCGTACATGCAGAAATTCAGAGGCCTGCAGACCCCTTAAGCAGTGCACGTGTGTTTGCATTCCTCACGTGTAGAATTCAGCTTGTAGGGAAGAGCCCAGCCCCGCCTGCCCCTGCCTGCCCCATAGGTGAGATACCACTAGTCCTGCCCCCACCTGCACGCCCTGGGGAGTCCTTCAGTGCGCGGCAGGGCCCTTCTAAGCCCTTGGAAGTCCCTCAGGTGACTGTGCGTGGCAGAAGTGGGGCACCAAGGGAGCAGCCCCTCCATCATGGCGACAGAGATTGCCCACGCCCAGCACGCCATCAGCACTGTGCCCACCCAACTTGTAGAATGGACAAATTGATCCTAAAATTCGTATGGAAATGCAAGGGAGCAAGAATAGCCAAAATCTTGAAAAAGAACAAAGTTGAAGGACTCACACTTTCTGATTTCTACACTTATTACAAAGTTACAGGAATCGACACTGTATGATACTAGTGTGAGGTTAGATATACGATCGATGGAACAGAATTGAGAGTCAAGAAATAAACCCTCACATTTAAAGTTGATTGGTATTCAACAGTGGTACAATTCAACAGGGGAAGAATATTCTTTTCAATAAATGGTGCTGAAAAAGTGGATATCCACATGCAGAAGAATGAAGGTGGACCCCTATCTCATGTCATATGCAAAAAATAATTCAAAATAGATCAAACACCTAAATATAAAAGTTAAGACAGTAAAACTCTTAGAAGAAAAATATAGGTGTAAATCTTGGATCAGGTGATGATTTCTTAGATATGACACCTAACACACAGTAACCAAATTAAAAATAGATAAGGGGGACTTCCCTGGTGGCACAGTGGTTAAGAATCCCCCTGCCAATGCGGGGGACATGGGTTCAATCCCTGGGCCAGGAAGATCCCACATGCTACAGAGCAACTAAGTCCATGTGCCACAACCACTGAGCCTGTGCTCAAGAGGCTGCCAGCCACAACAACTGGAGCCTGTGTTCCGCAACAAGAGAAGCCACCACAACAAAGAGTAGCGCCTGCTTGCTGCAACTAGAGAAAGCTTGCGCACAGCAACGAAGACCCAATGCAGCCAATTAATAATAATTTTTTTTAAAAAAATAGATAAGGAAGACATATTTTGACGAAAAATTTTGAGAGGTGGTTTCTGAGCAGTTTCTGCTCTAGGTACCGTGATCAACAGGATGTCACTAGCAACTTCCTTAGAGAAATGTGGTTAATATCAATAGCTTTTCTCTCCATTGGTCATAGTGATACAGCACCTAGCACATACCTTGGGAAAGGAGTCTCTTTGCTTCTTAGAATTATGGGTGCTGGTTGCACACCGCTGGTGGTAGCTATAGTGGCAAGGAAGCTAGAAGTAAAAAAAAGTAAGTAAATAAATAAATAAGTAAATAAATAAATAAATTTGGGGCTTCAAAATACACTATCAAGAAATTGAAAGGCAATCGCAGAATGAGAAAAAATATTTGCAAACCCTATAGCTGACAAGGATTTATATCCAGAATAAAGATCTCCTACAATTCAACACTACAAATATCCCACCTTTAAATGGACAAAAAATCTGAGTAGCCATTTCTCCAAAGAAAGTATACAAATAGCCAATAAGCACATGAAAAAATGCTCCACCTTTTCAGGCATTAACAAAATGCAGATCAAAACTACAATGAGATGCAACTTCATGTCCACGTAGGCTATAAGCGAAAAGATAATAAGTGTTGGCAAGGATGTGGAGAACTTGGAGCCCTCATACGCTCCTGATGGGGATGCAAAATGGTACAGCCACTTTGGAAAACAGTCTGGCAGTTCCTCAAACACAGAATTACCATACGGCCCAGCAATTATACTCCTAAGTATATGCCCAAGAGAAATGAAAACATATGTCCACACCAAAGTGTGTGCATGAGTGTTCATAGCAGTATTTTTCATGATAACCAGGAAGTGGAAAAATCCAAATGTCCATCAAACTGACGAATGGATAAACAACATATGGTATATTCAGATGATGGAATATTATTCAACAATAAAAAGGAATGAAGTTCTGATACATGTGATCACATGGATGAACCTTGAAAACATATTGAGTGAAAGAACCCAATTGCAGAAGGCCACGTATTACGTGATTCCATTTACATGAAATGTTCAAAACAGGCACTCCATGGAGGCAGAAAGTAAATTAGTGGTTGCCAGGGGCTGAGAAGGTTGGTGAGACTAACAGGCACAGAGTTTGTTTTTGAGGTGATGAAAATCTAAAATTGATTGTGGTAATGGTCACACAACCCTTTGAATATACTCAAACCCATTGAATTTACGCTTTAAGTAGCGGAATTGTTTGGTATGTGCATTATATATCCAAAAAGCTCTTATTAAAAACAAATAGGGCACCAGGTGAAGCGGCCAGGTGAAAGAGAGCTGGTGAGTGTTCCAGGCTGAGGGATGTCAGATGAGTGGCACACATGACAATTCCCTGCATGTGTTGTGACACACGTGCCAAATATCAGAGCACTCTGCCCTCGGAGCCTAGATGGGGCCCCAGGACACCGTCGTATTGCTGGTTCTTGATGTCAATCACCCTCTGCTTCTGAGTTTAGTACTTCTCTGGTTCCTGGCATCACTCCACAGTCTGGTACTTGACTTTCATCTTCAGCTAATTCCTGACCTAAGCCACGTGCTGGTTCCTGATCTCAGTTTCTACCTGACTTCAGCTCAGCACCCAGTTTCTGAACTTACCTTATCCAGGAAATAAATATACAATACATTCTACTGTTGTCTGCACCCATGGCCGTGGCAGGCATCCCTAACGGATCACAGCATTCTTTCCCACTGAGCCTACCTGTGACCTTGGAACCTTCTCAGTACATACCCCCAGGGAGCCACTCTCAATTATTTGGAGCTGCAAAATGAAATGAAACCAAATTTCTAGCTCCTTCCTAGTCAGCAACCAAACGCTGACCTCGGCCACTCACACCTCTGACCTCTGTCTGGTCAGGGACCCTGCTCTGGTCAGCCTGGAACCCTTGGGCTTTGCCTGAAAACATACTGCGTGACAAGCCACACAGAAATGCATCCTGTGAGCAGTTCTGGGTGCCTCAGCCCTGGCTGAACAGCAGGTGTGACTTCACAAGGGACTTGGTTCTGTCTGGGCCCCAGCTGAGTGGTTTCCACTGGCCCCCAAACTGCTGGGCCTCCACACTGGACAAGGTGGCCTGAGCCGTCCCCTGCCCAGGCCTCAGGTGCTCCCTGACACCTGCCTGCGTCACAGGCCTGCTGCCCCAGGTGTTTACGTGGACCTGCCCTCCTGAGTGTCCGGGATCTGCACCCCTGCTTGGGTAGGGCCCTGTGACCCCCTGATGCCATCTGCTTGTCCACACTCTTTGCACACCCATCAGTCATTCGTTTATTCAACAAACTGTTACTAAACAGCTGTAGTCTGGGCCAGCTCTGTCCCAGGCACTTGGTACAGAGTGAACCAGCAGGGCCCTGTCCTTGGGTGGGGAAATGGCACCCTCTCTGAGCCCTTTCCCTGTGCCCGCTGAACCCCTTATTTCGCTGCTTAAACCCCTCAGCCAGGCACAGAAAGACAAATACTGTATGAGCTCACTTATATGTGGCATCTAACATAGTCAAACTCATGGAAGCAGAGGGTAGGATGGTGGTTGCCAGGGGCTGCGGGCAGGGGCCAATGGGAGGGGATGGTCAAGGGCACAGTTTCAGTTATGAGATGAGTAAGTTCTGTCTCCACAGCATAGTGCCTACAGCTGGTGATACTGGATTGTACACTTAAACTTTGCAAAGAGGGTAGATCTTATGTTGTGTTCTTACCACACACACATGCAAGTAGTAGTAGTAGTAGTAGTAGTAATAATAATAATAATAATAATAATAAAGGGGGTGGGGAGAAACTCTGTGAGATGATGGGTATGTTTTTGACCCTGACTGTGGTGATGGTTTCAGGGGTGTGTACTTATCCCCCAGACTCCCTGAGTTGTATACATTAAATATGTACAACTTTCTATATGTCAATCAGACCTCAATTAAGTGGTTAAAAAAAAATCCTCCAGCAACTTTCCCTTTCACTCCGAACAAAGTCCTATCTCCCAGCCTGACCTGGTCCTGCCTTGCTCCCACCTGGTCTTCAAGATCATCCCCACCTCTGGACTTTGATGCTGGTCCCTCCTTCTTGGCAGACTCTGCCCCTAAGCTTCTCTTGCTTATTCCTCCCTGTCTCCAGGGCTTGGTTAAAAGTCACCTCTTAAGAGAAGCCCTCCTGACCCCCTGGGGCAGTGCTAACACATACCAAAGCCTCTGCCTGCAGAGACCCCTCTCCTCCCCCATTTAACCCATCAGATGATCAGATGGATTGGCCAGGGGTGGGGCCCGTGATTCTGTGAGCAGCCCAGGGCTGAGAACCTGGAGCTCTGAAGTCCTGGCTGTTTGCTCTTCTTCCCCAGCGAGGCAATGGGAAGCCAGAAGAGCTCTCTCTCCCCGGGAGCCCGGAGCCTGGGACAGGAGGGCGTGGAAGAGGTAGACAAGTGAATGGAGTGTGACTACCTGAGCAGAGGGGAGGCAGGAGGGGGCTCCTCTAAATTCCACTCACCTGCACACCCTGATTCCAACCCACGGCATCTGAGAAGATACTTGCCCACACTGACAGCTAAGACTCTGGGCTGGGGGAGGGGTGCCCTGTCAGCCCAAAGGCCTTGGTGTTTTCTGGAAGCTTGGGGTGAAGTGTACTAGGGGTAGAGATGGGGACCACAGCCTGTGTAAGGCTGGTGACTTGTGCCATCTGTGCATGGCCAAGCCTCTACATTTCTGTTTCTGTGCAGGTAGCTGGACTTCTGGGTATCCCTATCTGCTTCTCTCCCTTTCCATGTGTGTGATGTGTGATGACGTAGCAGCTGAGATGCCAGGATTTAGAATCTCAGAGAACTGGTCTGGATCTCTGGGTCTCAGTTTTCTCATCTCTACAATGCAGATGCTACTAATAATACCTACATCGCAGGGGGTCCTGGGGACTTGATGACACACTGCACAGCGTTCACAGTGCCTGGCGCGGAGTGAGCGAAGGTTCGCTGCTTATCATGGAGTGTGGGCACCTGTTGACGTCTGTGTGACTTTCTAGATGATTCTGAGAGTTCAGATCTCCATTTCCATGTGTCTCTGTATGTTTCTGTGCGTGCCGGTATGAACTTGCAGGAATGTGGGTTGTAGGGGGCCGGGGGATCCGAGGCCCAGCTGTCCCTGCCTCATCGGGGTGGGAGGCTCAGTCTACAAGGCCTCGTTGCACGTAATCACATTTTAAGAAGTATTTATTCACTCTGGGCCCCACTCAGCCTTCAGCCACAATCTGGACAAGGCTTTGTAGAGCTCAGGAAAATGGCCTTTACAACCTTGTACACACATGCACTCACGTACCGCACCCTGCCAAGGAGGCCGGAAGGCCAGGCCACCCCTCACCCACACCCCACCCTGCCGCAGCCCCTCCCCCCAGGGCCAGGAGACTTCAGTCTTGGAAACTCTCTCCCAGCTCAGGACACCCTCCTGCCCTCCTCCCTTGGACAGACTCCAGAGGCAGGGGGATGGACATAATGATGGTTAGGGTCTAGGCCAGCATCAAGGCCAGGATCAGGTTCACCTGGAAACTCAGCAGGATCACGCCTCCGGGGCCCTCACCCCAGCCCTGGCCAGGCTTCTCTCAGCTGGTATCTCATCATGAGTTCCCCGTTCCCCCCACGTGCTGCCCCCAGCCCAGCCCACGTCCGTGACCCAGACCTTCTTCCCTCTGACCCACCCCTCAGTCCCCAGGGCTCAGTCATTCCACTTCCTCATCATAAACCCTGACCTCTGTCTGCCGTGTCCCCAAACTCTTCTCCAGGGTATCCTGAGTCACCCTCATAGTGAGCTGGGGCCTGAATTCAACCCCAGACAAAGCAGCGCGGGACCTGGAGCAAATCACAACATCTCCCTGAGCCTCGGTTTCCTCCTCTGAGAAATGGGGATCCCTGGGTTGCCCATAAAGAAAACTCAAGTTGTATGAGCTTAAGTTTAAGGGGAATTTAACAGAAGGATGCTAGAATCAAGGACATCATGGCATCGAAGGACGAGGGGAATATCCAGGCCACAGGAGGGAGGGACGGAGCCAGGCCCGGGGGCTGCGGACGGGAGGTAAGGAAGGTGGCAGGACTCTTTCTTCACCTCTCTCAGATCAGGGATTTCACTCTCTTCATTTACTGGCATCTGGCTTTAGTCCAGAGTAGAAAATATGGCTGACAATAGCCTTTTAGTTTCACAATTAGAGCTTTACCTTTTGACTCCATTAAAATTAAGATCTCCTGGTCATCAAGCCACCTTTCAGAGAGTGAAAAAGCAGAATATATAAAGAACTCCTAGAAAGCAATAAAAAAAGAGCAGACAATCCATTTAAAAAAAAAAAAAAGTGGCCAAAAGCCTTGAACAGGCATTTCACAGAAAAGGGTATCCAAGGTATGAGAAAGCCTAGAAAAGTTGTTAATATCATTGACACCATCAGTCATCAGGAAAATTCAAAGTGATACACGACGTCCCTGCCCAGAAGGCTAAAATTAAAAGAACTGGCAATAGTAAGAGTCAGAATGTAGAGACACTTGAACTCTCGAGATTGCTGAGAGGCGCAGAGAGCAGTAGGACCACTTTGGAAAACAGTTTGGCAGCATTTACTAAAGCTAGAGAGAGACAGACAGACGGAACCAAGGAATTCCACTCCTGACATATACTCAAGAGAATGAGTATTTATTCCTCCAGAAAACAGGTGCAAGAATGATCACGACAGCAGGGTTCATGACAGCCCCAATCTGGAGACGACATGAATGTCTACGAACAGAATGAATTAGCAAATTATGGCAAGTTCACACAATGGGTTCCTACACAGCAATGAAAAGTGACAAGCTACTGCAGTGCGCAACAACTTGGATAATTTTCTAAGCATAATATTGGATGAAAGAAGCCAGATGTAGAATATATACTATTTGATTCTTGCACAAAATCCAAAAAGAGCACAGCTATTCAATGGTGAAAGTTTTGGGGGAGGTATCGACTGGAAAGAGCAATGAGGGACCCTGCCTCGGAGCTTGTTCTGGGTGATGGTGACATGGGTATGAGCATCTGGAAAATTTCATCCAGCTGTCCACTTCAGGTGTGTGCCCCAAACTGAATGGAAGTTAAATTAGATAAGAAAGAAAAGCAACTCTTCCTTCAGCCATCAAAGGTCTCTGTCTCTCTCCATACAGATGGTCAACAAACACACGAAAAGAAGCTGAACATCACTAATTATGTAACTAATTATTACTAACATTACTAAATATTAGAGAAATGCAAATCAAAACTATAATGAGGTATCACCTCACACTGGTCAGAATGGCCATCACCAAAAAATCTACAATCAATAATTGCTGGAGAGGGTGTAGAGAAAAGGGAATCCTCCTACACTGTTGGTGGGAATGTAAATTGGTACAGCCACTATGGAGAACAGCATGAAGATTCCTTAAAAAACTAAAAACAGAGCTACCATTTGACCCAGCAATCCCACTCCTAGGCATATATCCACAGAAAACCATAATTCGAAAGGATATATGCACCTGATGTTCACTGCAGCACTATTTACAATAGCCAGGACATGGAAGCAACCTAAATGTCCATCGACAGAGGAATGGATAATAAAGATATGGTACATATATACAATGGAATATTACTCAGCCATAAAAAGGAATGAAATAGTGCCATTTTCAGAGATGTGGATGGACCTAGAGACTGTCATACAGAGTGAAGTAAGTCAGAAAGAGAAAAACAAATATCATATGATATCGCTTATATGTGGAATCTAGAAAAATGGTAGAGATGAACTCACTTGCAAAGCAGAAATAGAGTCACAGATGTAGAGAACAAACATGGTTACCGAGGGGGTAAGAGGAGGTGGGATGAATTGGGAGATTGGGACTGACATATACACACTACTAAGTATAAAGTAGATAACTAATGAGAACCTGCTGTATTGCACAGAGAACTCTACTCGATGCTCTGTGGTGACTTAAATGGGAAGGAAATCTAACAAAGAGTGGATATACGTATACATGTGACTGATTCACTTTGCTGTACAGCAAGAAACGAACACAATGTTGTAAAGCAACTATACTCCAATAAAAATTATTTGATTTAAAAAAAAAAAAAAGGTCTCTGTCTCTCTCATCCCCCAGTTCAAAAATCCCAGGAAAGGGAGTCATTGGCCCAACCCAATGGTGCTCAGGGTCAAGACAATGGAACAACATGACGGCCCATAGGATGGAGTTGGGGGAGGAGAAGCGTGTAGGTGGAGGTGCTGTTTCCAGAACGGGGAGGGGAGGGGAAGAAAGACAAAGTACAGCATTCTACTCCTTCGATTCTCTGAGCTTTCCTTTCCCCATCCATAAAGTGGAAACAACAGTGCTTCCTGCCACAAAGTGTTAAGCGGAGGACTCAAGAGGTAACTGGCCTCAACAGCCACTTCTTGGCACAGGACCCCCTTGCCTTTGTCCCTCTTCCCCACCCCGCCCTGCTCCCTGGCCACCCCTGCCCCTCTGATCCCCCCCATCCTCAGCTCTCCTTCTCTGCCCTCTGTGATCCCCAAAGTGAGGTGCCATCACCATATAATTTCAAATTACTTGTAGCTTTAGTTAATTAAATGTAAAATCATGGGAATAAAATTATACCTTCATTAGAAATTAACTCCCATTTCAGGCCTGGGATAATGACCGGGCTCTCTCTCCCCCCTTCTTCCAAACCACACGCAAAATGGTCAGTTAAACTGAATGGGAAAAAAGTTTAACGACTGCATGGCAATCAAGCTTATTATTATTTAAGCACAAGCTATTACCATGGGCAATGAGGTATCAGCCAATAAATTATCTTTGAAAGAGTCAGGGCTTGTCTGAGCACAGACAGGCTGAGGGCTGCTGCCGGGGAGGCTGTGCCAGGTGAGTGGTCCAGGCCTGGGGAGGGGACGGTGGACCTACCAATCCCAAAGAAATAGGAAGACAGGGCAAGGGTGCGTGTTTACCGAGACTGCCATGTGCTGGGGGCCTGGAGGCTTGGGCCACTCTCTCCTGTAGAGTGACCACTGTCTCAGTTTGTAGGGGACTGAGGGATTTTGCAGGAGAGGGGACTTTTGGTTCTAAATTCAGCAAAATCTCGGGAGAACCAGCAACTGGTACTACAATCCCCACTTCACAGGTGAGGAGACTGAGGCTCAGAGGGGTGAAGTCATTTGCTCAAGACCATGGAAACAAATAAGAGAGGAAAAGACACGAAGGCTCAACGACAAAGTGTCCCCTGTCTCCGGGTCTGTCTAAACACCTGCCTTCCCCCACCTCATCCCAGCCTCCTCCCTGCCCTAGACACCCTACTTCTCCTCTCTCTGCCCTCTTCCTAAGTTTTGAGGACCCATTTCTGTCCCCAGTCTCTGTCCTCTACCAGAGTATCCCCCTTACTGCAGGCTGGATGGAGGGGTGGGCTGGAGGGTCAGGTGAGATCCCACACCCAGATCTCAATGACAGGTAGATGGGACACGAATGCACAGGGTCCTCAGACCCCCACCCCAGACTGTGGGCAGCAGCCAGAATCCTCCTCCCAGGGGCCTTTAGGGGCCAATCAACTCAGGTTGAAGTCTAAGTTCTAGCTTCAACTCATTGGATGACCTTGGAAGTTTTCTTAACCTCATCTGTAAAATGGGGTTAATGGTCCCCACATCATGGGGTTGTTGTAGGGTTTCATGAGACTGGGTGAGTAAGTGCCCAGTGCAGAGACTGGCACTGGGCAGCCATGCTGGGGAAGAGACCCCATCCCCAGGGAGGACCGTGGCACCTCTCCTGGTCACAGTGTCTTCTCCCATGACCCTCAGAGAGCCTTTTGGTCCCAGACAGAGTAACAGGATGGGCTGGCATGGGACTCAAGCTAGGGCAAGGTGACAAGGGACCACAGAGCAGGGACAACAGCAGCCTGACTCTGGGGCCCCTTTGCCCCCATAAAATGAAGATCCTCATTTCTACAGAATACACTTTCTTCTCAAGTGCACATGGAACATTCTCCAGGATAGATCACATCTTGGGTCACAAATCAAGCCTCGGTAAATTCAAGAAAATTGGAATCATATCAAGCATCTTCTTCTCTGACCACAACGCCATGAGAATAGATATCAATTACAGGAAAAAAACTGTAAAAAAATACAAACACATGGAGGCTAAACAATACACTATTAAACCACCAAGAAATCACTAAAGAAATCAAAGAGGAAATCAAAAAACATCCAGAAACAAATGACAATGAAAACACAACAACCCAAAACCTATGGGATGCAGCAAAAGCAGTTCTAAGAGGGACGTTTATAGCAATACAATCCTACCTCAAGAAACAAGAAAAATACCAAATAAACAACCTAACCTTACACCTAAAACAATTAGAGAAAGAAGAACAAAGAAACCCCAAAGTGAGCAGAAGGAAAGAAATCATAAAGATCAGATCAGAAATAAATCAACAAGAAAGGAAAGAAACAATAGCAAAGATCAGTGAAACTAAAACCTGGTTCTTTGAGAAGATAAACAAAATTGATAAACCATTAGCCAGACTCATCAAGAAAAAAAGGGAGAAGACACAAATCAACAGATTTAGAAATGAAAAAGGAGAAGTAACAACTGACACCACAGAAATACAAAAGATCATGAGAGACTATGACAAGCAACTACATGCCAGTAAATTGGATAACCTGGAAGAAATGGATACATTCTAAGAAAAATACAGTCCTCCAAGACTGAACCAGGAAGAAATAGAAAATATAAACAGACCAATCACAAGTATGGAAATTGAGACTGTGACTAAAAATCTCCCAACAAACAAAAGCCCAGGACCAGATGGATTCACAGGTGAATTCTATCAAACACTTACAGAAGAACTAACACCTATCCTTCTCAAACTCCTCTAAAATATAGTAGGAGGAGGAACACTCTCAAACTCATTCTACAAGGCCACCATCACCCTGATACCAAAACCAGGCAAAGATGCCACAAAAAAAGAAAATTACAGACCAATATCACTGATGAATATAGATGCAAAAATCCTCAACAAAATACTAGCTAACAGAATCCAACAGCACATTCAAAAGATCATACACCATGATCAAGTGGGGTTTATCCCTGGGATGCGAGGATTCTTCAATATACACAAATCAATCAGTGTGATACATCATATCAACAAATTGAAGGATAAAAACCGTAAGAGAATCTCAATAGATGCGGAAAGAGCTTTTGACAAAATTCAACATCCATTTATGATAAAAACTCTCCAGAAGATGGGCATAGAAGGAAATTACCTCAACATAAGAAAAGCCATATATGAGAAATCAAAAGCCAACATCGTTCTAAATGGGGAAAAACTGAAAGCATTCCCTCTAAGAACAGGAACAAGACAAGGGTGTCCACTCTCACCATTATTATTCAACATAGTTTTGGAAGTTTTAGCCACAGCAATCAGATGAGAAAAAGAAATAAAAGGAATCCAAATTGGAAAAGAACAAGTAAAACTGTCACTCTTTGCAGATGGCATGATGTTATACATAGAAAACCTGAGACTCTACCAGAAAACTGCTAGCACTAATCAATGACTTTAGTAAAGTAGCAGGATACAAAATTAATGTGCAGAAATCTCTTGCATTCCTATACAATAACAACAAAAAAGCAGAAAGAGAAATTAACGAAACTCTCCCATTTACCATTGCAACAAAAAGAATAAAATACCTAGGAGTAAACCTACCTAAGGAGGGAAAAGACCTCTATGCAGAAAACTATGAGACACTGATGAAAGAAATCAAAGACGATACAAACAGATGGAGAGACATACCATGTTCTTGGATTGGAAGAAGCAACACTGTGAAAATGACTGTGCTACCCAAAGCAATTTACAGATTCAACGCAATCCCTATCAAATTACCAATGGCATTTTTCACAGAACTAGAACAAGAAATCTTATGATTTGTATGGAAACCCAAAAGACCCTGAATAGCCAAAGCAATCTTGAGAAGGAAAGATGGAGTTGGTGGAATTAGGCTTCCTGACTTCAAACCATACTACAAGGCCACAGTGATCAAGACAGTATGGTACTGGCACAAAAATAGAAAGGAAGATCAATGGAACAGAATAGAGAACCCAGAGGTAAACCCAAACACATATGGGCACCTTATCTTTGACAAAGGAGGCAAGAATATACAATGGAGAAAAGACAGCCTCTTCAATAAGTGGTGCTGGGAAAATTGGACAGCATTATGTAAAAGAATGAAATTAGAACACTTCCTAACACCATATACAAAAATAAACTCAAAATGGATTAAAGACCTACATGTAAGGCCAGACACTATAAAACTCCTAGATGAAAACATAGGCAGAACACTCTATGACATACACCAAAGCAAGATCCTTTCTGATCCACCTCCCAGAATAATGGAAATAAAATCAAGAATAAACAAATGGGACCTAATGAGACTTAAAAGCTTTTGTACAGCAAAAGAAATCATAAACAGGACAAGAAGACAACCCTCAGAATGGGAGAAAATACTTGCCAACAAAGCAACAGACAAAGGATTAATCTCCAAAATATACAAGCAGCTCATGCAGCTTAATTACCGAAAAAGCAAATAACCCAATCCACAAATGGGCAGAAGACCTAAATAGACATTTCTCCAAAGAAAACATACAGATGGCCAACAAACACATGAAAAGATGCTCAACATCACTCATCATCAGAGAAATGCAAGTCAAAGCCACAATGAGGTATCGCCTCACACCGGTCCAAATGGCCATCATCAAAACATCTAGAAACAATAAATGTTGGAGAGGGTGTGGAGAAAAGGGAACTCTCCTGCACTGTTGGTGGGAATGTAAGTTGGTACAGCCACTATGGAAAACAATTTGGAGGTTCCTTCAAAAACTACAAATAGAACTACCATATGATCCAGTAATCCCACTCCTGGGCATATACCCAGAGAAAACCATAATCCAAAAAGAAACATGTACCATAATGTTCATTGCAGCACTATTTACAATAGGCAGGACATGGAAGCAACCTAAATGCCCATCAACAGATGAATGGATAAAGAAGATGTGGCATATATATACAATGGAATATTACTCAGCTATAAAAAGGAATGAAATGGAGCTATATGTAATGAGGTGGATAGACTTAGAGTCTATCATACAGAGTGAAGTAAGCCAGAAAGAGAAAAATAAATATTGTATGCTAACTCATATATACGGAATCTAAATAAAAAAGAAAAAAGGAAAAGGTACTGATGAACCCAGTGACAGGGCAAGAATAAGGATGCAGATGCAGAGAATAGACTGGAGGACATGGTGTTGGGGGGGTCGGGGGGCGAAGGGGAAGATGGGATGAAGTGAGAGAGTAGCATAGACATATATACACTACCAACTGTAAAATAGATAGCTAGTGGGAAGTTGCTGTATAACAAAGGGAGATCAACTTGATGATAGGTGATGCCTTAGAGGGCCAGGACAGGGAGAGTGGGAGGGAGTCGCGGGAGGGAGGGGATGTGGGGATATATGTATAAATACAGCTGATTCACTTTGGTGTACCTCAAAAACTGGTACAAGAGTGTAAAGCAATTATATTCCAATAAAGAGCTTTAAAAAGATAAATAAAGATCCTCATTTTGCATCCTTCAAGGAATCCAAAATGTGTGCCCTCTTCACATAGCCAGTGCTCAATAATAAATTTCATGGAGTGAGAATATAAATGAATGTGTATGTTAACTAACCAAAAAGTCACTGTTTCCCAGGCGCCACCCGGAACAGGTGCTGCCCCACCCTCAGGGAAACCTGACCTACTATAAACTCGTCCAAGTTCCCCTGCAGATAGACTCCCCTGAAAGTCACCTCCATCTCTCTCACAGGTCAGGCCGAGATTTAGAGATAGGGGCCGCGTGTGTGCCTACATCTGCTATCTGTCCGTGAGTGATGGGAGACACATTCCCGGGACATGTTTACTGTCACCCCGCGCCCCCGGCCTGCGCTCCCCGCCGCACTATCCCCTGATAATTCACGGCCCGGCTCCTGTTGGCAAATGACTGATACGGCCTTCACGGCGGGACCTGCTGGTCACTTGTCTCAAGGAGACTGGGAAGGAAACTCAGGCATAATATAAATGGCACCCATGGCAGCCTCAAACACCTTGGAAAATTCCCCAGCCCGGACACCGCACTGATTTTAAGTAATAAAACCACAGAGAGATTACATGGCCGCCTGACAGCCCGCGACGGATGGCCGCCCGCGTGAACTTTTTACCTTCGGGATGGGGACAGAGAGAAGAGGAAGGAAAAAAAGAAAAAAGAGCCGCCCGGCAAGCCCTCTGCTTCCTTACTCTGGTTCAAAAGCCATTGCTGAGGTGCAGCAGGAGCTGCACTGGACATGTCCCCAGCTCAGGTACCCAGAGGGACTCCATCCTCTCCAGGGGACCTCGAGCTCTGTTTCCCCATCTGGCAAATGGGAATACTCGTGGCCAGTTTTTTGTTTTCCAAAATCCAGAAATAGCCCTAAAATAAACTTTTCCAGTGTTAGGAATGTAATCCTTGCTTTCATTCATTCATTAACTCTTTGATTCAACAAGAATTTGTCCCGGTGCCAGTTTATCAGTGGGCATGGAGGCAGGGGGGGTGACAGCATGAGGAGATGGGAGGCAATGTCCAGGAAACAACTGAATGAGCCTCAGAGTACCACTCATCAGCCTTGTGACCTTGGGCACGTCACTCCAGTGCTCAGAGCCTCAGTTTCCTCGTCTGTAAAATGGGGATGATAAGAACACCTCCTTCAAAGGGCAGGAAAATCCCACCCAAGACACCCTTAGCACAGTGTGTGGCGCTAAGTAGGTACACACCAGGCCCGGTCCTCTGTCCCCAAGTCCTCCTCTCTGCAGCTGGAAAATCCTTATACAAATCTGGGAGCCTACCCTAAAGACCCGGAGTTCCTGAGCTGGGTGTGAAACCCTGAACCTATCTGGACTGGAGGGCACAGAGACCCCATTTCTCTCTCTTGGGGCCTGGAGCCCATCTCTGATCCAATCAGCCTGGAGTGGGGAGAGGGACATGGGATAAATGTGACTGCCAATGGTTCACCCCAGGGACCAGGAGAAGGTGCTGGAGACAGAGGAGGCCCACCACTCACATGCTGGGAGGTCACCCCATAGATGGAACCCATTTCACCTTGCTCCCCAGCCCCTCCCCCAGACTTAGATAGGAGCAGATGAGAGAGGCGAGCGGCCATTCCCTTCCCTCTCCTCCATTTGGACGTGAGGAGTTTGGCTTTTTCCTCCCAAAGTCTAAGGGGATCTTTCCTCCAGCCCAGGTGCCTGCAAAGAGAGGCAACTGGCTTTTCCAGCCCAGCACTCGGCCACTGCACTGACCTGTCCCTGTATGCAGGGAGCCGGGGCAAAGGGATCACTGGCCGAGAGGATAAGGCTTCCCCAGTGTGGTCATGAGGACCACCTCCTGAGTGCCCAGGCCCCCGGTTCCATGCCTGGCTGCAGTTGGTGCCCACAGCCCCATAGATGAATGTCACCAGGGAAGACAAGTTTGAGGGCCACGAGTTGCAAGGAGTCACACATTAGAAGAGCTCAGCAGGAGGCCACAGCTGGGGGCCTCAAGACATGCCTAAATCTCAGGGTGGGGGGAGGAGGACCAGCAAGGCCTGGGAGAGAGGATAGGAGTACCCCCTCCCTCCCCAGAGAGAACCTTGGGAACAGCCATCCACCCATAGACAAGTTACATCAGCAGCCAGAACCCTACAAAAGTCTATGTGAGTTCTGCCTCCCCAGGCCAACACGGGGGCCAGATGCTGCAAGAGTGGGGTGTGGGTTGAGAAAAGCCCACTGCCAACCCTAGTGGTGGGGGAGAGGACAGGCCTTGAACACAAAGTGGACTTGGAGTTTGAAATGACACAGGACCGAGTCTTGGGTACCAGCATGAGCCAGTCTTAATAACCCAGTGTGGAAAGTTACAGAATTGGACTGAGATGTCATTTATGGACTGACCACCCAGCAGGCAGGGAGAGGGAGTTTAGATAGAGCAGAGCAGTGGCAGTTATTGGAAAAATAAAACTGTTTCATGTTTATACCCCTAATGAGTAGAGATGCCTCTAAACTGGTTACACTTGATTTTTTTTTCCTCTATGCTTTTCTGTATTTTCTAATTTTCCTGCAATGAACATGTATTACTTGGGTAATAGAGAAATAATAAAAGCTTATAAAGAGTCAGGTGGTGAGAGTCCGTAAGTCCCTGAGGACCGCACAGCCATGGGTTCCCAGACGTGGGTTCTGCTGGTCCAGGGTCCCAGGAAGCTCTGGGGAGGGGTCGGGGATCTGAGAGCAAAAACAGACATTCTGCAGCCGAGGCCCCAGGCGAGGCTGGGAGGAGGAAACCCAGGCAGCACTTGCTTCTGTACCTGTCAGCTCCCACGTGTTCGGGGCAAGGTTGGTGAGAGCCCTGGGCGCTGCCACCAGTGGAGGACTCAGCTAAGAGTGAATCTCTGTGCTCAGTTTGGGGCCATGGCACCAGAGAGGCTCTGAGTCAAGAGCTCATTTCAAATCCTGACTCCACTCTCCCAGCGGGGGAAGCCAGGTGTCCGCACATAGGGCAGAGCAAAGATTAGACCAGAGGGCTTCTGGCCCCCAGGAGTGATCTGCCCCTTTCCCAGAGCCTACTCTTGGCCTGGTGGGAATTGGAGTGAATGGGGGGACACCAGGGACACTGGGACCCTCAGTTAGTGGGCCCAGGCTACACACCTGGTGTCACAACAGTCTGGGTCCTGATGAACTGCCCCGGTCAGGGTGAGCTTGGGCACAGAATTGGGTAATGAGAAAGGGGTTGCTGAAGCCTCAGACACAGGCTGAGCTCAGAATCCCAGCTCCCAGGGCTGTGTGACCCTGGGGAGGCAACTTTCCCTCTCTGACCCTCATTTTCCTCATCTGCAAAATGGGAATAACAAGAGTGTTACCTGTGGCGGATTGCATTATTGGCTCCAACTCTGTAGTATCTCCCACTAAAGAGGCAGGACACTGTTGTCCATCTGTGACTTTGAGCTTGGCCGAGTGACTTGCTTTGGAAACACAAGGAGAAAGGCAGAAGGTAAGCCACTTTGGGGCCAAGACCTCAAGAAGCCTTGGGCATTTCAAGTTGCTCTCTGTGGCTCTGCCATCCACGAGAAGAATAAGCCCAGGCTAGAAGCTGGTCCCAGGAAGAGGACGGAGCACATGGAGCAGAGCTAGTTGCCCCAGCCGAGCCCAGAGAAGACCAGCTAGATCCCAAGTAACCCTATGATCTGTGAGACTAAATGATTGCTATTTTTAAGCAACTGAGTTTTGGGGTCATTTGTTATACAGCAACTTGGTGGTAATTGCTGAATGATACATTTCCACAAAGAGTCAATGTGAGGATTGACACCAAAAAATGCCAGGTGCATAATAAGTGCTCACTAAACATTCAGCTGCTTGTATGAATATTGGTATCACTGTTATTATTATTATCAACCATTGGGGGGCCAGAGGTCAGGAGATGAGAGCTCACAGAATCCTTGCATTCATCACATCTGCCCAGAGATGGCTCCAAGCGACAAGTGCCCCCATCCGGTGGCCATTTTTTATTGCACTTTTGAAATCCATTCCAATTAGACAGTGCGATTGTGGCTCCTGCTACCCCAGACAGGGGTAAGGTGAGCAGGGCTCAGAAACCCCTCCCTAGGCAGGGGCCTAAGCATTTTATAATCATCATATTTCTTATGAAGCTTTAGTTTCACTTCCATCAAATTAAGTCTCAGCAAGAAAGCGATTGATTCCCTCTCCCGGGGAAACAGTGCTGAGTTCTACCCAACACTGGCCAAGCTCTCAGTGGCCCTCTGCAGGAGCCTCCCTCTCCCAGCCTGGAGGTGGCAGCCTGGGGGCCTGGCTGGTGGTCAGCTGACCCTGAGGACCTTGGGGAGTTTTCACTGCAGTCTCTGTGACATCTCCAAGCCCCTAGGCCAGTTTCAGGAGCTTCCAGCCAGGTACACTGGGTACCTGGATGGGCAGGACGTCGTAGAGGCAGAGGCTCACACCCACATTCCCTGCTTCCTATGTCTGTCCACCATCAGGGCACCCAGCCAGGAGGGCCCTACATGACTTTAAGAACCTGAAGAAACAAGATGCCACAGTTCCAGCTTTGGTACCAAACCCTGATGAAGGGAATCAGCAGGGTAGATCGGAAAGGCGTGTGAGGGAAGACTTTCCTCCTCACCCCGCAGCTCCCCCATCCAAATGCCCCACTCCACCCATCTCCAGGGAAAGACCAGAGAGGCTGGTTGTTTTCACCCTCCGCTTCCCCATCCCGCTCTTCTCTAAGATGCCTAAGCAAAGCAAAGTGGCTGATAATCCCCACAAGGTAGGTTGCTTAGGGGTCCCAAAGCAGAGAAGCCCTGCTCCTCCCAGGTCCCACCTGGGATGCCCACTCCCAGCAGCCTCTTGTGAGAACTGGAGGCCAGAGGAGGACACGAGGGCATCAGGGCAGAGTAGGGGCCCAGGGAGGAGCAGCCCTGCCCTGCGTGCTCAGGAAGGGGCTTGGAGTCAGGGCCTGGGGTAGAGTGAGGCAAGTGAGACAGTTTCCTCCGATGCAAAATTTAAGGGGGCGCCAAAAACTCAATGATCAACAGAAATAGTATTTTAACAAATCATAATGAATACAGAAAATCCATGATGAACAAAATATCAACTTTGAAATCAAGCTTGGCTGTTATCTGTTTGTTTTAAGAACGTGTGTTATTGTGTGCTGGGAGGATTCTAATCAGCCTGCATGCCCCAGGGCAGGTGTGTGAGGCTTGGCAATGGTGTGCAAACAGAGCGGGCTACTTGGGTTTTACATATAGTCATGGTCTTTGATTGTGGAGTCTGTATGAATCTTTTTTTCTTGGTTTGAAATACGGGGTGTATGTTGTTAGATGTACATGGAGCACAGGATTTTTCCCTTTGCCTCAGGCTCTTCCAGTAAGACTCCTATGCTGGGAGGGGAGCCCAGGAGAGACAGAGACGCACGAGGAGAAACCAGGCGGAGCCAGGCAGGTGAGGGCTTTGTGTAAGCTCTGGAGCTTAGCACCAACTCCAAGAAGAAGAGGGCAGGGGACAGACAAAAGCATTAACGCGATGGATTGTTCAACCGAAGCGAGAAATCCCCAGTTTGGCCAACTCTGCCTGGATTACATTTTTGGCACCAGGATGATGGGGTCTTGCAGTTCAAAACAGAAATATTACGGAAAATAAAGATATTAAAGTTGCCGATGTTTATTAAGCACTCCCTCTGCTGGGCCCAGTCTATGAGCTCTGCACACAATATCTCATTTAAAAGCCCACAGCCCCCTGAGAAAGGAGCACTCACCATCTCTATTTTCCAAGGAAATGCCTGGGTTGTAGCCCAGAGAGGTTAAGACACTCGCTTAAGGTCACACAGCCTGGAAAAGGTGAAGCCAGTGTTTAATGTCAAAACCCCACCCTTAACCTCTTCTCCACAAGTGATACATTTATTCACCTGAGCTTGCGACTGTGAAATGCATCCCTACTTCACAAGCCCAGGTGGGGGACCCAGAGGTGCAGCCCTGTTTGATGACAGAAACAAATAAGAGAACAGATGATTTTAGTGGTAACATGGTACAGGTTTTGAACCTTGGACAGAGGGAGGGAGAGGAATTGTATCATTACAAACTGCACCAAGGACTCTAATGACATAGGATGGGGTGCTGGGAGAGCACCTGAGGAATCCTGACCCAAAGATGGGACCAGAGGCAGAGAACAGGTGATGGGATATGAGATCTGAGGTGCCAGGGACCCGGGCAGGGCATCATGAGGACCTTGTCTGCCCTGGGAAGGATGGTCAGCACCTCTGTGGTTACAGCAAACCAGTGGCCAAGCTGCACACAGCCATCAGGCCTCTGCTACCTGGATGTTATCCTGAGGGGTCCAGGTGCCAGGGGGTCCCTCCAGGGACAGAAGAGTCTCCTGGACCATCCTGGGTAATGTGTCCTTCTGTGTGTGGCCACACAGCACCTGAGCCCCATTGGACAAACCTGCCCACTCTCTGTCTCTCTGTAGGGCCTCTGCCCAACCACACTGCCTCCTCCAGGCTGCGAGGCCACCCCGGAGGTCACCAGGAAGCTTCAGGGGGATGCAGACCCCACCTGCTCAGACCTGCTCATCACCCGCTCCCCAGCACCTCGTACACTGCAGACAGGAGGGCAGAACAGGGGGTGTCCAAGGACGGGCAGCTGAAGAGGGCTCACAGCAGCCCAGCACCTTCAGCCCCCACATGAGAGGCCAACAGACTCCTGGCCCCAGGCAGGGCCTCCCGTCCCTGCTGGAACTGAACCAACCTCGCGGCCACGGCGAGGGGCTCTCCAAGCCAAGGATGTGAGTGCGTTAATTAATGAATTAGCCATTTAATGAACATAATTAGGCATCATTATTTTCCTCGCATCTATTGTCAATTTTCAGGCAATTAAAGCGAACGCTGCTGGAAAAAGGAGAAGCTGGGTTGTCACTGCAGGCATAGGATGGGACCGCCAGGCCTGGTGTGACCCTCAGGTCACCAGCCCAGCCTAGAGGGAGGGGCCAGGGGAAAAGGAGACTTGTGTGAACACATGCATGCACGCGCACACACACACACACACAGAGCCAAGGCACAGTGTCCCTGGGTCTGGGTTTGCAGATCACTCTCCATTCGTGTATTGCGCTCCTACTAGGTGCCAGGCTCTGTGCCAGGACACAGCTGGACCAGGACAGGCAACTTCCCTCCAGGGGGATGGAGGGAGGTTGTTGGGGCGTGTGAGGGTCAGCCCCCTGGGGAGCCTGTGAGGTAGACCATTTCTCCCTAGCTGTGTGACCTAAGGCACGTTCCTTTGCCTCTCTGAGCTGTTTCCTTAGCTGTAAGATGGGTATGCAGTTGATACCCACCCCACAGCATTCTTGTGAGACTCCACAGCGACGCTGCACACCAAGCCCCTGGCATACAGTTGGCACCCAATCAAAGTTGTCCTGGTGCCCTTCCTTCCCTCCCTCCAATGCACCACTTTCCAGACACAAGGCTTACTCTCCGCACACCGGGGTATTCCGTGGCTACTCGTAGTGTTGGTGAGTCTCTTCCCCACTGAGTCCACCTCACCACGTCTCCACCTGCAGGTTCTATCATCGACACCATTTTGCAGGATACTGAGGCTGAGAGAAGCCACGTTTTGTGTCCAAGATGGCAGAACAGGACTCAAGCCAGCTCAGTCTGCTGCCAGAACAGGGCAGGACTTGCTCTTGAACAAGACAGGCAAAGCCATCTGCTCTGAGGGAGACACATGATTAACCCAAAACAAATATAACCCACGATGTGATGCTGTACTTAGGGTTTTGAAGACAAAAAGAAGTAAATAATAACAATAGATGGGGGGACTTCCCTGGTGGCACAGTGGTTAAGGCTCTGCGCTCCCAAGGCAGGGGCTGTGGGTTTGATCCCCAATCAGGGAACTAGATTCCACATGGATGCCACAACTAAGGAGCCCACCTGCCACAACTAAGATCCCGTGCAACTAAATAAATACTAAAAAAAACTAGAGGGAAAAGGAGATGAAGGGTATTGGGTCAGAGCCTTCAGGACCAGGGTCCAGGGAAGTCTCTAAGGAGGTGATTCTGAGGCAGGAGGCAGGGATCAGCTGGTGCAAAGGCCCTGAGGCAGCCCTCAGGCTGCTAGGTGGAGGAGATGGGGTGGAGAGACAGGCAGGCTGGATAATGAGAGACTAGTAGGTTGTGGGAGGGATTTGGATGTTGTTGGCATTGGAAGGTCTGAGCTGAGAAGTGACCTGACAAAAGTTTAGAAAGAGCCCTGGTTGCCACGTGAACACAAGACGGTAGCAAGACGAGGGTGGAGGCAGGGCCCAGCTATGAGGCCAATGCCCTGGTCCAAGCAGAGGCCTGTCTTAGCCAGGGGTCTTAGCTCTGAGCCTAGACATGATTGCCCAGGAGCCAGAGAAGACAAGGGCTCCTGGGATGTGGCTCGGGGTCTCACCAACATCAGAGAAAGAGCCAGTAAAGACTCCTGGAAAAGAACAGTGAAATGAAGAAAAATAGGAGAGAGGCACCTGGGAAGGAGTAGCCAAGCACATCAAAGGCAAATGACCACATTTTCTGACCATTGGTCACATGTTGCCAGGTTTCAGGGGCGGGGGCTGGACGGCCTGTGAGCAGAGAGTGGAGGAGAAACCTGGGCTGGAGGCAGCAGAGAGTGAAGACAACTCTCCCAGGCATTTTGCTTCAAGGGAGCAGGGAAGCGGGTGTTAGCGGGAGAACAAGGGCCCCAGGGAGAGTTTGTTTATGAGACGGGAGGTATCACAACATGTCTGAGGCTGTTAGATGATCCAACCCCAGTAAACAAGACCCATGGTTTGGAGGATGTAAACTGTTCAACTTTTCTAATTTGTGTTTTCAAAACACCCCCTTGTATACCATTTTTTTAAACTGCATTTTACCCAACTAATCATTCCAACTTTGCATGTCACCTGGCTGGGGACACTTGCCACCCTCAGCACACAAGGTCCCAGCTTGTTCTGATGTGTCCCACAAAGTCCTCCCAGGAAAAATGTGAAACATAAGTCCAAACACTTGCAAGCTCACAATCTTTTCTTTTTTCTTTTCTTTTCTTTTTTCTTTTTTTTGCATTTTGCCCTTGCAATTTTTTATTTAGCACAAGTCAATATTTTTAATGAGTGTGCCAACCCAGGGGGAAGAAATATGTCATGCATTTGAGACACAGATGAAGAAGATCCCAGGCTGTCAAAGTGGTCCATCAGCCACCCCAGCATAGAGCCAGACATCAGGCATCAATCATGAAGGCAACGAAACAAAAATAAAAGATAAGAAAAGAGTTCTGGAAATGCATGTAAAAGGTAAGCACAATTTAGCATTTCATAACATTCATTATTTTCAGCAAGCTGAACTGTCTTCCTTATAAGGTTCAACATTCACACGGGAGACTTTTTTGAAATACAGTTGCTGTAAAAAACTACATACGTTACAGGTGTACAATGTAGTGATTCACGATTGTTAAAGATTATATTCCATTTATAGTTATACAATGTTGGCTATATTTCCCATGTTGTACCCTTGTAGCTTATTTTATACCTAATAGTTTGTACCTCTTATTCCCCTACCCCTACGTTTCCTCTCCCTCCTTTCCTCTCCCCACCCTAACCACTAGTTTCTTCTCTATAATTCTTCTTCTTTTTTGTTACATTTGCTAGTTTGTTGTACTTTTAGATTCCGCATATAAGTGATATCATACAGTATTTGTATTTCTCTGACTTATTTCACTTAGCATAATATCCTCCAAATCCATCCATGTTGCTGCAAATAGCAAAATTGTATCCTTTTTATGGCTGAGTAGTATTCCATTGTATGTATGTGTATGTGCACATACACACACACGCACACACACACCCCACATCTTTATCCACTCATCTGTTGATAGACATTTAGGTTGCTTCCCTGTCTTGGGTATTGTAAATAGTGCTGCTATGAACATTTAGAAAGATCCCCATTGGGGTGCGTGTATCTTTTCAAATTAGTGTTTTTGAATATATACCAGGAGTGGACTTGCTGGGTCATATAGCAGAGACTTTTGTTTGTTTTTAAGGTAGCATTATTATTTTTTCCGTATACCTTCTATTTCGTCATAACACATATGGAAAAAATGCACAAAGCTTAAGTGTCCGGCCTAAAGAGTTTGAACAGAGTCAACACAGCCAGGAAACCAGCTCTCGGATGGACGTCAGTCGAGAAGTACAGCACCACCCTTGAGGGCTAGTGGACACCGAGGGTAACCACCACCCTGACTTCCAGCGCCATAGAACTTCCCATAAATGGACTCACAGAGGCTGCATCGCTGGGGTCTGGCTGCCTCTCTCACGTGTGAGATTCACGCCCGATGCTGCATGCACAGCGGATTGCACTGCTCAGTGTCCCCTGAGTGGATATCCATATTTTTTCATTCATTCGATTACAAACAGGCATTCAGTCCAGTGCGGGGACTGACCTGGACAGCACCACTATGGGCTTTCTCAAATGTGTCTCTCCAGACTTGTGCTTTTAGGAACATATTTGTACAAAAGTTGAGAGCCTCTCTGCTGATGAAGCACCAGATGTTAATATTCTCAAAACTCACGCCCAAAAATAGCATTAGGCCTGTCAGTCTGTGGTCCAGGGTTTGGGATTCTCACTCCTCATTTGGCTTTCTAATGAAAGCAAGATTTTCGACTGGGGATGATTTTGCGCCTCCTCCCTCAGGGGACATTTGGTAATGTCTAGAGACATTTTTGGTTGTCACAACTGGGGCAGCTAGTGGCATCTAGTGGGTAGAGACCAGGGATGCTGCTAAACATCCTACGACACACAAGACAACCTTCCGCAGCAAAGAATGATCCGCTCCGAGTGTCAGGAGTGCTGGGGTTGAGAAACTCCGCGATGGAGGAACAAACGGTCCACGATGCCTAAATAAGGGTGAAGCCATGTGATGGTATTGGCAATTTCAACTCCCAAACTTATTCCAGAAGTAGCTTTAAGGAGGCACATGCATGATTGCCAAAGAGTTGTACAAAGTACAGCAGGACTCCAAGAAAGAAGCTATCAGAACCAAAACAAATAGAGAGGGAGAGATGAGGACTGCTCTGCGTTTAAAGCTAAGTATGAGCTCATCTGGTTTCAAGGAGGAAAGGGCATTTGGCAGAGGGAACAGCGTGAGCGAAGTTACAAAGGCACGGCGGCATCTCAGGGGAGGGAGGTCCATGCTGCCCGGGAGCAGGGAAGTCTCCTTGGGGAGGGGGCAGCTCAAGCTGGTCTTGGAGGATGAGCCGTCCTCTGGAGGAAGGACCAGCCATGTTTGGGCTCAAGTGTCCCAGAAGCCCGACAAGCTGGAGGGAAGGAAGACAGGGTACCGCCCAAGGCAGTTTGAGGGGAGTTGGGACAAGGCAGCAGTGACTGAATCCAAAAGGCAGGTGAGGTTGTAACCTACAACATGTCAAAAACATCCCATCTTCCAAACCTGCTCCATGCTCCCCATCCCAACCAGAACCTCCTGGAAATAGAATAATGGCCCTTGATCTTGACCCCTCATTCCACCATAAGTAACCCACCAGTAAGTTCCGTAGCTTCCAACCCCAGGGAGCCCTCTGCGCCTCCACTGCCATCCCCTCACCCAAGCCACCATTCTCTCCTGCCTGGACCACAGACCCAGCCTCCTCGATGGGGTCCCTGCCTCCACTTGGGCACCTTCCAAATTCTCCTCCACATGGAAGCTGCTAGAGAGATTTCAGTAAAATGTAAATGAACAAGTCATTTGGCCTCTGGAAACCCCGCTGAGCTCTCCCTCCCACAGTTTAGGAGGTGCCCCTCTTTGGGGGTCTCGGCTCCAAGTTGGGGCCCGTTCCAGGGACCTCTGGGGAGGTAGGAGACTTGGTGCCAGGCCCGAGCCCTGCTCTATTCCAGCTTCCCCTGCAGCCTGGGGCCTCCTGGCTCACGGGCTGTGGGTGGAACTTGCGTTTCCAGCAGTCTGGCCCCCAGTGGAGGGGGTGATGGAGACTGTCTGCTCTCCAGCCTTCCAGCTTCGGCCTGTGGAAACCTGCCTGAGCAGGCCCCGGACACCCAGCAGGCCTGGGTCCCTCGGGCCTCCGCCTGGCCCAGTTCACCACTGAGCCAGCTCAGGGCTTCCCGGGCAGAGCCAGGCCCCCTGGGCGTCCAGAGAGCTCGTTATCCCGTCAGCACCGAAGCCGCACCTGCTCTCCCGGTCTCCTGTGATCTCAATTAATCCGTCCTGCCCTGATTAATTAGCAGGGTTAATTATGACGGCTGCTGCCGCTGAAGCTTGGGGAGGAAAGCCCAGCCAAGTGTCGGAGTAGAGACTGAGCCTGGGGTGGGGCGGGTCGCCTTGTTCTGCTTGCTCCCCCACGCGGCCTCTGCCAGGTGCCTGGTGCCCACCCTTCCCAGGGCCAAGGTAAGGGACCTCAGGGAGCCACTGGGGCTGTGACTCCTGGGACCCAGGCCTGTCAGGGCCAGGCCAACGCCCTCAGACATCACCTGAGACAAGGGAACAAGACCTACGGCTGTGGGTCAGGCTCCTCTGACCTGACCTGTTACATCACATCTAAGTCCTCGCCTGGGGCATCATCACGGCCGCACACTAAAGGACCCTGGAACTGCATCCTGGCAGGAACCCCTTGGCCCACACTTGCCCTCTGAGGGTGAACCCACCACCCACTTCCCTATTTGCCTTTCCCCTCTAGACCCCAAGACCACTGCGCTAGGGGGTGGACCCAGAAGGAGGTCAAAGTCAAGAGCGGGGTGCAGTGGTCAGGGCCACGGCTGGGGCCACTGCATAGCCTGTCCTGCTCTCTGGACCCCATGAATGAATTGCCTCATGGGGCTCAGAGATCCCCCTTCCTCCACCCTTCCCCCAAACCCCAACCCTCGGCTGAATATCGGAGCATCAGAAACTGACTCAGGACGTCGCAGGCAACTCCAGCCTCTTCCTGCAGCCCTGGAGCCCCGAGCCCCAAGCCCTTCCCATTCCAGCTCACCCCCACCTCCTTGTTCCGCTCCTCGCCTGCGCTCTGGGACTTCCTTGGTCACCATGCAAGGATGAAAGCTTGACTCAGCACAGGGTCCCCACCCAAGCTGGACCACCATCACCAAACTCTCGCACACACCTCCTCCCGGCACCCATCCATTATCCTCCTCGCCAAAACGTGATCCATTATCACCGCCCGCGCCTGGCAAAATGTATCATCACCTGCACCCTCGGCACTTCCCAGATCAATCCACTTCTTAAATGTAGTAATAGAGAAGAGGATTAGGTACTAGAAAACTCATTATGAAAATGGCGTACTCAAATTCTTTAAAGGTGATATTTCATAAAATATACCCGGCCTGCCGCGTGCCTCAATCATTCTTTTTAATAGCTCCGTAGCAGCCAGAAAATAAAGTATTCATGAAGATTGAAGAAGATGATCCCATGAACTTCAATTTAATTGGTGCAAATTAAAACAATCCATCTTTCCGTGCTGTCCGTCTATCTCCAATCATCCCCACGCCGCACGTCCGGCACCCTGATTACAATTATCTTTTAATAGGAAAACTTGTCAGTTTTTGTGTGATTTACATAAGCTTGAGCAAACTTATGGGTATCAGATAGGGCCTTGGTGTGTGATTTCCTGTCCCCAGCTCCCTGGCTCTAGGGAAGGCCAGGTGGTCGGGAAGGGATGCAGGGTCCAGGCAGGGTGGGGGAGGGTTTGGGGTGGATCTGTGACATCCTTGAGTTTGCAACACCCATCAGAGATGGGACTATGTGAGACATCTATGTGCAGCACATCAGTCCCAGCCTCTAGCCATGTCCTTCCTCCGGGGCCATGGCAGGTGGGCATGGAGCCAGACGGGGCCTCTTCTCAGTGACCATGGTCACTCAAGGCCACAAATGCATGATGACTTTCCATTTGAGGAGGCCATGCTCTAATGAGCTCTATCTGCTCTTTTCTCGCCAATCTGCACCCCCAACCCACACTCGCTCCATATTGCTGCCAGTGCCTCCTTGAAGAGCCCATGGCGACAGACAAATGAGATCTTCCAGGGACAAGAAGCCAGGAGAGAAAGTCAACAGTGGACTGAGCATAACAAGAGAGACTTAATCAAGAAGGAAAGACAGGTGCTTGAGTCCCTCAAGGAGTGTGTGGTGGGGAAGATGTGGATTTTAATTCAATGAAAACCAGTCCATGGAGACCCAAGCAAGGTGCAGCCACCAGTAAGCCAGTACAATCTCAGACTGCATCAATAGAGATATGATGTCCAGAAAGAGGGAGGTGACCATTCCATCCACACCTGTGCCATTTAGATCATCCCTGACATGTTCATCAGGGGTGTGCTGTGGTAACAAAGCAACTCCCTAACCTCAGTGCTTATCATGGTAAGTGTGTTTTTCTCACTCACATAAAGCCCAATGTGGGTCACTGGCCTTCCTCTGTCTTAAGGCTGTGCCACGTGGAACACGTGGCCTCTAAGGTCACCAGGGCAGGAAAGGAAAGTGGTGACAAGCACATGAGGTCTTTGACTCAGACCTGAAGTGACAGGTACCACTCTACTCCCAGTCATTGGCCAGAACTAGTCACATGGCCCCTGCCTAACTGCAAAGGAGGCTGGAAAATACAGGACATCACATGCATCTCAGGAGCTTGGATACCCTGCCTCTCCCCATTTGTAAAATGAGGGCATCGAGGCACAAACTGATTAAGTAATTTGTTCAGTCACCCAACCAATGAGGTTAAAGTCACTTATTCACACGCGTGGATGTGTGAAGGCTCACATGTGCATTTACACTCATTGATATACATGACAAGGCCCACATACATGCATACCCTGGTGACTCCCACAGGCTGCCCTCTCCCTTGCTGGGTGAAGCACTCATGTGCACCTCAGAGCTCTGACTGAGGTGTGAAAAACTTGACCAGTGGTCATGGGACAGGCTTCCTCCTCTGTCCATCCTCCAGCACTGGGGCCTCACCTGCCATCCTGGGGGACCCCACGCCCCCGGTTTGGGCGGAATCCCAGACGTCACCCACCCTGACATGGCACTAACCCCAGCTCACTCCAGAAACCCCTGCTTGCCCCTTCAAGAATAAGAAATTTCTTCAGAATCTGTGGCTGCCAATGAGGCAGGATTTCTGGAGCAAGTTTTTCCCCAAAATATAAAAATTATAATAAATACACAGAGTGAACATTCTCATATCCAAATATTTACATACACCCCCCCACACACAAATACACTAAAAAGACATAGGTATGTGGAGATGTGCTTATACCTATAAATCTGAATTTATTCGTGAAAATGATGGCATATTCGTGCTTCTTTATGCTGCTAGTTACATAACAAGTGGTGAATTACTGTTCAAAAGTGTCAAGATCATGAAAGGTAAGGAAAGACTGTCACAGATTTGAAGAAACTAAGGAGACTGACTACATGTGGTATCTTAAATTGAATTCTAGAATAGTAAAAGGACTCCCATGGAAAAACTGGAGAATTCCAAATAAAGTCTCTGGTTTAGTTACTAGTACTGCACCAATGTTAATTTCTTAGTTGTAATGAGTGCACTGTGGTCATATAAAGTATTAACATCAAAGTAAACTGATGGGAGAGTGTATGGGAACTCTCTGTCATATCTTTGCAACGCTTCTAAAAAGTTTTTTTAATAGTAATGAAAGAAAATGCCCCAAACAGAGTCAGGATGCCCCTAGATTTCAATACAGCTTTATTAATAACTTGATATGTGACTCAGATGAGTTTCTCATTTTTTCTGAGGTTCAGTCCACAAACACCTGAAATTCAATTAGATAATCCTCAGAGTCCCATTCAGCTTTCTCCTCGTGCAATTCATTCTGGATTCAGAAACATTTCCCTATTCAGAACAGATACACGCAATCATATGTACCTACGATATACCCCATATCACACAGACATGCACACACAGGAAATCAGTATGATTTGCTTTTTTAATTCAGTGGCAAACAAGATCAAATCTCTTTTATTCTTCCCGTTAATAATTTGAATTTCTACATGACCTATTCGTAAAACATTCAGCCTCTTCTGCTTGAAGGATTTTTCTGCTACACACGCGCACACACACACAGATCTAAGACCCCTTTGGAATAGTCCAATCTGCAGAAAGGAGTACAAATCTGACAGTGTCAACTGTGACTGCTTCTCGCAGCCACACGGTGGAACTGTTGAAGACTGGACCTGCACAGCTTGGTAACTCTGCTTGCCTTGATGTTCCGGTGGCTCTTGGTGCTGCTTCAGGCGTCTGACTCAGCCAAGCAGGCACTCAGGTAAGAGGTCTTGTTTCTTCTCATGCCCAGGCTCATCCACTGTCCCCCAAAGCATAAGACCATGTCCTGCTGGCTGGGAACAGAGGAGCTTCTAACAGCCACAAGCTGTGCCCAACCAGCTCTCCCCCAAGGCTGTGGTGAGTCCTTTGTGTTGATCTGGAGTCAGAGGCACTGCATTTCAGAGGCCTGGTTGCCTTGCTCAGCTCTCTGGTCCATCCTGAAATCTCTCCCCAGCTGAGACCCTTGGGGAGCAGAGGCTGGGATCCTGGTCCCTTCTCACCCATATAGTCTTGGGCTCCTGCCTGTTAGTGGGACAGGAATGAGGGTCTTGATACAGACCCAGAATAGGAAGGTTTAAAGGCATGAATTAATCTAATCCGCCCAACAACTCTGTGAGGCAGCTCTGACTTTCTTCATCCTCCATTTTTCCATGAGGAAACTCTGAAAGATGAATTGACTTACCCAAGGTCACACACCTCAGTACGTGGACATAATTACCATAGTGGGCAGTAAGGCCACAATGGCAGCCTGCAGCTCAAGAACCCCATCCTGAAGATCTGCCTCCTAGCACCCCTCTAACCACTCCACTCCTGAGCTTCTCCACTACGCCCGTCCTATCTTAGATTGGGTTCCACGGAAGTCAAGACCAAGACAGGGATTCAGGGTCACGTGGTTTATTGAGGGCGAGCTCTCAGGAGAAAGGGAGTTGGGGAACCAGAAGGTCCCGTGTCCCTACAGTTGGAATAAATGGACAGCAAGGGTGTTCCCAGGGATGGGATAGAACTTGGTGTTCCCAGGGTGAAATGGGTGGGCAGCTAACAGGGATGTCCCTTACTCTAAATAATCAAAAAGAGCAAGAATGGGAAATCACCATGCTTTGTCCAGGAGAAGGATCCTGTGACACCACGGCAAGTGTTTACCGTGTTGATTCCCCAGTCCTTCTCCCAAAGGGACCTACAGCCACTTAGTCAAGTAAATGTGAAGGAACTGGGGAAAAGGAATCCTCAGGGCTGGTGGCTAGAGGACCCAAGGACCGCAATGAGCCAGCACAGTCTCCCTGTTAACGTAGGGACACATGGGGGAAGGGGTAGGTCACAAATGGAATCCTAGCCAAGGTCATTCCACAGCGAGCCCCCCCTTGGGCTCACAGGCCACTCAAGGATCACTTTATCAGTTCTCAAATGTATCACTGAAGTGGACATATTTAGTGGATGTATTTAGCAGTTGGCAGAATGTTGGCCCGTTGATCTGCAGCGTAAAAGCTAATGATGGAGGAGAGAACACGTAGAAGGCCCTGGAAGTACCACACCCACTCCCTCAGCCAAGATGAAAGTCAAAAATAATTTTATCCCAGGGGAAAAGACAAAGATTAGTGAGTGCCGCTTCAAAGTCTTAAAAGATGCAAGGGCATAGTCACCATCAAATTTCTATTTCATTCACGGGTCTAGGGAAGAGGTATGTGGACTTATGGGAACAGGCACCAAGTGTAAGGATCTCTGCATCCCACATGAAGGCCATCAGAGGACATCCACTTCAGGAGAGACATGGACAGGATGACGTGGCCAGCAGATGTCAGCCAGCCTCTAGCCTCAGCCCCCCTCCACCTGTGCAATGGAGTTGTACATAATGGCAAGGATGGGGTCTCTGCATGGACCCTAAAGCACGGGCTCCCTCTCTCAAGGCTGACTTAATTGAATGCCGAACATTAGACCCGCCAGCTACAGAGGTGGACACAGAGCAACCAATACAGCACCATCCTTTGATGTGGCCAGTTGACTGTATCAGACCATCCTGACAAGGGCAACAAATCATCCTGACTGGGCTGACCCCCACCCCAGGTGTGACTTTTACATTCCAGCAGCACTCTTCCAAGCCTCACAGAGCACCTTGATCTGTTGTCATGGCATTCTCAGTAACCTAGCCTCAGATCAAGAGACCTGCTTCATGGCAAAGGATGTGCCCTTGACCATGGGGCCCACTGGTCCTGCCAAGCATCACACCTTCCAGAAGCTGCAAGCCTACCAGCAGTTGCACAAATGTGCAACCCACAAGTTGTTCTAAGGAATGGGATAGAGCCTGGTGTCCCTAGGGACAGGTAGGTGTGCCTAGCTGAGCCACCATCTTGGACAAGCCACTTGTGAGGTTGGAGCACTGTCCTTCAGGATGCTGGGTACACCTTGAACCAACAGACATTATTTGGTACAGTGTCCCCAGCAGGTAGAACCCCTGTGTCTGGGAACTGAAGAGTGGAGATGGCTGGCTCACCATCGCTCCCGGCCTTCTGTCCCCATCACTTTGGGCTCTGTGGCCCTAGAGTTCTGGGTGAACTAATTCATTGCGTTGAGCCTCTATTTTTCCATCTACTAAACGGGAGTTAATAAGCCATCTTGCAGTGAGGATTGAGGCAATGTCAGGCTCACACCCAATGGCAACTGCTCTCAGCACCGACATTGGAGGAATTATTTTGGGAGGAGGTCAGGGTCAAGACAGACAGGGAGCAAGGAGGTCTCTCAAGTTTGAGCCCCATTTCTGGTGTCTTCCTCACGGGATCTTTAGGAAGTACTTCTACCTGTCTACCTTGACTTCCTCATGCTGCTGATGAAGCCTATTTTTATTCTCAAGGATAAAAGGATCTAATTCTTCTCCCCAAAAGCCCCCATTTGACCAGAAGAAGGTTTTTAAGTTTTCCCCTCCCACCACACTCTCCTTGTCCCGCCTGAGCCAGGCTCTGAGACGTCAGGGGACCCCAAAGCCACATCCGCTTTTTCAATTTGAGGGAAGTTTTTCCTTTCCATGCCTTCATTTTACTATCAGCAAAAGATCTCACTAGCACCGCCAAGAACTGATATTCAGAAATAAGTATGTAAATCCTTTGTAAATATATGCTAATTACTTATTTTTAATTATAATGTAAATAAGTAATTAGTGAATAATCTTAAAGTATTTACATGGGGGTGTGTGATTTAGACACTAACTTGTTATAAGATATAAAAACTATAAATTATACAGTAATTATGGCCCAATTTACATGCTAAGGCCAAACACAATTACATAGCAAGAAAAATATAAACAATCAGGTAATTCCGCGGTAGTTACTGTGTAATAACCAAGCTGTTCTCTTCCCCCAGTTGACAGAGTGAGTCTGGGTGTTCACTCCAGGCTTGGGGAGGCCAAGGGGAGGGTGTATTCAGGAAGCTAAAATCAACTTTCAGTGGAAAAACCAAAATAAGAAAAAAATGGCACAATCAAAAGCTACCGAGGGACTTCCCTGGTGGCGCAGTGGTTAAGAATCCACCTGCCAATGCAGGGGACGCAGGTTTGATCCCTGGTCCGGGAAGATCCCACATGCCACAGAGCAACTAAGTCCATGTGCCGCAACTACTGAAGCCCACGCACCTAGAGCCCGTGCTCTGCAACAAGAGAAGCCACCACACTGAGAAGCCCATGCACCGTAATGAAGAGTAATCCCCGCTCACTGCAACTAGAGAAAGCCTGCACGCAGCAACAAAGACCCAACGCAGCCAAAATAATTAATTAATTAATTAACTACTGAGTCTCATCCCAGTGGGTCACAGGGTTCAGAGAAAGGCCAAGCCACAAAACGTGGCTCTGGGGCCCCGCCTTTCTGTGGCCTTGCATGGAGTGGCCTCAGCTGTCCTCTCCTGCCTTATCCACAGCAGCCCCCCGACACACTACACCTCAGGCAACGAAGAGTTCCCCAAACGCTCACCTCCAGGTCTTCACACCCCTGTGCCCTCAGGCTTAATCTTCTTCCCACACTTTCTTCCCTGGTTCAACCCCATCTTACACTTCAGATCTCACCTAAAATGTTTCTTCCTCCAGGAAGCCTTCCCTGACCACCCTAAGTTTGGCCAGGGCCCCCCCTGGGCTCCCACAGCCTCCCCCATCACAGCTCAGCTCTGCTTCGAGATAGCTTGTTTGATGGCAAAGTGTGTCTCCCCCATCAGACGGGGAGCCCCAAGAGGTCAGAGCCCAGGCCTGGGGAATTCCTTGATAGTCTAGTGGTTAGAACTCAATGCTTCCACTGCTGGGGGCCCAGGTTCAATCCCTGGTCAGGGAACTAGGATCGTGCAAGCCACGCAGTGCAGTGAAATATAAAAATAAAAATAAAAAACAAAGCCCGGGCCTGCCTTGTCCGTGGCTGAATCCCAAGTTAGAGGCACCTGGGCTTGAGAACATGGTGTCTGGTATCAGTGAGATCTGTGCTTAACTATGGTACAGACATTCCAGAATCCTTCCAGAATTAGAGGCCTGGGCCTCATCTTAGGGAGAGAAGCCGTAGGCTTGACAAGGGCCCTGGGTTCCAGGCCCTCACACTGCCCTCTGCTGAAACAGCCCTTTGAATTGGGTGTTATTCTCTTTGTTTTGCAGGCAAGGCAACTGAGGCTCAGAGAAGCCAAGTCACTAATGGAGCCGTAGAGCTGGGCTGTGACATCAAGGCCCTCCGGTCCCAACATGGAGCTCCTCCACCCTCTCCTCCCCCAGCCTGGGCTTACGGATCCTGACTTGGGGGAGGAGAGAGGGGAATTCAACAGACACTTGTGCAAGGAGAGCGGCCAGGGCAGCACCAGGTAGGGGGGGACCACCCGCTTCCCCTCTGGCCCCTTGGGGGGGGGTCACAGAACTATTGATCTGGGAACCCCTAAGATGGTGTTTTTGAGCTATTGTCTGAGTCCCCTGGGTCAGAATCTCTTGGAGGGCTTATTGAAATGAAAATTGTCCCTGGAAGGGACAGCCAGATCTGGAGGGGGAGCCCAGATGGTTCGTTTTTAGCCGACCCGCACCGATGCCTCCTGAATTCTGAGAGCCTCGGCGGGAGGGAAAGGCACCACCGGAACTTGAACCTCTCTCTGGACCGTCACCTCACTTGTGAAAGGGACCAGAAGAAACGAGGCAGTAGGCAGCGAAGGATCCCCAGAGCTGGGCTGAGCACGGGGGGCACTCGTCGGACTAGTGGTCCCTCCACTCATTGCCTCCTGTGCGCCAGGCCAGGCCCTCCTGCTGCTCAGTCCACCCCAAAGCCAGCAAGATGGGCAGGGCCAGGGGGTGGGTGTTCCCAGGGTGGGGGGCCAGGCATCTGGGAGCACTCAGCCCTGCTCCGTGTCAGGCCCAGCAACCGTAAGAGTGAACCCGACGTCCTCACCCCTGGGAGGTCCCTCCAAGAGCGCCGGCCCCACCCCGCCACCCTTCCATCACAAACGCGCCGCCCCACCCACCAGCTGTTGTCACACAATTTAGAGCCCAGGAGATGGAGGAATCCATATATAGATCCTGGGCTCAACTTTTTCTCCTGCCCCTGAGGCGTTGCTGTTCATTAAGCAGGGTCATTAGCGAGGATTTAGGGGCACCCGAGTGGGACCCTGGGGATGGAGGGCCCGGCTGACCAGGCCTGGGCCATTGGTTCTACAGGAGAGGAGTTCATCTCAGCCATCCCCCTGCCTCCAAATCAGCTGACTGAGCACCAGAGAGTCACTCAGGAAGGACTTTCTTCTCTAGCAATAAGGAACATAATAACCCAGCTACCGTTTATAAGCAATTATGACTTGAACTCAGGAAGTTCCTGGTCTCACCAATCCTCACACCGACACAGGCACAGAGAGGGTCAGTGATTTGCAAAGGTCACACAGCCCGAGCACACGGACTGAAATTCAATCTCTCTGACTCTGGGGTCTCGCTTCAAACCACCGCAGTTCACATCTCTCACACTACACATGAAAAAGGACTCAGCCAGCGGCGGCCCACTCAGTCTGATGTGGCCAAAGCCAGCACCAGCACGAGGGAGCCTCGGCTCTGGCCAAATCCGCGGAGATCGAAATTGCCGTCATTCCAGTGCTACGACCCCTCGTGCAGCTACTTCACAGCCCAGGAAATTCCCCAGTCCCCTGGGTAATATTTTTTTATGGCCATTGCCGGGTGCTATTCATTTTATTACACTTTTGCCTGTTATTTTTGTTGTTGGCGCATAAGCAATGTGGTCAATTCCGTTTTACGTGCCCCGGCGTTTCAGATTCATCGCCAGCCAGCCTGGCGCTGAGTGGTTACACGGTAAAGTGTTTGGCTAATAAAATGCATAAAGCAGAGATAGGAAAATCAATGCCTTTGTTATAACATTTCACCATCTTTTACGCAGTCTGTCAGGCAGGGCTTCCCATTGGAGCTGGCGCCAGAGGCACCACATAGGGTGTGTGTCACTGGGCCACATGCCAGCTGGCCCTAGTTGCCGTGTCCTTTGCCCCTTGCCCTCCTGGAACAGGAGCCAGTCAGAGAACCCTGGCAGATGTTCTTCTGGTGCGTGAGTTGGAGATGAGTGTTGGAAGAAACGGGTAATTCCGGGTTCTTGAGCACTGTGCCACTCTGACCCTCAGTTTTCTCATCTATAAAATGGGGATAATAATAGTCCCTCCCTCCAAGGGCTTTTGTGAGGAAGCAGGGAGAGAGTCCATGTAACCCACATGGCACATGACATACACGGGCTGGGTAAAGTTACATTGCTGTCCCCCTCTTCAGGTTACAGTACCCTGGCCACTTGGGAGTGCCCCTCTCTCCCCAGCCCCTGGGTGGAGGAAGGTCTCTCCCTGGACTGAGCCCTAACATGAGACATGTGTTCCAAGACACCGGCACCACCGGTCTACTCAGACCTAGGAATGCAGCTGGCCTCCTTATTCCCTTATTCTTGACCCAACACTTACCTCGATTCCCATGGTCATCCTAGGACACCCTGGGTCCACGTCAAGCCAAATCGAGTGGCAGAGCCCCAGTCCTAGCACAGGGCACTGAGCCACACTGGCTGGTAAAAGACAGGCGATGGAGAATTTCACGTCCTTCTCAACCCCTCCCCTCCGGGCCTTGGACATGTGACTTTGCCTCTCTGAGCCTGTTTCCATATTTCCACGATGAGAATTATAATAATAGACCATCCTCCTGGAGAACTGAGTGAGATGAGATAACCTACATAAAACCAGAGGCCTCTCCTGTGGCCCCTGGAGGGCCTGGGAGACATGCAGAGACACAGGCGGCCCCAGCAGGAAGGGGTATCCAGAGGGCAGGAGAAAGGACATTCCAGGCTGAGGGCTCAGCTTGTGCAATGATGGCACAGAGAGAGGAAGAGTCTGCCTGTTTCTGCACAATCACAGGGTGCCCTAACCTTCCAAGCCTCAGTTTCCCTCTCTGTAGAATGGGTGCAATATTCCTCATCTGGCCTAGGCTGCTGTGGGGGAGGGAGGTGGGTTAAATGAAATACTCTATGAACATCTCAGGGCAGGGCCCAGCATACAGAAATCTTTGAAGGCTTTGAATGCTGGAATAAGAAGCTGAGACACCGCCTGGGAGATGGAGGGGGGATTGGGAGGAGCCTGCATTCCGTGGGGGGCAACGTTCCCAGGCCTGGGCCATCCGCCTCTCCCCAGCACCCCCCAAGCTAGTGGGGTGGCAGAGAGCCCACCATAAACGGGGTGTCGCCTCCCGAGGGCCCATCCCTCCAGCCGGCCCCGGCGCCCCTCCTCCCCCACTGGGAGGAAGCACGAACAGAGCTCAATCCCCAGAGCCTCCTAGCATCCCCAGGCCTGGCGCACGGCTTGGCAAATATTGGACTTTATTAATTTAATTTAATTAAACTTTATTAACCTTTATTAAAAATAAACCCTCATTGAGATTCTCATTCCCGTCTCTGGCAAAGGCAGGGGCGGGGCCTTGTCTCCTCTCCAGGGTTGTTAAATGTCACCCAAAGAGAGGCAGTGGCCCCCAGGACCAGAGTCTGGGACATGGAGCAGGGGCTGGAGGTGGAAGAACCCAGAGAGGGGGTGTGTGTGTGTGTGTGTGTGTGTGTGTGTGTGTGTGTGTGTGTGTGTGTGTGTGTGTGTGTGTGTGTGTGTGTGTGTGTGTGTGTGTGTGTGTGTGTGTGTGTGTGTGTGTGTGTGTGTGTGTGTGTGTGTGTGTGTGTGTGTGTGTGTGTGTGTGTGTGTGTGTGTGTGTGTGTGTGTGTGTGTGTGTGTGGTTGGGGGTATTGGAAGCTGAAAGCGAGGCCCTAGGCGGCCAACATGGAAGATCAGCTGAGACCCCAGGAGGGCCAGCCAGGAGGGAAAAAGAGTCTGAGGGTCCGGGGAGGCCTCGGGATGCAGCCCTCCAGAGGGCTTGGGGTGCCAGGCTTCACACCACAATGCCATCTGTTTTCCGGGCAGATCTGGGAGGAAGGAAACATTTGTTTCTATCATGTGTTATTTTTCTTAGGAGCCATTCTTGCTCCTTTAGAAAATTTGGAAAATGTAGAAAAGCAACAGAGAACATAGAATTCTCTGTGAAGCCAGAGGGACTCTTGTCCCTCAGAGCTGGGTAACTGCATTGATCACCCAGTCAGGGACATTTTAAAGAGTAAGAAGCCTACGTAGAACTGCGCCTGAGTCATAGTCATAAAAGGGCCCTGTCTGGGGAAATGGGGACAACTTGCCACTGCTCAGAGCACCGCTGGTGTGCTGGGGCCAGCTTTCCTTCTCATGGAAACAAGCCCATTTCAGCATACCCGGGAGTAGGTCCCCCGTTAGGGAACTGCTGGGCCCCACTCCCCATCCCAACACCCAGCCAGGGCCTGGTGGGTGCCTGGGCCAGTTCAGAGCTGGCAGTCACATAAACCTTAGATGGCCAGGCCCTGTCCTGAGTTTTGTGTAAATTATTTCATCTTCTCCCCCAGCAGCCTGGAGGAGGTAAGTAACACTGTACCCATTGTATAGAGGAGGAAACTGAGGCTTGGCAGGTGAAGGGCCTTGCCCAGGGCCACCAGGCTAAGGGGCAGGACAGGGCAGAAACCTGAAGCCCTGAGCTCATCCTGGGGGAGCTGGGGAGAGTGGGGCTGCACAGCCTGGGGGAGGGCAGATCCCAGTGGGCGGCCAGGCAGGCAGACCGACCATCTGCTCCCGGTCACCTGAAGAGCTGTGGCTGCACAGAGGAGCCTTGGGCAGAGCCTGGGAGGGGAAGGAGGCTGCGCTGGGCAAGCAGACAGAGCGGGCCAGCTCCGCTTACATCCGCCGCCCCGGGGGCCCGGCCCTGATGCTGGCTGCCCCAGGGGCCTCTGTTCTGGATGGTGGACAAGCCACCTTCTCGGTCACCCTTGGTCCGAGGAAAAGGTCTAGGGAAAGATAAAAAACAGGTGGCCACTCCAGATGTCTCCAAAGGATGCTTCCCGCAGTTCACCCACTCAATAAAAATATATTAAACACACAGCAGGGCAGGTGGTAACCCAGGACCCTCTCACCCCAGAGAGGGTCCTGGGTTCAGATCCCGACACACCAGTTAGTGATTTGGTGACTCTGGATAAGTTCATTCACTCCTTCAAGAAGCCTTCAAGGTGTGGCATTGGGATTCACTGGCCACCGTCACAGTCGGGGCCCCCATGGGCTTGCAGGCTAGTGAGAGAGACAAGCTCAGGAATAATAACCAACAAACATGTTACTGCAAACTGTGCTAAGTGCCGCGAGGGGAAAGAAGGGCAAACACGGGAGACGGGTTAGGAGGGGGAGGTGACACAGAGCAGGACGTGAAGAAGCGGAAGCAGGGGCATAGAGGAAGGACCAGGGGAGCCGAGGGAGGGCTGCAAGGAGCGCGCAGGCCCGGGCAGGACAGGTCTGCAGGACGGCATCGTGCAAATCCAGGGAAGGGCCGTGGGCCAGGGGGCTGCCTGGTGTTTGTCCTGCGAGGTTCACTGCTGCCGTGGCCAGGAGGGTGGGCGGTGGGGCAGGAAGAAGGGAGCTGAAGCCCCGCAGAGGGGAGGGCTGCTCAGGGCTTTGGCCAAAGTGGGGCAGAAGGGACCAAAGGTCAAGAGCTGGAGAGATGCTTTCGAGGAGGATCGACCAGACGACGTGTTCATTCATTCATTGGCCTCTTACTCATCCAGCAAGATGGCTGCCAGGCCCCAGGACCAAAGTCTAAACAAGACCAACATGGTCCCTGCTCTCAAGGAACGCACAGTCCAGTGGGAGAAATAGTACTTTTTTACTTTAAAAGAGTAAAAAATCATCATCGATCGTGCCAAGGTGCAGGCAGGAAATAAACCAGGTGTTGCAACAGAGGATGGTGAAGGGGGACGGGACCTCCCGCAGCCACAGGGGAGCTCGTGGCTCCTCCGAGGGGGAGATCCTGCAAGGGCACCAGTGCAAAGGCCTGAGGTGGATGCAGTGGGGCCCACGTGGTGCCCCTGAGGCCCCAGCACCCCTGGACCTCAGCTGTGCTCTGCTGGGGCTGCTGTCCTCGGGGTTATCCTGCGGCATGCGCTGCTCCCCTCTTCCCTACCCGCCCCCCCGCCCCGGCCGCGTTCTAGGTTGGTACCCACAGTTAAACATCAAGGTGTTTAAGGATTTGGTTCACAGAGAGAAGATGCAGAGCCCATCCTGGTGACGTCTGGGGCGAGGCTGTGGGGAGGGGTGTCCAGGTTGGACTCCACAAACCTCGGACAGAGGAGAGGAAGCCGGGTGGGAGGAGGACCGCCCCCAGGCTCACCCGCACTCACTCAGGGGTGTCCTCCTCTTTACAGTATCTGACTGGTTCTCAGCGCAGTGCGTCTTTCAGCATCTTCCAGCACTGGGAGACTCCATCTTCCAGACAAGAGACCTCAAGGGCACCCCAGAACCATCTCCATGGCTCCAGGTTGCGCGGGGCCAGCTCCTCTCCACCGTCTTAGAAAAGCCCCTTTGGGGGCACATACACCCCCTGGCACTTCTTCCCAGAGAAGGGAGGAGCCCCTGGCAGGGCCCAGCAAGGCCAGGATGGAGGCAGCAGTCCCCTCTCCGCCTGTCCTTCCCTCTGACTTTCCCTCTGCCCCTGAGAGAACCAGAGTGGCCCAGGTGGAATTAGAGGCCCGGCCCTGGTCCAGTCAGCTAAGGCCTGGTGCAGGGTCACCCAGAACGAGCATGGCCGGCAGGAGACACCGGGACGGGGACAAGGGTGGTTTTCTGAGGGGCTCCATAATTGTGTCCCTGAAGTTTAACAGTCAAGGTCCTGCCTTAAAAGGAGTGAGCGCCCTGCCCCTGAAGGGGTGACAGCACGCAGAATGACCTCTGAGTGGAGTTTTATCAGAGCATCTCTAGTTCCAGCACACCTTCCTCCTTCTTCCCACTGGGTTGCCCCCAGGGGCCACAAGGAAGGAGTCAGTGGCTGGGGAGGGGCCGTTTTCACTGCTGACTCCCAAAGGCCCTCTGAGCATCAGCCAGAAAGCGAAGTCCCTAAGAGGTAGCGTGCAGGGTCCAGGCCGCTCCATCCAGGCGGGAAGCTGGACAGCCTCAAGCACCACCCCGCACACACGCCTGTGGGCACCCCCCCTGCCACACACACACACACGGAGCCACATGCAGAGGCCCTGTCACATGTGTGTGGACAAATGCAGACACCCAGGCCACGCTGGGTGCTTGAGCCTGGGAGCACAGCCCTGCAAGTCTGTGCACAGCGCCCTGGGGAGAGCCCCACTTCCCTGCCGCCTGTCCCCCTAGAGGGAATTGTGCTCTCCAGGCAGACAGGCTGCTCCTTCCTCCAGCTCCTGCAGGAGCAGATAGGGAACTTGGGCTGTGCAATCTCCCCTTCTCGTGCCTCTGTTTCCTCATCTGCGCATGCCAACACAGGTTCCCAGAGTTGGGGTCAGGATGGGGGTTGTGTGGGCGTGCCCTCACCATGTTCCCCTTTCCCTGCTGAGCATCACACCTGGCCACGTTGAGTGGTGGGGGTTCTGGGCCAGATAAAGAGCAGGAGGTCAGAGTGGCTTCCTGCCAGGAGGCCCCTTAAGAATCCAGTTTTCAGAGGACTGGGCTCCAGAATCTCCCCCACAACTCTGGCTGCAACATAAAATAGGTCATTGGCATAATCCCGGCCAAATTGGCCTCTCACAGATCAGCCAGGCCGCGCTCCCCGGACCTAATTATCCCATATTTGGTCAATAAGCCATTAACACAGTGCCTCGGATGTTAATAACCATTTCATGAAAAAGTTGGTGTAATTTATGACATCAACGCTGGTTAGCAAAATTAATAAATATTTCATTCGGCGAGATTTATCCCGGCGTGCTCCCGACAGGTGGACCGAGGGCCCTCGGGCAGCCCCGGGGAGCCAGCAGTCAGGGGAGAGGAAGGCCCGGCTCTCACTTGGGCCAATAAACATTTACCTCAAATTCTATCGCCATAAATCCACAGGCTGGATGAGGGAGTCCAGTAAAACCTGACTTAACATTATGTTCAGGCTATTAACAATATTTATATAGATGTCACTTCGGGGAGGCTCAGAGTCGCCAGGCAGGGCCCAGCGGCCGTGATGCGAGACCTCTCGGGATCCTCTGGGAAGCTTTGTGCCCAGGGAGCCTAGGGCAGTGGGAGGAGCCCTAGGCTGGCTCTCAGACACCTCTGTGTGACCTGGGGCTAAGGTCTCTGACTTTTAGCACCTCAGTTTCCTCATCTGTAAAATGGGAGTGTTAACAATAGCCATCCGTGGGCTGCCGAGAGGATTAAGTCCTGTAACACAGAGTAAGCCCCTGGGACATGGTAAGCACTCTGCATATGGACCCTGCTCGAATGATCATAATTAGTAGAAGCAGCCAGAGGACTCAGCCCTCCGCTCTGATCAGGAGAAGAGCTGTTGGGTGCACTCGGCCTTTTATACAAGAGTCTAATGTCTACCAGATGCTGTGTACCTAGTATCTATAATCCTACAATGATCCTGCAGGGTGAGCACTCTTGACACCCCCACTTTCCAAAAGGGGAAACTGAGGCTCAGAAAGGCAAAGTGACTTGCCCAGGGGCAGCCAGCAGGAAGTCAGTCTCAAATCTCGGTCTGTGACACCAAGCCTCCCCCCTCGCACCACTCTGTCCCCTAGCCCGGGAGAGCCCTGCTGGCTCATGGGTACCGACCAGGCCAGCAAACACCACCCTGCTCCTCTCCACCCTTCTGGCGGCCAGCCTGGAGCCCTGGGCAAACAGACTGGGCCCTGGCGGATTCCGGAGCCTGTGGTGGTTAAAGAACTTTCCAGGAGAACCAATTAGTTTTCCATGGGGAACTTTCCACCAGCATTGATTTTCACTCTCCTCGCCTGGGGTGGATTTGATTTGCGAGGAGAACCTCTTCCAGGAGGCAGAAGCAATTGTGTGAAATGAAAGCTCCGAATGTGACAGGCTCATCTGCTGCGGAGGCCAGAGCTGGGGCTGAGGGAGGCTGCAGAGCCGGGGTAGGGAGATGGGAATGGGAGGGGTGGTCCCTCAGCCACTTTGGCACAGACTCACCCTTCCACACACGTGGCCTTGAGGCAGCAGCCCCAAGACAAGCGGTAGCTCTTGCCCGGTTCCCCCTGGAGAGAGGTGGGCCAGGAAATGTGCCCTCTTACCTGCAAGGCTTCATTAAACCACAGCTCAAAAGGAGGCCCGGGGAGCCGGGGTGCCGGGGCAAGGCTGGACCCTCATCCCTCAGCATCCTGAAGGTTCCCATTCCTTTGTCTTCACGGAGCTTCTGTCCTTGAGTCAAACATTCTTTTAACAAGGCTGGGAAGTGGGGGAAGAGAGCCTGGCTCATAGAACACGGTCAATAAATATTAACGAAGATATCACTGTATCCCATTTTACAGACAAAGAAACTGAGGCTCTCAAGGGTTGGGTGGCTGTCCTAAAAAGAAGTAGAGCCAGAACTCAAAGCCAGATCTGACTCCTGGTCCTCCTGCCCTTTGCACGTCCATCCAGGTCCTGAGTGGGAGGCAGCACAGGTGAGGGGCTTGAAGGGAAAACAGGAGATAACCAGCTTCCCACACTCACCTGCCCCTGAACTCAGGGCGGTGGGTGGAGGTGAGAGAAACTGTGAGGACCCAGCCCCCTGCCTTTGCGCAACCATTCACTCCTTCATTTTTTCATTCAACAATTTCATTCAGTAAACAAATATCGAGCTCCTGCTCCACAAACAACGTGCCAGGAACTCTCGCAGGCACCGGAGGTACGGAAGCGAAAAGAGCTGATATTCTCGTGGGGGAGACAGATGTGAAACAGCAAATAGAAAATGTATCGTGTGCCAGAGGGTGACAGGGTGGCCACTGGGGCAGGGAGCCATGGGCCTGAGGGGCACGGGGTTCCCCGGGGAGTTGAGGTGGCGCACAGAGTCCCCTCCAGCAGGGAAGAGAGTGAGCCCTGCGGATACGCGGGGAAGGGAGTTCTGGGCAGAGGGAACAGCAAGTCAAAGGCAGGGAGGCTCGTGTGCTGGGGGGAGGGGGAGGTCCGAGAGGGACCCACCAAAATAAAGGGCTGCGGCTTTTCCCTCCGGTGACAGGGAGGGTGCTGGGAGTCAGGGGAGGAGCTGGCTCAGGTTTTAGAGGGAACTCTGGCTGCTGAGTGGAGAGTGAAGAGGGACGAAGCCCAAAGCAGGAAGATGGGGAGATGCACTTAGGAGGCTTTGCCTCTAGGCAGTGGCCACTGTCACTTGGTCCAGGGTAGAAGCAGAGGGGGATGCGAGATTGTTTTCTTTGATAAATTTGCTTTCCTGGTGGCTTGGAAAGCAGAGTCCAGGACGAATGGCAGGGCCTGACTGGCTGTGGCCTGAGCACCTACTGAGTGGGGGCCACCACTGGAGACGATAAAGATTCAGTAAAACACAAGGAACTGGGAAGGGCCAGGAGGGGACAGAGGGTGGGGGGCTTTGTTGGGCAGCAGGGAAGGCGTCTTGACAGAGGAGGAGGAGGTGACTTTGCGGCAGGAGGAAGGGTGGGAGCCAGCAGGCAGAGGGATCAGGTGCAGGGAAGGAGCTGCCCCCACCTCCCGGACGGGCAGGGGGCCCGTGCTGTGCGGCCGGGGGAGGCGCTCAGGGGAAGGGAAGCCAGCGACGCAGCAGGTCAGGCCGGGCCGGACCTTTGGGTCTAGAACACTCAGAGACCAGGGAGTGAGGACACCTCTCATGTCCCGGCACTGACTTTGAACTGGGCCCTGCACCAAGTTCTTCACTCCTGACCCCACCTTGTGAAGGAGGTGCTGTCACTGCTCCCATTTCACGGATGGGGAAACTGGGGCCCAGAGAGGCAAAGCAGCCTGCCCGGGGCACTGGGCTGTGTATAGTAGCGCAGATGTGTTTCAAAGCCAAGGCTCTCTCTCCCCGCGCCTCTACCTCTCCCCACAGCAGCTGGGAGGCTGGAGCCTGCAAAGGGGAGACCCCTGGATGCTGGGCAGGTGAGGAAATGCCCCTCCACAAAGAGAGGCCTGCAGGGCCCCCCGAGGCTGCAGCCGGGGCCACCAGGTGCTTTGGTGTTTTGGGGGGCCAGGCTGTGCCTGATTCAAACTGGGGCAGTGGTGGGGGCACAGGGATCCTCAGCACGGGCACAACCTCACCAGTACCAGAAATGCAGAGAGGCTCTGCTGTGACCTGGCGGGAGGCAGGGGAGAAGGCGTGATGGAGAGGGAGACGGAGGAACCAGGGTGCAGAAAGCACGGGGGCCTGGGGAAGGCTTGCAAAGAGGCAAGATTCCAGCAAAGACATGACAGAGGTGAGGGAGGGAGCCATGCAGGTACCTGTGGGAGATTGATACAAACTGAGGCAAAGGCAGGTGCAAAGGCCCTGAGGCAGGACTATGCCCCAGCAGGTGTTCGAGGAGCAGGAGGAAGGCCCACCCTGGCTGGAAGAGCTGGGGGAGGTGGCGGATCTGGAACAGAGAAGAAGTAGGTGGCAGGACATGTTGGACTTTGGTTCAGTAGAGAAACAGTGGTGAAGCCCAGGGTGGCAGTGAGGAGTCTGTGAATTAACACATGTGAGGCCAAGTCGGCACATAGTAAGTGCTCAGTTAATAGGAGTTAAGATTATTGCTGCTTCTAGTTAGATGATTCCTAAGCCCTTTTGAGGGGGATGGAGGTGACTTAGGGTCTCACGCCTGTGGGCAGGAGCTTGATTTAAGTGGCCCAGCTTGTCCCCACCATGGGCTGGAGGCTGCTGCCTCCCTCAGCCCCTTGAGAATTTTCTGAGAATTTTCTGAGGTCTCTCTGGCCCTCGGGCCTTGGGAAGTTTGGAGAGTGAGGGAGTGGGGCCGCAGTCACAATGGCATGAAACCAGACCCCGGCTCCGGAAGACACCACACCAAGAAGTTGTTAATACCTTTATTATGGGCTGAAATGTATTCACGATATTAAAAGACATCCCATTTCTGCCCCCCGTGTCACATCTGAGATGTAGCGTAGATAAATGATATATCACCGCACAAGATCTACCGAAACCATTAGTAACCATGACATTTTGACGTCAGATTTTAAAAAATTCCTAAGTAATCTTTTTGATTTATGAAATGCTGTCTGGGTTCATCGAGAGAGATCTCAGATTTATCACCGCCTGGTTAGAATTATTAATGATTTTCAATTTGTAAATCTGAAGTCGAGAAAGTCTGTAGGCTCTGGATGAAAACTCCTGCGGGTGAAGGCCCGGACTCCTCCAGCCAGAGTTTAGCCCACGGAGAGATGGACCTTCTCTCCAGCATTCTGTATACTTAATATCACCTCTTAGGAAACCCTGTCTGTCTGCAGCATGCAAGATTGTGGGGGGATCAGCTGCAGGACCTGCTCTAGGCAGAATAGCAGTCCCACTTCGCAGAGCAGACATCCACTCCCCTCCCCACCAGACAAACATAGGCCTGGAAAGCTGCTCCTGTGATTTGGACAGAGGTGGTCAGGAGGGGTGTAGCCAGGGCGGCACATAGGCCCTGCCCTCCCTGGGTCCAGCTCAGGCCTCAATTCAGCTGCAGGTCCCTCACATCCCTGAGAAGCCTGGACCGGCCCCTCCTTGCCCAAGGCCAAGGCCATGACCACACAGGCCACGCTTGCGGCAGAGCCACCAGCTGCCAGGAGTGCCCCTGGATGAGAGGCCACCTGCCCGTCAGTCTCTTCACCTCCATCCCCATCAAGGCCTCCATCTGTCCCCTAAGTCTCAGAAACTACCCTGACCCGGGCTGGAGGCAGAGAGCAGCACTGTTGGACCCCTGGACCTAGGGCCTTGTCCCTCTCGGGTCCCACCCAGACCCGGGTCAGGCTCATCATTCCAGCCTGTGCCCTAGGCCATGCTGGACACACCCCAATGCCCATGACTCTCACCTGGGCTGAGTGTTAGGTCACCAGGAGAGATTTAACAAAGGCCAGTGCCCAGGCATCACCCCGGACCAACTGAGTCAGAATTGCCAGGAGGTTCCAACATTCAGTCAAACCTGAGAACCCAGCCCCTGTATCAACACCGCCGGTCTCCTTTCCTCCTTACTGGACACCACTGCCTCATCCAGACCTCACTCTTCTTCCGCAGAGCCAAGGAAGTCTCCAGCCTCTGTTCTCACCTCCTCTGGTCCATCATCCCCAAGACCCTCCAAGTCCTCCAGACTGTGCCACTCCCCTGCTCACACCCTCTGTGTCTCCCATAAGCCTCAGGAGGAAAGCGATCTTCCTACTCAGCCCAAGCCCCCCACCACCCCAAGGCCTGCAGGGGGCCAGGGACCGCATGAGGCCTGCAGGGAGTCACCGGCAGGACAGAGCTGGACACAGAGTCCCCCTCCCAGGCCTGATCCCCAGGAACCTCCACCTTCCACCTCCCCCACTGGATTCAGAGCCTGGCTCCAGGACCACCCTCCTACCTGGGCAGGGAGGAAGGTGCCACGGGGTGGGGCGTCCCTGGGGAGCAAGGTTCATCCACCACTAGTTGGTCCTTCAGGGCTCTGCTCCCCCACTCCTACCACCGAGGTGTGACTAAGCCTCAGTTTTCCTGATCTGTAAAATGGCAATGATGAAATTCCTGATCAGTGGAGTTCTATTGAATTTAAGGCACTCTCGCACAGCCAAGCTCAGAGCCAGCCCACAGGGAGCCCCCAGGAACACACAGCTGCTGTTGGCACCATGGTTACTGATGTGACCCAGGCTAGGGTGTGTGGTGAGGTCACATCTGAAAGTTTTGTCCTGCACTGGGTTCAAGTCCTCGATGCACTATTTGCTGGCATGACCTTGGTCTTTCTGGGCCTCAGTTTCCCCAATACCAGAGCCCATCCCTCTCACAGCCCTGTCATGCCCAGCCCCTACTCCTGCCCCTTCCAGGGTGGACATGAGTTCACTTTGGCAGTGACCTGGCAGCAAACGCCCCTCCTAATAACTGCCCCGGGCGTTGACCTGAGTGAATGACACCCTGGCAGAGAAAAATATGTACTGGCCTCACTTGGGTTTTTTTGATCCACAATTCAAAGGGAAAATTGAAACCATATTTCTGTGAGTTTCAGAGGCTGGAAGGCGAATTTTCAATAAACGCGGGGAGACAGGTCACGTAGCCCCTGCCTTTTCTTGTGGTGCCGGTGAGGGTTCCAGGGCAGCGGTGAGGCCAGGAGACCAAGGTGGGGAAGTTGGTGGATGGAGGGAGACAAAGGGTGGACCCACTGCACTGACACAGAGGTGCGGACACGGGAGGACCAGGCCAGGACCAAGGGTGCTCTAGCGGCTCCGGGGGGCGACAGGGAGGGTGGCCACAGAGCGGGGCCCAGACTGCCCCGTGCCTGGTGACCAGCACAGAGGGGCCTCCCAGCAAGCAGGTCCTGAATGAATGTGCACATCAGTGAGTGAACCAACACGGGTGGCACGCCGCCTAATGCCAGGCTCTCTCCCATCGGGATCTCATCTAACCCTCCAGCACACCTGTCAGAGTGACACCATTGCTCCCATTTCACAGATGAGGAAGCTGAGGCTCAGAGGGGCCGTGTCTAGCCTGAGGCCACACGCCCTGGCTCCTGGCACTGTGTTCGAGGTTCAGAACGCTGGCCTCACGCCAGCAGATACAGCCTCCTGAGGTTTCCCAGGGACTCCAGCCCCTCGCCCCCAGCTCGACGAACTGGGGGTCCACAGTTTATCCAGCAGCACATCTGCTTGCTCACAAAACTCCTTACACACACACTCCCCCCTCACCCCCCCACATTCATAGACATACAAACGTGCACGCACGTGTACACATACACGCGCATGTGCACACACACACCCAAAGACCCTGACAGGCCCCTCCTCCAGCTTCTCCAGCCCCCTGCCCATCACCAGGGCCTGAGGCCTGCCCTTCAGCCTCATTGGCACAGCCTCAGATGGGCCTGGCCCTGCCTGATCCCTGGGCCAGTGTTTTGGGGCCCACAGAGCTGCAGCCTTACCCCCAGCCCATCCTGAAAGAGACACAGTGCACACTAGCATGGCCTTTAGGGGAGATTCCAGTGTTTCTCTCAAATTTTTTAATTTTTTTGCCCTGAATCTGATGGAGCAACTCCACTTTTACAAATGTATCCTATAGAAATGATCAGATGTGTCCCCAGTGATTTATGCTCAAGGATGTTTACGGAGCACTGTACGTAAAGGTGAAAACCTATAAATGAGGACCCCTCTGCCACGGAACACCATCACACCAGCACCAAAGACAGCCTAAGTGTCTGGGAAGAAAATGGAAGATGTCCAGGATGTTTGTCTTTAAAAGAAAAGGAAAGTTGAAAAACAATATGTGAAAAATGATGACATGTATGAGAGAGAGAGAGTGTGAGTGTGTGTGAGTGTGTGTGTGTGTGTGTGTGTGTGTATTTAAGGGAAAGCACGGAAGCCAGGAGTGACTTCCTGTTTCCCGTCTGGCATGTAAAGAGCTTAGGAATTGCCACTTCGTCCAAACAAGTAAAAAGCTGAACAAACAGAAATAGCAACAACTCTTAGAACCATCAGAGAAGTGAGGTCACAGGGCAAACTGCTGTCCCCAAACTAGAGACAGACAGGCAAATACGCAGAACCAGACTTACCAGAGCAGAAACCAATGAGCAGAAACTTCTGTGGTTTTTTTCAACAACAAAGGCATGATCCATGAAAAATAATTGATAAGCTGGGCTTCATTAAAATCTAAAATATCTGGGACTTCCCTGGTGGCACAGTGGTTAAGAATCCGCCTGCCAATGCAAGGGACACGGGTTCGAGCCCTGGGCCAGGAAGATCCCACATGCCGCAAAGCAACGAAGCCTGTGTGCCACAACTGTGGAGCCTGTGCTCTGGAGCCCATGAACCACAACTACTGAGCCCACGCACCTAGAGCCCCGTGCTCCACAAGAGAAGCGGCAGCAATGAGAATGAGAAGCCCATGCACAGCAATGAAGAGCAGCCCCTCGCTCACTACAACTAGAGAAAGCCTGTGGGCAGCAACAAAGACGCAATGCAGCTAATAATAATAATAATAATAATAAAATAAATAAAATCAAATTAAAAAAATTTTTTTTTAAATCTAAAATTTCTGCTCTGTGAAAGACAATGTCACAAGAACAAAAAGATAAGCCACAGATTGTGAGAAAATATTTGCAAAAGTCACATCTGATAAAAAACTATTATCCAAAATATACCAAAATCTATTAAAATTCAACAATAAGAAAATGAGCAACCTGATTTAAAAATGGGCAAAGGACCTGAACAGACAAGCCACCAGAGAAGATATACAGATGGCAAATAAGGGAATGAAAAGATGGTCAACATCATACACCGCTGGGGAACTGCAAATTAAAACAATAATGAGGTACCACAATATACCTACTAGAATGGCCAAAATCCAGAACACTGACAACAACAAATGCTAGCAGTGATGTGGAGATACAGGAACGCTCATTCATTGCTGATGCGAGTGCAAATGGTACAGCCATTTTGGAAGACAGTTTGGCAGCTTCCTACAAAACTAAACACACTCTTACCATGTGAGCCAGCAATCACGCTCCTTGGTATTTACTTGAAGGAGTTGAAAACATATCCACACAAAAAAAGCTGCACGTGGATGTTTACAGCAGCTTTATTCGTAACTGCCAATACTTGGAAGCCACCAAGATGCTCTTCATTAGGTGAGTGCATAAATTGCGGTACAGCCTGAAAACAGTTCTAAAAAAGAAATGAGGTGCCAAGCCACGAAAAGACATGGGAAGAACCTTAAATGCATATGATTAAGTGAAAGAAGCCAACCTGAAAAGGCTGTATACATATGATTCCAACCATGTGACATTCTGGAAAAGGCAAAACTATGGAGACAGTAAAAGAATCTGTGGTTGCCAGGGGACTGGGGAAGAGAGAGGGACGGATAGGCAGATTTTTTTTAGGGCAGTGAAACTATTCCATATGATACTGCAGTGGTGGTTACATGTCATTATACATGTGTCCAAACCTATAGAAGGTACAACACCAAGCATGAACCCTAATGTAAACTATGAACTTTAGGTGATAAGGATGTCACCAATTGCAACAAAAGTACCACCGTGGTACAAGATGTAAGTCATGGGGGAGGTTGTTGGTGTGTTGGGAGAGGGGGTGTATGGGAACTCTGTACATTCCACTCAATGTTGCTATAAAAACTGCTCTAAAAAATTAAATCCATTAATTTTTTTAAAACCAAGAGGAAGAAGGTAGTGGGGGGAGGGGAGAGGGAAAGAGAGAAGGGGAGAGAGAGGGAGGGAGGGGGGAAGAAAGGAAGAGAGAAGTGCATGATTTCAGTCCCGGAGAGAGGCCCTGGCTTCTTAGAGGTGACACCTCATCTGGATGGGACTCTTCATTGAAAAAGGCCAGGCCCCTGGGCATGACTCCCATGGAGAAAGTTTGAAGGGGCCTGGTACAAGCATGTGCGAGCCTGAGCATTCGGATGCAGAAAATTATAAAACTTTATTGAAAGACACTAAACAAGACCTAAAGAAATGAAGATAGAGACCTTGTTCATGGATTGAAAGACTCAATATTTTAAAGATATCAGTTCTCCTGATGTGATCCTGATCCAAATCCCAAGAGAATTTTTTTTTCTTTTTGCAGCACTTAACAAGCTGATTCTAAAACTTATACAGAAATATAAAGGGCCAAGAATGACTAAAATATTGCTGAAGCAGAACAAGGCTAGAGAACTTGTTCTATAGGCTATCAAGACCAATCCTAAAGCCTTGATAGTTAAGCTAGGGTGGTACTGGTGCCAAGGCAGATATATAGTTTAATAGCAGAAATAGAAATATACACATAGGTGGGCACTTGATGCATGATGGAGACGACATTGTAGATCATTGGAGAAAAGAGGAACTTTCCAGTGAATGATGTTGGGATGACTAGACCCCCTACCTCACACCATACACAAAAGCAGTAATTAAAAAGGGAAAAAAAACTGCTCAATTATTCATTAAAATTAAGCATTATACTACAGTTCATTAAAACACGCTACAAATCAGTAAGAAAAAGACAAACATACAAAAATGGGTAAACAGCCTCAACAGGCGCTTCACAGAAAACTCAAATTAATCAGTAAACACTCATGAAAATTATACAACCTCATTAGCAAGCATGGAAATTCACACTAAAATCACAATGACATATTATCATCAAACCAGCAGGCTGGGAAAAAATTTGAAATACCAATCATTGGCCAGGATGTGGAAGTGTAAATTGGTATGACCACTTTGGAAAACAATTTGGCCCTTCCTGGTCAAGTTCAGTGTCAGCAGGTCCATTCCAGAGAAACTCCTGCATGTGTGTACCAGAGGGAGCGGAGCAGCACTTTTCCCAGGGGACTTTAGTGACCTTCCTGCGCCTCTCCTTCCCCAAACCAGGCTGGCTGAAGTCCCTCCTGAGCCAGTGCTTGGGGGGAAGGGTTGACTCTCCACCACCAATAGCTCTTCCTTTCGTAAGTGGCCTCCTTAAGGCTCCCCAAATCCCTGCCTTCTGCCACACATTGGGCAACACGATCCCACTACTCTATTTTGCCAACTTTACTTCCCCTCTCTAACTTCTTTAAAGAAGGCGTGGACCTCAGCCTAGACCCACACAACTTTTTTCCCTCTTAGACCTCTGCTTCCTCTTCTATGAAATGCAGCAGCAACAGTTGGCATTTGGGAGGACTCAGCAGAGGCTGGGGGCAGTCACTCCCAGTCCTCAAGGCGGTGTCCTCCCTCTGTCCTACCTGGACCTCCAGTTCCCCCACGGTTCCCCATCCAGTCTGTGCCTTTCTCCTGGCCTAATTCAACTCATCTTTGCAGAAGCCCCTTCCCACCTCCAGCCCTTAAAGTTCTCTCCCTTCCCTAAGCTTCTGGTTTATCTGCACATCAACACATATTTCCCAAGAGCTTACCATCCAGAAGGCATCATTGTTGATGCTGGGGGAACTGTAGGGACTCAGAAGGCCCAGCCCCTGGTGGGGAGATCGGTCAGGCAGGTGTGTGGAAGGAGAAAGGCAGGAAGATCACCCTGTAACCATCTCCCCCTCAGTAACCACCACCGTGCTTGGCACATAGTAGGTGCTCAATGACCAGTGGTTGACCGTCAAACCAAACAACTGCAATGCATTGAGATTGCCCACACTCAAGCATCTAGGCTGCCGTGTGTGTTTCAGTGAACACACAATTCTAAGCACACACACGTGTGTCCGTGAACATTGACACGTTAAACCCACCTGCACACACAGAGGGGCCCAGTGCATGGGCCCACTCCAGCCAGCATCCCCACACACATGAACGCTGCCTCCCACACAAAGCTCATTTATTTTGATTTATGAATATTACAAAAATAAACCTGAGCATCTTCTTGGGGATTCTGTGATCCTGACATGGGTCCCCACGATATTGGTTTTCGGTCCTGGTTACCTGAAATTAGCAGAGTAATTCGGAATCTGCATCTTTATTTAAAAGAAAAAACTGTAGATGCAGAATTATAAAAATTTAATATGCTCCCAGGAAAATGAAAAATGAGAGGTTGTGATCTCGTCTAACACTTTCAAATGTGTTTATTAATTCATGTTTTAAATCATAAGTTTCATTCGGTGAGAGCCATGCACAGCAATAAGCCCGTTTTAAAATATTAATGAATAAACAATATTTCTCTATTGAAATATAACATGCTTCTTTGAACAATGGACCACCAGTAATAAATCAAAACCAGGAGAAAATTGCATTTCATATTTAATACAAGTTGAACTCTGCCTTTTTATAAATGATATCTTTTTTGTTTAATTGGCGTCAGTTCAGATCTAGCAGATTGCTAATAAAATTCTGGATTTCCATATTTAATGATGCGTACACTTTCTGCTGAAATTTTACCAGGAAAAAAGAATCAGCCTTTTATTATCTCCTGCGATGGTGGTAAGAGGTGAGGCCAAGGCCTTAATCCAGCTTTAAGGGCTGGGAGGGAACAGGCCGGAGTAGGTGGATTAAAGAGGCTGAATCTCACCCAGAATCCTCACTAAGCAGCTGACAGCCCCTGGCCACCCCTCTGTTGATCGGCAGTAATGATTCCAGCCAGAGGAGGCAGAAACCAGGCGTCCCCTTATCGTCTGGGGTACCGTGTAACAGGAACAACAACGAGAAGGGAACCCAACCCATCCCATGGGCCAGGCACCATGAGTGCATCAAATCATTAACCTTTACGACATCCCTACCAGGAAGGTAGGAACAATTTCTCCCCATTTTACAGATGAGGAAACTGAGGCCACACAGAGAGGGTGGTGACATGCCCAAGGTCACACATAGCTGGTTAGTGGCAGAACTCGGCCCGATTCGTCACACCACCTCATGCTGCCTGGAAGGTGATGAACCAACCTGGTGGCAGAAGACCTGGATTTTACTAACAGTGAGTGAAGGGGGACACGAGCTGGAATCAAGTGCAAATCAGTACGGGGCAAGCCGTGGACTAACAGATAATAAGAGCAGCCGGCCTCAGCACTTGCTACACCTGCTACCTGCAGCGCACTTCACCTGTCCCAACTTGCTTGGTCCTCCCTATGATGCTGGGAGGAAGGTGCTTGACAGCAAAGGAAAGAGGCACAGAGAGGTTACAGGACTTGCCCGAGGACACACAGCCCGTGCGAGGCAGATCCGGGCTTCCACCCAGGCGGTCTCAATCGGAGCCCCACTTCATGAGTGCTAAGTCATAGTGCCTTCCCAGCCACGGGACCACACAGAACCCCTGGGCATCTGTTTTTGTCTCTGTGATGAAGCCAGTACCCGCTTGGCTGGGAGGTGAGTCTCCCAGCAGTGCACTTGGTGGGGCCCAGCTGGAAGCAAGCTTCACGCACAGCACATCGGCTGAGTCTACGACAGCTGAGTCATCAGGGCTGGGGGGCCTGCTGTCCATGGGGCTGGGTCCCCAGGCCCAGCAGGGATGTGTTGCAGGCTATTTATTGGCCTGAAGTTCCTGTGGACACAGCAGCTTCCCCAGGGTGGTCCTGGGATCCCAGGCCTCTGGGGAGAGGAGCCAATGGCTCTGACTGAGGGGAAGGGCTGGCATCTGTCCCCTTCTCTGCCCAGTTCCTGCCTCGGGCTCACCAACAGTGAGTGACCAACAGTGAGCCTGCCCAGCGTGACGAGAAAGAGACACTGACAAGATGACCAGGCACAGAGGGCAGAAAATGTGAGTTTTGGTTTCAGACACACCCAGACTCATATTCCATCTCCATGTGTATTTTGGCCAAGTAACTTCAGTGTCCTCATCTGCAAAGTGGAGAGAATGACAGAACCTTCCTCATGAGGCTGCTGTGAATATTTGGAGGGCCTGGGAAGGGAGGGAGCAGGCCTCCACAGTGGCACCTCTGACGTTTCCGCTCACCACGCCCCCTGGCCTTTGCACGTGCTCTTCCCCTTGCCCAGTCCTCCCTCCTCTGAGCCTATACCCTCACCCCTCAACTCACTCCTTGTCTTCCTGATCCTCCTCCTGGAGGTCTCTGCTTGGACGTCCAGTGGGGGAGATAAGGCGCTACACGAGGGAGAAGGAAGCACCTGGCTCCTTGGGAGGACGCCGTAGTCTGGGTTCAGCCTTAAAGGACAGGCATTCACCAGGGAGACGGGCACCGAAGGGTGTTCTGAGAAGACAGAATGAGGCAACTGAGGCTTGGGGAGGTTAAGTCCCTCACCCAAGGTCACACAGCTGGGCAGAGGCAGAGCCTGGGTGCCTGGGGTGGGATCTGAGGGCCATGTGGGCAGTGGGCTGAGGGACCAGGGGCCAGGGCTATGCTGCACGCAGCTGGGGACATGGAAAGGCACGCTCAGGGTACAAGTACGTGTAAGGAGTGTGCCCGGGCCTTGTGCTCTGCACTTCCCATGCATCACGACAGCTACCTCCCCGGGTCCGTTTGCCTCCTTTACGTCCGGTGCCAGCCCCAGCCCAGCCCCAGTAGATGGCTCTTTCTGTCCTTCGGCCCAGACACGGAGAGGACCACATGCAGTCTGTGACACACATCCTGTACACACCACAGGACATACATCCTCAGGTGGCCCTGGCCATGGAGACAGAGGCAGGAGGGCTGCAAGCTCTAAGGAACTGGGGGCTAAGGAATGAGTCCCCTGGTCATGTCGCCCCCAAAAGGGACCTCACACTGGAGGTTCTCTTTCCTCCTTTACAAGCTCACAGGAGCCTCACAAGTGGCTGCTGCAAGTGTCACGTGGGGCCTTCCCAGGGGAAATGCCAGCTGTGTGGGAGATCTTGGACAGGTGACATCACCTCCTTGAGCCTCAAATTCTCCATGTGAAGATGGGATAATAGCACCCGTGACATGGGGCTCCACGGGCATCAAATATCATATAGAAAGTGCCTGAGGACTTCCCAGGTGGTGATGCAGGGGACATGGACTTGATCCCTGGTCTGGGAAGATTCCACATGCTGCGGAGCAACTAAGCCTGTGCACCACAACTACTGAGCCGGTACTCTAGAGCCCTTGAGCCACAACTACTGAAGCCCTCGTGCCTAGAGCCTGTGCTCTGCAACAAGAGAAGCCACCACCACGAGAAGCCCGCACACCCCAAAGAAGAGCAGCCCCCGCATGCCGCAACTACAGAAAAGCCCACGCGCAGCAACGAAGCCCCAACGCAGCCAAAAATAAAGTACTCGGCTGAGAGCCATTCCCAGGAGATGCTTGTGAGCTGTAGCTGTCAGCCCGGAGGAGGTCCCTCTTCCACGGCACCAATGTGTATTTTACACCCCAAACAAACTCCCTACCTGGGAGACAGCCCCACGTCACCTTTTCCACACACAAAGGGTGCTGCTCTCAAACCCCGCCCCGCCCTCCCCTCCTTCTGGCCAGGGACTGGCACAAGGCCGCCAACTGGATCAGAGACGTTCTAACCTAGTTTGCAAGGCCGCTTCGTTCACTGTCCTAGAGGCTGCCACGCTGCCGGAATGCCTCCTGTCCGATGCATATCTTCTCAGGCACTTGGGCTCCAGAAACTCCTCAAAGTGCAACTGAGCAGGACACTGTGGGGCCTTGCGGGGCCTTCCCGGGACAGACCCCCTACCCTACAGCCTCTGCTGTAGCTCCCCTCGGAAGGATCTAGATAACAGTATCTGATGCACATTTCCTGAGTTGTTTCACAGATGCCAAAACCACCACCAAGTGGAAGAAATTAACTACTTGCTGATCACGAGCACGTGGCCCCCAGACCTACTGGCGCCTGAGGATTGATAATGTTAATCCCTGTGACACCGCCCTGCTACCTCACCATCAACCAATCAGAGAATTGCACATGAGTCGATCACTTACCCTGGGATACCCCTCCTTCACCTGGCCTTTAAAATTGCTGAAACCCACCGGGGAGTTTAGGCTTTTTGAGCACTAGCTGTCCTGAGCTCCTTCCTTGGCGCCCTGCAATAAACGCTGCACTTCTCTTCACAACCCACTGTCAGTAGACTGGCTTTACTGTGCATTAAGTGGACCTGTTTGGTTCCGTAACAATGTAGTGCCACAGAAGAACACATGTGCCCTCGTGCATCTAACCAGGTGTGTGGACAGGCCCCTTAGCTTGCAACTGGGTGTTTCCTGCTGTTATATTCTTTGTTATATTTTTTATATGACCTTGTAAACAGGTTGTGGGAGCCTCGCTTCTTCAGTCTCAGGGTCCAGGTTCCTACCAGCCTCTCCAGTACCCTCATTAAGCATTTGCTTTCTGAACAAGGACTAGGCTCAAGATCTTGGCCTCTTGATGGCTGGGGCCTGATTTCATTGTGCTCTGGGTCTAGATCCTAATCCGTTGCTTGCCCCAGAAAGGGTACCAGTGAAAACCTATCGTATCAATACATTTCACCCAATTTGGAGGCAGACCTAAGAGCCTTGGGGCCCGAGCCATGTCCCAGTTTCCTTATCTATGAAATGAGGGTGCTTCTTGGCCTCTACTAGAGGTACTGAAAATCAGAAGGGGATTATATACAAGTGACTCCCTAATTAGCTTCTAGGAAAGAACTGCTATTTTTATTGAGGCCTCCCCTGAATAAAGCCTCAGACTCACATTTTTCCCTTGAGGACTGCCAGCTATCATGTGAATCTCCAGCAAACACCGGTGTGTGCTTCTCTCAATAGGCTGGCTGAGAGCAGACCTGAGATGGTTCTTAGGAAGTGTATGTTTCTGGACTTTAACTAAGACATATTTGTGTGTGCGTGTGTGTGTGGTTTCCACAGGATATTTTTGCAAAACCACAGAGCATAGCGATTGTTTTATGTACAAAGATAAGAAAGGCTGACCCACAGCTAATTGAATCATGCAAATAACTACTTAGCCATGGGAGAGATTCCTACAGGCAGGCTGAGAGCCCGCGTGAGGGAGGACAGCTTTGGAGGGCAATCTATTTTATAAAGTTTACTCTCACACTGTAACTGCCTCAAGATTAATGGGAATGGTAGCCCTAGACCTTGTTTTGCCTGGCTCTACCAACTGAAATAGTAAAACAGTTGTATTTATCAGAGACAATTTGCTGCAACTGATTAACATTAATCTGATTTCCTGTGAGTCAATTTCCTCGAGATATAGTAAACAGGCCAATTACCTGCTATTGACTTCTTTTATTACAAAGATTTAGATATTAGCGACAGATGTACATGTAAATACATGGAGTTTCTGACAATGTGAATAAAACAAAAATGTTTAATCTGGTTAAAGGATTTCTAGTTGGTCTTACATTTTATAAGTTTAGTTTTCAAAAGTATATTAAGGGAAGTTGTGGCTTTTTTTTTTTTTTAATGGCCTTGGAAGCTCACTCTTTTGGGACAAACTATTGCTTGTTCTTAACTGGTATCTCACAGAAGTTATGAAAGCAAGGAAGTAAATGTGACAAGACTGATAATCATTTAAAAATTACCAAAAAGGTCTTTCCATCCAACAGATGCCGGATGTATCATTAGATCAGGAGAATATGAGCTCCAAGGACACACACAGACCTGGGTGCTAAGCGTAGCCCTTGTTGTCCAAGGTCTTTGACCTTGTGGCATCTACTTAACTTTTATGAACTTCAGTTTCCTAATCTGTGAAAATGGGGATGATGTTTTCCTTGTGGTATTCTTTAGAGCTGAAGTATCAAGTGAGGACATGTGACAGTGGTCCAGGAGCCTGCAGAGAGTGTGGTCAGCCACTCCCAGCCTCACGTTCGTTTCTGAGTCCCTCTCTGACAGGCCACACATTTACATGCTCAGGCCGGCTTCTGGGCTGGCTTTCTCCTCTGTCTGCACTGACTGGCTCACGTGGTGGGTAAGAAACTGCATCAACATTGAATCATGAAAGCAAAAAGTTTATTCATGTTTGAAACTACATATAACTACCACGAGGAAGACTTTTTCAATCCAGGGTGTAATCCAGTTAGAAAGGAACACGAAACGTTTTTAATACATTAGAATCACCGCCACAAATTATTTTCATGACTCAATCAGTTTCAGAATCGCATACAATACAAAAAGAGAGAAAGGAGAGGGGGCCCCATTACACAGGGTGAAATATACAGTACTGAATACTGAAATCTGAATGCATCACAATTAGTCGCTGTTTTTTTTTTTTTTTTTTTTGCATGGATTAGTAACAAGATGAAGAACATTCAAAATGTTTCTCAGTATTTACAACAATTTTACTGATCCTGTGTTAAGACCCAATGTTTCCACTCTCGGTTTTTTAAAAGTTGCAAATGCAACCCTGATTTTTCTTTTAAAAGATTACAATGTACATTACATTTTTATGAAGGGAAACAAAGAGTTAATTACAAGATGCAAAAAGATAAGAAAGAGACAAACTACAGCGCGAGTATTGTTCAGAGGTAGTAAGTGAGCACTCTAAGCTACAGAACATGTTGAAATTCTATTGGTTTGTATGAGTTCGCATGAGGTAATAAAGCTGTGTTTTGATTGGTGAGATGTATAAATACTCTTTTGCTACACTATATACAACACTCCAGAGAGCAGGGCCTTTGTGGATGCCCAGAGGACATAGCAAACCTTGACAAGTCTGTGCAGCACCCAGCGCACACCGTGAAACCCCAGGCGGATCTCGTGGTCACCTCTATCAGCAGCAAGTATCTTCATCTCTCAAAACAGTCGGGATCCATCATTTAACTACCGAGCAGACTCTGGGCACTGGTGCTTTCAGAGAGAGAAAAGATGCTACCGGTCTCTGATCTAATTATAACATAAGAGATCGAAACACAAGTGTGACGAGGAAGATTTTTAAACACAACCATCATTAACAGTTAGCCAAACAGCTCCTTTATTCCAACTCCATTAGTGATATGAAAGGACAATCAAAGTCTGCAATGGAAATATGCAAGAAGTTCAATTTAGGTGAGGTGAGTCTTTGTATCTGCTTTAACGATTGAGGTTTAGCATATATTGTACTTTTTACCCTTAAGGCCAAGTAATTGGCAAGTGAGAAACCATTAATGTAAAATATTGAGAATAAATTATGATAAAATAGCTACAGGACTGTCAACAATGTTAAATCTTGGCCTAATTGGATAAAGTGCTTTTTTAACATTGTGTGTTTTTAAGTATAAATACAAATGATTATGATTCCTTAAAAAACAGATTTACCAAGTTCTCTAATAAGACAAGGTTTTACAGTAAAGCTGTAGATGGTGGGCTACAAAAACGCTTTCCTTTTCCTCCTATTGCTCTGAATGCACTTATCAAGGCATGTCAGCTCAGGGAAAAGCGTTGCCAGAGATTAGTTAGAGGTATCAGAGTGCACACTTCCTGGGCCTTCTGTAGGAGAAGTCACAGAAGATGGAGTCGCTGCGTCCTGCCAGCCTCCATTAGCCTGAAAGGAGAAGCACAGTTCAACGGGTGCACGTCTACATATTAATTCTCCTCCCCAACTGAAAATACCCTGATGACAACATGAGAGCAAAGATGCATTAGCAAAATGTATTTTCTAAACCCACTTTGGCAGGAGTTTGAAGCATGTGTTAAAGTGGGATTAAATGCATGTAAAACAAATCCATCCTACCAAGTAAAGACTTGGCAATAAATCAGCACGCTGAAGGAGGGCTTCAGCTGGTCTCAAGCTGGCATGAAGCTCAGCCTTTGATTTGCTGGTAAAAATCAAGTGACTCGAAAAACAATCTTGTAAGAAGGGAGCAGTGGAGAAGCTCGATGCAATGCTTTGGCAAGACCTTGGGCTCCACAAAGTATAAACTTCAACCCTACTTAATCCTCGTTTCCATAGAGAAGTCCCCTCCTCCCCCCCTTCCATACACGCCTGACAGCCAGCTACTATAACCCTCGGAAAATGAAGGCCAGAATTTCCCTCCAAATAGGATCTCGCAGAATGAAAATGCATGAACTGTGGAGGAGCACACACTATTCAAATCTGGATTCCAATTATCTGTAACTGGGGCTCCTACTCGGGATGTTGCTACTGCTCTTCACATGCCGCTGGCCCTTCCTGCCTCAGACCTGCACCCGCAGTAACAGTGCTCAGAAACAAATTTGCCTTGTGTCTTGGCCTATAGAGGCAATTGCTGAAATCAATGTCTGATCAGATTTCTGCTGTGGCAGACAGCTTGTCGCTACATATTTTTATGTCAGTCAAGAAGAGGGAGGTGCTGGGCTTGTGAGTTGGGGAACACTGAGTGGAAGTGACGGGGTGGGCCTTTCTGCAGAGAAGGCGAGGGTGAGCTGGCTGACACCCAGTGCCTGCGGCACAGACCAGCCTCGTGCGGTGCCGCCCCCAGACCCGGGCCTCCCGTACCAGTGCCAGGGAGGGGCAGAAGGTCCCCCTGCCTCCCTCACATCCATCTGCAGCTTGTTCTAAGAGTCCATCCAAAATGCCTTCCTTTTAGGCCGGTGCACAGAACTCAGTCTAGATTCTTCACGCAGCCTTGGGCTGGGAATTCTTCCTTCTCCCAACATGCTGTTCTCAGGGAACCCCCTGTTTTCAGATTGACTGCACAGTCCTGCATATAAAGCACCCTTCCTCCCTCTAGGTCCACAGAGCAATGGCGGGAGGGGAGAGAGAGGGACCAAACAACCACACAGAGATGACCAGAGCCAAAGGGAAAAGGATTTTCCAGGCTTGAGGTGTATCAGATCCAGGTTAGGAAAATAAAGTTATGGCGGTCTATGGCTGTGCAGGTTGGATGGTGACAAGCACGTGTGTGTTTGTGTGGACCTGGAGAAATCCTCTCCTTTATCTAAGAGGTAAGCTGTTCTTACCTCTCAGGTATGAAAATCTACTCAGAAAGAGAAAAACTCTTACGCAGATACAAGTCTAAAGATATTCCATCTGAAGTAAACATCATTCCTCTTTTATCCAAATTTATAAACAACAAATGTACAATATTTTTACCCAGCGTGGCAGCTGGAGGAGAGGCTGTCAGCAAGTATTCTTTTTTTCAAAATAAATTAATCCTTACTCTGGTGGTTTGAGATTATGTACTGTATTATACAACAGCGCCTTATCAAGCCTCATCAGCGAAGATGGAATTCATGTCTGTAAAATGCTGCAGGCAATCACAGTTTCATATTTTATCATGTTGATAAGGATATCGCACATTCTCTGAAGCATTTCAAAACACTTAAATGAAAAAGGAGAAATGCAACTAAAAGGCTTTTTATATGGTTTGTTGTGGGTTATTATGAGTTATTTATAAACCCAAAAAGAAAGATTTGACATTTCAAATGTAAAAGATTTGAGTATTTAATGGTCCTTTTTTCCTTTTACAATTGAACATCCTCAATCACTTTTTAAATCATTAATATTTACTCTCATAGCAAGCTAGGCCCTAAAAAGGGAGAAGCTGGTCTCTTTTCTCTCTGACTCGACTACCCTCTGTTGGGCGGTTCATTTCCTCCTTAGCCTGGAGTCCCAGATCCTGTCCACCACTCCACCCTGGGGACCCAGTCTCCTCAGCCCCCCTTCAGGCGCTCTGTGTTTGCTACTTTCCATCCATGTCAGGATGAGCGGGAGGAAGTAAAGTTTTGGTCAATTGGTTACTGAAGTTAAAATCATTTCCTCCATATTTAACAACTAAGAGGCCATAAAAGCGCTGTACATGTTTTGCATCCCACACTGACAATACAGCAAGTCACTCTTAGGAATAGGAGTCTTTGTTTAGCTTGGTGTGTGGATCTGTCTGGGGCCCTCCTCCCCTTCACCTGAGCTGTGTTTGGGAATTTTTCCTTTTGCTGGAGTCTAAGATAAACGACCTGCTTTTTCACCATCTCCCTGGAACACAGCACGGCCAGTAAGAGATGGCATCTTAATGGGCTGATGCTTAAGTTTCTATTGATGACAGAACGCCAGCCACCCCGGGCCTCTGCGAGGACTTCTAACGGCATGAAGGTAACATCCGTGTTTAGGTTCATAAAATAAAAGTACAGTAAGGACGCTGCCTTCCCCACCTGCCAAATACAGGAGAAGCCAAGTCAAATGGCCATTAATTTATTTATTAATCACTGTTTACCTGACACGGTTCCTACAGCTCTTCAAATCTGGTTCCCCAGAGTACTCACATTTAAATTATGTGGACTGTACAGTGAATTTCCTCCAAGGCCATCACTGTAGCCTCCCGTCTGATTGATAACATGACGGAGGGTATCCACCTAGAAGTGAGACAAAACAAAATCCATCATCCCAAATCTACTAAAACATCATCACTTACAAAAGGAAACAATTTGAATTATGTGTGCCACGAGGGTTTAGCATCTTGAATGAAAGACAAATTTATCAATCAAATGTGACTGGCAGAATTTCAACAATTCTTTGCATATTTAAACTCACACATCTTTGTTTTTCATGCCAGCCCAACAATAACATCTTCATGGCAACGCAAACTTTTCATCTACACCAACCAAATGTGTGTGGCTATGGGTGAAAACTACTTATAAATATGTATACTGGCTTGCTCTCTCACACGCTTACACACACACACACACACACACACACCCCATATGCATAAAAACAAGTAGCTGCTTTCCATTAAGAGGATGAGAAAAAGAGTTGAACCTGGAATATACTTTAAGAACTCAGGTTTTTGTATTGACTTAAAAAAAATACAGAAATGAAATAGAGTAATATGTTTTAATATCACATACACATTGGCACACACAATTTTTCTATTTTGTTACAAAAGCAATACGCACCCAACCCCTCTCCATGAGCTCAAGCCAGAGCCGAATGCATTCACAAAGTTTATCAGGTTTGAATCATCCAAAGTCACTGTTCACTTGACTTCTCATTAAATTAAATGATGGGGCAGATGGGTCACGTCTGGAAGCCCCCAGCACAGGTTCTGCACGATGTGCAGACCACTTCCATGGGTTGAGAGTAAGGAGTTTTGAGCCCAAACCCTACCCTGCTAGAAAGGCCCCAGCTGGGGCATTTCTCCTACCTGTGATTGCACATTGGCTCCGACTTGGGACCCTTGGTAAGAATCCCCATTCAGACTCTGCATGTTCATGAACATGTCCCCAGAATTTGGGAGGTTAAAAGAACCAGAAGAACCTGGAAAGGAAAGAGTTAAGTAGCTGAATAACAGAGAGCTAACACACATAATCCTCAAAGACCTAGAGGCAGGGAAAGGAGAAAAGGCACAGAAGGGAAAGGCGGTATACAACATAAAGCATTTCTAGATCTAAGAGGACGGAGAATAACTCCAAGGAGTTAGGTCCTGTGATTCATTTTGCATCTAGGAATATCCTATCAATGGGGAAGCCCAAATATGAGACAAAGAGAGAATCAAACAGAAAAACACCCAGCAGCTGGCCTGGAACCATCCCCTTGTTTTCATTTATCTCCAGGACTTGGTCATGAAGCGAGCTCTTCACCATCATTAACTGTCATGGTGGACAATTACTCAGAGAAGAAACATTTTTCTGAACCTCTTTCTTAGCCATACACTCTGCCTAACTTTCATCAGTTTCCATGCGCCATTAAAAAGAATCTGGGGGTGGGATGGGAGGAAAAAAGAAGACAACACAAAACAAACAAAAACCCCCTCACTTTCTGAATTTTTAAAGATTTATTTAAATTATCTCCTTAGAAAAGCCCTTTGAATTGCTTCTCAAGTCCATCTGTTGGGACTAGCTGCACATCTTTCATTGCTACTCACATTCCCTCTCATTTTAAGATGTTTCCAACTCCATCAAAAATGCCACATAAAATCTGGCCAAAATGTGTTGTATGAGGAGCCAAGATATTGCATCCATGTGTTAAGTACACACCCCTCATGGCTAACCACGTCCTGATCAGCTTCCCATATGCTGAGCATACCAAGTCAGCACAGGGGCTCAGGAGAGGTGAGGACAGCAGACTGGAGTCTGCGGCTACATCAGGTAGAAAGCACTGCTGTCCCAACTCCAACATTCCAGCTTCATTACTCACGGCAACAGATAAATGTCCTACTTCCGCTATTTCACTCCTTCTTTGACAGACCACTATTGATTTTAAAATGCCACATGGAACAATACAGCTAAAAAACCATTAGTGATAGCACTTTCTCTAACTGCTGAATTAAAAACCACTACTAAGTGTGAAAGTCCCAGAATCTACCAGCAGTGAGTGGCACTCATTATGAACAGTGGGTTTACAGGCTCTGATCATCCACTCATTCACCTATCCCAAGAACAAGCCTGCATTTTAATATAAATCTTCCTTTATAAGTCCACTGTGTCCTCAGTATGGCTTTTTTTTCCTGGCAGGGCTTTGTGGCATAAGGCTGCCTGAGCCGAGTAGGGAGTGAGCACCCATACGCACCAGAATTTGGCGTGGTGGGCGAGTTGGTCTGGTTGTTCTGCACGGCTGCAGCCACTGCATGTGCGGCTGTCACGGCTGTCTTTGCAGCGTAGAGATTGGCTTCCTCCTGAAACTTGCCGATATTCTTCTTGTACCTGATTCGTTTGTTGCCAAACCAGTTGGATACCTGCAAATCACAGGGACATGAGGAAGGGGAAGCGAGGTTCAAAGGGGGGAACAAAAATCAAACTTCCAATAATAACCATAGGACACCAAGGGGAGACCTTGGGAGACACTCAATTCCTAACCCGTGATCACATCCTGGGGATCACGCAGAATGGTTCAGAGGCTCACTTGCTCTTTTGGCAAACCTCTCAACGCTCTTGGAATAAGACCCCTTTTTGGAGTTGGCCACAGTAACACTAAAATGTCTGGGAGCACTATTCATAAGAAAAATATTCAATTGGTGTATACCAATTAATATATAAACGGTCAGTCCCCCTAAAAGGAGTTGAAAGACTAAAGGAAATGTTCGTTGTTAGGTAAATAAGAAATACTAGTGAAAGAATGACTTATTCTTTTGGGGTCTGGAACAATTTTGGCAGCTGTACAGTAGAATCATGTTTGGTCTGCTGAAAAGAGTAACATCAATTAATAATGGATGAAAAACCCCTTTGTCTCCTGCCTTAGAAGATACTGTATGTCTGCCCAGATGGCTGCTCAACTTCTGCCAGTTTACACATGAGAAGGTCACAACGTGAAAACTCAAGCAATTCCAATAAGGTCAAATGCAAATACAGAATCAGCGGCTAATTTCATCAGGTGCAATATACTTATTTCTTTTGCAAACTAGTTATGATGTCAACCGGTGCAAATGGAAGAGCTTTCGAAGGAGGATCTTGGCAACAGGCGGATTTCATCACATTTCATTTACAGCAAAATTCAGCAAGACTCCCTGCCTATGGTTACACTGAGCGTTCAGGCACCTTGGAGCTGAGCTATATAGAGAAGAAGCTAAAACCCACACAGCAATTTATGAATAGGTACCCACTTGCTATATAAAAGGCTCTGACCTCTCTTTTGTAAAAGTAACACTTTAAAAATACTTTTTAATAATTTCTTAATAATGTGTTAAAGGGGCAGTGGTATCAGGTAGGTGAGTCACTGTTTCATCCTGAATAGCTACTTAGAAACCCTGAGGGAAAATGTGGTATGAGCCCTCCAACCCAATTTACACCAGTGGGCACGCTGGTTGACCATCTCTGCCAAGTCTTTAATTGCTTTGGAAATAGAACTCTCATTCTTCAAACTATGGCACTCATCCTTCCAGAGAAAGTGAGCCCTGGCAAGGCAGCCACATGAGGAAGACAATGTTGGCCTGCTGCTGCCCACACGCTGTCCCACCCTGGGGAGTCACATATGCGTGCGTGCACACATACACACGTCAGCACACTCGCTGAAGACCTGTGTAGCCACCGTGAGCACATGTTCAGACAGAAACAAGCCAGAATTCATCAGGAAGCAGACATGTTGCAGATCAGGCCTTCCTAGCCATTTCTGTTCCACCATCACCCCCCCGCCCTGCCCCTCAATGGAGGATTATGTGTGTCCCTTCCTTCCTTCATTTCAAACAGTGGTGGTAACAGTGACTCTTTAATGAGCATCTCCTTTGCACCAAACATTACACAGAGCCCTCTGCTTATGTTTTCTCATGTAATGATCTTAACAATGTCAAGGACTAGGTGGTTGAGGTGGTCACACAGGCATCACACCTGTCCAAAATCCGATGGCCTTCTCTCTCTCCTCAACTTGTTTGACCTCTCAGCAGCATCTGATACTTGCAATTACCACCCTTCCTTCTTAAAGCGCTTTCTTTGCATGGTTTCTGTGACGTTATGCTCCTGCTTCTCCTTCCGTGACACACTAGTGTGTGTGTGCGTGCGCATGCACGCACGCGTGCGTGCACATGAATGTGTGTGCACTTTCTCTCCAAGACTCAGCTCTTGGCTCTCTTCTTTCTCCTTGAGCAATCTTATCTCTATTAAATCTCAACTCTTGTCTCTGAACGACTCCCGGATTTCCATCTCTATCCCTAACTTCTATGAAAAATTTCAGTTCTCAATTTTTAAGACATTTCCTTATAAACGTTCTGCCACAGCCTGCAACTCAACAGGTCTACAATGGAATTCACGTGTCTTTTAAACCTGCGCCTCCTTCTCTATTTTCTCTTTGTGTTCATGGCATCTCTACCGCCAGAGACGTGGTACTCACCACATCACAAAGTCCCTGATTCCACTGTTAGACAGTTCTGATGGATACACAGTTCTCTATTCAGAACTAAGATCTAGTTCCCTTCCATTTCCACTTACAGGCCTTAGTTCCAACATCCGGACTGTCACAGTCTTAGGCTCTCAAACAGCCCTGAGGGACCCAACTCCACTCTGCCATTAGCCTTTGCCCTCCCTTCTTTCAGCCCCATATGCTTGGGGCAGGTGTGTGGGATAGTTGTGTAGGATGTGGTAGTGTGAGGAAGAGGTAAGAGGCTCACAGGTGAGGAGGACCTGAGCCAGGCAGGACAGGAGTTGTGGAAAGGGCAGAGGTCACGGAAGAGGAATAGGCAGAATTTGGCCACTGAGTCACTGCGGAGAGGAGAAGCTGAGATGATGCTGATGTGGGGCCCAGGGCTCCAAGAGAGTGGAGGCACATGTTCTGGGAGGGATTTCTGCACCTGGAGAAGGTAGCCTCAGTGACTATTAGGACCCACTCCCATACCAGAATTACATGACTCTAAAAATAAGAGTTCTGAATTAAGATTGAAAAATGACCCTAAAGGTATTTGGTCTGGTTATGGTTACAAGCAAGTTCTCATAGACCCTACTTCACCTTTCACAAGCACATCCTCAGCTCAGGAGGCAGGCCTAGAGAGCTGGATTACTAAAATCTCCTTCGATATGTAATATCACTCTAGCTTGTCTGATTGAGACTGTCAGGCCTGTGAAAGAGTTAAATATTGAATGTATCTATAGTGCAAAGGGAGATATTCCTGGTTGAGAGGGAATTTGGCATTTCTTAAACATAATTAATGAAAATTCCCCAACTCTGAATTTAGCAACAAAGGCCCATCTTAGAATTCTCTTCTTCTAAACAATTCTCTGTTGGATTCCGTACTTTGTAGTTAATATTACCTTGACAATCAGAGAAGCTATAATACATTAATGAAACCTAGCCTGGAAAATCAGATTACGGCTTTATTAACAGTTTCATAATTGAGGAATCTCTGTACCATCGAAGGTCTCATCTCCAGATATGTAAGAATCCTGTGTTTATGCATACCCCTGGACCAATCAAACAACAGTCATCACTAATAAAGGTTTATTTAATTCTCACAGTAAAATTTTAATATCACCAGCAGCCTGGGGAAGCTTTAGCAAGTGGATTTGCTTGACATCAGATCGTTTCTATTCTGCTAGTCCCAATACTTCTTAATCTTTAATATCAAGGCAATTAAAATTAATGGCCACTCATCCGAAGCTACTGTGGGCAGTGTTTCCTTGACATCAGTTGTTTGATGGGATTACCTAGAGGTTAAACTAACAAGCAAGGTTTAATTGGAAGCAATGAAAGAAGCAGTGATCATACGTTATGTTTAACCTGCATAACCACATCTAAATGAATATCTAAAAATGTTAAACTATTTCTCAAATTAAAATATGCACGTCACATTCTGATATCACAGATTTGGGTATTGCAGCAATCAGCTGTTAAGACCGCACTGCTGCTACTGAGATCGGAGTAATTAATGTATAAATCGACACCTAAGTTCAGGGTTTTTTTTCACCTTTTAAAATCAGATGGATACCATTAGTTGCAAAAGTCACCCAGTAGGAAGCACCAAAAGCTACAGAGCACAGGGGGCCCCCTCCTACACAGGGCTCACAGTGGAGCCAGGCTGTACACACCGGCTCAAAGGAGAGCAGAGCTTGCTCTGTCTCTGAACTCGAATGGTCTCTACGTTGGTCCCAGAATAGAAACACAAACAGGAAATTGGTGGAGAGAAAGGGAATATACTGTCCTGTGCTTCTCTTTTGAGTCACATATCAAGGATTCATGACTCCAGACTGTGCAGAAGGCAAAGGGCCAGGCAAGAATTTTAAGATCAATTAAAAATGAGAATAAAAACACAAGCATCTCCTCCTCCCACTGATGTTCATTGCTACCAGCTCCCAGAATGTATGCCTTTGGCAATCAGGGGAATGAGCAGTGAACATTTCGCAGGCTGGTGCTTTTCTGGAGCCCTTCTGCAAGGCCAAGAAGTGACTCGAAAAGCTTCTGTTCTCTCCCACTTACCACTGCCATGCATTTCTCGACTCAATTCAGCTGCAGACTGCCAACTGCCTTTAAAAAGTAGAATGTTTTTCTTTCTTTCTTTTTAAAAAATATTTTATTGACGTATAACTGATTTACACTGTTGTGTTAATTTCTGCTGCGTAGCAAAGTGATTCTCTCTCTCACACACACACACACACACACACACACACTCTTTTTCATATTCTTTTCTATTATGGTTTATTATGGTTCCAGTATAGTTGCCTGTGCTATACAGGAGGACCTTGTTGTTTATATATACTAAGCTTGTATCTGCTGATCCCAAACTCCTAATCCTTCCCTCCTCCTCCCCCTTGGCTACCACAAGTCTGTTCTCTTCATTTATGAGTCTTTCTGTTTTGTAGATATGTTTGTGTGTGTCATATTTTAGATTCTACATATAAGTGACACCATATGGTATTTGTCTTTCTCTTTCTGACTTACTTTGCTTAGTATGATAATCCCTAGGTCCATCCATGTTGCTGCAAATGGCCTTATTTCATTATTTTTTTATGGCTGAGTAATATTCCATTGTATACATACACACCACATCATCTTTATCCATTCATCTGTCAATGGACATTTAGGTTGTTTCCATGTCTTGGCTATTGTAGAGTGCTACTATGAACACAGAGGTGCGTGCATCTTTTTGAATTATAGTTTTGTCTGGGTATATGCCCAGAAATGGGGCTGTTGGATTATATGGTAACTATTTTTATTTTTTTGAGGAACTACTATATGGTAACTATTTTTATTTTTTTGAGGAACCTCCATACTGTTTTCCATAGTGGCTGTACCAATTTACATTCCCACCAACAGTGTAAGAGGGTTCCCTTTTCTCCACACCCTCTCCAACATTTGTTATTTGTAGACTTTTTAGTGATAGCCATTCTGACCCGTGTGAGGTGGTACCTCATTTTAGTTTTGATTTGCATTTCTCTAATAATTAGCAATGATGAGCATCTTTTCATGTGCCTCTTGGCCACCAGTATGTCTTCTTTGGAGAAATGTCTGTTCAGGTTTTTTTGCTCATTTTTCGATTGGGTTGTTTGTTTTTTTGTCATTGAGTTGTATGAACTGTTTGTATATTTGGGAAATTAAGCCCTTGTTGGTCACATCATACACTAACAAGGAAATATCAGAGAGGGAATGTAGATAAACAACCCCTTTTAAAATCACATCAAAAAAGAATAAAATACTTAGGAATAAACCTGACCAAGGAGGTAAAAGATTTATACGCTGAGAACCACAAAACATTAATAAAGGAAATCGAAGATAACTCAAAGAAATGGAAAGATACCCCATGCTCTTGGATTGGAAGAATTAATATTGTTAAAACAGCCATACTACCTATCTACAAAGCAATCTACAGATTTAATGTGATCCCTATCAAATTACCCATGACATTCTTCACAGAACTAGAACAAATAATCCTAAAATTTATATGGAACCATAAAAGACCCAGAATTGCCAAAGCAATCTGTAGGAAAAAGAACAAAGCAGGACGCATAACCTTCCCAGACTTCAGACAATACCACTGAATACAAACCTACAGTAATCAAAACAGTGTGGGTATTGGCACAAAAACAGACATATGGATCAATGGAACAGACTAGAGAGCCCAGAAATAAACCCACAAACCTATGGACAATTAATCTTTGACAAAAGAGGCAAGAATATACAATAGGGAAAAGACAGTCTCTTCAGCAAGTGGTGTTGGGAGATTTGGACAGCCACATGTAAATCAATGAAGTTAGAACACACCCTCACACCACACACAAAAATAAACTCAAAATGGCTTAAAGACTTAAATATAAGACATGATACCATAAAGCTCCTAAAAGAGAACATAGGCAAAACTTTCTCTAACATAAATCATACCAATGTTTTCTTAGGTCAGTCTCCCAAGGCAATAGCGAGAAAAGCAAAAATAAACAAATGGGACCTAGTCAAACCTATAAGCTTTTGCATAGCAAAGGAAACCGTAAACAAAAGGAAAAGATAACCTACGGACTGGGAAAAAGTAAGATGTTTTAAAATGTGGACTCTAAAAAAGACAAACTCAGAGAAACAGAGTAGAGCTGAGGTTACCAGGGGTTGATTATAGCTAATAATACTGTATCACATACTTGAATATTGCTAAGAGGGTACATCTTAAATGTGCTCACCAGGAAAAAGAAATGGTAACTATGTGATGGGATGGAGGTGGTAGCTAACACCGTGCAGTAATTATTTTGCAATTTTTAATATATCATAACAGTAGTACACCTTAAACAATGTTATGTTTCAGTCATATCTCAACAAAGCTGGGGAGAAAAGTAAAAGTGTTTTCCAAATACTGTAACTAATTCAATTTTTGTATCACTTTTTAACTTTTTCAAAAAAGATACCCAGACCCTTCTACTCAGAATCTTTAACTTTGAGGCAGATATATCAGATGTGGGTAGTATCACATGATGGTAGATGCTTGGGACTCAGGGTCTGGTTTCAAATACACCCTGTCATTTACCATGAGCAACGCTGGGCAGATTATTTTAGTATTCCTCTCACATACAGTGAGAGCAACAATAATAAGAACAGTAATATCTTCCTCATAGAAGTGTTAGGTACATTCATGATTTTGGCCCATAGTGATTACCGGGCACTACTGGCTATCACTACCACCTACGTTTTATCAATGAAGAATCAAGAGACCAGACTATACACGAGTGGCCCCAAATCATACAGTGAAGTGTGACAGATCCATATTCCAACCCAGGACACCCCATCAATTTTTTTCCTTTTTTACAATCAACTGGGATGTGTTTAGTGAGTATCTGTTATTGCCAGTGCTGTACTAGGTGCTATGGGGAGATGAAAAAATAAGCAGGTACCTCTACCTGCCTAGAATTTACAATTTGGTTATGAAAACAATGCTAGGCACTCAACTCAAAATAATGAACAAAAATTTCAGGATGGTAATGATGACACACCAAGCTGTACAGAATAGACTCTAAGTACACAAGGAATCTGGAAGAAAAGTCCCAGCAGATCTGGAAATTCAGGGGTAAGGTGAAACTTGAACTGGACTTCAGCTTCAATTCAATTCAACAGTATTTGTATTGAGACTCCATATTTCAGAGGTACAAACCTCTAGAAGCTCTGTTGATACAAACAAGCCAAAAACATAAGCCGCTGCCTCTCTCTACCCAGACCTCTCCAAGATCCCAGAGACTTGTTCTACTCTCTAACTTAACTCCCTTTCCCCTTAACTTCTCAACCCCTCTTTTATGGTGAAAGATGAAGGAGAAACCATTCTAAAGGAAAAGAGGGAAGGGAAATCAAAGAGTGTTTCTGGAAGAGGTGATGGTCAAGGAGTGTTTCTGGTGAAGGTCTAACAAGTGAAGAAGATTTTCACTGTGGAGAACGAGGGAACTGCAAGAAAGGGAGAAGGCATGGGTACCAGGGTAAAGCATCTGATAGACTGGCAGGCTCTGGCTAAGGAATGGGAAAGGGAAGAGTGCTCGATAAGGGAAAGCCTGAAGAGGAGCTCTGCAGGTGATCTCACCACCCCCACCATCCTAGGGCTCACTAAGGGAGGGGAGACTGAGACTAAGCCTGAGATTTCTAGGAAGTAGAGTGGGGAACGGTTCCCATGAGGCCCCCTGAGGCCAGGTGAGGTAGCCTTCCCACCTAGGTGTCTGTCCCGTGTCACACTTCTTGCTGGAATACTGCCTTAAAAAGTTGAACAATCAGGTACCTGCATTTTTTTCTCCTTTGTACATTTTTAAAGTTGGCATCTACAAGTTTTCATTATAAGTTTACAGTTGCAAACAATGTTATTTCAGGATGTCATAAATATTGACATTTTAAAATAAAACTGTAATGCTATTCTTTAAAATGTATCCAACCAAATATAAATAGCAAGGCAATTTGATACCCACTATCCATTTTAAAAACACATAAACTTGTTTTTCTTTAATAGTCAAAAATTTTGTGTTATCTTTTGTTTTGGAAGTGCATTTCCATTTCATTTCCCTCCCATATTATCCTAATGCAATATACTTTTATGCTCTACAAAAGTAATATATGGAAATTGAAATTTTTAAACTCTTTTTATTTCCTGTAATTATAAGGCTCTACACGTTTAACATATCCTTCTGGATTAAGCTATCACTGTAGTTAGTCTAAAATTAATCAAAGCAATACAAATACTTATTTTGATAAATAATACTTATTTTGACCATCAAAAGTAAGGTTTTAACACACATGCATTTCTTTTTTTTAATAGTTGAAACCATAATTTATTGTTAAAAGTTCTATATCAATCAGCATTGAAATTCCCCCTTAAAAAGTTAGAGTACTTTGGAGGGGAACATTGTTTTAATTCTGATTCACTAAATTATTTGTAAACTACTGAATACTTTGAACGCATTCTTCAACAGAATCAACACATGCATTTCTTAGTCAGGGGGTGCTGGGTTATAAAGCGCTGATTGAAGGAGGTTTGGCTGTCACCAATATTTCATACAATCCCCTACGGGGCACCAGAGAAGGTCTCACACTTTGGGGCAATGGGTGGGAGTATCTGTTTCATAAAGTGGGAAAAGTAGAAAAGGGGAAGAGGGAAAGGACAACCACATGAGCTACCACCACAGCAGCTTTCTGAGGCAAGTGAATTTTAGGAAGGTGTGTATACACACACACACACACACACACACACACACACAAGGAAAGCTGACCAGTGAAAACCTTAAAACCATGCGTGCCCTTGCACCCTCTGGAAAATGTCAGCTACTTTGTGAAGCATGTGCACCTTAGTTCAAGACTGCTGCCTTAAGTGAGCAGGCTAACTCTAGTTGCACTAACTTCTTTGTGTGAGTACATGTGGGAGCCCCTTGGATGGGGTGTATCTAGTAAAGACTTCAGCTATAAAAACAGGGCTCGCTCACGCAATCACGTCAATGTGTCACAGTGACCTTTTGGAGCTTAACAAAGAACAAATTTGTCAGCTTCAGAAAATCAAAAACATTTAAAGAAATAAACCAAAAGGGGTAGATACAGTTTACTTATTATTTAGCATAACCTTTCTGTAAAGTAAGCCAGCAAATATGGATATACATACGCTTTGACTCAGCATTACTAAGAATTTACCTTGATGAAATAGACATATGTGCAAAGAGATTTGCCACAGTCCTACTTACAATAGTAAAAACAGAGATTAATTGATAGCACATCTGTATAATGGAATATGATCATTGATTAAAAATGTTGAAGAAAACTATATGGGGGAAATATTCACAATATATTGTAAAGAGGAGGAAAGAGCTTTTTTTTTTCTTTGCATACAGCATGAGAATTTGGGGCGGTTAAAAATACACATAGGCATTCATAGCTGTGCACATGCAAACATACACGTATGCATACAAAAAAAAGTACTAGGACACATATAACCAATATGTGATTATCTTTTAGAGTGGGTTTATAAAGAACTTCCAATTTTGCGTTTTTCTGTTTTCGAATATTACCCAACTTGACTTCAGGTGAGCAAGTATTGCTTTTTAATTAGAAAAAGGTACTTTTCCAAAAAAAAGAAAAATGCACTTTTCAATGAAAAAAATAACCACTCTTCTTTAAAAAAACCACTTGGAAGTCATTTAACAATCTTGAAGAGTGTAAGTGCCAGGTACTGTGCTGGCCCACACAGCTACAGGAATAAACGATCCCATTCCTCTACTCTATCCGGAGGATGGGGTTGGCAGGTCTGAGAATTCTTGAAATAATGAAAAGCAGATACTGTGTAAATCTCAAGCCACTGAAGTTTCCCAGATTGCTTTGCCTTTAAGAAAAATGCCATGTTCAAATTAAAAAGCTAAACCATCTACAATGTCTCTACAGTCACTGAAAGCCAATTTATTAATTAGCATTAATTGTACCTTACATTTCAAATTCTATCACTACATTTATCATTTTAATAACAATGTTAAATAAAAGAGAAGAATTATTACTTAACAACTTAATCTTCAAGAGGCAGAAGTGCAGAACTTTAGAGTTCATCCTTAGTTTTGCTTCCTTGCATAACATACGTTAGGGAGAGAATCAGCACTTGTTTGGAAAGGCAGCAGCTGACACTAAAACAACATTACTGAGATTAGCAAACTGAAAATTTATGAAGCACAAATCTTAGAAAAATTTGCCATTGTGTTTCTCATGTTTACTTGTGATGCATACTTTATGTACTGTGTGCCTAATTAAATGCAACAGATTATGAAATGTTGAAATGCCAAGTTGCGTATAATGGAATATGTAGCTTATTTACACTGTAAACAACTTCACCTCTAATAAATAGTTTCTCTCTAATCAATATGGTTTCATCCCCATTATGTGATTCAATTTGAAAAGAGGGATGGAAGCCAGATACTGTTCAATTTTTAAAGTTAATGGTATTAATAAACTAAATCTCATTTCACTTCTCTCTTTCCCAAGGGCGCACATCCAGTAAACTTTATGTAAGGACAGAAAGGCTGGACACTGCAGATAACCACACGTGTGCATTCCCTTGAGAACCCACAGGGCACTTGAGAGCCAGACAGACCTGAGTGTGAATCCCCGCTCTATGATTTCCTAGCTGTGTTACCTTAGTCCAGTCACATCACCTAAGTTCTTTCCTGGTCTACAAGACGGGATACGATGCCTTCTCCCCACAGTGCTGTTGAGAATGGTAAAGGATATACCCTCTACAGTCTACGCTGACTTCCTGTCGTCACTAACGTCAGGACACCCTTTCCACGGGAGTTCTGGATTCTGGGAGAGCCTGTCCCTGCTCCCAGTGCTGGCAGGGTCCTGGCAGTGGGGACTAGACAGCAGTGAGAGAAGGGAAAAGGGGTTGCTCCCCTCACACCTGAGCATGATACACTTCCTCCCAGGAGGGTGACACCTGACTAAGAGCTCCTGTTTGCCACACACCTGTGGGGCGTGGTTCTGCACAAACAGCTGACGGCACTACCCCTGCCTTCTTGTCCCTCATCTCTCCCGCCCTAACACAGCCACTTGCAGGACAAGGCAGTGGATCTAGAATTTGTAGGAAACCTGGGTTTAGATCCTACCTGTACCTATATTTATAACAGCAGCCACTTATGGAGAGCTCATTTAGGGCCAGCCATTTTACCAGGAGTTTCACATTATTATCTCATTTAGCCTCACAAAAACCCAATTTGATGTAAAAACTGAGGTCAGAAAGTTTAGGTAACTTGCCTGGGGTCACTGCCTTTCCTGTGCTTTTTCCACTATGCCTTGTCTAATAAGACTTGTTTTGGTTTTTGTTTGTAATAACTTTTAAAATTAGTTATCTATTTTATACATATTAGCATATATATGTCAACCCCAATCTCCCAATTCATCCTCCCACCACTGCTCTACCCCCTTGGTGTCCATACGAATAAGACTTGTTTTTTATTAATATTCTTCATAAAAATTTTTAAATTGTTTATTCAATTTTATTTTCCACTGTACTAAATGGCTAGGGCTACCAAAGTATAGCCTATTTTTTCAGTGTAAAATATTTCAGCTCCTTTATGGTTAAATGTGAGCTAGCCCAAGAATCCAGACCATTTTATTTTCTTTTTAGAAAGTAAGTTCCAAATTGTGAACAACTGACTTAAAAACCAACTTTTGAAACACAATCTACTTCTAATAAGAGAACTGAACAAACAGAAATTCCATTTCCATAGTATTTGAAATAATTTAAAACAGATTCACTTGTCAAGTACTGTATTTTTTTTTTTTTTTTGAGGCTGTGAAAAATTCTATTGCCATAATGTACTGACACCCTTACAGTTTGGCTTTGCCCTTTCTACTCTATGCGTGATAGACTGATAACTGCTCATGACATTCACAAAGAGGCTCATCTGCAAAAGTATATAAAACGTCAGCCTTGCGGCCATAGTACATAAAGAACAGATGACACCATTCATTTCCCTAAAACACGTGCTGAGGGGTGGTTCTAAATTACCACAGACAATGTTTTCAGTTAAAGATTTTTTCCTTTAAAATTACCTCTCCCATTAAAAAATTAAAAAATGTATTAGGTGTACAACTGAATAAGTTACTCTATAGCCTCCACAGAAAATCTCTTTGACAGATTTTGAAACAGTGACATCACAACTGTGAAACTGACTCCCATCAGCCACACTGAGAGATGGAGCCATCTCTGAAGGCAACACATCAGCACCCCAGAATTAAAACTCAAGAGCAGTCCTTAAACAATAATGGACCAGATTTTTTGTCCAGATAAGTTTCATGTAAATCTACTTCCTGTAACAAAATATCAAAATGGATTCAGTGTCCTATGTAAAGAAATCCTATAGTCAAGCCTTTTGTTTCATGGAAACGCTTATTTGTTCAAAACCTCTCCCTACCAAATACACACCCAGTTTCTTTTCTTTTTAAAAATTCATAAAATTTCACTGAATTTATTTAAAATAGGAATACCTATCCTTAAAAGGTATCCTACCCTTTCAACACATAATTAATTCTTACTAAAATGAACCATATGCATTTTTAGAGTAAGGAATATACCTAGGGTAGGTCTACTCAGAGACTAAGAATACACACAACCCCACTCACCCCCAACCCCCACCCTGTGCCCACTCTAGCTCTCACCATTTTTTTTTTTTTTTTGGCACACGGGTTTAGTTGCTCCGTGGCATGTGAGATCTTCCTGGAGCAGGGATCAAACCCATGTCCTCTGCATTGGCAGGCAGATTCTTAACCACTGCCCCACCTAGGAAGCCCTCTAGCTCTCACCTTTAAGAAGCCTCTGAAAACCTAGGGGTTGGGGGCTGCTAGCACACTAGTTTGTCAGTGGTCAGAGCATCTGTTCTCCCTTTCTGTTGGAAACTTTATGAGGCTCTATATATACAATATACCTAGCCAGAAAACTGGTTGAATGCATGACAAATTAGCATTTATTGAGCACTCATGATATACCAGGCCCCATACTAGGGAGTCTACATATATTATCTCATTTAGCCCTTGTACCTCTGAAGAAATTATCATCTTACTTACAAGTCAAAAAAAATGGGAACTTCAAGTGAAATAATTTACTCAGTGTCACATTGCTACTTAACAGTGGCAGAGTGGAGTCTGTTTCTGTACCTTCCTATATACTGAATGTACAGTCATCTGGAGTTAAAGTCCCAATTTCTCAAAATAAGTGACATGAAATGATAGTACCACTGCCTAAACGGAACACAAGGAACAACACTTAGTTTTGGTAGAGAATCTGGTGTACCTGCAGGGCAATGGTGTAAATATCTAACTTCAGGAAGTCAAGAGGGAGAAAAGGAAACTATTTATACCAGTATTTGAGAACTTCTCTGACTTGATTTTTTTTTTTTTTTCTTGGTCGTGCACTGCAGCTTGCAGGATCGTATTTCCCTGACCAGGAATCAAACCCAGGGCCATGGCAATGAACGCACTGAGTCCTAACTACTGGACTACCAGGGAATTCCCTCTCCCTTGATTTTCGATACAGTTACCTAACACTTTTTTGGATTTAATTTATGTCCTTTAATACCTTGAGATGGACCATTAGCTCACTGATTTTCAGCCTTCCCTCTTACTATGTGTATACCATATAAATATGGTATGTATATAAAGTACACACACATACATATAAATATTTAAAGCTATAAATTTCCTTTTAAGCATGGCTTTAGCTGCATTCTATGAATTTTTATTTTTATTTTTTTGGCCACACCATGCAGCTTGTGGGGTCTAAGTTCCCTGACCAGGGTTTGAACCCAGGCCCTTGGCAGTGAAAGTTTGGAGTCCTAACCAGTAGACCACCAGGGAACTCCCATCCCATGAATTTTGATAGGTGCATTTTCATTATCATCCAATTAAAATATTTTCCAATTTCCACTGTGACTTCATTAACCCATGAGTTATTAAGAAATACAGTGCTTTATTTTCAAACGGGGATTTCTACTTACCTGTTATCGACTTTTTATTTGTTTAATTCCATTATACTCAGAAAACATACTCTATATTTAACATTAAAGTTTACTTATTTTTTAAAATAAATTTATTTATTTTTACTGGCTGTGTTGGGTCTTCTTTGCTGCACACGGGCTTTCTGTAGTTGCGGAGAGCAGGGCTACTCTTCGTTGCGGTGCGAGGGCTTCTCATTGTGGTGGCTTCTCTTGTTGCAGAGCACGGTCTCTAGGCGTGCGGGCTTCAGTAGTTGCAGAGTGTGGGCTCATCACCAGTTGTGGCTTGCGGGCTCTAGAGCGCAGGCTCAGTAGTTGTGGTACACAGGCTTAGCTGCTCTGCAGCATGTGGGATCTTCCCAGAGCAGGGATCCAACCCATGTTCCCTGCATTGGCAGGTGGATTCTTACCCACTGTGCTACCAGGGAAGCCCTAAAATTATTTAAAATTTATTGAGAGGTGTTTTACGGCCCAGAATATAGTTAACTTTCAAAATGTTCTGAAAGTGCTTCAAAAGAACATGTATTCTGCAGTTGTTGGGTACAGTGTTTTATACATGTCCATTAGGTCATTTGCTAATCATGGTGTTCAAATCTTCTGTATCTGTGCTACTCAAAGTGTGGTTCCAGAACCATCAGTATCAGCATTACCTGGGAGCTGCAAATTGTCAGGCCTCACTGTAGAATCTTTGAATTAGAACCTCTGGGAATAGGGTCCAGGAATCTGAATTCCAACAAGCTCTCCAGATTATTCTTTCTCTTTTTCCTTTTTAATAAATTTATTTATTTATTGGCTGTGTTGGGTTTTCATTGCTGCATGTGGGCTTTCTCTAGTTGCGGCAAGTGGGGGCTACTCTTCATTGTGATGCGCAGGCTTCTCATTGAGGCAGCTTCTCTTGTTGCGGAGCACAGGCTCTAGGTTCACAGGCTTCAGTAGTTGTGGCCTGTGGGCTCAGTAGTTGTGGCTCAGGGGCTCTAGAGTGCAGGTTCAGTAGTTGCGGCACACAGGCGTAGTTGCTTCACAGCATGTGGGATCTTCCCAGAGCAGGGATCAAACCCACGTCCCCTGCATTGGCAGGCGGATTCTTAACCACTGAGCCACCAGGGAATTCCCATCTCCAGATCATTCTTAAGCTTACTAAAGTTTGAGCAGCACTGTTCTATATCCTCATCATGTGTGTGTGTGTGCATGTGCCTGTGTGTGTGCACGTGCATGTGTGTGTGCATGCATATATATGTGTTTCTTCTCTGATAGAAAGATGTGAAAATCTCCTACAGTGATTTTGTATTTATGTTTTCCTTTTAAATTTTATAAGTTTTTGATTTATGTTTTCTGAGCTTCTGCTATTAAGTACACACAAATATAGAACTGCTACGTCATTAATATTGTGTCTCTATCTATAGTAAAACTTTTTGCCTTGAAGTATTTTTTATCTGATATTAATAGAGAAACACCAACTTTCTTTTGGTAATTGTTTGCATATTGTATTTTTTTCCCATACTGTTGTACTGTCATTTTCATTCTTTCTGTGTTGTTATGCTTTAGATATGTCTATTAGAGAATACAAGTAATTAGGTTTCATTTTTATATCTTATTTGACAATATTTGCCTATTAGTGTTTAATTTATTTACATTTAATACAATTACTGATATATTTGGGTTTAAACCTATCATCTTACTAAATGCTTCCTATTTGTCCCACTTACTATGTTCTTTTTTCCAATCCTTTCTTGCCATCTTTTAGAATGCTTATTTTCAAAAATCATTCCACATTGCCTTTTTTATTAATTTAGAAGTTATACACTCAGTATTCTTTAGGCACTTACCTTAGAGATTATACATTCTTGACTGTCAAAGTCTAATATTAACTGGTACTTTTACATTAATTGGCATTTTACCATCTTTTGCAGAAAATGCATGAGCATGAGAACACTTACCCTCCCCTAATAACTTAAAAGGCATTATTGTGTATTTTAATTCTATATGTATTATAACCAAATAGGACTTTATTATTTTAAACAATCAATATTCATTTAGACTCACATACACATTTACCCTTTTCTTTGTTTTCCACTCCTTTCTGCATCTCCCACCTTCTAGGAGTATTTTTACTTCTGCCTGTACTTTTGGTACTCTCTTTAGAGAGAAAATAGGGCAAATTCTCTCAATTTTTTACTGAAGATGTCTTCATTTCGCCTCTCCTTTCAAAGATCATTTTTGGCAGATACAGATTTCTAGGCTGACATTTAATTTATTTCATCTCTTTAAAGATATCATTCTACTATATTGTAGCTTTACTGTTTTCACTAAGTAATCAGTGGTCAGCCTAACTGCTATTCCTATGAAGCCACTGTTATTTTCCCCTCTGGCTGCTTTTGTTTTGACTGTGTTCAGTGTGGATTCCGGTTTAATCTATCTTCTTTTGGAACTGTAACTTTTCATAAATCTAGGGCTGAGAGTCTTCCATCAGTTTTGGAAAGCTATCAGCCTTTACATTTCAAATATTGCTTCTGACCCACTATTATGTTTGCTTCTGGGACTACAAATACATTTACATTAGACTTCTTACTGTATTCTCAATGTCCCTTACTCTCTTCTCCTGATTTTCTATCCTATAGTCTCTCCATTCTTCAGCATGGTTATTTTCTTATGACCCATCTTCCAGTTCACTAATTCTCTCTTCAGCTCTGTTTAATCTGCTTTAAAATCCACGCAATGAATTCTTAATTTTGGTTACTGAATTTTTCACTCTAAAACTTCCATATGACCTTTTTTATGGTTCCCAGCTCTCTGACAAAATTCTCCAGTTTGCTTCTTATTTCCTTGGATATACATATATACATATCATAGTATTTTACAGTCCATATCATATTCTTTTATTTTCTAGAGTTCAGTGGATCTGATTCTATCGTCTGTTATTTCTGTTGGTTTCAGCATATATTGTTATGTCTTCTTGTATGTTTTTTTTTTTCTGATTGTGTTCCCAGTGTCATATTTGCTTTGTTTATAGAAACAACTTGAAGCCTAGAATGCTATCTTCCCCCCAAAAAATTTATATTTGCTTTGTCCAGGCACCTATGAGGACTAGCAATCCAATTCAAGTACTAAGGTATTGTGAAATGGAATTACAGTCTCTGTGAGAGTCTATGTACTTCCAATGCACCCCTGCTAGTAGGATATAGCTCTGGTGGTATCAATACAAGTCCTAACACAAAGCAAGGGAAAAAAGGTGTCCTCCCTTCATAGGTCCTAGATACCTAGACACCAATTCCCAGCTTCTCAGCCTTTCAAAGTTGTCAAAAGCACAGCTTAACCTCTTAGTCATTCTCTCAGAATTGACAAACAACCTGTGGAAAAGTCATTACCCCGGCCTCATTTTCTTCTTATCTGCAAATTCCCAAAGCAACATCATCCCTTCAACTATGAATTTAAGTGAATGATTCCCAAGCTAAAGCCTTAAACTTGACCTTTCTCTTATATTTCCAAACTGAACACTTCCCAACTGGGATACTGATGGCAATGCAAATCTGGCATAACTATCACAAATCTTTAATCTCCCCTCCAACAAACCAGCATTTCCTAAAAAGAACCAAAAGATAAAAAAAAAAAATTTTTTTTAGAGAGGAAAAAAAAAAAGAGAGAGAGGAAAAAAGAAAAAGCCCCCAGAATGTTCTCACGTGTTTCCTATATTAGCTAACACCACCATCTTCAATTATATTACTCTTTCCTTCTTACATCCTTATCCAATTGTTAACCAAATCTCCAAAATATCAGTTCTATCTCCAAAATACTTTTAAAATCCATCCCTGTTTTCTACTTTCAGTGGCTGAATTTGAATCCCCACCACCTCACCAATCTCCTATGTAGTCACTCTCATTCTAATGTCTTCCCCTTCAAATTGACCTCACACATTGGTGCTAGATTTATCTTTCATGAGTCTGATCACATCACCCCAACCCAGAAATCCATATTGCTCTTATTTTATTTCATAGCACTTATTACCATATGGCATTATATATATGTTATTATTTATAATTAAAATATAAGATATGACATAATTATATATTATTTTTATGTATGTGTGTATATATATACATATATATATTAATTATCCTCTCCTCATTAGAATGTAAGCTCCACGAGGACAGAACCTCTATTGTAGTCACTGTTATATGCAGCAGAGTGACGAGAAATCACTCATTGAATGACTACTATATAGTTAATTAACTAACGCAAAACAGACATCTAAATTGCTCCACCTCATAACTGTAGGCATAATTACAGATATCTAAACATCATAATTGCAGACCTTCCCTGATCAGGTTCCAGCCTGATTCTCTATCTAAATCATTTCTTCAACAAATACTCATTGAGTGTCTATGTGAGTACAGTCTGCTAGGCATTCAGGATATAGTGCTGAATAAGATCACAGTCCCAATTAACAGGGAATTCACCATCTATCAGAGAAACAGTATTAAACAATTCATTACTTAGTTACAATTGTGGCAAGTGTTATCAAGGAAAAGTATGAGAAGCTATGAGAATATATAATGGAGGACACTAACTGGAAGTTCAGGGAAAGCTTTCTTGATGAACTGACATCTGAAGTGAGCTCTGAAAGAGCAGTAATTACTAAAATTTTTACACATATGTGTAATCCTGTTGGGGGTGGGGTACAGGATTAGACCATCCAAGGCAGGAGAAACAGCATAATAATAACTATCATTATATTTTTTCTTACTCTTGGATAAGCACTCTGCTAGGTGATTTACATATATCTTCTTACTGAAACCCCCATAACCTTATGAGGTACATGCTATTTTTATTCAAATGATACATACAAGGAAATGAAGCACAGTAAGGTTAAATGATCTGCCCAAGTTCACAGAGCTATTAAGTGGAGGGTACTTTCCTAATTCTCAGTAAACCCCTCCTGGTACCATATTCCAAGATGACACCCATATGCACTGGTACAGTCCCCTGGACAGCTTTGGTATCCTGTCAGCAACATATTTGTCTGTCTCCCTCAAGAAATTTGACATTTCTCAGGGAAAAAAACCTTATCTCATTCATCTTTCTTTGCCACAGTGCCAAACACAGTGTCTGGTCATAGTAGGTATTCAGTGCCTGTTGAGTGAATTAGGAAAACAGCCCCAAATCCTGGTACGTTCCTTTAGATAGATCAAATTAACTTTTACTGTATGTAGCTTCTATTCTCAAAATCCATACTTGTTTTAGAAAAGTAATATACCCTCCACATAAGCTGACAGAAGAAAGGACAAAGGAAGCCCAAGAGCACCTCTGGAGAACGCCAGATCTCCTGGGTGGAAGTACCACAGAGTCGATGCAAGCGGGAAGCCAGGAGCCTTGAACTCAGAGCTGATTCTGATCAGGTCTTTGTCCCTTAGGCTACACTGTATTTCCTCTTTTCACTCCTCCCTACCTACTCTCACCCTGCTCTGGGCCCCCAGAGGCTGACCTATATGCCCTCGGGCTTCTGGCCAAAGGAAGTCACTGGTAGGAGATGAGAAGAGACCGAAAGTAAGGTCAGAGGATTTGTTCCCCTGACTCCCTCACCATAATATTGCCTTTACTTAAGGTTTCAGTTACTGGCCTTCTCCACGCGGCTTCTATGTCTTAGCTGGGTTCTGATAATCCTCCTTATCTCTTCAGGCCAAGGGGTAGTAACAGAACCAAGCAGTACCAGCATTATCCTTTATAGGTTCCCGATACTCTGCCCACACTTCTGTAATAGTCGCTTTATTAAACTCTTCTCAAATTATTCTAATTTGAGTGTGCCCTCTGTTTTCTGCTGGGACCCTGACTGATATATTGGCCTGTTGGTCTGACCACAGAAATGAAGCAGTGGAAAGGTGAGATGCAATAATGGTGGACAAGCAGGAGGAGAGGTTGACAGGAATACTCGAAGGGAAAGAACAGACAAGGAGGTGAAGGGGACAAAAACTGGAGGGACCATGATTCTGATTACAGCTTCTTTTTGATAGGAAAACTCAAAAAAACATCTAAGCTGGAAATAGTCTTTCTATCCTCAGTTGGGTATCACATCAAATGAGTATTAGAGACGCCCTCAAAAAAGATTCCCCTAAAATAAATATAATACCTGACATCCCTGCAGCAAGCTTTAGGCACCAAGCTAAGCATGGTGCTGATTGTTTGTAGAGAAGGACAACAACAAAAAAATCAGAGGCCTCCCCTGTTTTCTTTAAATCTTGCAGATATGCCTTATCTGTACTTGTGTTACAACATCCTCAAAGCTCTCATCTTCTTACAACTTGCTTCTTTGTTCTTTGCACACTATTTAATGATGTCGCATCTCCACTAGGACACACACTCAGAGACTTTATAGAACAGAGGGCCTGCAGCCGTCTTTTAAGACAATGTGAAAGAACCACTTTCACAAAATAGCTGCCATTTTCCTTCAACTTGTCTCCCGTTCACCAATTGCATACTTACAGTAGAAATCCACTTCTGCCTTGTGTCTACTGCCAGAGTAACTGAAAAGGCTTTTATGGATAGCTGGAAAAGATACTGTAATTTGATAGTCATGTTTTTTTCCTGCTCTAATTATTATTTTAACGGGCTTCTTCTTATTTTAATAGATTTTTTTAATAAGGAAATCTTACTTACAAATTTTAATTAGCTTACTGAATATTCACTGCTTTGGAATAAGTAGTTTAATGAGTAAGGAGACCTCAGACTACTAACTAGCCTGGAGTCTCTAAAGTAGCTTAGGGGGAAATGATGCAGCCCTAGTGACATAAGCCCAGCCTGTGCCTCACAAACCAGGACTCTGAGCTGGGGCCCCGGGGATAGAGGAATCACACTGTCTCTTTCAGGGAAAAAAAGTAAAAATCTATTCTATTCCTTTTTATCAAGAATCTCTATGTAAGAACCTCCAGTTCTCCCACTCACGAAGACTTGTGACTGTTATCAAATCACTTAACTTCTCTGAACATGTCTCCTCATCTGTAAGGGTTATATAATTTTTTCCACATTAGACTGTTATAAAATTGGGTCTTATGCACCACTTTAAAAGCTCTAAGATACGTTAGTTGAATGAATGTATGAATGTATGAATGAATGAATCTTAATGCTGCCAATTAACCATTCTGTCATTTCAGCTTCTCATCTGCTAAAAAAAAAATCAATCTTTTCTTTACAGTACACTTCAATTACAAAAGCAATGAAGAATAAGTTAACATTTTTCATTCTAAAAACACCTAGCAGAGAAAGTAGGGCCCAAGTTATTTAAATTCAAATTTGGAATCCGGAGAACAATGGAGTTTTTTGTAACTTACTAACTTGAATAATCAATGCAAGTTGGCTCTATTCCAAAAAGTAAAAGCATATTAACAACTGCCCCACTGATTAAGAATATATGACAGAGACTTCCCTGGTGGTCCAGTGGTAAAGACTCTACACTCTCAATGCAGGGGGCCCAGGTTCGATCCCTAATCAGGGAAGTAGATCCCGCATGCCGCAACTGAAAGAGCCTGCATGCCGCAACTAAATATCCTGTGTGCTGCAACAAAGACCCGGCACAGTGAAAGTAAACAAACAAACAAACAAATTTTACGAAAAGAATATATGACAATATAAGTATGATTCTCAGTGTTTATGACATTTGAAATCATTTCTTTTTTTGTGAATTTTCAGGGTATTATGTAAGAGGGGAACTCCAGCTTATTAAATCACACTAACCCTTAAGAAATCAGAGATTTCAAATTCTGGGTTCAGTCTGCAATTCTATGTTAAGGATATTTATATTTATAATACATTAGCACAAATTAACATAGGACTAAAACAAATCGTAAAATTTTTACTTAGCTGTTCCTATTTATATAGTGAACCTGAAAAAACTATAAAATATATTAACTTAATAAGCCCAAAACCAGACTCCTGAGCTTCCCCCCAAAACCTGTTCCTCCCTAATCCTTCCCAATACACTTAATGACAACTCCATACTTCCACTGCTCATGCCAAAAATGATAGTGTCATTCTATCAGTAAACCCTCAGCTGTACCTTCACAATTATCTGGAATGCAGCCACTTCTGATGGCCTCTACTACTATCCTCCTGGTCAAAGCCACCATCATTTTCTGCCTGGATTATTGCATTGGCATCACAACTGTGTCTCTGCTTCCCCTTGCCTCCCATGATCTATTGTCAATACAGCTACCATGGTGATCCTGTTAAAGCTTAGGTCAGATCATGTCACTCCTCTGTTTTCCATCTCAGAGTAAATGGCCGAGTCATTACCACAGTCTAAAAGGCCCCTGTACCACTTGGACCTCACAGTCTCTCTCACTTCATTTCCTACCACTTCCCCTACTCGCTCAGGCTACTTTTACCTCAGAGCCTTTGCATTTTCTTTTCCCTCTGCCTGGAATGTTCTTCACCAATTAGCCACATGGCTTGGTCATTCATCTCCTTCAATCTTTATTGAAAGATATTCTCAGGAGCGGGTTTTCTTTACCACCCTATTGAAAATCACAACATTTACCTCCCTGTTCTCCTTCCCTCCTTTCTCTCTATAATGCCTATCCCTTTCTAATTTATCATTTAATTTACTTACATTATCTATTTGTATCCTCCCAGGAAAATCTAAGCTTCATAAGGGCAGGTTTGTTGTCACTGTGTAACTTTTTAGTCAAATGAAAAATATATATACAAAAAAGGGCCACACATCATAAGTACAGGGCTTGATGAATTTCCATAAAGTGAACATACCCATGAAACCATCAATTAGATTAAGCAACATTCCCCTTTGCAATCACTGTTCTCTCAGGGGAAATCACTATCCTGACTTTTAACACTAAGATTAATTTTGCATGTTTTTGAACTTTACAATAAGTGAAATTATACACTAAGTGCCTGACTTCTTTCACCTGGCATTATGTAATTATATACAGTCTAGTTCATTCATTCTCATTGCTACATAATATTCCAAACATACATAAATATACTACTTTTATTTACCCATTTTCCTATTGATGGACCTTTCCATTGTTTCTAATTTGGCTACTACACTGTTGCTAAGGATATTCTTATATATACCTTTAGGTGACATGTACACAACTCTAACAGGTAGGGCAGGGAGTTCAGCCTGTTAAGTTCACAGATGTCTCTTCCATCCCTAGCACAGTATCTGACACATAATAGGTATTACAATAAGTTTTTTGCTAACAAATGAATGGAAATAGTCTTTTAAAAATTCTGTTATTTAGATTTAACAATTCATATATGACTTGCTAGGCTTATATATGTAGGTTTGTAATGCATAAAAATTAAGTTAATCTCTTTTAAATCTACCACTTAATAAAGACACTACCAACATTACCACTAAAACCCCTTGAATATCTCTTTCTAATCCCATTCTAATTAACTGAATGTTTTTTATCATTCCCTTTTCTTTCTTCATATTTAACCAAATATATGTGTCCCCTAAACACTATGCTGTTTGCTTAGTTTTTAACATTATAAAAATGATATCATACTATATATATTCTGCAATTTGCATTTTTCACTCAATATTAGAATTCACACAAATTGATGTATGTAGCTGTAGATCATTCTTTTTTCACTGCTATATAGTAATCCATTGTAGGATTATACCACAATGGATTTATCCAGTTCTCCAGTCAATGGAAAAGTGGCTTATTTCAAGGTTTTTTTTTGCCATGTCAAACAATGTTACTATGAATACTGTTACATGTCTCCTAATATACACAGACAAGAGGTTTTTTAGGGCAGTTTCATCATGGATTGGATGATATGTGTATATTCAAATTTATAAGATAATCCCAAGTTTTCCAAAGTGGCTATGCCAAATTTACATTCCTACCGATAATATTTAAGGGCTCCTGCTGCCGTATATTCTTACCAACAGTGTGCAGGCATTGTATGATCAGTGTTAGGATTTTTGCCAATCCAGTAAATATAAATGTTATTTTACTGCAGTTTTAAAATCACATTTTCCTAATAACTAATAAGAAGGATCTTTTCATATAATTGACCATTTATATTTCTTATTCTATGAAATCCTTGTTTGTGTTTTTTGCCTATTTTTCAAATGGGTTTTGTCTTTTTCTTATTAATTTGTAGGAGTTCCCTATGTATTTTGGATTTTAATTCTCTTGCTTATACACTTACAAATACCTTCTTACAGTCTGTGGGCTGTCTTCACATTTTAAAAAGGTTTTGTTTGAAATAATTTCAAACTTGCAAAACATGGTGCAAGAATAAAAAGAGTGTAAAGAACATGTATGTGTGCCCTTTGCCCAGATTCACTTTTATTAACATTTTGTCCCATTTGTTTTATGATTTTTGTGCACTCAAACATGCACACTCTCTCTTGCTATGTGTGTGTGTGTATATATGTGTTTATATATGCAGACACACACAGACACATAAACATACTTTTTTTTCCTGAACCATTTGAGGGTAAATCACATACACCATGGCTCTTTACCCCTAAGTAAGTTAGCGTGTGTTTCTTAAGACTAGAGGTATTCTCTTATATAACCACAGTACAATTACAAACTACAATTTACTTTAGAAAATTTAAGCCAATAATTCTTTTACGGCATTTTTCCCTCCAGCAGAGGATCCAGTCTAGGGTCAAGCATTGCATTTACATGTCATGTGTCTTTAGCCTCTTTTAATCTAGAACATTCCCATGGCCTTTCTTTAACATTTTTAAAGAACACTACTCCCTCCACACTTTTTTTTTCCTAATAGAATATTCCTCATTATGGGTTTGTCTGATGTTTTCTAGTGATTAGATTCAGGCTGCATTCTAGGGCAAAACACTACATGCAATGTCCATTTGTCCCTCTTTGGTGATGTTGATTCTAATCACCTGGTCAAGGTTTTATTCCATTTCTCCACTCTATAATTGCCTTTCTAAAAAAATATTCCTTGTAACTAATAAAAGCCCTATGGAGAGATACTTTAAGACCATGTTCTTCATACAAATATCGTCCTAGATTTAATATCTATTGATAATTCTTGCCTGATCCAATCTTTACTAAAATGGTTGTATCACGTTGATGTTTCACAGTCTTTATTAAGTTCTTTGATAAACATCCTACCACTGAATTTATCCACCTTTTCCTTTCCTGCTTACACATTGTGTCTCTTTAAAGACTATTCTCAAAGTACTAAAGATATTTCCTTACATTTTCTTCTGAAGATTCCTGACTTATTCATAATTATTAACTATTTTAAGCAGTATTTTAAGTATTTCAAGCAATAAAGAATAAATCCATTTCATACACTTTGAATCTAGCAAAAATAGTATTGCTATCATTGCTTGTTTTCAGTGGGTTTCAATGTTTTAAAGTTAGCTTTGTATATGCACAACTTCTGAATTCTACATTTAATTGTATTTTAGAATTATGTATATTCAAAACACTGTTTTTTCTCTATAGAAATCAGCTTACCTGTCAGGTCTAGAATATTCTCTGCTTTCACTTCTAAACAACTTAAACAAAAGGATACTAATTAAAAAGGCTAGCGACTGGACCTCCTTGGGGGTCCAGTGGTTAAGATGCCACACTTCCACTGAAGGGGGCTCGGGCTTGATCCCTGGTCCGGGAACTAAGACCCTGCACGCTGCATGGTGTGGCCAAAAAAAAAAAAAAAAAAAAGCTAGCAACTGATGTCTTTAATAGTGAAAATGATAACATTGTTTCCACATCAGAGATGTGGGGAAAAGGAATGGTTGAGGGGAAATAATATTTTTAAGCATGAAAAAGGTAAAAAGGAGAGGAAATTGTCACAATTTAACACTGAATCTTACACTGATTGCTGAAATTCTCCATTTCAAAGGCTGATCTGGGAGAAAAAAAAAGGTCATAAGGTCTACTTTTTAGACAGAGAAATACATCTATGTCTATATTATTTCTATCTCAAGCAATTACTAAAAAATTTCCAAAACTGAACAAAGTTATTTTTCTATAGAAAACCAGTGAAATGAATATAGCAACTATTTTTTTAAAAATTGGTACATGGGATCCTAGCCTATTTTAGAAACAGCACAAAATCTCCCTAGTTCAGAACAGTCAGAAGGAAATTCTTCTCACTCATTACACAAGTATGTGTTAACAAATCCTACATCACCCACACAAGATGCTACTACACCAAGGAAAAACTAGGATTATATTGATTTTCAAAAAATGTATATAACCTGTGTTATTCTCCAGTGGTGAATACGTTAAAGTAAAAAAGAAAAGCAAGAAAAGGAGCAGAAACATGAAACACCTTAATTTAAACTAGACCTGCAAACATCTGAATTCTAAGTCAGAGAGCTGTTGTGAGAGCTGGCAAATTAGACTTGGTATCATCAGCTGGTGTTCAGCACAAGCCCAGTCCTTTCACTGACATTCATGGGAAATGCTCACACCAGAAAACACCCACTTGAAACGAATATACTTTAAACTTCATCTTCCCTATCTGACCCAGCATATTTTACTGTCCCTTAGTATTTCGAGTGGCAGTAAGTACTATATATCCCAGATAGTAATGTGTTTTTTTTCTGATCTATGTGTTTTTTATTAATTGAAGTACAGTTTATTTACAGTGTTACATATATATGTACGTGTGTGTGTGTGTGTGTGTGTGTGTGTGTGTATGTTCTTTTTTACATTCTTTTCCATTATAGGTTATTACAAGATAACCTACTGTGCTATATGGTAGGTGCTTGTGGTAGCAATGTTTTATGTAGCATATGTCTTTGTAAACTGGTAGCCCAAATCAATTATATTCCATTTTAAACTTTGCAAAAGGAATCAAGACATGTCACTATATCATAAGAGAACAACAATAACTTTTAAATGAAATCTTAATTATAAATCTAAGATTGCTCTGGAGGTTCTATGGAAAGTAATGTCAAAATAAGAGCTAGAAATCACCTTAAACCCAGACCATATTCTGTTAAATAACAATGACTTAAAATAGTGCTATGACGCAGCCACTATGGAAAACAGCATAGAAGTTCCTCAGAAAACTAAAAATAGAATTACCATATGATCCAGCAATCCCACTCCTGGGCATATACCTGGAAAAAACTATAATTCAAAAAGATACATGCACCCCTATGTTCACAGCAGCACTATTCACAATAGCCAAAACATGGAAACAACCTAAATGCCCATCAACAGAGGATGAATAAAGAAGGTGCGGTACACATATACAATGGAATACTACTCAGCCATAAAAAGGAATGAAATAATGCCATTTGCAGCAACATGGATTCAACTAGACATTATCATAGTAAGTGAAATAAGTCAGAAAGAGAAAGACAAATACCATATGATATCATTTGTATGTGGAATCTCAAATATGGCACAAACGAACCTATCTACAAAGCAGAAATAGGCTCACAGACATAAGAGAACAGACTTGTGGTTATCAAGGGGGAGAGGAGTTGGGGAGAGAAGGACTGGGTGTTTAAGGTTAACAGATGTAAACTATTACATATAGGATGGATAAACAGCAAGGTCCCACTGTATAGCACAGGGAACTATACTCAATATCCTGTGGAATAATAATGGAAAAGAACATTAAAGAAAGAAGAATGTCTAAATGTGTATAACTGAGTCACTTTGCTGTACAGCAGATTGGCACAACACTGTAAATCAACTATACTTCAATGAAAAAAATAAATAAAAATAAAATAAAATAAAATAAAATACTGATATGAAACTTTTACTGGAATACGAAGGGGATCTTTAGAATCTTGAATTTTAGATACATAAGAGTATTTCTTTAGAGGCTACTTTAAAATTTGTGTCATGTGACCTCTAGATACTATTGAAATTTCTGCCAAGGGTCAGTTTTTCCTTAAGTGCCATTGCAAGAACCAGTTGGTGACTACCACAATTGCATGCTATAAAGAAATGTTATTCAAGTGACAATCTATAAATAGCAATATGCGATAATGCCAATAGGATATACTTATTTTTTAAGGAGGTACAGTTGCTTGTTTACTTATCTCCAATTCTCAATCTAAAATACAAGTCTATCTGCCTAAAACTAACTGTATTTTTGTTAGAAGATGATAGCTAACTTCAGGGGCACAATTCATTACAAACGGACATTTAAAACAACGAAAACAAAAGAAGCAGGGATAGGCAATGAACTTAATTCTTCTATTTAATGGATAACAAGAAAGCAAAGAAATCTTTGAGACCCAAATATCGTAGCATGATTATCAAGAAAGGACTCTGTGAATTCCTCAAAGCTTTTACCATAGAGCTATATTAAATTTCCTTTTGGCAACAAATAAATTGGTTTCTCACTGGTAGAAGCTTAGACCAGTCATCTAAATCGGGAAAGCATAACTACATGCTGTGTACTGAAGAGTCACGTTTTAAGTGTAAACCATGTCTCTTCCCATGGCATGTTTATGTTTTTTTCTATATAAGATTTACACTAGGGCAGTGGGTGATTATCTTGATTCCTTGACATTTAGGATTAAAAGAAATTATCTAAGCTTTAAAAGCTTGCATAAAAATGTGGAAACATCTATATTTTCCTTATATTTTCTTTGATGATGAAACATTTGGATATGAAATTTGATAGGAATGCCCTGAGGAGGAAATAGGGTTCCTGTAATCAGTTGGGAAACAAGACAGACCCATGGAGTCCTCTCTCACCTGTGACACTGTGATGCTGCATTTCTTGGCCAGCTCCTCTTTGGCTTCTTCACTAGGGTAGGGGTTGCTGAGGTGTGAGTAAAAATATTCATTCAAGATTTCTGTGGCCTGTTTACTGAAGTTACGCCTTTTTCGTCTATGAAAGAACCAAAAAGAGAATTGTAGTTATAATCAACATTACCCAAAGAGGGCTATATTACTTAGGATCATACAAAAAAGTTAGATTTCTAGTTTTAAACATTCTTAGGGTATAATTTATCACCATGATACTGTAAATTATATTCATGGCATCCTCCATAGAGCTATCCAACTCAGTTAAGATGTAGGATAACTAAGAAAAATACTAGAATGTGAGGCAGAATTAACTTCATTCTTTAATTTATTCAACAAATACTTATTAAGGATCTAATGTGTTCTAGATATTCCAGCTGGAACAAAACAGATTAAGTCTATTAGGGAGCTTAGGGGGAATTAGAGGGTTAAGAGAGAGAGTAGAAAGTTAAGGGGGACTTCCCTGGTAGCGCAATGGTTAAGAATCCGCCTGCCATGGGAGATTGGGATTGCCATATATACAGTACTACTACTAAAAAAAAATCAAATTGTACACTTTAAATATATGCAGTTTATTGTATGTCAATTGTATCTCAATAAAAGTTCTTAAAGGAAAATAAAAATCCACCTGCCAATGCAGGGGACGTGGGTTCAATCCCTGGGCCGTAAAGATGCCATATGCCACAGAGCAACTAAGCCCGTGCACCACAACTACTGAGCCTGCGCTCTAGAGCCCAAGAGCCACAACTATGGAGCACATGTGTCACAATCAGTGAAGCCCGCGAGCCTAGAGCCCGTGCTCCGCAACAAGAGAAGCCACCACAATGAGAAGCCTATGCACCACAGTGAAGACTAGCCCCCACTTGCTACAACTACAGAAAAGCCCATGCGTGGCAACAAAGACCCAACACAATCAAAAATAAAAATAAACAAAATGTTTAAAAAAAAGAAAGAAAGGGGAAAGAAAGACATGGAGACAAGCAACACAGAAATAAATAATTATAAATTATGGTGATCATGTTAAGTATCATGAAGGAAAAGTATAAGGTATAATGAAAGTGTCTAAGAAGGAAACGTAACACAGATTATAGAGTCAGGAAAGGTTTCCTTGAAGGAGTGACATTTAATCTGAGATCTGGAGAATGTGAATGACTTACACAAAGAGTATAACGAAGAGGAATGAGCAGAGGGAATGGTCTTCAAATAGGAAAAAAGCTTGGAAAGTCCAAAGGGCTAAAGGAGGCTAGAGCACAGTAAAAATCAGGGAATATGTGAGATGAGTCTGGAAGGATGGACAGGGGCCAGATTACACAGGCTTAGTGGACCCCATATGAATTTTTGAATTGTATTTTAAGAGCAATAGGAAGTATTAAAGGTTTCAAGTTTTACATTTTAAAAAGATTATTCTGACTACTGAGAATAGCTGGAGAAGGACATGAAAGGAAATGCAGAGATATTTAAGGAGACAGCTGCACTGGTCAAATTGAGAGATGGTGGTAACTTGGCACAGGGTGAGAATAATAGAAATAAAAAGATTCAAGGTCTATTTGAAAGGTAAAAGCAATAGGACTTGATAATAAATTGGATGGGGGGAGTGGGTGGGGAAGACAGAGAAGGAAGGCAAGGGAAAAAATACATTGTTTTCTGGATTTTTCTGCTTAAGCAACTGCCTGGACTGAGGTATGATTTGCTCACCAGGGAAAGAACAGGGGAGGACAGATTCTTTGTTTTTACTAGCAGAGGGGTGGCAGAATGTCAGAAGATCAAGTATTTGTTGACAATTTATTTCAAATGGCAAAAATGCCATTTATATTTGGGTCGTCTTATTAAGATTTTAAAGAATTTCAGCCTGAAAATTAGCATTTGTCAGATTTCACTTTTAAATTAAATTCTCCAGTAACTGGAAAACACTTTCCCCAAATAATTTTCTTAATATTATCATACAAATAATCTTAATGACCTTAATTGTGATATCCCATACTCAGGAAAGATAGCATCAGTAGGCAGTTGTAAATGTGTATACCCTATGAGATTCTTCTAGTTAAAATGATGTCACACATGGCAGGTTAAGTATGTGATCTATGTTTCAACATTAAGGGAGAGTCAAGGGAGCAAGAAATCTAGGTCTGATCAAAACATCTCAAGTTATGAGCCCTGAAATTTCTTAATTTCAATAATTTTTTGGAAGGTTAAACCGTTGTTTCCTGAGGGATGAAGAAGCGATTCAAGATGTACTTGGGGATTAAAATCAACAGGATTTGATGATGAATTGGACGGGGGAGGTGGTGGGGGAAGACACAGATGACGGAGAGGTACACCAAGAATAGCAATCGGCATTTTTGCAGGAGTCATGCATTGCTTGACAAGAAAAACAAAGCCCTGACCTGGGGCACTTTGAAGAGGCAGTCTGATGAGTGGGTAGCTGGGTGAGTAGGGTGGAAGATGTCTAGAATAGATACTGAAACTGTCAAACTTACAATTACCTGGCCCACAGATAATGTTTGTTGAGACAACACAATAATGACCTGCTTATAAAAATCTAAGTTTCTGGCTTCTTATGAAAAATTGGAAGATCAGCCACACCAGGCCCACCCACATTCTCAGAAAGCAGTCACAGGCTAAAGCTAAGTGATGGCTGTCCCCTCAGATACGTACTCATCTGCTCTAATCCTCACTGCCCCTCATCCAGGTAAGTAAGTGAGCTTGTGACTTAGTCTGAAACATGAAATCCAGTGGCAAGACTGGGTATGGTGGAGTAGATCACACAAGGGCATTTCTTTGGAAAATGAGGACTTATGAAAGAAGGAATGAGCAGAAACACACGGGGAGAGCAAAAATAAGTTTGGCTCATTTATCAGCTTTGCCTAGGAGTGGTTTTAGAAAACATCGAAAAAACCTCAGAGAACAAATTTATGGGCAGAACAGAATACATCACCCCAGACCGTCTGGTTGCATCCAAACTACAGCACTTCTCCTAGAAGAGTAGAGGGGCCTACACAAATTTATTCCTAACTGTTCTGCACTGGTACATGCTTCGGCTTGTCCAATTACCAAGAAAATGTGAGTATGGCTTTACAAAAAGCCAGAGTGAGCAAGGGAATCATATATCTGAATGAGCATGTTTGCCTAGAGCAGAAAAACCTTGCCTTCTCAGTGCAGAGGGCTTGCTAAGAGGCACTACAAGAATAGATGGAACCAGAGCTCAGTTATTTGCATTCACTTGAAGGCGAAAGAGAGAACTCGGTCTCACACTTCATTTATTTTTTAGAAAAACATTCTGTAGAAAATGCCGATTAAGCATTCCGCTAAGTTTCACTTCCCCCAAGGTTCACCACACTCTAAATGGCTATGCCTCAGGCCAGTGTGCAGTGGCGCATCAGTCCCAGGGCTGTGTCGCATCAGCATCACAACATTACTAACAGCAATCTCTGTGGGAGAAGGGACTCTGCTCCAAGCTCTGCCACCTTCTCGCCCTGGCTCTGCTCACTCCGGCTTGTTAACTGACTTTCTCTTCTTGGAAGAAAAATAAATCATTTAGGTGTATACATTATGAATGCAGTTATGAAAAAAAAAAAAAAAAGAAGAGCATGCATGCTGAAAAGAATGGGAAAGTATCCACAGAAATAAGGATAGCAATTGGGTTAGGAAAGATTCCTTTCTGAAGAAAGTACTTTTAAATATCTTTGTTACATAATACTTCTAATCAAAATGCTCAAAGTTGACAATTTAAAAATGTCTTCTTGTTTTCTGATGCTACTTGCCTTAACTCTTTGAGTTATTATATGTATTAAGTGAAAATATTCACTCATCTGGTTAGTCAATAAACTATTTTTCTGCAGCCTATGACGGGTAAGACGCTGGAATTGTGGGGAACATAAACATGTAAGACTTGGCCACTGCTTTCCAGGACAACGTGACTTACTGGGGAAGAGAAGAAACGATTCTGAAGAGCTACAATGAAGGCAATCTGAATGAAGTTTGGTCTGGAGAACTGTATAAACATAGCATCAGTTGAAGAGAAGGCAAGGAGCAGTCCAGTGGAGTGATTAAAGCAGGCTTCCTGAAAAGGGAGCATTTAGAGCAGGCCGGGAAGGAGGAGCAGTCTCACTAAGTCAACACACGTGAGCACCGGCCCATCCCAGGCTCTGTGCTAGACTCCCTCCCAGATACCAACGCATTACTGGAAACCAAGCTGGGGTTTGCTGTGGAAGGCTGGGGGTAGGGGTTGAGGGGTAGTGGTGGAAGAGGTGGTTAGACAGAGGAAAAGAAAGAATTCTTTTAGACAGATGAGACCAAAAGGTAATTCATTTTGGATTAAACACAGCAAAGAACAATTTAGTGATATATTAAGAACACTAAAAATGTTCACATTTTGATCTAATAATACCATTTCTGAGAATTAATCCTCAGGAAATAATTCTAAAGATCAAAAAGGTTGAATGAATAAAGATTTTCACTGAAAGACTAATTCCAATAAAAATCTGTCTAAAATAGAACCTTCTCTCCATGATTTCCTCTCCCTTTACCTTGTTTTTATTTTTCCTCACAGCACTTACCATTCTATCACATTTCATTACATCACTGAACAGAATACTACGGCATATTTGTTTACTTGTTTATTGTCTGTTTCCCCAAGTAGAATGTAAACTCAACAGGGGCAAGTATGTTAACCTATCTTGTTTACCTTTATATCCTCAGCACAAATAAATATTTGTAGAAGGAAAGAAGAAAGGAATTGGAAGGAAGGAAGAAGTTATCATGGAAATTAATAGGGACAACTTAAATGTTCAAAAATGAAGAAATGGCTAAGTTAATGATTTATCATATATCCATCTGGTAGACTTCAACAATTAACATTTAAAATAGGAGTTTACACTACATGAAAAATGTTTACCTATTCATGGTAAATTTTTAAAAAAGCAAACCAAATTATGCATATTGTACCATCACAAGAACATTAAAAAAAAAAAAAAGTACCACAAGCCAGAAAGCAATACACTAAAACATTTACAGTGACTTCTTTTTCCCACTGGGTGGTAAAAACGTGATTGTCTTCTATCCCTCATCCTTCTATTCTATATATTTTCCAAATTTTCCATACTGACCTTGGTATTTTTTAAATAGGAAAAATACAAAATAAAACTTAAATCTTAGCAACAACAAAAAAAGTAATTTGGGCAGGGACAGGTCACATAAGGCCTCAAATGCCAGGTTAAGTAGTGTGCCTGTGAGTCATCCTGCATTGAAAAGCTACTGTGGTTTTTAAGCAAAGCAATTAGGACATCATAAAAGGCCCATGGAGGATGAGTGGGAGAAGAGTAAGACTGAAGACAGGGGGAAGAGTGGGAGGGTACTGTGCTAGTCCAGGTACAAAAGAATGAACAGAAACTGAGGAGTGCAAGTATGGATGGAGAAAAAGAGCTAATACGAGAAATGTCGAAAAAAAGCACTGGTGAGTCCTAGTGACTAATTCAGCATTGAAGAAGAAGGAACCAAACGCGATACAGGGTTTTGCTGAACCAGGAGAATGGGAGTATAATCAGGTGCTATAGTTTTCCTTATTTGGCTCTAAGGAAGAGCTCTGGCGTGAAGACTGTTCCTCACATCTTGTTTTCCAGTTGAGATGCTGACTTATTTTCTTTAATATTGTAAAATTTGGATGATAATTATCACCTCTGTGAGATTTCAAGGGAGAGAAAACAAAACAAAATAGAAACCCCTTCTCAATGCTGAAGATTGATTGCAAGCTTTAGCAATGCCCAAGAGGCATCCCTGCAGAGGCAGCATGTAGTAGGAACTTGACAGTTCCTCTGTTATGTCACCCAGTAGGTCTAACACACCGTATACAGTTTACTACCTAATTCCTGTGAAACTTGGTGACAGCTTCAGATAAAAGGGAAATATGTATTCTTACAGGAGAAATTCATAGGCTTTCTTTTTGATTTGGAAAAACAGAGTTTGGGGTTTGGTGGCAACTAAAATACCACTTCCTTCTTAGGAATATCAGTATCTCCAAGTATTTTCTAATATGCACAAGCAACTGTAACATCAAGAAATTTTTAGGAAACAACCCTGCATTAAAACAAAGTTACATACTGAATGTTATCCTTAAAGATACTTCTCAGCATCAGAATTAAAAGGCTACATATTACTAAGTCATTAGTAGCAGCACTAATCCTATTTGTTTCCTGAGTCACCAAATTGGCAACTAATAATAGTATTACCACCCCCAGACAAGAAGAGGCTTCACAGTGCAGGCACCATGAGGTGAATTACCTGTCTACTGTAGAGAAGAGCTCTTATAGCTAATTAAAGAAGAATCTAAGACCAACTGGCCAGAATTACAGAAAATAATACACAAAGAAACTGCAGATTTTCAAAATTTTTGTATTATTTTACTCTCACTAGAAATGTATGAGAGTTTGGGCAGTTCTCATTCTTGACAACACTTGAGTTGTTGGTCTTTTTAATTTTTTAATAAATTCAACCCTACCATTAAAAATAATAATAATAATATTACACAAAGATTGAAAAGAAAAAAAAAAAAGCCATGCAATAGATTTGTGGCCTCACATACCTGGCATCAAGGAACCTTGATCTTAAAATCATAACTGCTTCACAAGTGCTTTGTTTGAGCTGCATTTGAATGGAACTAAATTTTCGATGGATGATGCCCACCATTCTTTCAATCTCTTTTGGGGAAATGGGACGTGTTCTACTCTGCTCTCGGAGAAGGTTCATCACGTGTGTAGTGAATTCATTACATGCCTGTAGGGGGGGAAAAAATCACTCCTTAGGAATCTGGTATTTTATATTATCACACCCAGACATTAACTCATCTGAATTTCTACCTCATTTGCAATCGCCAATGGCATTATGCAGTAGGTGGGATAAAATGAAAACCAAGACACTTGTGAAATGGCAGTAATAGTTAGATGGGGCGCAAGAATTCTGAAACTATGAATGGCCAGGCATGCAAGGGAAACACAGCACTCAACTGCCCTTCCCACCACCCTTGTCCCAGTTCCCACTGGAGGATGCTCTCTACTAACTCCTACATATAAGTACAAATACATGTCAATCGTTAATACTAAGCATCTCCTGTTTTCCTTGGGGTTTTACATTTATTCAACAAATGTTTACTGAAGCACTACCAAGTTCAAACTCTTCCAAGAGCGATTAAGGGACACATAAATGAGCAAGATGTGGACCTGACTTTCAGTGCAATAAAATATATAAAAAATAAATCCTTAAACAAGGCAGGCCACCATGCAAAGTATCACAAGAAAATATGAATAAGTGCTTCCTAAGTTTCAAGGAGGAAGTATTCTCATCTGGAAGCAGAGATCACTTCATGGCAAAAGTGACATTAGGGCTTTAAAGAATCGGTAAGATTTTTGAAAGGTGGAATAAAGGTGGAAATCAAGAGGAATTCCAGGCACAAGGAAAAAAACCTGGAAATAATGGTATGTAGCAAGTCCAGAGGGACAGAGAGAATATGTAAAGGAGAAGAGGGGATTCAGATTCGTGCCAGTATGTAAAGGGCCTCTGATGCCATGCCAATGTTCTAGTATAATTTAGCTGTGGCGCAGGCCTTATTTGTGGATATACACCATTCCTAAAAGATGGGTAAAGCAGCTCAACTCCTTAGGGGAGGGGAAGCAGGAAAATAAGGATCAGATTTGGGTCTCAAACTTTTTAGTTAACGATCCTCAGTCCCTGCCTCTTTCAGCTCACCTATATTCTTTAGATCTACAAAACCACGTAACTGGACCTACACAGAAATCCAGTATTGCCTTGGTAAATAAAGCATCTGTCTACATCTCTGGATAAAAAGAACATCTTCTGGCATTTTTGTTTAAAAAAAAAAAAAAAAAGACAGGAAATTCTGTGTATTATTGCACAGATGCCCCTAGTAGGGTGAGCAGACAGAACAACCATTAACCATGGCAAGACACATTTTGAAGATATAATAATATCCACTTCCCTACAGATATCCTGAACATACAGCACATAATGGTTTGTCTAAATGCTCCTTAGAATACCAACCTTTTAAGTGCACTGGGTGTTACTTTAAGCTTTTATGGAGATTTTATATAAATATTTCTAAGGTGAGGTAAAATGAGTCTTGCTTACCAAAGTTTTTATTTTTAAAATATGTTTAAGTCCTAAGAAATTTAAAATTCCTTGTGAGTGGTGACTCTGGGATTCTTCAGAATGCAGATTTGTGCAACACACACAGTAGGTATCCTATAAACATCTATGGATTGGTGGGGTTTTGTATTACAATTCAAGAGTAATGTTGATTAATATCTCTAAATACATTATCCCTGAACATTTATAGTGAAGAATTTTTAACCTGCAGCCCATGGATAGATTTAGAATGTCCATGTCAAGTTGTATGCACATTTGTCTTTCCTGAAGGGACAACCTGTGGGGTTTTTGTTTGTTTTCATTACAGATTCTTAGCTAGTCTATAATTTTAAAAGGCTAAGAATTACTGTCCTAGGTTATGGCACAGCAAAACATTAAGGAACTTTGCAGTTCTAAAACTGGAAGTTCTTTCCATCTTTAAGGAAACCATAATAAAGAACAGTAAATTTAAGATTTTCCCCACTATATTATCAACTCAAACTATCTTGTGCCAAGCCAAAAATAAGTAGTCACCCTGTCAAGAAATATATGTATAGATTTTTTTTCTTGTACAATACTTTCCCTAAAGAGATGTTCATATAATTTCAAATTACATAATTTGACAAACTCCAGCCCTCAGTTTTCTTATTAGTAAAATGAAGAAAAGTAAACTAGAACAACAAGCTGGAATCAGCAAGATCTGATTAGTTCTAGCAAACTGGAATCAGCAAGTTCTGATACAGACTTCTATAGCTAGTTCCAAAAAATGTTAAAACAGTATGTTTGGGAAATGTGGGGTTAACCAAAATTTTAAAGGTGTTTTTTTTGAGGGGAGTGGGGGCAGGATTCCTCAGTACTTCCAATATGCCAATAAGCATAACAAATCTTCAAGGGAGAACGGTGTATCCAACTTTTCCCAAATAAATTTGGTCACAAAACCTCTTTTCTCTAGAGCAGTGCTGTCTAAAAGAAATACATTGTGAGCCACATATGAAAAAAAGAATTGGGGGGTCGTTTAATGTTTTTTCTATTGCATTGATTATTTTCCAAATGTGTTTTATTTTTCACATATGAAATTTAAAAATTTTCTAGTAGCCACATTAGAAAAATAAGAATCAGGTGAAATTAATTTTAACAATATATTTTATTTAACCCAGTATATGAAAAATATTAACATTTCAACACAATATCTTTAGAAAACTGTTAATGAGATACATTACATTCTTTTTTTTCATACACTTTGAAACCCAGTATATATTTTACATTTATAGCACATCTCAGTCCAGATTAGCTAGATTTCAAGGGCTCAACAGCTACAGATGACTAGTGGAAACCATATTAGACAGCACAGCTCTACAGTATCTTGTGGACCCATGTAGTAAGTAAGAAAAACTCTTTGGCAAACAGTATAATAAGTTATCTTTGGTGTTTCTTTTTTATTCTTCATTTCCATGCATTCACACAAACCCACCAAAAAAAGGTAGTTTCAGTTAGGAACATCCTTGGTGAAGCAAGAGGAATTACTCATTTTATTACATCTCAATCCTTGACTATGACTTCAATATTCTGTGTGATAAAATGGGAAGCACACCAAAAGCACTTCAATTGCTTATCAAAGGATGGTTGTCTTGAGAAACAACTCTTGTGTGATAGTTTAAGTTGTGAGCCGATGCTGTCTTTTTCACGGAACACCTTTTTATTTGAAAGCAAAATCAACAAATTATTATAATTATTCAGACTTGGGTATCTGTCAGATATTTTCTCAAAAATGAACCGAGCAAGTATGTCACATTAAGGAGAACAGAGGACAGTAGTTGTGTCAATGATGAAATTTGACTTTTCAAGTGAAAATTATGATTTTGGAAAACTTGCATCCACTTCCTTGAGCTTGATAGTTTCCTAGTAGACTTTCTGATTAACTTGGTGTTGATATTAATAAATATGATATTTTGATATTATATAATGTAAAATGTTAACATTGGAAGATGTACATAACTCAGCGAAACAATATTTTCCAAATGATCAACGCATGATGTTACAAAAACATGCACAGGTAGAAGAAGATCCATTCAAAGTGCACACTAGACCAATGGATTTTAAAGGAACATGGTACAAATAGTTGATATGATTTCAGACTCATTATAACTAACCTTTAAGACACTACAACTTGTCAAGTGTTGGTATAATAACAGAGAAGAATAGCCATAATTATCTGAAAAGGCTATTAATATACTCTTCCCTTTTCCAATGATATATTTGTGTGAGGCTAGGTGTTCTTCGTGTACTTCAACCACATGACAGAAGACTGACCGCAGAAACACATATGAGAATCCAAGTGACTTCTATTAAGCCCAACATTTAAAAGTTTTGCAAAAATGTAAAAGCAACGCCATTCTTCTCACTAAATGCTGGGTTTTTGTTTTTTGTTTTTGAAAATACAGGTTTTAAATTACAGTGAACAGATAATGGTTTATTATTGTTTTTTTAGAATTAATACAGACTTTTTTTCCCTCAGTTTTAACTTCCATTATAATAAATGTTGATAGATATAACCCACTATACAAAAGCTCATAGAGAGTCTCCAATAATTTTTAAGAATTCAAGTCCTAAGACCAAAATGTTTGAGCACTGCTGTACTGGAGTATTTCTAATTTGCACACGTAACAATGCTAATTCCTATAAACCTAGCTCACACATTATCGTAACATATATCTATGACAGAGTATATGTCTTGATAAATAATTCAAGACTCCTGGGTGTGATACCTGAGTTTTTGTTTGTTTGTTTTGTTTTCAGTTTTTCTCTGGCTGTACTTTAATTTCTCCAGAACTAATGTTTGCCTATGGTTTCTAAGAAGCAGCCACAGGCTTGTGTGAAAAACAAGGGTTAAAAGCAAAAAGTTTCTGCACCTAAAAACTCATAATTTCCTAAAACATTTGCTGAATGTCTCACAACTTATTAAGTGAAGTCATCTATGAATGCAAATGCTGATTAGCAATTTGGCAATAGCCCAACATTCACAGAATTCACATAGCTTTTCTTTAAACCAATAGTTCATACATGATTAATTAGAACATCTCATTTATGTAGTGTGCACTTTAGCTCATTACTCTAAGTAAAATTCGTTAAGTATTTACATTTAGATAATTAAAATCTGGGTACACCCTTAAGAAAGATGCATACACTTTAGGCAAAGTGATTTTTTTCCTTTATACCACTGAAAGTAAATTACAGCCTCATTTACAGCATCATCTGTACCAGTTTCAGAGCAGAGCACAGTACTGCCTCATCTCCAGTTCCTTAAAAGCTATACATTTTTTAAACATATAAGTGCAGTAAGAATGATCAAATGATTGCAGAGTTGTTTTGAAGGGCAACCCAACCACACACCAGCATCGATGCTGTTTATAATGTAAGATGCTCACTTCAAACATTTATCGTATCCTCTGTCATACCTACAAGACTATATTATTAAAATAGACATTGGAAAATTTTTTCACTGCCTTATTATTTTTCCAAGTGAAATTGTCAGTTAAGAATTTTCTGGTCAACGTCCACAATACAAATGTAGAAACACCTTGGTTAATTGGGAGATTTAGGAAATGAGAGTTTCGATCCCTTGAATTTTCTGATTTACAAGTAATGGCAGAAACCTCTTTTTCTTTTAATCCAGCTGCTGAAATTTATCTAGGATGCATTTTTTTTACATCCTAGACAATTTTTGTTTGCAATGTAACAAAAACATACATTGTAAAAACATAAAGTCAACATAAGGTGTGGAAGGCTTCATCTGATAAAAAATATTTTCAACCAATTCTTATCATGAGCCTTTCTCCTTGCCATTTGTTCCTTTCTCCTTAAAAATCCAAACCAAGTTAATACAATTGAGGATTTGAAATTTTTGGATTTTTTATAACATTGTTAATGATATTTGTTAGCTAGTAAAACTTGTCTCCTCAATAGCCATACATATTTGGTTTACACTCAAAACTAGCTTTCAGGGTTTTGTTTGTTTTGTGGTGGTGCTTTTTTTGGTGATGAATTCAAAATTCAATCCCTTTCTTGCCTGTAAGTTTCCATCACTGAACATAAAAAAGTAAAATCAGACAGTGAGCAAGCACTTACTTTAGAGGAAGTTTTAAAATGGTTCATGATCAGATCTAAACACTGAATTGGCCTTTTGTAACCATCTAGAGAAGCTGATTGCAGACACCAGGTCATAATACTCCCTCTTCTAAAAATCCACTCTTCAAAAAAAATAATAAATCTGTACTAAAAGCTAATGACTCAAATTTGCATGTCTCCACTTTCTAGATGTCTTCATAGCCTTGCAAGTAACTCTAGTCCAATATTATAGATTTTCTATTTACGTAATGCTTATTAAATCAACAAATTCTTCTTGCTTTAGGATAAGAGTCAACATTCAAAGATACTTTCTAAGCCAACTAGAATGAGACCAATATGCCTAAAAAACAGTTGCAAAGATGAAATATCTATCTTTTTTTTTTAATTGGAGTATAGTTAGTTTACAATGCTGTGTTAGTTTTTGCTGTACAGCAAAGTGAATCAGTTACACAAACACGTATGTCCACTCTTTTTTAGATTCTATCATACCCCAACACGTCTTAACGTAATTAAGTGGTTTATGGGCCTATCTCATGAGGGTTTTGTAAGGATCATATTCTATAATACATGCTAAATTCTTTGCAGAGTCTGGAACATAATTAACACTTAATAAATGGCAATTAATGACAATGGAAATGACAATTTTATGAAATTCATATTTCTGTGTGTGTCATTCGGCAAGTTAAGTCCCTACGCTGATTACATAATATAGTTGTGCCTTCCCATTGCCAGAATAAATACAAACACTGCTTCCAAAGAAACTGAAAAAAAAAAAAGTATTCAAATGTAAAACAATTCATTTCACTAATCAAGCCTGTGGTCAAAGATACATTTGGTACATAAAGCCAACAGACTAGAAACTTGGAGAAAAAAAAAGGGAACACTCAAACACTCCTTCCAGCCAAGGAAAAGATCCAGTATTAAAGCTGACAAGAAGTAAAATCCTTCTCTTGGAGCAATGAATGATAAAACCTTGCTTGGGAAAATGAAATATAAAGTTTACATCAGGTAGCACCCTTTTGTCTTTCCTGCTATTTTTTAATTAATTAATTAATTTGCTATTAAGAAGAAAACAGCAAGATGGGATTAGAAGTTTGTGGACTACACAATCTCTAATGTAATAATATCAGCATTTTAAAACCTGATTAAAAAAAATTCATTACAAGCAAAGGAGATCTTGCCAGCAATTATAAACACATAACCTTGAGAGCCTCAAGAAGCACAAGGCCATGTCTTTACAGTGGTTTACGTTGCACACTCATTCTCCACCCCCCCCACCCCCCCCCCCCCGCAATCCCCTGTAATCTGAAAGTCTTCCATTAGCTAAACAGTACCTAATTGGTCTTGAGCATATTGAGTGTTACATGCTTGGCTCCAATGCTTTACCTGATTTGAGGTGAATTCAAAAGACATCTGTAAACTCAGAAAGCAGGTTCCTAGATGCTTGGAGGAGGGTTGGGACCCTTACAACACTTTTGCCTTCAGCAAAAATGTATTTCAATATAATTATAGTAGATAGCTTTCAATATGTCATCTCGATTATAGCAGCTGTAAATTATGAAGTGAATTGCTTGTGTACAAGCATTTCTTCTGGTACAAGCAAAGTGGGAGTGCTGCATAGGGCATGATATATATCTTTTCCTTTTTAACTGAGAACAAATCTCTAAGTCAAATTTCATTTGCAGAAACCAACATATCAATTTCCCTTTGATAGAGAGGTAGAGGAAACAAGACGACCTTCAACTCTTAAAAACAGGCTTCCCAGGACCCTTGGCTCAAGTTCATTAGGAATTCACCTATTCTAATAGATGGGCCTTTAATTATAAGAGCATATTTGAAAGGTATAGTAAAAATATTTTTCAAAACTTGTAGCTAGTCCCATCCTATCGTTTAGGACAGCATATAAGCCTCCCTTGCCTGGCTGCCTTTGGGTCTCATAATTATATGGGGATCCTGCATATACAAAATAAAAAATTTGTTTTTCTCCTGTTTAAAAACAAAACAAAACAAAACTTGTACCTAATCAACAAGAAGACAAAGAAGCAACCAGGTTTTCCTCCCAGGTAAAGAGGAGGGCAGCGCACCCAAGACAAAAGGATTACAACACAGTTGCTGCAAGCTTTGAAAAATTATCATCATATTCCTCTTGGGTGTCAGGATCAACAAGAGAAAAGTAAGATAGTTTTGGTTTTCCTTTTAGGTGGTAGTAATATTCAAGAACCTTACTTTAATATATATTCTATGCCTAATATTTCAAATGCATTTATAAGTGAAATTAGATGGTTATCATTAAGAATCATTCCATCTGAGCCTATGTAATGTAAACATATGATCAAAGGACATTTTCTGGAGGAAAAAAAAAGGGACAGGATTCTAAACACAGTACCATTTCTAAAACATACACAGAAAGCTGAGCCTTGCAGCTTGGATTTAATTTTGCTCTAACTGTAGCTCTAGTCTGCTTAGCTTTGTAAATGTGGCTGCGTTTATAAGGTACTTTAATTTACTGCAGTGGTGGTGTTTGTTAATTTTACGGCAATCTAAATCTAAACAGGCTTCAGATACATTTTCATTACAGCTTCCTTGCAAAACACAGTGGAGTGAATAGCTCTAAGATTCCGATGTAGTTTATTTCTTTTAGTAAAAGGCTCAACACAATTTTCTGACAAAACCTCTGCCTTAACATATATGTTCTTCCTATCTACTAATAAGCTTTCTGTCACTCAAAGTACCCATGTTCATGTACTTTTAGGAGGAAAAATATAATTTCTGTAAAGTGGTTAAAACAGTTGGTTTTCTTCCATCTCTACTCTGATCCCATCCCAAATGCAATCCAACACGGGAAAATCAGAGAAAAACCAGAATGTATCTGAATTATTTGCAAATTTTAATTGCTAAAAACAAGATAAGAAAACCAAAATGGAGTCACTTATGCTACACCCCAAGTCACCCAACCAAGACTACTTAATTACAGTTTCAGCCTCTCCTAGGAATGTAAGCTTAAACCAGTCAATCTGGAATACTGGGTCAGCACTAGTGAGGTAATCTGCCTGATAGACCCTGCCATGCCATAAAGGAAGGTGACCTTGCCACAACCAATCCTCTTTTTGGTATTATAACTTCTTTGCCCAGCTCCTGTCTGCCTATAAGAGTCTTCCATTTTGTGTATCTCCTTGGAGCTCCTTTCTATGTGCTAGATGAGATGCTGTTCGATTCATGAATCACTGAATGAAGCCAATAAGATCTTTAACATTTACTCAGTTGAAGTTTGTTCTTTAACATACATAAGTAGCAGCATAATTCAATGGAAAAGGAAGGTATATTGTCAGAAACTGATTTCAAAACCTGATTCTGACACTACTTAAATGTGTGACATTGCACAAATTACTTAACCTGAATCTCATTTTCTCATCTGTAAAATGGAAATTATAATACCATCATCTAGTTTAGAAATGCCAACCTTCATCTCACCTAGTTCTTCGTAGCTCTTCTAGTAACCCCAAAGTATATCCCTGGAAGTTCTATCCCAGATAAAGCCCTGTATCCCAAAAATTTGGAGGAAAAAAAAAAAAAGACTATCTTATGCCAACTCACTGATCTGAACAACAGACAGAAGAGCCATAAAAGCCAGCTTCACAGACAACGCAAGAGAACTGAATGCTGCTATGTTCTCTCTAAAACAACAGAACCTACAGGAGAAAATCTGTAAATTTCTGTTGAATCAGCCAACTAGTTGTCATACTTTGTCCATAATACTGCACAGATTTCATATCAATATATCTATATTTTCCCTTCTGAAAGTGTTAAACATGAGAAAGGAAATATATACATTCAATGGTTTTTATTAGGCCACTGAACATATCTAGAAATAAGATTCATGATTACATTGTAAAACTCACTTCCCTGTTTGATATTTAAGACAAAAATACATACTACAGATTAGTCTATGAAGAACTTGTGTGTACATGTATATTTTTAAAGCAAACAAAACAAAAAACTTGGTGACAATGACTGATGCCAATTTCATCCAACTTCCAACAGGGCTAAAGAGAGAAAATGAGGCTGGTGTGAAGAAATACGGCAGGAGATAGCAAGGAACTACCTCAATTTCTCAGCTAAAAAGACAGACCATTTGACCCCTAATACTATAGATCTTTCCACACAAGGTGACTGATAGTATTTATTTAGTAAGTATGTACAGATATATTCAACATAAAGTTATGCAATTAGGGTTATACCACAAATTAGAGCTGTTTTGTACTGTTTATGCTCAGGGCAACCTTTTCAACCACGACTTATTTTGTTTACTCTCAATTATTCATATGTCAAATCAGAAAGCTCATTTTTTAAATATATACATACATAAGACCATTTTTTCCAAAATTCTTATTTGCACATCTTCCACCAAAAATTATTCCTGCGAATGAGACTAGAGATACAGTATGAGATCCCAGAAAGCCTATTCAGAAAAAAAAAGGACAACATCTTATAATATTAATTTCTATTGTATTTTAACATAAAACTATATAAATCTTTCTATCATTCCTCAAAACACACTCACCTCTGGGACAGAATCCAGCATTTGCTTAATAATATCGTATCCAAAATATTAGAAAAGGCAATGAAAATAATAATATGTACAAATGAAACTATATAGGGAACTTTGAGGAGAAGTCAATATTAAAATTGACCAGGGCATCGTATTAAAGTGTTTGTACTTTAATAAATGCCTGACTACATAGTGAAGTATTTATGGGTGAAATGACATGCCTAGGACTTATTTTAAAATACTTACACGTCCCCCAAAAAAAGAGTGGGGGCAAGGTGAGACAGACAAAATAAGATTGACAAAGTGTTTGCCTGTTTACCTGGATGATGGGTATCTAGGAGATTCCTTAATTTAGGCTGAACTCTATAAAACTGCCAATACACAACAGTTTATGACTTCAAAACCTGGCAATTTCACTGCATTCAGCTTAATATTCTCTTTATTTTGGGTATATTTAAACATTTCCATAATAATATTTTTTTTAATTACCTTTCAATGAGAATTCCTCAAACTAAGCAGGTTTTTAGCCTTAAACGACTAACTATGATATGTTTAAAATGAAGCACCAACATTTTACCTTGTTTCACTGAATCTAAGACTTATTCTTCCCCACATTTTAACATCTCTGAAGTTTGGAAGCATTTTACTATCAATGGCATGTTATATTTCAATTGGGAAGTTAATTTTTTCTTGGTGGTGGTACAGAACACAATGATATGGCTTAAAATCAAAGATATCTTAGATTCAATGAATTATGGTTAATATAATTGCTGAGAATAGCATTTCTAACTCATACTTTCTATTCAGGAATTTAGTACACAATGCCTAGAGTTCCCTGCCCCAGCAAAACCTGTAATTATCTTGGGAGGTCTCCACAGAGACAAAGGCCAGAACCTGCTTACTTTGTGAAGTTGGCTCCCTCCCCTTAGTCTGGCATAATCCTTAAGAATTAATTCCTAGGAGGATTGTGGAGCTCACAGCATAGCAGGCAGAGCTCACTATGCAATGCTTCCCTTTAAAAGTTGTTATAACAGCTATGAACAAGGCCAGTGCATAAATGTTAATGATACAGAGCTTTGACGAGCACCAAGCAGTGAGGTTAGAAGGGAAGGATGGCTGCAGGTATGGTAGTAAGGGCACGTAAAAGTGAGGAATGAGTAAAACTAAAACAAGTAGATGGGATAAAATAGGTTTAGCTTCACCTCTAAAATCGCAAAGGGACTTCATTTCATGAATCCAACAATTCACTTATATTTTTTGCATTGACCTTACTTGTTTTGCTCTTTCTGTTAACACCTACCCCTCACAGCCCTCAGAATTAGTTAGCGCAGTCTATTAGAAGAGCAACAGAGGGTTTGTGCAGGACTATGAGAGTGGCGGCTGCTGACCTGTTCATATTTCTCCAGTTCTGTGTGATAGATTTGTCTGATCTGGGTCAATTTGGCTCTGTAATCTGAGTGTTCAATAGAGTTATCTGAAGAACCTCCAGAGGCTGCCGCGGCTGCAGCTGCTGCCGCCGATCCCCCACCTTTCTCAGGACCTGAAACCCCTTCTGCCAAAAGCATATTGTCCAGTCTCATTAGCTGGGGATCGGGAGGGTCCTCCTCCTGGGCTCCTCTGATGCTGAGACCTTCAAGGAGAGAGAGAGAGAGAGACACAGAGAGAGAAGAAGCGAGAAACAGGACAAACAGTGTGAGTATTTTATTTATTTGAGTAAATGATCAAACAACATCAGTGCACTGCAATTCATGCTGAGAATTTCATTGTTCACATTTTATCAATAAGCATAAGTATGAAAATTCTTATTACTTCTATGAAATTTCTAGAATCACCCTCTCTCAATATATCCCAGATTGGATCCTTGGAAAAAAGTAACCCTGGCTTCTCAGAATTTAGAATATGCCAGATTTCGATGATTTAAGCAAAAATGGGAAGGCAGTAAAAAAGTCAAGATTTTGAGAAAAAAATAATAATTCCAAGGATATAAAACAAACCTATCAAAAGGTGGTTACTCTGTTTCCCCATACAGTTGGAAGAAAAGAATTTAAAATCCCATAATTAATTCACAAGCTATACCCAAAAAATAGAAAATGAACATGATTAGATGGACTTTTTCAACATGTAATTTCAGGGAAAGAAGAGAAATACATACATTATGAGGTAATTAGCTATGCTTTAAAAATAGATATTATTAAATGAATTTGTTAAGCAATTGCCAGCAAACTATAAAACCAGGACACCAAATACAGTATTGAAAACATACCATCAACATGGCAATACAGTGCTGGGCACAGTAGTCTCAATCTAATTTTGCTTTTAAATCAAGAACTTCCTAAGTGATGCCCAGTCAGCAACCTCATCTGAGTACTATAGATCACAGCTGAAAATTCATAGGTTTAATCAGGTCACATAGGCTTTCTGCCAAGATGTTTTCAACAACACAGAAGACAAAGTTTTAAAATAATTATCATGGTATAAAAAGCACTGGAGTCATGACAGCTCAAAATCAGCATTTTCATTAATGTGTAACATAATCTAAAATATCCCAGCCCAATTAACCTCTGTAAATCTGTTTAAAAGCTGGTTCCCCATACTAGTTACAAGGCATCTTGGGGAAGGAAGTTGGCATCTTGCATGTCTGCATTTGGATTCTGCCTTTTGCGTCTGTGCCTGTTGTTGTTTATCCACAGTGATGCACACTCTGTGTCTAGTGTAACTTACATGACAGTAACATCTATAAGCTGCCAAGTACTCAACCGAGCACCAGCTCTGTGATTTTATATGCCAACCTAAAACCACCATCAATTCTTTTTAAGAATAGATTTCATTCCTGGATGCCCTGAATTATACCCACAGCGTGACAGAGCTCTTGGTTGCCTTAACTCAAACACACAACTTTAATTTCCTCCCTCAAAACACTTTAAAGCTGTCACTTTCATTTAAAAATATACTTCAGAATAATTTTAACTGGATAATAAAACTAACTCACAATAACTTAAAATTATATCTGTTGCTTGTTCAGAGGTAAATAAGGTTTGAAAACCACAATATATTAAGACAATAAATTCTTTTAGGGGACCAAAAAGTTAGATAAATCTCTTAAATAAGATAAAATCAGTATCAGCACATTGCTGATAATTAAACATAGACAAACACGTATTTGCTATTTCTTCTAGATATAGAAGAAACTGCCAAATATTGGCTACATTATTTTTAATTTAGCATCTTTCATTTTCTTTCCTTCACTTTGTTAGATGTTAAAATTTCATGGCCTAGAATGCTTGTAGTTTCACATACCAAGTTTTTTGTGCATTTGGCATGAAGTAAGGACTCACTGAGCAACCTCTTATCGTGCACTTTGGACTCTTTCATTTTTATATTATCTGTTTGACAGTTCCTCAAGTTTCTCCTTCTTAGGCTAAATTTTTGCTCACATTTTTGTATTTGTTGTTTCTTTTTTGTATTTACAGATACTGATGTTTCTCCTGGAAATGTGGGGGGGGGGTTTTGTTTGTTTTTAATCTACCTTCAAGGTTCTCCCAGGTTTCCAGTTTTCCCCTTGTACTTATACATATTGATCTTTTCCCTGTGGACATTGGTGAGGTTCTTTAATCAACATACACAGTCAAAGTTAGTATACCCCCTGAACAGTGTAGCAAACACGAGAAGATGCTCAATGACTAATACGCAAGGAATAGACTATAAGGGAGATAGAAGCAGGAAATTTGTCAGGAAGAAATGCAAAAGACAAAGTAATCACCCATCTATGGCACTTTTATACATACCTAATATGTATATAACACCACCATACCAAATAACACCACCATACCAATAGGAAGCAACCCTTAAACTCAAAGTAGTGGACATATATAAAAATAATTATACGTATGTATTTTCAGCTGGTATAACATTCTCCCCCTGTGACAAATAATAACTCTTACTTCTAAAATCACAAGTAAATCAACACAAAGTTCATACTCCTTTGGATGAAAAGTACTAGAGCATTTTACAATTAGGCAACACTGAGAAGGCTATTTATCAACACTGAAGTCATCTTCATAACTATAGTTAGAAAAGTGAATGGATTTTTTTCTCTATTAAGCAACATCATGATTATGAATAATACTCAGTTTCCAAAATTATTTTTAATTTGAATAGTTCTAATTATTTTCTTAGTTTATGTTCAAATTACTATATTATTTCTCATTTTACCACCTCACTGTTCCTTCGTTACTTGGCTTACCAACCCGCCAAAGTCACACCTTCTGTTATGATGGCTTCCAATCATAACACCCACTCCTCTAGGCACCTATAAACATTTTAATGAACCTAAATTTACAAGAGCCAGAATGAATGAAACTGTGTGGTTATCAAAAGATACTGATATCTTTAAACTGAAACTTAGGAAAACAATAATTTAAAAATTGGTCATTGTTGTTTTTAATCCAAAATGCACACTGGGACATTTGCAGGTTTATAAAGTTTTGTATCTAGGCTCCTTGGTTATCATAGCATTATAAAGTTAAAAAAAACAACAACAACCCTATTTGGAATCTACCTATAACCACAACATTCATTTCAGTATCCCTAAGATTTAGACAAATCACACAAACAAAGTAAAACATTGTTTAACAATGAACTTGGCTTTGTTATAAGCCCACAGTTTTTGCATATCTTTCAGCAAATCCTAATTAGCTGTCTTTCAACATGCTGTGCACCTGCCCCACAGATAATGGGAGAGAGCATCTGCATAGACGACTGCATTCGGAGGGCAATAAATAAATTACAGGTCA